>NC_136421.1:251174745-252374745 GCF_052625555.1 Lactuca saligna
AGAGAGAGAGAGAGAGAGAGAAAAGAGAAGGTTTTTATGTGAAAAATATGTTTTTTGTATAAATATGATTTTATACAACAAACAAAAGATATTAGGTCTTTCTTTTTGAAAAAAAAAAGTAAAAACCAAAATTTAAGAATAAATCATAACGGAGTACTGAAATTTGGGTTAAAAGTGCAAATTTTGGTCTAAATTTGTAATAAAATTTAATATCTACATTAAAAGTGTAATATTTGAAAGTCAGATGGCCTGTTGACCAGGTAAAATGTAAAGTCTTATACCATTCCCATATTTTGATTAACTGAATAAAAAACCATATATGGACTAAATTGATTGTGAGGCCAAAATATAAAGACTTTTATAGAGTAATGAGAACCACCTATCGTATGGTTTAAAATAAGTAATGTTTTCTTGGAAAATATTAAACCACTTTTAAAGTTATCATGAAACCAATGTGGAACAAAGTGTATCAATACATCATAAAATGTTAAAGAAAATCACAAATTACGGAATAATGTAACTCCCGATTCCCTGCTACGCATTTAATTTAGTTATTTATTTATTTTGAGAGAAGGACTCGAAAAGTTGGTAGCACTAACTCGAAAAGTTGTCTACTTAGCGAGTCAAATCCCTGACTCGGCTACGAAACCCTAGAGTGCTTTTGAGTGTGTGAGCCCTTAGCCTCATTTGCAGCCTCTTTGTCCTAAACCCTTAGCTACGAAACCCTAGAGTGCTTTTTGAGTGTGTAAGCCACTTTTGAGTGTTATTTGTGCCTTTTTAAGCTTGTGGAAGAAGAAGTCAGAGGACATAAGAGAAAGACAGTAGATCTAGAAGTTTCATCCCTTTAGCTGCATTTTCTTGTAATAAAGCTTCAAAATTGATCATTCTCCTCTTAGATCTATTTATGACCTATTTTTGAGGGTTTTTGGTCCAAGATTTGATAACTTGTGGGCAAGGATTGACCCAAGAGTTGCTCTTCTAGATCTGGTGCATTGAGAGGCTGTGAGGATATAAAGGTGCAAACTTTATGCCCTTAAAGTCCACATGCAAATGTTAAAGAAGTATTTATGGCCTTTTGAGCTCAAAAAGGCCATGTATGGAAGCAAGCTTGAGACTTTTCGTGATTATCTGATAGCTAGACCCTAGATCTAGGTTTGCATGCATGTATTTGAGATTCTAAGGCTTCTTGGACAAGATCCATGTCCTAAAGAAATTAGGGTTTTGTCTAAACCCTTTAAGAAGAGTTATGAACGGGTAAAGTTGGAAACTTTACCCTTAGAAAGGCCATTCCGGTGAGCAAATGAACTAAGGACCATGGATCTAGAATATAAGGGCTTGATCTATTAAGATGGCCAAGCAGACTGATAGACTCGTCGAGTCCATAAGGGAACTCGACGAGTCAAGTCGTGTTGTCCCGATTCCAGTTTATAGTAGAACTCAACGAGTCTATAGAGGGACTTGGCGAGTTGATTTTCCAAGTCGTGACTGAGCAGATCGATAGGACTCGACGAGTCGGAGTAATGACTCGGCGACTCGAGTCGCGATTCCAGGAGTTATGAGTTATAGAACTCAACGAGTTGAAGATTTGACTCGGCGATTCGGTCAACCTAGAATATTGACTTTGACCAGAGTGTTGACTTTGACAAGGGGTAAAAAGGTCATTTTACCCTTAGATCAATTTTCAGTTTTCTAACAAACTATTATTGTATAGAGTTAGTCGGGGAGTTGTGGGACTAGCCGACAAAATTTCCTCAAGCACGAGATCAGCATCCAGTTTGAGAGGTGAGTCTTCCTTCAGTAGGAACGGGTCGAACGCACTAATGCCGACCCGTTTATGTATGTTAGTATGTGCCAGAATTCGGTCCGATGCCAGGGCTAGCCCGATGTAGAGTATGTGTTCCGGACTTCATTTCGATGCTAGGGCGATCTCGAGAAGTAGTTATGTATGATTGATGTCTTTGTGATTCATGCATATTATGTGTTATGTGTTTTGGGGCTAGGTCCAATGCCGAGGTAAGCCCGATGTATGCTAGTTTATATGTTATGTGTTATATGTTCTAGGCTTCGGTCCAATGTCGTGGCAAGCCTGATGTATGTTAGGTGTTTATGATATATATGTTATGCAGTGTGTATGCCGGGGTAAGCCCGATTCCGGGTGGGGCCCGATTCCAGAGGTGGTCTGATTCTGGTGTGAGCTTGATGCCCGACATGAGTCCGATGACATGTAAGCCGATGTCGGGTTCATCCCGATGCAGCTGGGAGTAGTCGCAAAGTTATGTTATTTGTTATATGTTATGTTTATAGTATGTGGTATGTTGGGGGAGCTCACTAAGCTTCGTGCTTACAATTTTCAGTTTGGTTTCAGGTACTTCAGCTAGCAAAGGGAAGGGCTCGGGATGATCGAATGGCATACACTACAATTTTCTAGCATGCGCTATTTACTCTGATATTGGATATGAGATTTTGATATGTCGACAGATATTATGATATTTTGAGATACATTGTTTATGATTGTATATTATGGTGATTATATTTATGGTTTTAATAATGATATAAAAACGAAAATGTTTGGACCATATTTTTTGGGATGTTTCAAGTTGATATCAGAGCCTTGGTTTGAAGGATTCAGGTACACTTTCAGGTTTGTCTGAACTCAAACTAATGAATTGGTATAGAATTTTCAAAAGAAAAACCATTTTTATAAAAGGATTTTTGAGAAAATAAAAGAATTTTAGAAAAAGTAAAAAGAAAAGGGCTTTGAAAAGAGAAAATGGTGTGGTGCATGCAATCAACCGAGCTCAAGTAAGTACTCCCAAATTACCCATACAAGTTTATGATATGATATGATTATCAATTCTATGAGAACTGCATGCTAGATTAGGACTAAGGATCTAGGAGGGATGCCATATGTGCCTATTATATGTGTATAAGCTTTATGAGAACTGCATGCTAGTACAGATTAGTCAGTATGATGGCCTGATTAGGATATGCTTGATTATGTTTACTCAATGCTCGAATGTTTCTTGCTTTATGCTTTTAGGAGTCCTAGTTATCTTTTACTAACTAGTAAACGAATATGTTAAGTTACATATTGCGTGGACGAAATAATTTCAGAAGGTTAGGTTTAGCCTTATTTCACAGCTCTCGTTTGAGTCTCACCGTTGTAGGGTAGAACCTCTCATTCGAAGAACTATCTGGTCTTAGTGATATGTAATAGTATTGATGTGTGTAAAACCAACTAGTTTTAATCCTACTAACTTAAACACAAAGACAAACACACGAAAGGCAGTGTACCTATCGATTAGCAGTTTAGTTCAAGTAAGTAGTGTATCGAACACAGGGAACGGTAAACAATTAAAATATATGCTAATATTATCTAAATAAAACAAGTAATAGAAAGGGGGTTTTCTCTAGTTTTGCAAGACTAGAAACTTAAACAATTAACTAAAACTTAAACTAAGAAACTAAGAGCTAAGCAAATAAAAATCAACTAAATTCAATAATAAAGAGGACTTCTGTTTAGGTTCGACTCATTTGTTCCCATGGATGATTTCAATGTATCGAATTAATTCTTCATTGGTTACCGACTAAGATGATTAGTTTCACGTTTGCTATTACTAATCCTTAGGAAACAAATTAACTCAAGCAGTGGCCAGTTGTCTAAATTAACGAATTTCCTAGTTATTGATTCGGGTTAAACAATACTTGTAATGGTTAATTAAATTATCCCTTCAATTAACCTCTTGCTGATGTTCATCAAACAATCTCACACATTAACTTACCTATCTTCTAGTTAATTCTAGTTTCACATTCGTTATTCCTAGACAGACAACTATGTGGTCACAATAAATCATATGAAATTAATAACTAAGAGATGTTCATACAACTTAATTACTATTTATTAACAGAAGAATAGTTATTGTTAACACATAAGGTTCTTTAACAAGCTTAATAAAACATAATCACCAATTAAAATTAATCCTAATCAAATAATCAATCCATGTTCACAAATTCATCTACCTAAACAGAAGTTATGAGTTTTTAGCTCATAATTACAGCAGAAACAAGCACAAAAACGAAATCAATTGGTAAAAACATAGTTCAAACAAGAGATTAGGTAAGAGTAAACTTGATTTTGACTTGATTCTCCTTAAAATTGAATGTAGGGTTGATTCCCTTGCTTCCCACGCTCCAACATCACCTTTAGTCGACAATTGGCCTCCAAGGGTTCATCTATATGCTAGGGTATCGATCTGAAAGTCCCTTTATATAGATTTTCACAAAACAGGGGCTACTCGGCGAGTCCAGTGACCTACTCGGTGAGTCCATCACTTAAAACCCGTGTACGGCAAGTCAGCGCGTCCAGAATCGCGAAACTTCAGACCAACTCGGCGAGTAATCGACCCTACTCGCCGAGTACGTTTGGAATTAGCATTTTCTCAAAACACGAGAGTCATCTGAAATTGTGTCTAGTTTTCAAAACGTTTTGAATCTCGTCAATCAGAGTTACGGTTCATGAGATATGGCCAAAACACTGATGAGGGGTCAAGCTGTCCAGCAACGTCCTTCTTTCTTCAAAATCCAAGATCCAAGCATCCAATCGCTAGTTCCGCTTCCTTTTCCTTCCGAGCATGTCATTATTGCTGAAACATGAAATTCTAAACTAATTAAGCACCTTTTGCTCATTAAATGAGATAAAATCAACATAAAGTATTAAGATAATGCATGAATTTTATAACTAAATATGCCCATATCAGTATTCACGAGCTAGTTAACGGAAGATAGCAATGACTTCTTATGCAACTAATGGCGGGGAGTGGGATGGTGATTACCCTATAGCAAGCCTAGGATGAGAGTAGCGTGTGAAGCAATAGTAGTAGAAGGGACTTGGTGGAGTCAAGGCAGTTCTTGAGGAAAGTCCGGATAGATGTGGAAGATAGTATGGGCCTGTACTACTGAAAGTAGAGGATTTGTACTCAAGTCAAGGAAGGCTGAGATGAATCCAAGGAAATATGTAGTGTATGTGATCCCTCGAGTTATGTTTAGTATTCTGATGTGTTTTTCAGAATGGTAGTTTTAAGCCCCATACCAGCAATTGGCAGTTTAGATGTCAATGAGGGATCAGGCTCAGGCTCTGGAGCTGAGCAGCAAGACGAGCATACTAGGGAGTTCATCTCCTCAGATATCACGAGCAGCATAATAGACTAGACTCCTATGATTTTTGGCATGATCAAGGAGGGAATTCTTGAGCTTTTAGATGAGAGATTGAGTACTTTTCACACTTAGGTAATAGTCATGATGGGGTCGCGCACACTGAATTTCAGGGAGTGAAAATCTTGTGGAGCTCCCGACTACCGTGGGGCGTGGGACCCCATCGCAAGTACTAGATGGTTGGCAGATGTCGCCAACACATTCCACACCAGTAGATGTCCCAAGGGGGATAAGGTTAGACTTGCGTCCTGTCTCTTGAAGGACAGCGCACATGACTGGTGAGAGGAAGTCGGACATGCCATTGGCGACGATGCAACCCTTGATGCGATGACTTGGAGTGATTTTATGAATCTGTTCAGGGCCGAGTTTGCACTTGTTATAGAGGTGCAGCAGCTTGCCAGAGAGTTTCAGGATCTTGAGCAGACGACAGAGACAGTAGCGGAGATCACCACCAAGTTTAGGGAGAGGGGTTTCTCGTTCCGCAGTATGTGGCGCACGAGGAGATGAAAAAGTCCCAATATCTTGAGATGTTGTAGAGTGATATCTGCCAATTTGTGAGCCGTTCCAGCTGCAAGACCCTAGAAGACATGATTGCTAGAGCTAGAGAGAGAGAAAGAGAGAGAGAGAGAGAGAGAGAGAGAGAGAGAGAGTTAAATTTAGAGATTGAGAGGAAGAGGAAAACTGAGGGGGGTCAGTCAGGGAATTTGGGCATGAAGCCCAAGGTGTCAGATCATAGATCTCAGAGCCATCAGAGCCACAGTCATTGTGGAAAATGCGGCAGGATACACGAGGGAACGTGCAAGGCAGGGAGTCCGGGCTGCTACAAGTGCGGTCGAACGGGTCATATGAGCTGAGATTGCACAACCACTACCACCACCATGACAGCATCATATCCGATTTGATTTCAGTGCAATCAGAGGGGACACAAGCGGTTCCAGTGCCCGAGTTTAGCAACAGTAGGGAAGGTGGCATCACCTTCTCCTACCACATTGAGGATTATAGATGGCCGTCAGCGCCGGGCTAAGGCGCCTACGGCGTGGAGCAGCGATTTTCAGCTTATTGAAAAGGAGGCACGAGCAGCACTTGATGTGGTGTTGGGTATGTATCTTTCTCTTATCACTATTGATATTGCTTTTTACTTATGTTTATATGTTTTGTTATAGGATCGTTCTTAGTGAACGGTATATCAGATTTGGTACTGTTTGATTCGGGTGCTACTCGATCTTTTCTGTCGCTTGCGCTTAACAAGCGATTTGTAGGAGATCCAAGGGAGCTGGATTGCCCACTTGATGTAGAGATAGCAGATAACAGGACCTTCAGGGTTGTTAGGGTTCACCAAGGATGTACTTTACAATTATTCGATCAGCAGTTTTCAGTAGACCTGGTTCCTATTCCCCTACGTTGGAATAAGGTTATAGTGGTTATGGATTAGTTGATCCCCAATGGGGAAGTGATTGACTATGAGCAGCAATTAGTGAGGGTTTGCACTTCTTGTGGGGGAGAGTTAGTGATGCAAGGCGAGAGGTCACAACACAGACAAGTTTTATGTTCAGCAGCGAGAACAAGGCACCACCTTCAACAAGGTTGCACAGGATACATCGCCTATGTCATGGATACCCAGGAGAAGGGTAAGGTGACAGTTGATGATGTACCGGTAGTGGGAGAGTACCCGGACGTATTCCCGAAGGATTTACCTTGGATACCTCCGGAGAGATAGGTTGAGTTTAGGATTGACCTGGTCCCTAGTGCGGCTCTGATAGCCAAAGTACCATATCGGTTGGTTCCTCCCAAAATGTAGGAGTTGTCTATGCAGCTACAAGAGCTGCTAGACAATGGTTTTATTAGGCCTAGTAGTTCACCATGGGGAGCCCCGATCCTGTTTGTGGAGAAGAAGGACGGGTCACATCACATGTACATAGACCACCGGGAGTTGAATAAGGTAATGGTGAAGAACCGTTACCCACTTCCGAGGATATATGATTTGTTTGATCAACTTCAGGGAGCATATTGGTTCTCCAAGATTGATCTACAGTCAGGGTATCACCAGACACGAGTCAGGGGAAATGATGTGCAGAAGACGACTTTCAGGACTCGCTATGGTCATTCTGAGTTTGTGGTGATGCTGTTTGGGCTCACCAATCCCCCAGCCGTGTTTATGGACCTCATGAACCACATGTGCTGACCGATGCTAGATCAGTCTGTAATAGTCTTCATCGATGATATCTTGGTTTACTCCAAGACACAGGAGAAGCATAAGGAGCACCTAAGGGAGATGGTGGAGACACTTAGGAGGGAGAGACTTTTTGCGAAGTTCTCCAAGTATGAGTTCTGGTTGCGCGAAGTGCAATTCCTTGGGCATATTGTCAACCAGAAGGGTATTCTAGTCGATCCTGCCAAGATAGAGGACATGATGCAGTAGCAGATTCTGAGGTCTCCAACTGAGATTTGGAGTTTCCCGAGTCTGGTAGGGTATTACAGGAGATTTATTCAGGACTTCTCCAAGATTGTTGTTCCGTTGACCCAACTGACCAAGAAGTCGGTGGTTTTTTGTTGGGGACCTGAGCAGCAGGCAGCCTTTGAGACGCTCAGGAAGTGGTTGTGCGAGGCACCGATTCTTACTCTGTCAGAGGGTGTAGATGACGTCGTATTTTACTGTGATGCCTCGATCCCAGGTATGGGAGCAGTGTTGATGTCGTGGGGGTCATGTGATAGCTTATGCCTTAAGATAGCTGAAGCCTCACGAGGTTAACTATCCAACGCATGATTTAGAGCTAGGGGTTGTGGTGTTCGCCCTCAAGATTTGGCGGCATTACGTTTATGGGGTCTGTTGTACCATTTACACGGACCACAAGAGTTTGAGGTACCTCATGGATCAGCCAAATCTGAACATGAGGCAGTGTCGGTGGTTAGATGTGGTGAAGGACTACAATTGTGAGATCTTTTACCACCCGGGCATGGCCAACGTAGTGGCCAATGCCCTGAGTCGCAAGGTGGTAGCGGCCTTAATCTGAGACATCTGTATGAGGATGACAGTGATTACTCCATTGTTGGAGCAGATCCGAGAAGCGCAAGTCGAGGGCCTGAAGTAGGAGCGCCGAAAGTGTGAGTGGATTATAGGTCATGGACGAAGCCCACAAGTCCAGCTTCTCTATATATCCCGGGGCAACAAAGATGTACAGGGATCTTCGACCCGATTAATGGTGGCCTTGCATGAAGCAGGATGTAGCCTGGTACGTAGAGAGATGTCTGGCCTGCATGAAGGTCAATGTAGAGCACCAAAGGCCTCATGGCAAGATACAGTTGTTCGGAATCCCTCGTGTGGAAATGGGAGGACATTACTATGACTAAGCTTCCCAGGACCGCACGTGGGGTTGATACGATTTGTTTCATCATGTATTGGTTGACCAAGAGCACCTAATTCATACCGATCTAGGAGAGCATCTCAGCTGAGAATTTGGCCGAGATTTACATGCGAGAGGTAATGGCACAACATGGAGTGCCTGTCTTAATGGTGTTAGACCGAGATGTCTGTTTCACTTCCAGATTTTGGAAGCGGTTTAATAACAAGATGGGTACTGATCTCCATTTCAGCACCACTATCCACCCTCAGACAGATGAACAGAGCGAGAGGACGATTTAGAATCTTAAGCACATTCTTCGTGCATGTGTTTTGGATTTCGGTGGCAGTTAGGATACATATCTTCTATTATTGTAATTTTTGTATAACAATAGTTTCCATGCCAGTATAGACCGGCCTCCCTTCCAGATGCTCTATAGGAAGAGTATAGGACCTAAATATGTTAGGGTGAGGTTGGTCATAGGGTCATGGGCAGTACGGAGGTAGTACTCAAGAGCACAGATCAGATCCAGCAGGTGTGGAGCAGGCTTCAGACTACTCAGAGTTAGCAAAAGAGCTACGCTGACAAGTGGAGTTCAGACTTGGAGTTTCGGGAGGGTGACCTGGTCCTCCTAAAGGTGTTACCTTGGAAGTGTGTCGTACAGTTCTGGAAACGGGGCAAGTTGGGCCCTAGGTATATCGGCCCTTAAGAGTCATAGCCCGGGTGGGCAAGGTAGCATACAGAGTGGATCTTCCCGCCAAGATCAGCTAGATCCATAACACTTTCCTTGTTTCCCAGTTACAGAAGTGCTTAGTGGTTGACACGGGGGTTGTACCCTTAGAGGATATTCAGGTTGATGATAGCCTGAATTACATTGAGAGACCGGTGGCGATTATGGATCACAAGATGAAGGAGCTTAGAAACAAGAGGGTCAAGCTAGTGAAGGTGTAGTGGCAGCACCGCAAGGGCTCAGAGTGGACTACGGAGCCCAAGGAGGAGATGAGGGAGCACTACCCGGAGTTCTTTTCAGATTTAACAGACTTCGAGGATGAAGTCTAAGACAAGTGGGGGAGAATTGTAACGTCCAGTTCCCTAATACGTATTTAATATAGTTATTTATTTATTTTGAGAGAAGGACTCGACGAGTTGGTAGCCCTAACTCGTCGAGTAGAAGGTAGACTATGCATGGAGTTTAAGTTCTCTACTCGGCGAGTCAAATCCCTGACTCGGCGAGTAGCTTAGTGAGGGTGAAACCCTAATTTCAGGGTTTTGCACTCTATTTCAACACCTTAATCCCCACCCCTTAGCCTCATTTGCAACCTCTTTGTCCTAAACCCTCAGCTACGAAACCCTAGAGTGCTTTTTGAGTGTGTGAGCCACTTTTGAGTGTTATTTGTGCCTTTTGAAGCTTGTGGAAGAAGAAAAAGTTAGAGGACTCAAGAGAAAGATAGTAGATCCAGACGTTTCATCCCTTTAGCTGCATTTTTTGGTAATAAAGCTTCAAACTTGATCATTCTCCTCTTAGATCTATTTATGACCTATTTTTGAGGGGTTTTGGTCCAAGATTTTCTAACTTGTGGGTAAGGATTGACCCAAGAGTTGTTCTTCCAGATCTAGTGCCTTGAGAGGCTGTGAGGATATAAAGGTGCAAACTTTATGCCCTTAGAGTCCACATGCAAATGCTAAAGAAGTATTTATGGCCTTTTGAGCTCGAAAAGGCCATGCATGGAAGCAAGCTTGAGACTTTTCGTGATTATCTGATAGCTAGACCCTAGATCTAGGTTTGCATGCATGTATTTGAGATTCTAAGGCTTCTTGGACAAGATCCATGTCCTAAAGAAATTAGGGTTTTGTCTAAACCCTTTAAGAAGAGTTATGAACGGGTAAAGTTGGAAACTTTACCCTTAGAAAGGCCATTCTGGTGAGAAAATGAACTAAGGACCTTGGATCTAGAATATAAGGGCTTAATCTATTAAGATGGCCAAGCAGACGGATAGACTCGTCGAGTCCATAAGGGAACTCGACGAGTCAAGTTGTGTTATGCCGATTCCAGTTTATAGTAGAACTCAACGAGTCTGTAGAGGGACTTGGCGAGTTGATTTTCCAAGTCGTGACTGAGCCCGATGTTGTACATGAATCCGATGTCGGATTCGTCCCGATGCAACTAGGAGTAGTCCCAAAGTTATGTCATTTGTTATATGTTATGTGTATGGTATGTGGTAGTTTGGGGGAGCTCGCTAAGCTTCATGCCTACAATTTTCAATTTGGTTTTAGATACTTCAACTAGCAAAGGGAAGGGCTTGGGATGATTGCATGGCACACACCACAATTTTCTAGCCTAGGAGATTTACTCTGATATCGGACCATATTTTTGGGATGTTTCAAATAATATGGTGTGTGCTCTACAATCATTCTGAACTCTTCCCTTACGAACTAGAAGTGCCTAAAACATGAACTGAAAACCATAAGCATAAAGCTTAGTGAGTTCCCCAAACTACCACATACCATACATAATAAACGCATACTGGCCCCCGCTCGGCATCAGGACCCGTTTGGCATGGAACCCTTCCGGTATACATATTTTTCCGTCATCAGGCCTTGCCTGGCATCGAGCCTCGCCCAGTATACATATTAACATACAAAAATATAATCATACAAACACATGTGATAATCACAAAGCCAATAGCTTACAATACTATCATTAGTCCCCGCCCGACATCGAGCCTTGCCCGTTTAGCATACAATCACATAACACATCAAAGAGTCACGCAGACATCTAGCACCCTAATATAATAAACCATGAGCCGATATTGGTGTCTTTGACCCGCTAAACATACTGAGGAAACTCACCTCCAACTGCTGAACACTCAGATAAATCTTTGCTTGCTGGTCCGAAAAATCTCCATGCTGTCAATACCAATAACATCCAATTGTTAATTAGATCCCAATCCATAACCACCAGTCTAATTTATTTGGCCCATAGCTAGAGAAGTACAAGGCCTAATTCAACTACTATGAAGGCCCAAATTCAACTAGGCAACCCAAGGCCCAAATATGTCCCAATGTTCTAACTAGGCGCAAACCCATCTTGGGCCTAAAATCCTAGGAAGCCCAACATGCTAGTCCAAAGTCAAACATAGAAGTCTGGTGATCAAATAAGGCCCAAACAATGGACGCCCAAACATTGGCTGGATACCAAAAACGTCAAGTCTAAGGCCCATCGGTTGGGTACGCGGGGTATACTCATCTCATACGCTTAGCGTACTCAATCTGGGGCTAGTATGCACAGCGTGCCAAATGGGTACGACTTGCATACTCGCCAGTTTTCCATTTCACTCCATTAAGCACTTAACCTGTCAATTCCTTCGTTCAAACTCTCAAATCTTGTCCCTAAAGATGACTATATCACGTAAAGTTGGCAACTTTACGTGCATGCAAGGCTTAATGGGCTAAAGAGCTGAAAAAGAGTTAAAAAAAAGGTCTTTACACATTCATGGGTCAATATACACCATAAAGCTTTCATTTTTATGCATAAGGGGCCCTTAAAACGTCCAGATCTAAGGGCTAATCTTCTGAAACAACCTTTACTCACAAGGACCAACCAAAAGGGACCAAAATAATCCATAAACAAACCCAAACTAGGCCTACATAAGTAGTTGTCAAGCTACAAACTTTATACCTCAAATTGATTGAAATGAAGATGCTAACTCTAGATCTCTAAGCTCCACTCCAAGGAATGAGTCTTCAATGTCCTTTTACCACTTCAAAATGCACAAGAACACACCAAAAATTCTTCACAAGAGTTCAAAAGCACCTAAAAAGGCTTAGGGCAAGATCATAGTTTAGAAGATATGGAGGCATATCTAAAATGGTTAGGAGGTGACTTTAAGATGCTTAAATGGGCCGGAAACCCTAAAAATTAGGGTTTATCCCAAGCCTGCGAATGCCATGTGTACTCCGCATATGCCCAGTGTACATGGATGGGATCAATGATCATCAAGAGGCTAGTACGGTAAGCGTACTCATAGAGTACTCCCCATGTACTAGCAAAGGACCATATTGAAAACAATTTAACATAAGCGGCTAAAAGAGGAACTTACCCAAACTAGAATGTTACAATTCTTCCCCACTTGAATCAAGCTTTTTCCTCGAAGTCTGTTCCTCCAAATAACTCTGGGTAGTGCACCCTCATCTCATCCTATGGCTCCCACATCCATTATGAAGCATTGCAATGCTGCCACTAGACTTTCACCAACTTAACTACCTTGTTCCTCAAGGTTTTTGTCTTTCGATCAAGAATTTCTACCAGTCTATCAATATAATACAGGCGATCATCCATCTGAATATCCTCTAATGGAACTACTACAGAATCATCCACTAAACACTTCCACAACTAATAGACACGGAATGTTCTATGGATCTGACTGTGCTCCTCGGGAAGATCTAAGCGATATGCAACCCGGCCCACCCGGGACAAACCCTAAAAGGACCGATGTACCTGTGGCCCAGCTTGCCCCCTTTCTGAATCAAATGACATTTTTCCAAGGTGACACATTCAGGAGAACCATGTCCCCCACCTGAAACTCTCTAACTCTGATTGGCGTCTTTCGGTATAACTCTTCTGCCGACTCTGAGCTAATTGGAGTCTATTCCGAACCTGTTGTATCAACTCGGTGGTCTTGAGTACCATCTTGGTACTCCCCATGACTCTCGCTGATCGACCTCAACCCAACCAATCTAGGTCATGCGTTTTCTCCCATAAATCATCTCACAAGGAGGTCGATACATGCCGGTGTGATAGTTATTGTTATACAAAAATTCCACTAATGGAAGATATGTATCCCAACTCCCATGGAAGTCCAAAACACACGCCCAAAGCATATCCTCCAAGGTTTGAATGGTCCACTTGCTCTGACTATCATTTTGCGGATGGAATGTTGTGCGAAAATGGAGACGAGTACCTAACTCGTCATGGAACCTCTTCCAAAACCTAGACGTAAATCAGACATCCCTGTCTGAAACCACCAAAATCGGCACCCCATGCTGTGCTACAACATTCCTAATGTATACCTCAGTCAATTTCTCTGCAAAAATACTCTCCTGAATCAGGATAAAACGAAGTTCTTGGTCTATCGATCCACGATGATCCAAATCGAGTCAACTCCACACACAGTTGAAGGAAACTTTGTGATGAAATCCATGGTAATCTCCTCCCATTTCTAAATGGGAGTATCCAATGGCTACATCTTGCTGTGAGGTCGCTCATGCTTGGCCTTGACTTTCTGCAAGTCAAACACCACTCCACATACCAGACTACATCCCACTTCATCTAGGGCCACCAATAATCAGGACGAAGAAGTCGATACATCTTTGACGCCTCGGGATGAACAAAGAATCTTGATTTGTGCAGCTCCTCCATCAGAACATGACGCACACCGTCCAAATACGGAACCTATACCCTCCGATGAAGAGTCAATAATCATGACTATCATAATCAAAAGAAGCCACCTGACTGACAATGCTCTCACGCTTTCGGTGATCTTCCTTCTTAACTTTGATCTAAGCCTCACAAATCTACTCTAACAACGGAGTAATCACGGTCATCCTCAAACAAATATCCCTAATCGGAGCCGTGACCGACTTACGGCTAAGAGAATTGGCCACCACATTGGCCTTACCCGGATGGTAAAGGATCTCACAATTATAATCCTTCACCACATCCATCCACCATCGCAACCTCATATTTAGATTTGGCTGATCCGTCAGATACCTTAGGCTCTTGTGATCCGTGTAAATAGTACAACAGACCCCATAGAGGTAATGTCGCCAAATATTGAGGGAAAAAACCACACCCCAGCTCCAAATCATGTGTCGAATAGTTTTCCTCATTAGGCTTCAACTGCCTCGATGCATAGGCGATCACGTGAACCCTCTGCATCAAAACCAGTCCCAAACACGTCTCGACGCATCACAATAAACCATAAAATCATCAACACCCTCTGTCACGGTCAAAATTGGCGCCACACATAATCTCTACTTTAGGGTCTCAAACGTTGTCTCCTGCTCTGGCCCCCAGTGAAATGTAACCCTCTTCTTCGTCAATCGAGTCAAAGGAACAACTATCTTGGAGAAATCTTAGATGAATCTCTAATAGTAACCTGCGAGACCAAACAAACTCTGAATTTCAGATAGAGACCTCACAGAGTCCGACCTCATCACAGCCTCGACCTTGACCGGATCAACTAGAATATCATTTAGGTTGACAAGATGGCCCAGAAATGACACCTCGCCCGCAACCAAAACTCACACTTGGAGAACATCGCAAAAAGTCTCTCCCGCCTCAAAGTCTCCAGCACCTCCTTTAAGTGCTCCTCATGCTGCTCCCGGGTCTTGGAATAGACCATAATATCATCAATGAATACAATCACAGACTAATCCAACATCGGCCTACATACGCAATTCATGAGGTCCATGAACACGGATGGAGCATTGGTGAGCCCGAAAGGCATCACTACAAACTCGTTTTGACCATAGCGACTCTGGAAGGCCGTCTTCTAAACATCCTCTTCTCTAACCCTCATCTGATGATAACCCGAACACAAATTAATCTTGGAAAACCAAGATGCACCCTTAAGTTGGTCGAACATATCATAAATCCTCAGGAGTGGATAACGGTTCTTCACCGTTAACTTATTCACCTCCCAGTAGTCAATACACATACGATGAGACTCATCCTTCTTCTTCACAAAGAAGATCGATGCTCCCTAAAGTGAACTGTTCAGTCAAATGAATTTGTTGTCCAACAGCTCCTGTAGCTGCGTAGATAACTCATGCATCTCCTGAGGAGCGAACCGATACGATGCTTTGGTTATTGGATCCGCAGTTGGAACCAGGTTAATCCTAAACTTTACCTGCCTCTCCGAAGGCACCCCAGGGAAATCCTCTAGAAACAAATCTGGATATTCGCGCACAATCGGCACATCATCCACAATCACCTTACCCTTATCCTGGGCATCCATAACATTGGTGACGAATCCAGAACAACCCTGATGAATATAGCGTCTGGCCCTTGCTGCTGAACACAAAATTAGCCCACGATGAGCTCTCTCACCCTAAACCACTAACTCTCCCCGAATTGGGGTTCGAATTCGAACTAACTGGTGCTCACAATTGATCCCCGATCCATTTGAGGCTCAACCAATCCATACTCATGATAACATTGTTCCCGCACAAAGGAATGTGAACCAAATGAATCGGATACTACTCATTGAACATATGAAGAATACAACCTCGATGAACCCTCGCTACCTGGACAAATCGATCATCTTCAATCTCGACATCTAAAGGACAATACAGCTCCCCTGAATCTCCATCAAACCTCTAGCTAAGCGTAAGTGATACAAATGATTGGGTAGTCCCCGAATCAAACAATGCCAAAGCATAAATACGTTCATGAGGAACAATCCTAAAAATAAAACATATAAATATAAGCAGGGAAATAAACATAAATAGAGAGATAAGGAGAAGATACATACCCGTCACCAGATTAAGTGTCACGCGAGCCTCCTCGATTGTCAGTTGAAAAGCCCTGATCCTTACCACAGGCGCATCTGCCTTGCCCTGGTGGCCATTAGTGATCCATAAAGTCGCAGGAGCAGGAGTTGCCACCAGTCTTGCTGCAGTCAAACTCGGATAATGGGCGTTCTTGTGGATCCTTTGATTGCAATGAAAGAAAATCAGATCAGATCCTTGGATGATGGTTGTAGTAGCAGTACAATCCCTACTAAAATGACCTTTCCAGTTGAACTTGAAGTAGCCAGAACCACGCACCATGTTTACTCCCTTGTGCGTCTTGTTGCACTTACCATAGTGGCTTTGGCCCTACTGGCCTCTCCATCTTTAATCAACAATCTTGGGCCTCTTGCACGAACCCCCTACACTCTGCACGTAATATGGCTTCCTTTTCTTCTCCGTATCAAGATCTATCTCCCTCTCATTGGCTCTTGCAATCATAACATCCAGTGTCTTGCAACTGGATCAATTCACAAACTACCAGATATCACTCCTCAATATCTCATGGTACTTAGCCTTACTCACCTCCTCATCCGCCACATACTGTGGAACCAACAATCCTCTCTCTGGTAACATCACGGTGATCTCAGCCACCGTCTTAGTAGTCTGGAAAAGATCCTGAAACTCTCGAGCTAACTGCTGCACCTCAATCACTGGTGAAAAATCAGCCCTAAATCTAGTCACAAAATCATCTCATGTCTTGGATTCAATTGCCTCGCCTCCCAAGGCATGACCTACCTCCTCCCACCAATCCCAGACTCTGTCTTTCAGAAGAAAGGAAGCAAGTCCGACCCTTTCCCTATTGTAACACCTATCGGTGTGTAAGGCATTCGCGACATCCGCTAACCAACGTCTGCTTGCAATCAAGTCCTTTTCCTCGTGGTAATCTGAAGCCCACATGCCCGAAACTCCTTGAAGATCAGAACGTGTCCCAATCAAAGCTACCATCTCAGAACGGAAAGAGCCCAAATGCTCCTCTAACACCTCCATGATACCCTCCTTGATCATACCGAAGATCACAGGAATCTGCTCAAGTATGTTGTGGGTAATCTTAGACGAAATGAACTTCCGCATCTGATCATCCAACTGCCCGACTCTAGATCCTGATCCCGAGCTCTAACCAGCACCAGAACCACAAATTGGTCTGCCTTGAAGAGTGACCATATTGAAAATAGACCATATAAACCATCAAAATATGCATTAAAATATTTATCGAGAAATATCATACTCTACAAGCTTCTTGATTTCATCGTAACTCTCCTTGACTCGAGTACGGATCCTTTGCTTCCAATAGTACGGGTTCATACTACCTTCCACATGTATCTGTACTTTCCTCAAGGATTGCCTTGAATCCTCCAAGTCACTCTTATCCGAATAAAAATCCCACAAAACAAGGCTCCAACTCTAAATGTCTTCCTAGGTTTTCCTAGGGTAACTGCCACAACACTCTCCGCCATCAGCTGCAAAAGGAACGCTCACTAACTCCCTCTAACTAGCTCACGAATACAATTACAAATCACTAAAACTAGATAATTTTTTGAATGAGAGGTCTCACACTACAATGGTTGAAGTCAAACAAGAGCTACGCAGTAGAGTTAAAACCTAAGCTTCTGAAATTATTTAGTCTCAATAATATGTAACTTACCATATTCGCTTATTAGTTAGTTGATGTTAGTTAGAACTCCTAAAAAGCACAAACCAAGCAACATTTGAGTCTTGAGTAATTGGAATCAGGCAAAACCTAATCAGTCCATCCTATCACTGACTGATCAACACTAGCATGCAGTTCTACAAACTCAAATGATAGTCATATAAAGGTATATCTCCTAGAATTCTATCATGCAAACACTAAGCAGATCCTTAACCCTAACTAGCATGTGATTCACAGATCAAATCATACCATATAACATGTATGGGTATTTTGGGAAAACTTACTTGAGCTCGATCGATTGCATGCACCACACCATTTTATTGTATTAGACAACCCTTTTATGAACATTTCCTTTTTGAATTTTTTTATCAAATCCTCAGATTGAGTCCAGACACACTCAGTAGAATGTTTGAATCCCTCAAACTATGGCCTTGATACCAACTTGTTGTTGGGTTATGAGCATTCTAACACCCCTAAGTGTACATGCAACCCTAAATACCTTGGATCTATGTTTTCTCTATTATACATGCAAATATGAACATCCAAGGTATTATCCTAATCTAGCATACAAAACTATCAATATAACAAGATAGAATACATACCTCTTTGATGTAGAATGTCTTCATGAAGCTTGAGTGCCTAGTGCCCCAAGTGTGACACCTCAAATGGTTCACACAACACCAAATACACTTGGAATAACTTGAGAGAATTCTACACTTCATGAAAATCGGCTAGCCCTCTCTAGAATAATACTAGTGCCGATTTTGTCAAGAATAAGATCTTTATATAGTGTTACAATTAGGGTAAACCCTAATTGTCATGACTTTCCATTTCCTTGGATCCATGGGTTCAAATACACCATGGAGCATCCATGGACCATCCTATGGGTTTTAGCCCAACTTGATTATCCATGGAGCATTAGCCCACTATACAAGTATGGATGATTTACATAATCCACCCATATATTTAATTAGTCTTCTTTTGATCACTTAATTAATCCTAGATTAATTCTTGATCAATACTAATTAAATAATCTCATTATTCTTATTATTAATATACTAGAACTTATAATATATTAATAACCATAAGTGTCTTATTTCTCTCATTATAGTCTATCCAAGTGCATGATGCCATGCAACCCAAATGGACCATGCCGGGTCGGGTCAAGTCTTACCAATTATAGTTATGGACTTAGACATTAATCCAACACTTGTGACGTCCTAAAAATAAAGACCAAAAAGTTTATTTTTAAATTAATAAAACTGTAATCCAAAACATCATCATGAAACCAAGGTGGAACCAAGTGTATCAATACATTATAAAATATCAGAGTAAATCACAAATTGTAGAATAATATGGTGTATGTTCTGCAATCATCCCAAGCTCTTCCCTTTTCGAACAAGAAGTACCTAAAACATAAATTAAAAAAATGTAAGCATAAAGCTTAGTGAGTTCCCCAAACTACCACATACCATACATAATTAACATATACTGGGCCCCTTCATCGTGCCCCGCCCAACATCGGGTCCAACTCGGCATCGAGCGCCGCTCGGTATACAAATATGGGCGTCATTAGGACCTGCCTGATATTGATCCCTGCCCGGTATACATATTAACATACAAAAGTATAATCAGATGAACACATATTAACATAAAGCCACACGTAATACCATCTAGGGGTAAAATGGTCCAAACATTGAAAAAAAATATTTCAATAGAAGACTTGAGATCACACATCAGCAAACTTGAAGTCAAATATCAAGGGATACTACTAGCATGAAATTGAATGTTGTAATCAAATTTTAACCCAAAACCTAAAGAATTTGTACTAATTGAAGTTGGGAGAGGAGGAAATTCAATCTATCATCTATAGTATGGGACAAAATCAATAGCAATAAAAAAATAGAAATGACACAGAAGAAACAAATACCTAGTTTGCTCAAGCAATTATAGTATAGAGAGTAGGAGGGACATGAAAACGACCTCAGGAGGAGATAATATGCCAACAACCAGGGGCGATTATGCTGAGCAGGTGGGGGGAGACGATCTGGAGTATACGATGAGGGACAAAATGGAGCCTATAGCGGTTTAGAAGAAGAAGTTAATCACGATTTTAGGATATTAGGGATTTTTGGCTCATCTGTAGGGATTATAAGTGATGCATCAAATCTTATTGTTAGTTAGTTATATATTATTTATTTATATAAATATCTATGGCTAATTTTATTTTTAAAATTATAAATATTTTATATTTTATATATTTAGCTTCTAATCACATATTCAATATTACATTTAATTTTGAATAAGGATCACATGTGTTAATTTTTCTACGTTAGTATTCATATTATTTAGTATTCATGTTAGATCAACAATACATAATTACATATAATTTTAATTATCAAATAACTTTAATTTTTGTTGACATTTTAATAATTTGAATTAGCAAAGTGAACATAAAGATCTTTTATGGATAAAGATCTTTTATAGGTAGCATTTATTATAAGATTTATTTTAATATTATTAATATTTGAGGTTGTATATTCTATGTTATAATAAATATTTTTAAGAAATGTAATATATAATAACTATTATTAACTAGATAGGTTACCCCCGCTACGCGGGGGCCAGAAGCTTTCAATGTTGTTTCCGAATCGATAAATATGACAGACGTAGAAAGTGCAAGGATGACAAGCCCGGGCTTTGCCCCGGACCGTTTTGTTCATGTTTTTATGAAAAAATATAAAAGTTTTGACTGCAAGAATCAGAAGTGTCAAAATGGCTAAAGAATTAAAGGGGTAGGAATTAGCAAGTTTTTAGAAAAGGGATCAAAGTTGTCGAACCGTTAAAGTTATGTGGCCAAACTTTAGATATTAAAAGGTTCCTAAATAGAAAAGGGATCAAAGTTGCCAAACCACTAAAGTTTTGTGGCCAAACTTTAAATATTAAAAGGTTCATAAAATAATATAAAAATATCGATTATTAGGATCAAAAGTGTCAAAATGACTAAAAAATGAGGACCAAAGTTGTCAAACTGTTAAATTTTTGTGACCAAACTTTAAATATTAAAAAGTTTTTAAATAGAAAAGGGATCAAAGTTGTCAAACCGTTAAAGTTTTGTGGCCAAACTTTAAATATTAAAAGGTTCCTAAAAAATGTAAAATTATCAATTACAATGACCAAAAGTGTCAAATGGCTAAAAAATGAGGACCAAAGTTGTCAAACCTTTAAAGTTGTCAAACCGTTAAAGTTTTGTTGCCAAACTTTAAATATTAAAAGGTTCCTAAATAGAAAAGGGATCAAAGTTGTCAAACCGTTAAAGTTTTGTGGCCAAACTTTAAATATTAAAAGGAACAAAAGTGTCAAAATGGCTAAAAAGTGAGGACCAAAGTTACTAAAGTACAGGAACCAATTCTGCCAAAAAAAACATAAAATCCAGGGACTAAAATAGACAAAAATTATGAAATTTTATTATTCATAAGAAATAATTTCCATAATATATATATATATATATATATATATATATATATATATATATATATATATATATATATATATATATATATATATATATATATATATAGTATCAGTCTCACTTACTAAAATCCAGCCTTTAATAAGTTTCCCTCCAAATGCAAAGATGGCATAATTTTATTAGAGACTGAAATTCAGTACCTAATAAGTTTCCCTCCAAAGTTAAATTTGGTGTTAGTTTATCCGCGACTGAAATTTAGTCCCTAATTTGTTTTCTTCCGATCAGTATTTAGGACTGATTCATCAGTCTCCGATATATGATGTTCGTGACTAAATAATCAGTCCCGAATACAAAGAAAAATTAATGCAATTTCTATCGGAGACTGAAATTCAGTCCCTAATAAATAATGTACAAAATCAAACTAGCACAAGTTTATAAAGGACTTAAATTCAGTTGCTAATAATTTTCCCTCCAAAGTCAAAATTGGTACTAGTCTATCTAAGACTGAAATCCAGTCACTAATATGTTTCACTCCAAATATAAAATGATGTAACATATTAGAGATTGAATTTTAGTCTCGTATAAGCATGGTTAGTCACTAATAATCTACACATTAAAATCAGTCCCTCATAGTCTTTGGGACTGATTAATCAATCTCTAATATTTTAGTCACAGATGCCCATTTTTCTTATAGTGGTTAGCATGTCCTTAAACTAAAGAAAAGTTTTGCAATGCCTATACATGAACGAAGCAAAATAAGCTCACTCAGCGGGTCACGTAGTTTTGGAAAAAGACTCATCAAATCAACACCACCTGACCGTTCTTCATGGTTAGTCCGCTAATAAACTCTGCATCTCTACTAACATCTCTCCCCCCCCCCCCCCCCCCCCGCCCCAAACAAGCTTCACCCCAAAAGAAGGTCTCTCTATATCCGTCGGAATAAATCGGCACGTAGCTTCCTACCAACAGAAGAGGGCCAAAAAATCTCCATTTTCTTGAAGAAATCATAATTTTTTTGAAAATAGTGTCAAAAGTGTAAAATTTAGACCAAATTTGTAATAAAATTTAAAATCTAGATCAAAAATTTAATTTTTGAAAGTAAGATGCACTGTTCACCAGGTAAAATGGTCAAACCGAATACAATTTTTGGTTTTGGAACTTAATTGACTAAAAGAACATATAAAGACTAAATTGATTATAAGGACAAAACATAAATATTTTTATTGAGTTTTCCCAAGAAAAAAAATATTCCAAAATATTTAGAATGAGTTGAATAAATCCGAAATTCTAATCTTTTTTGTTTTATATTTTAACCAAAATAAATAAATAAACATATCAAAAGCATAGTTGATTACGTTATATCATTTCTCTCTCTCTCTCTCTCTCTCTCTCTCTCTCTCTATATACATATATATATATATATATATATATATATATATATATATATATATATATATATATATATACACACACACACCAAGGTTGTAAAAATCGCTTGACGGTAGCTCGATGGTCGACTGGTGTTAAGGGATTAATCAGTCTTGGCGGGGATTAATCGATGATTAATCGGGGATCATAAATTATTAATAAAATATTAAAATTAATTAAATATTAATATATCTTAAGAAAAAACAAGTACTTCAAAATTAGAAAATAAGAAAAATTGTAATTTGTAAATACGAAAATATGAACATTTTGGTATAATATTTGAAATTTTTGGAGTAAAAAAAGAAAGTTGGTTTTTTGAATTTTTTAAAAAAAATTTTAAATTTTTTTGACATTTTTTCGACTTTTTTGACTTTTGTTGACCGATTAATCCCGCCAAGGCTGATTAATCCCACCAAACCCGATTAATCTTAAATTTTCGATTAATGCCCTAATCCTCTACGGTTAGAGAACACCAAGCGATTCATCCATGATTAATCGCCGATTAATCCCGATTTCTGCAACCATGATATATACTAGTTTATAACCCATGGAAACGACGGTTACACAATTAATTAATCTTTTAAAATAAAAACTAAAAATTATTAATCATTTATTTTAAATAAATTATTAATTAAGAGATTTTTTTAGTTATATAAATTTTAATCATTGATTTAAATAAATTTGTGAAATTATGTCACTTTATAATTTGTATTAAGTTTATTTTAATTTTTATTTTAATGCTATTAATTTAATATAATTAGAATGAGAAATTTAAAATTTGTAATTGGAAATGGAGAATCAATAGGTTTACAAATGTTATGTATTAATTAAGAGATATATTACGATGATACATGGGAAAAGGAGAATAAAATATGCATTAATTAGGAGGCTTAATAAGATGACACATGTTAAGAAGAGAATAAAACTATTCTTTTATTAGATAGGTATATATATATATATATATATATATATATATATATATATATATATATATATATATATATATATATATATATATATATATATATATATATGTTTTACTGAGATTAAAAATAAAATAGAGATCATGATATTCAACATCCGTCATGTATTTCACATCTACCGGCTTCCGCTCTAAGCCTCTGGCGTACCGGCACAACATGTTGGTATAATCATAAATGATAATAGAACGCCGCCCATTCCTTTCTCGTCCACCACCATCCCTACCACCATAACCGCCACCACCACCACCACTACCACCACTTCTGACACCAGCCGATCCCACTACCGTCACCTCCGTTACTTATACCACCGCCACCTCTGTCACCACCAGCTCTTCTGCCACCAATTGGCATAATCATTTATGATTACTCAATCTGTGAACAGACATATATGGATAATCATTTATGATTAGGCATATACGTATAAACATGTATAATCATATATGATTGTACCTCTCTCCATATAATCATTTATGATTAGGCATACGTCGTTGCTGCCGGTACGCTGGAGCATTAGAGCGACAAATGAGAAATATCTGGCTGAGGTTGAATCTCAAGATCTCTATCTTTTTTTTAAATCTCAAGTGAACCGTCCTTTCTTTTCTCTCTCTCTCTCTCTCTCTCTATATATATATATATATATATATATATATATATATATATATATATATAGAGAGAGAGAGAGAGAGAGAGAGAGAGAAGTAGGTTCATGCGAAAACATAAATATCTTACGAAAACGCGAAAATAGATTTTATCTTATAAAAATTAAACACATGTACTATAAAAAATAAATTTATTAGCAATAAATTAAAGATAATAGGTTTATATTGTATTGTGTTATGATAATATAGATTTAAAAACGTTTTTAATATTTTTTTTCACATCTTTAACCATTTTTAAATTCACGTTTTCATAATAAAAATATCAAAAATCATACTTTGCTAATATGACATAATTTCTCATCTATTATCAATTATCATCATGTATTTCAAAGTTTGGATGAATTATTGTGCAAAAAGATAATGTTGAGGTGGTACAATCTCATAGTTTTTTCTTGTTTTCGCAAATTATTTGCATTTTCGCATGAACCCTCCCATATATATATATATATATATATATAAGTTCAATTGAGAAAATAAAAAAAGTTGAGAATGAGCATTCTCAGCCACTAATTTAATTTTGCTGCAAAAGTTATTTTTATCGAAAAATATTTTTAAATACATGAAAATTCATAATTTATTATTCTCTGTAAATAGACAGCCATATTGATATAGTTTAGGATAAAATAATTTTTTTTATAGTTTCAGCTCTGGTTATTAATAAGTGAATAAAAATGCATCAGATTTTTACTACAGTATATTCGTTATTCACTTATGAATAAAAATTATCATTGATATTTTTTAGAGTCTAAATATTAGTCATATATAAATATAACATATATAAACTTTTTACAGTTTACATCAGCTCTCGTCATATGTTATAATCACATATGAAAAAAAACGTGTATTAGTCTTCTTCACAAGTTTTATTCATATATGAAAAATACATTTATCATAATTTTGTTACAGTTTATTTGTTATTCATATATGAATAAGTAGTTCAAAATTTTAAAATATGTCGTCTTTTATTAACATACTACTTATTTATATTCGAATAACAAATAAATTATAACAAAAATCTGATGATTTTTTTTATTTATATATGAATATAACATATGACGACCATTAATACAAAATTTATTCATATATATAAATATAATGTGTGATGAAAAATGATGTCAAAAAATATATTTTAGGTAAAAAAGTTTTATTACATGTTATATTTATATATGAATGCTACTTAAATTGTAAAAAAGGCAACCATATGTTTTATTTATAAATGAATAACGAATGTACTACAATAAAAATCTGATCAAATTTTATTCACTTATTAATAACAAGAACTGAAACTCTAAAAAATATAAATTTGGTTGGAAAACACATGTGTATCTATTATCCATTTCCGTCGGTACGCTTAAATGTTTTGCGGCAAAACAAATGTATGACTGATTCCCTCATTCTCAACATTTTTTTTCTCAATTGAACTCTCCCCTCTCTGTCTCTTTCTCTCTCTCTCTCTCTCTCTCTCTATATATATATATATATATATATATATATATATATATATATATATATATATATATATATATATATATATATATAATTGTACAAATAATAATCCACTTCATTACATAATTTTTTTTTCATATAGGATCTATGGGACAATTAATTAAAAGTATATTTTGTTCTACAACCCTTCCTATCTTATAGAAAAGGATCCCATGATCCTGAAACGATCTTACCTGGGATCGCAAATCTCAAATTTGTCTATAAAAAGCGGATCTAATTGTATTAGTATCTATAATTGATTTATTTTGTGTAATACTAATCGATAGGGTCTCATTGGTAAGTGCTACAAGATCTCGTACATTGGAACCCATGGTTATGTGTGTGTATATATATATATATATTATTTTTTTATTTAAATTTAGAAAAAATACATAATTTACATTTAGATATACAATATTCGCTTATGGTGTTTAAAAATTCCATTTGTAGCTTTTTAGTTACTTTCTGTAAAGTAGTGATACTTACATGAAAAGATGTGAGAAAATAGTGTATCAAACTTTTCTTCTCGTGATTAGTGGTCAATTTATTCATGTTATTAGCTTTTTTAATTCACGTGACTTTTAAGATGTATTTGAAATATATATTTCCACATTCACAAATTATATTATATATATATTTCAACAACTTAAATAATACAGTGAGATTTGAAGATAAACTTTTGGTCTAATATGTCTCCAACTTTGTGGAACAAGTCAACTCTTTCATGCTCTTTTACATAAAATTGCTTAATCTATTTTCATTGTTTTGAAGCTACGGGCCTTCAAGAAATATTGTCGGCGTGCCGTTATGACAGACGTCGACCGTCCAAAGAATGACTTTTACGACACAATATTAGCAGCAGTTGCAATGGATGGAACATACATGAATAGACATGGTTCCTACAGAAGCTAGATAGTTGTATTGACGACTTGGAATATTTAACATTGTTATCTGATAATCTGAAAGGGCGCCATCGAGTATGGTGACCCTTGCATCTATATTCCTATATTCCCGAATCATATCATAGTATTTGCGATCACTAACTTTTATCATACTTAGAGCCAAAGGGAAAAATCAGAATACAAAAGTGTTAAAATAAAGCATGCTAAGTGTACAAAGTGTCAGACTTAGATGAAATTTTCGAAACAATACATCTTACAAGAGAAAAAGAATGCGACCGTTTAAAATTAGCAAATCTATAGAAATGGTCAACCACATATTTCCATGGTCTTCGGTATAATCTTATGATGTCAAATAGTGGGGAGCCAACCAACGCGTTATCAAGAGTCATACGAAATATACCGATAATGATGTTTATGGAGTTCTTTCTTATGAGAATGCAAGAATGATATTTTCAATGTCGTTACTTAGTAGGTCTAATTTAGATTATCGAGTCCTTGAGTTTAGATTAGATTTTACTAAGTGGCCTAATTTACATCAATTCAATCACAAAATGAAGTTAAGTCACAATCTATTTAAGTTGGTACTTCTCTTTCAAAAAAGAAGTTAGGTACTTGAAAACACTAACAAGCTCTAGTATATTTCATTCACTAACATGTTTACTTAAAATAAACTCTTTGAACTAAACTTATCCCTGCTAACCTAGTTTAAAGAAGTTCTTAAATTTAGATTGAATGACTGTATTATGCTTTGTTTGAATGTTCCTAACATTGTTTGACATTTCACATAAGCTTAGAAGTGTAAAAACATGCAATTGTAGTTTATACCAAAGCTAATCCCATCACAGAACCAATTTGATATGTGTTACTTTAATTTCACTTCATAAAAACAATTATGACTTCTAAAAACTGAATAACAAGAATGATTTAAACCTAATTTTATTGGCCACCATGAACCAAGATCCAATCAAACATTAGGCTAACATAAAAGTACAATTGCTAGATAGAATTGTGTACAAAACATCATTTCATATAATTAAACGCATCAACACAAACATACTACATAATCATAATAGAAAGGTTTTAGCCGGACATGGCTAAATCATGAAAATCAAAGTCTAGAAATGGAAATTACAATGTTAATTCAACTTACGAATCAATCCAAAATGCTTCCAAATGAAATACAAGTGATTCCTAGTAATGACCTCTAGTAAAAAACCACCTCTATGTCATCCAAAATGATGTCCTTGAATAGCCCTCAAAATCCTGAAATATAACATCATGGAAAACTGCCAATAGGTAGTTATTGTTGTCTACACACCCTGTGTGGATTTAAACTGATTCCATACTCCCTTTGTGGATTTAAAAGTAGGATGCCTCAACCGAAAAGTTGTAACATCCATAAATTACAAAAAATGATTTTTCATTAAAAACAGGTTGATCAATTTTTTTCACACAAATCATGTTATAACATTCAAAAGTAAGAAAACCATAAGATTAACATAGTTGAATTATAAACAATAGAAACCATTATCTTTGATGCGAGTGTATAGTCCCATCGAGCTCTTCTCACGATCAACCTGCAATAATATTTATTCCATGACTATAAACATAAATCATAGCGAGATCCCTGATATATTGCATAATTCACCGTACATACAACGCATATAAGCATAGTCCTTAGCTCTAGTACCAATCTTCTAACTCTCCTATCCATGTGCATACAACCTAAATAACAATCATAGGTGTCATCTATTCGCACTCTGCTACCGACTCTCAACTGTAACTTCTACTGGTCACGATCGTCATGCAATCATCGGCCTCATGCCGGAACAACATCCATACAAGGGCCACTGCTAAAATTGACAACCACTTCATGAATATATAGTCATGACCGGATAGACAGTCAAATAAATGATCCCACCTGAAAGCAATAAAACAAAAAGAGCTATGAAACAAGGCTTTGGATCAAGAGTTCTTTGGATATGAGACTTGGACTACACACAACCCCTAGGTTATATATTCAATGATCACTTGAGACTATCATTACCTTAACCATTCATGACTATATAAGTGTTGTGAGCCAACCATAGTCTTTAATATGGGTGTTGTGATCCAAATACTATCAGATTCCAATTTTCATGTATTTTACTTGAGACTATCATTACCCTAACCATCCATAAAACCCCTAGATTCCAAAAGTTACCCTATATTCCTCCCTAACCCTAACATATTTTGGTTTAATTATTGGGATAATGACTTACAAGGGTAATATATTCTTCGATTTGTACACATTTGGTCATTGAGTTTATTTTTTGTCCACATTTACCCTTTTAACTTATTAAATTGTACACATTCAGTCCTTATGACCGATTATTTCAGGTTAGCCGGTAAAAATGTCTTAATAGGGTAGTATATTTCTCATTTTTTACACATTTAGTCCTTAATGTTTTTGTACATATTTAGTTCATAATTTTTTTTGTTGCAAGATATTTTTTTTTTGTTTTTGTATTCATTCAATACTTATGAATATTTTCTTTAAGTTTTTCTCACAACATCTTACGTGGAACAATCATTAACGAGGTGTTTTAGGTTTTTGATGCTTATGTCCATCGCAATCTCGACTATTTGGTTGCTTAAGTCATGTGTTTTAAACGTCATAACTTTTTCATACTATCTCGTATTTTAACGATCTTTATATCTATGTGTTTGTATTTTAGTCTACTACAACTTTCGTTAAAATTACTCCCGTTAAAATTACTCCCGTTAAAAAGTAATATATTTTTTAATTATGATCTTTATATCCATACGATTTTTATAAATGCATGTAAAGATGCTTTTCTATAAAATCGTAAGTAAAAATATATTATATTTTAACGGGAGTAATCTTAACAAAAGTTATAGCAGACTTAAAAAACGAATACATAGATATAAAGGTCGTTAAAATCAAATATCGTATGAAGAGGTTACGACGTTCGGAATACAAACCTAAGCCGAACTACAAGACCTATGCAACCAAGCAGTCGAGGCTGCGATGGACATAACATCAACAGCCCCAAACACCTCATCAATTATAGTGTACAAAATAAGTCATTTTTCCCGACTAAACTGGAGTAACCAGTCATAAGGACTGAATGTGTACAGTTTAACACGTTGAAGGGGTAAATATGAACGAAAAAAACTCAATAACCACAAATCGAACAATATATTACCCTTTTAAGTCATTATCCCTTACTTATTTTCCGATACAGCTTTTTGTTGGAAACCAATCTCAAAGCTATGTTGCTTTATGGTGGTGTATTTTGATGTTTATAAATACTTGTGTTTTTTGTAGGATTTTTTTTTTGTAAAAAATGAGTTTCTTGATAGAATTGTTACCTAGGGATGAGCAAATGGACCGGGGAACTGGTACCGGAATCGGAACCGGCACCGGAACCGAAACCCGATGGAACCGGTCGGGCCGGGACCGGGACGTTATTTTTGTGGATTTTTGAAACCGGGAACCGGTAGGAACCGGAACCGATATAACTGGAACCGGTAGAACCGGCAAAAACCGGAACCGTATGATGCTATTTTTCAAAGATCGGTTCCAACATTTGAAGACACGACAAGAACCGGTAGGAACCGGGAACCGGTAGAACTGGAACCGAAAGAACCGCCGGGCCGGTTCGGTTCTTGATTTTAACCGAAGCCGGTTCCCGGTTCCGGTCCGGTTCCGACCGGTTCGGTCCTTTTGCTCATCCCTATTGTTACCCGATCAATTTTTGGATCAACAATAAAGGTAGCAAAGTGAAATTTAATTCAATCGGGTGGCTTCATAACCCTAAGTTAGATATTTCTGTGATGTAATATTTTGTCTTTTCTAGCTCCTTGCTAACTTAATAAAACTATAAAAAAACGAACAAACATTTATTAAATAAATAAACATAAACAAAACTTCCAAAAAAACAATTTATGGACGGTTCGTTAAATCTTTGATTCGTTTACGATCATATGTATTACTCTATGGGCCACGATATGATTATTTTAACCATAAATTATTGGAAGCTTAATAATTTATTAAATTTATAAGACAGATGTAGTTATAACACATAATCTCCATCTTTTTGGATGTTTGTTTTTTGCAAAATACATGTTTTGTGTGAAATTGTTTTAAGAGCGAAATTTTTTATCTTTTTTCTTCACTAAATGATGAGACCAACTTTAAATAAAACATGATTATATGTAATGAAATATTTTAAAAACTGTAGCATTTTAAAGGACTAAAAAGTGAGGTGTTACATAATGTATCTTATATATGCCTTGATCTAAAATTATTCTTTGAAAGATTATCCTCTATGAATTTTGTGATATTTAGATGTAGTGTCTAAATATCATATTCAAAAAATGTTCTACATGATCCTTCAAGTAATCCATAAAACCCCTTTATTCCAAAAACCACCCTATATTCCTCCCTAACCCCAACATATTCTAGTTTACTTCACTTCCCATGCAAGTTTTATTGAAAACATACTTGCTTTGTGGTTGTATATTTTGTTGTTTATAAAAAATATTATTGTTTTTTGTAAGAATACTTTTTCTTCAAAAAAATAAATAATAATAAGTTTCTTTATAGAATTGTTATCCAATCATTTTTTGAATTAACAATAAATGTAACATAGTTAAAATGGATTGAGTCGGATGACTTCGTAACCCTAAGGTAGATATTAATATGAAGTAATATTTTCTTTTTTGTTAAGGTTCTTGCTAGTTTAATAAAACTATAAAAAAATGAACAAACTCGTTCATTTATTAAATAAATGAATATAAACGTAAATTCCGAAAAAAACAATTCATGGTGGATTCATTAAATCTTATATTCGTTTATAACCCTATGTATTACTCTACGGGCCAATCGGATATGATTACTTTAACCATAAATTATTAGAAGCTTATTAATTTATTAAAGTTATAAGACAGATCTTTTTGGATATTTGTTTTTGCAAAATAACATGTTTTGTGTGAAATTTTTAAGAGCGAAAATCTTGATCTTTTTTCTTCATGAAATGATAAAACCATTTCCCGATAAGGTTGATGTGCAAAAAAATAAAAAAATAAATAAAACATATTTCACAAAATCTATTTTGTAAAAGTAATAGTCATTTTGTGATATAGATATGTATTTAAAAAATGATTATTTTGTTATAAATACACAATCTTTTATAGTATAATGATTAACCCATAATTACTATTAGAATTAATCAAGGAGCAAAAATCATAGATTTTCTTTAATGGCAGATCTAATTCAATCGTAATTTATTTTTAATTTCATTTTCAAGATTTGAACCTCAATCTTAAGGAGGAATAATAATAATATTTTAATAGATTTTTTTTTGTTTTCTTATATTTATTTCTTGATTGTTTTTGTGAATTTTTACTATGAGGAAAGAGTTTAATATTTTCTTATTTAAAATTGTTCCCTTTACTAGTTTTTTGCAATTTTTTTAATGGCATTGTTGTTCCAAAATAAAAACATCATAACAATAACCAATTTTATCAAATATTAAAAAAAAATTAAAAAAAAAAAAAAAGAATCGCCATGTTACAAGAGAAAAGCCCAACAAAACATTATAATTTTGATAGGACATTAAATAAGCAACAAAATGGAAAGATAAAGGCAATATTTTGCGTACTAGTTTCGTGGGAATGATGCCAAAATGATGTCACGAGTGTAGGGAGCCCTAAATAGTGGGAGTGACCAAAATCATATGATATAGTTGGAAATAGTACCACGAAAAAGCTTCAATTCTTTGATTCATTATTGATATCCCCGTGATTCCTAAAAGGTGTAACACATGTGACAATGAGACTTATTATTTCCTTCTTATTTTACAATCGTCTTAAGAAAAATGTTAAAATTTATTAATTGTATGTGTTCGTCAGAAGTAGTAGTAACGGTTAGCTGTTAGCTAATAGTTGGTAGTTAAAAATTAAAAATTGTAGTTTTTATTTGTACTAAGTTTTTCGAAGAGAATAGTTAGAAATTTAAAATATATAAAACCACATAAAATAACTTATCAAAATCACACCATTAATTTTAAAAAATATATAGTTAATTCAAATTATAAAAGTATAAAAGACTTTTTTTGTTAGAAACTTTCAAAAATTGTTTTTCGAACACGTATATGTTTTGTCAATGATAATGACTTGAAAGGGTAACGAGTTTTCAAGTTTGTTCATATTTTTCACTAAAACATGATTTCCCTTGAATTATTTGAAATTGTTCACATTTTACCATTATGACCGGTCATAAGGGTAAATGTGAACAATTTCAAATAATCAACTGGTAAATCAAACATAAAAAAGTACGATTAAATATGAACAAAATTGAAAGTTCATTACTCTTTCAACTATTATCCCTTTGTATAATCATCTCTTAGTTTATGTTGCCAATTAGTAGCAATTACTTAGATTACTGGTTTTGATTTCATTCACTACATTTGTTTTGTGTTGTGTTAACTGTTATTAATAGCGAGCATAGAGATCGCTATTGTGTTTTGCAAGGCGAGCTGAACCAGTGTCGCTATGGGGTCCATAGCAATTGCATCGCGACGTAGCGAGTTGTTTCAACTTTTTAAAAATATGGTATAAATAGACCCGTATTAGGGTTTTTAGTTGGCTTAGTCAGAGAAGCATCATATATCTCCAACGTTCATACACTCTCTGTAACATCATGTTTCAAGAAGTTTTTTATCTCGGGATTGTGGATAATAAATGGACCAAGGCAAGGCCTTAAGCTTCAAAGGAATGGGGTTTAGACCTTATTAGATGATGATAATGTTGCATAAGTGATTAAAGCCTTGGTTTGTGTCTTGGAGTCAAAGGGTAAAATGGGAAAAGTGATGTTTCAGACTTCTTTCATGAATTATGGTTTTTAGTTCGACATGTGCTAAGCCAAAATTAACTAGATAGAAGTGTGTGGCTCGTCAATACCTTTCTGTGGATATAAAGATCATTGAAACGAAGTTGTAACGAAGAAGTTATGATTGTTTGAAGTTAGAATGGAATTGGGTGAAAACCCGTTCTCACGAGGTGAGAAATAATTCTCACGGCATGAGAGTGCTCACGAGGTGCGAATTTATTCTCACGACATGAGAAATGTGTAGCTCAAAGCCCACGAAAATTTTAGGGTTTTCAATGTACTTAAAGGTAAAGATTCATGTTTTGGGTATTTTCTTAACCTCCATCATATCTAGAACCTCTTGGGAGAAACCCTAGCCTCCATTTTCAAGATTTAAGCCTCCCATCTCCTCTCTCATCCATTGTTAGAGTTTTTAGTGGTTTTGGAGAAATGGTTTCATGCAATATTGATCCTTGAAGCTTGGCAATTAAATATCTCAATTTTCATCTACCTTCTAGACCCTTGTAAGTTATAAAGTTCTAAGCTTTATTGCATATTCATCTTGGATCTAAGTGTATTTGGTGTTTTTGTCCATTTTAAAAAGTTTTAGTGAGAGTCGGGAATAAAGTTTGAAACTTTATTACTCTCCAAGGTCCCAAGATCATTGTATGTTTTATATCTGGACTCCAATATCCTTTGATCAGTTTAGAATGTTTTCTTGGACCTCTTGAACTAGGAAAGTTTTGATCTTTTTCCTTCCCCTTCAGCCATGCAAGTTATCTTGGTCATTTAGGTTATTTTAGGGTAATAAAGTTTATATCTTAAAAGTTTGAGATAATATTATGGATAAAGATGGAAACTTTATCCATCTAAACATCATGGTTATTCAGAACTGAAGGTTGGAGACTTAGACTTAACGAATTTAGTTGAGAAAGATGCATTATTGGTCCTTTTAAGACTTAAAGACTGGATCTTGGTTGTTTCGACGATCCTAATGGATAAAGTTGGAAACTTTATGCAGCACCAAGGTTGAGTCGTTCCATAGTTCGGGGTCGTGGCCCGAAGATCAACTATCATAAGGCTTCGAGCCTTGGTAAAGGAGAGGTTTAGATCCATTTGGATGTGGGCAATGTAGATTATGTAATCTACGAGTTTGGTTTGTGCTTTGGAGCCCACGGGTATAATGGGAAAAGTGGTGTTTCAAACTTTTTTTATGAATTAAGGATTTTAGTTCTATTTGTTTTAAATTAAAAGTAATTAGATAAGGTTGTAGAGCTCCTCAATACCTTTCCATGGCTATAAATATCATCGAAATTAAAGTCGAAACAAATAAGTTATGCCCGTTTGAAGTAAGAATGATTTTGGGTTAAGCCGCATACATTAGGCGTACATGGAACTACATTAGGCATACTAGGGCATCCGTGAGTACGCTGGATGTAAAAGGAGTACGTTTGGCATACATGATCAGTGCCCAAACCCTGTTTTCATGGTTTGAGCCCTATTTAAGCTCCTTGACTTCCCCACAGCCAGTCCATTCTCGGCCTTTTCCTCTCCAACACCTTCCCTTGTCATCCTAACCCTAGTTTGAGCCACGTGAGAAAAAAGAAGGTGTTTTAAGTGCTTTGGAGTGTTCTTGGTGCATCTTGAAGAAGAAGGAGCTCATTGGAGAAGTGTTGGTTGCATTGGAGCTTGTAGATCCAGCCTTTGTTCTCCTTGATCTTTCTTCTAGATGTATAAAGTTTGAATCTTAATGATGCATTTGATAGATATAGCTAGTCTTTGTTGGTATGGGCTTTTGGTCACTTTAGTGCATAAAGTTTAGATTTTGAAAGTTTGTGAACTTTTTATGGATAAAGTTGGAAGTTGTATCCATCTAAACATCATATTGATTCAGATCTAAAGGCTTGAAACTTGGAATCAATTGATTAAGTTGGAAAAGATTCACTTTTGGTCCCTTTGAGAGTTAAAGACTAAATCTTGGTTGTTTGGACCATTCTAATGGATAAATTTGGAAACTTTATTCATTATGAAGCTATTAGGAACCATAAAAATGAAATCTTTGTCCTTAGTTTTCCTCCATGCATGTTCTAGGATGTCTTAATGATTTAAGAAGTTAAGGCTTCTGGTGTTGATCACTTCCTAGCCATCCAAAGTCATAAAGTTGGAAACTTTATGACTATAGATGTTATTTCGGGACTAGATCTACCTTTGGTCGAAAAGACTTAATGGAATAAGATCTTAAAAAAAGAAGTGAAGTTAGCCAGTGTACAATGGTTATACATTGGTGTATGCGATTAGAGGCCTGATTATGGATCTTGAGTATGCCAGGCGTACAAGTTGAGTACGCTAGGCGTACTCAGCTGAGTGAACTCGAATGACTTTTGACCTTTTGACTTTTTGACTTTCGATTTGACCAGGATTTTGACTAAGTTGACCTAAGGCTATTTTGATTATGTTAAGTTGTTTTCTGACTTTTGGTCATTGTTTATTGTCAAGGTGATATGTAGAGTTCGTGTTTGGAGCAACATGTGGTAGCAATTATTCTATCTGATTGTGAGGCAAGTCTCCTCACTATACCCATGGGTGGAATGCACCAATGTCTACACACTAGGATCTGTTATGCTAGTTGTCTTTTTGACTCTTGCATGGTATGTTAGGCTAGGTCCATTATATGATGGGCTAGGCCCATTTATATACTGGGTTGGGCCCATGGATCAGGAAGGGATAGGCCTAATGTATGTTATGTTGGATGCTAGTTGTCTCTGTGATTCTTACATGGTCTGTCGAGTTGGGCCCATCAAATGAGGGCTAGGCCTATTATGGTGGGACGGACCTAATGAGAGGGCTAAGCCCAATTTATATATATATATATATATATATATATATATATATATATATATATATATATATATATATATATATATATATATATATATATATATATATGTGGTATGTGGTATTTTGGGGAACTCACCAAGTTTTGTGCTTGCAATTTTGTGGTTATGGTATCATGTACTTTAGGTTCGTAAGGGAAGGGCCCGACTTGATCGTATCGCATCCACCCATGTTTTCGCAACTAGATGGTTTTGGGGTTGTACTCTGATAACTTTTTTATTCTTAAATACTTTTGAATGATTGGAAAAAGAATAATTGGTGTTTCTGGTTGAATTAAAAATGAAATTTTTTCCTTGTAATTTTGTTGATGTTACAAGTTAGAATCAGAGCCTTGGTTTGAGGGATTCGGGTACACTCTCGGGTGCGACTGAACTCAAACTGAGGAATATGTAATATTTTAAAAGAAAACAAATTTCTAAAAAGAGTTTTGTAAAGAAAAAGGGGGTGTGATGCGTGCAATCAGCCGAGATCAAGTAAGTGATTCCCAGAATACCCAAACATGTTGATGAAATATCTAGTATGCTCAAGAGTCATATTAAAATGATATTGATAAATAACATATGATACTAATGGGTAACACTAACAACAACTTGATACAATTGATTATTTATTAGAAATTGATTTAAATAAATATTTAATAAGACTCTTATAATTAAATTGTAAATAATTTGTTTCATGGAAATAATAATTTTCATTGGCAAGTAACATTATATTATTTCATATGGTATGAATTAATAAGTCATGCACAACTTATTGGACTAGTTGAAAACCTTTTGTCTTTTACTTAAAACACAAAGTTTATATTTTATAAACCTTGAGTTTATAAAATTTAAAATAACTAATCTCTTTTATATATACATTTCGAAATTTGCATAAAAAGATGAGAAGTATGGGCTTTTCATTGATTTATTCAAAAGTAATAAAGCATGAGGGACATGCTTATGACATGGGGACATTTTTGTCTAAAGTTGAAGGAACTAATGGTTATTAACTTCACTTTATGCATATAAATAAGAGGTCTTGCACTTGGCTTCTTTGCTCATTCCTTCCTTGATGCATATGGTCAAAACCTCTTCTCTCCCTCTCATTCTCTCTAGTTTTGGTTAGAAAACTTGAAGAACAGTTGCATCTTCAAGCCTTCTTTAAGTTCATATTAGTTATGAACTTAAAGCTTAAGGGTTTAAGAGTTTTGGACTAGCATCAACATCAAGTTGAGTCATTGTTGGTGTCTCAAAGGTTCCACATTCTTCATCAACTTCCAAGCCTCCCAAGAGGACCTAAAGAATTACAAAGGTTGTTATTTCTTCATCGTTCCTTTGGTTGGTGTTTAATCTTTCTATAACTTGCAAGAATATCCTTGGTGGGTATAAAATGTTTATGTTATTTAAAAAATTAAAGTCTTCCGTTGCCATAGTTTTCAAGTTTATGAAACTATATTTTAACTAAAACCCAACAATTAGTATTAGAGACATCTTGCAAGTTTGGTTAGATTTTTTGTGTTGGGTCATATGGATTGCATCAATTGTTCTACTATTTAGTCCATTTTTTGTATAGCGGGTTGGGCTTGTCCACCCGATTATTTATTATTAGGGTTTTACTATTTAAAGTGAATGCATGCACCATATCTTGTAGTCATCTAATTTGTAAACCATACACGGCCTTTACAATAGCAGTTCTTCATCGAGCTCTTTTAAGGTTTTGTTTATTAATCATTCGGCACAACTTTGATCTTCATTCCGTGTTTTGATATTAGAACAGGATATTGTGTAAATCTACGTAAATATTTTGTCGAGTTTCATTTGGGTTTCCGCTTTTATTTGATTTGTTCTAGTCGTCTCCATCGTTGTTATCGATTGTAGATGCTGAATCTTGATCTATATTCTAACCTAAATCTCGATTTCAGTTTACACATCTGCTTATTACATGTTATTATTGATGGAAAATCATGCATCCTGATGAGTCTCAAGTTAACTCCATCAATCTCTCAAGCAGTATTGGATCTACAACAAGGATCCCTATAATCTTTCCAAACGACTATGAAGTGTGGGCACTGCACTTTGAGGATTGCGTGCTAGGTCTTGAAGATAATGGTTCCCTGATATGGGACACCATAACCAAGGAGACGTTTGCTCATGCTAGTACAAAAAGGGTTATCAAGACTCAAGTTAAGTACAATGATCTTCTTCTGGAAGTGGAAGATATACCTAAGGAAGAAAAAGACAAGCTAATCAGCAATGTCAAAGCTATGAGGATCATCCGTTTTTGCTTTGCCTGCCGACACGTTTTGCCTAGTAAGCTCCTGTGAAACAGCAAAAGAAATATGGGAAAGGCTTAAAGAACTCTACTCGAGTGACGCTGATCTTGAGAATTCCATTCAGACTCTGTTACTTTTGGAGTTTGGAGCTTTCTTATAGAAGCCTGAGGAGAAACTGGACCAAACATTCAATCATTACAACCATCTATTAAGCTGGATTTTGAAGCACAATATCAAACATGAACTGATAGAGTAAGAGGTCACGTTCATGAATAAGCTAAGATCTGAGTGGAAAGTTGTAGTGTCGACGATTAAAGCACACGAGCAGTTCAAAAATTACTCCTTGGCAAAGCTCATTGGTATTCTGAGGTCACATGAGGACGAAGTGACAAGTGAGGGAAAGGTCGTTTATGGAATGGGTTCTTTGGATCTTATAGCCAAGGGTAAGAATATTGATGATGATGGTTCGGGGTCACATCTCTCCGTTTGTGAACTCTCAAAGGAAGATTATGCTTTGATGGTGTCCAAACCTAAGAGGTTCGCAAAGAAGAATTTCAGTCGCAACAAAAACTGAAACTGGCTGGGTAGTTACAGTTCTGAGAAGGTGAAGGATGAGAATGAGAACAAATCTCAAAAGGAATAAGCGAAGAAAGAAAAGAATCTTGTAGGGGACTCCAGCTATGACTGTAATTATTGTCATGGAAAAAATCATCTAGCAAAGCAGTGCATGCTGAGAAGAATGAATGAGAAGAAAGAAGAGGAGGATGATGAAGCTTATTTCCTAAAAAAAATTGGAGGAAATCAAGAAGAATAAAAGTGTTGATGACGCTAAACCTAATTTAATTGTGCAGGAACAAGATGATGGGTTTGGAAGAATCAAAGTGTGGTCGACTGACTCTGAGGACGAAGAGGTTCGTAGGTCAACTCACGGGAGAAGCATCGTGGCAAAAGATGATGTTTTGCAGTTCAATGGAAGGTTCTTGATGTTGACCAATGAAGTTTTGGAGCTTGGAGGATACACTACTGAAGGCAACCATGTCTTCGACAATTGTTTCGCTATGAAACCCGAGCCTGAGCAGGTCAACGAGTGTGAGAAGGTGATAAACACAGTACACACTATTCTTAAAGATCTAAATATTCATGTGTCTCAGTATGAAACTAAATTAGATGATCTAAAATATAAGTCTCTAGTTTCAGTGAAAGTTTAAAAAGAACCCGTTTAAATAATTCTAACATAACTGATCAACTCGGCAGGGTTTCGAACAAAAGTGAAGAGAGGCGCATGTGGATTAAAAAGTTAGAGCTGAATTTGTCTAGGTCTAGGGATGAGTTGATTTATTTTCAAACAGATAATTTGGGGCTTTTAAACAGCGAAACATTTTTTGTTTAATTGCTAAAAGACTTTATTTTAATATTACTTAGTTACATCTTGATTGTGAAATTGGAAAGAAAATTCATAAGATGATTTTGCCCTTTCTTGAATTGAAAGAGGACAAAATCAACACAGATTGTTACAGGTGTGAATCCATCGTTTCATCAGACTAAGTCTCGGATGCTTACAGAATAGGGTTGGACAAAATTGAATCTTACATACAGTCTAAAGATCACAAAAATATGTTGAAACATCTTTTGGATGAAAATGACAAAGAGAAAATAAAATATGATACTGTACAGAAGTTTGACTCATTGTGCACTAAGTTGAGTTTAGAAAATAAACTTAATATTGAAAATACATTTGAATTAGATGATGAGAGTGATATGAGTGAAATCTTTATAGACGATGAGGTTAATTGCTTAGAATTTGTTAAAAGCGAACCAGAACCTACGAAAGTCTTAATTTCTGAAAATTCAGTTGAGTTTGCACGTGTTTCTGAAAATAAATCAAAAGTTTTAAAAGAAAATGCAATTGTTTCCCAAAGGTTCAAACTATTCCTAATCAGGTTTTCGCAACCAACGGACTGAATAAAAAAAATATATTGTAGAACTAACGTCCCTGGTCGAAGAAGACAATAAAGATGGATGAGATGAATATTTCTGGTCAGCTCCTATCGACAATATAGATTAAACCAAAGGTCTCTCTGAAATGATCTCTTGGAAAACGAACAACAGATATGTAGCAGATACGCTGAAAAAAAGTCAACTCAAGCTACAAAAAAGGGAGTCCAAGTGGAACCAAGAATGTTCCTAGTGATACATCATCCATAAAGATTGAAACTCCAATTAGAAAACCGAAATCTAGGGCTAATGTTCATAAATCCTCTGAGCAGTTTGCAGGTCAAAAACGTCAAAGAAATGCAAGATATAACAAAAAGATTAAGGAAAGAAAGCATTTTTGGAGATCCAAAAATCCCAACATCGTTTATTGAGAAAATTCATCCAATCCAATTGTGAATGTCTCTTCACATGCGAACCCTAGGAATATTTCTCGAACTCAGTCTCAGTTTTCACAAGTCTCAAAACAATTTTTTTTCACAATCCCTCCTTTCAAATCAAAAGAAACCCATTGATAAGTGAAAGTCTCACTGCTCTCCTAACAAAAGTATTTCAAATTTTGCCATGTCATTGCAAGATGTTAAGGGCAAAGAAAATATAGTTTCGAAACCTAAAATTCCATTTAAGATGTCTGAAAAGAAAGTTGAGAAGAAAGTTGTCAAGCAAAAAATACAAAATAAACAAAGGAAAATATCCACAAAGGATAAGAACTTAAAAGATAATAGGATCACGGTTTTTCAAATTACAAAGAAAGATAGCACCACCTTGGTTAAAAGACCTTATTTAGTTGATATTGCTATTATTTTTCCTGTTTTTTTGAAAGCCTCACGTGGACCCAAACAACTTTGGGTTCCTAAATCTTTTTTATTTTTGTAGGTGATACGTGACGAGCAGTTTGACTCCGAATGGTACATAAGCAGTGGTTGCTTGCATCACATGATAGGAATGAAGGAAGAACTACGAGAATACAAAACTTTGAAGAATGGAAGAAAAGTGAAATACATCAATAATTCACTTAGAGAAATAAAATGATACTGCATGATAATAAATGGGGAATTTTCCATTCACAAAGTAGCGTATGTGGAAGGCCTGCAACACAACCTAATTAGTGTATCACACTTGATTGTAGGCTCAGGCTTTCAAGTGTCGTTCGACGATGAAGAATCGGAGATAATTAAAAAGAATTCCAAAATTGTGCCATTAAAGTCTAAGAGAAAAGGCGAAATGTATCCGCTAAACCTGAACCCCATCAAAGGGCAGCCTACTATTTGCCTAGTTACAAAAGCTTCTTCTGATGATAGCTACCTTTGGAACCATAGACTCTCACATCTCAATTTGAAATACATCAACAAGCTTGTTCTTGGTGATCATGAATGAGGGCTTCCACTCTTGAAGTATGATAAGGAACATCTTTGTGTAGCCTACAATTAGGAAAGCAGAGCAAGAAGATTCATACAACAGTTGTGAGCACGAAAGTCATATAACCACTTGAACTTTTGCATATAGACCTTTTTAGTCCTTCTACAAGTGAAAGCATTTGCGGTAACATATATATACTTGTAATTGTAGATAATTTTTCCATATTCACTTGGGTGCATTTTATTAAACAGAAATCAAAATCCACTCCTAAGCTTAATTATTTTATAAAGCAGATTGAGATACAACAATGAAAGCTGGTTCGTAACATTCGCAGTGATAATATTTGTGCAAAGCTGCGAGAACCATGCTATCATTCATGAATCCGCCACTCTACTTTTGGGCAGAAGCTATCGTCACAGCTTGTTTCATGCAAAATCGATCTTTCGTAAATAAAAGATTTTCCATTACCCCTTATGAAATTCCTAATAATAGAGAACCTAATGTTAAGTTTTTCCATTTCTTTGGTTCCAAGTGCTTCATCTTTAACTCTAAGGAACAGAGAAACAAATTCAATGTGAAAGCTAACAAAGGTATTTTCTTACGGTATTCTTTAACGTCGAAAGCATATCAGATTCTAAACAACAAATCAAAAAGAATCGAAAAGACCTACTATGTCACCTTTGATGACACTTATGTTAAAAAGTATCAAAAGGTCGACTCCCAATCAGAGGAAATCTTTCCCGTGAAAAATCCGATGATAATTCCTCTTTCTAGCCTTTATGAGGAATTCATGAACCTCTTTAACGAACCTGACAAGGCAATATCTTCAGAATCCAAGGTAGCAGATAACAAAGAAGAAGAATTGAAAATGATTATTGATGGCACTACAAAAGATATGGAACATGAGCACCCCACTCCGAAAGACTCAGAAATACCATCTCAATCAAAAAGTGTGAATGCTACACCGCAGGGGGAGGGTTTTACTTCAACCTCGTCATTTTATACACTTGTTAAGGGGGAGAGAGAAACACTTGAAGTCAGCAAAGAACCACCACTCCACGGGGAGGGTTCAACTCTGAATGAAGAAGGACATCCATCATTCGAGGGGGAGAATGAAAATACGAATGATGGTTCGGATGTGCAGTCAAAGTTTGAGGATATGAACGCTAAAATGGATCCAACTTATTATCCAAATTTCCCACCTTTAACCAAATTGACCAAATATCATCCAAAAACACAAGTAATAGGAGAATCGTCTTTAGGAGTTCTTACGAGAGCACAACAAAAAGAAAAGCAGACATCACTATTCTGTAAAGTGGAGTATTGCATGTTCAATTCTTTTATCTCCAAAATCAAACCTAAAAATGGTCAAATTGCTCTTGATTATTCTGATTGGGTGCAAACAATTCAAGAGGATCTCAATGAGTTTGGATGCAGAAAGGTCTGGAGATTGATTCCCTCTCCAAAGGATGCATCTGTCGTAGCTTTAAAATGGGTGTTTCGTAATAAACTAGAAAAAGAAGGAAATATCATACGAAACAAAGCTCGGCTAGTAGTTAAAGAGTATTTTCAGGAAGAAGGTATAGATTACGAGGAAACATTTGGATTAGTTGAAAGACTAGAATCAATTCATATCTTCTTGGCATATGATACACACAAGAACTTTGAGGTATATCAGATGGATGTTAAGTGTGCCTTTCTGAATGGGGAACTAGAAGAAATAGTATATGTGGAACAACAACTAGGGCTCATAAACAAAATGTATTCCAATCATTGGTACATTATGGACAAAGAAGTTTATGGTTTAAAGCAAGCTCCAAGATCCTGGTACAAAACTCTTACTCGCTTTTTAAAACAGGCTAAATTTAAACAAGGATCGGTTGACCCAACCTTCTTTCGCAAGAAAGATGGTGAACACTTGATGATCGTCCAAATTTACGTTGATGACATCATCTTCGGATCAACTAACCCCAGCTTAACTGCTAAGTTCCGAAAGTTGATGGAAACTAAGTTTGAGATGAAATTCATGGGTCAAATTAACTTTTTCCTTGGTTTGAACATAAGATAGATTCAGGAGAGAATTTTTATCAACCAGGAAGCTTACACAAAAACCTTACTTGCTAAGTTTGGAATGATGGGTGATTCGAAGGTGAAGGTTCCAATGACATTCAGAATGAAACTAACATCATCTTTGTACAAACTGGCTATTGATATGACACTCTATCGTAAAATGATAGGGTCATTAATGTATCAAACCGCTAGTCGACCATACATCATGTTTTATGCTTGCTATTGTGCCAGGTTTCAAGAGAATCATCGCGAAACCCCACATGACCATTGTTAAGAACATATTCAGGTATCTCAAACGAACATCCTCGCTCGGAATATGGTACCCCTCAAGTTTAGGTTTCTTTGTGCAAGCGTTTTTGAATGTTGATCTCGGAGGTTGCGATTTGGATCGAAAAATTACAACGGGAGGATGTCAATTTCTTGATGGAAAACTCGTAAGTTGGCAATCTAAAAAGCAAACTTGTGTCTCCCTATCAACTAATGAAGCAGAGTACATATATGATGTCTCTTGTACTTCACAAGTTATCTAGATTCAAAGTCAGCTTCGTGACTATGGCATCAATATGAAGCGAATCCTCTTATATTGTGATTCTAAAAGCATCATTCGCATATGTCACAACCCAGTACAAGATTTAAAGACCAAACACATTGCACTAAGGTATCACTTCATCAAAGATCATGTGGAAGATGGAAATGCCGAGATAAACTTTGTTAGATCCGCTGATTAGCTGGCTGACATCTTCACAAAAGCCTTGGCTGGAAAAACCTTCAATTGCATTCTTCAAGTCTTAGGAATGATAGAGGGTGAATCTGTACCGAAACCACCTTTGCACACATAAGGTTTTGATAGACCTGCGAATTGGTGCGAATGCTCGTAGTGACTCGCAGTCCACTGTTCACACTGCGAATTGGTGCGAATATTCGTAGTGACTCGCAGTTTACTATTCATTTGTGGTTCGGAACTTCACGTATCATTTGTACATTTTCTTTATTGCTATTTATTTATTTATGTTTTTATTTCTTTTTCCGACAATCCAAAATCCAAAACTGTTTTATTTATTTCTGTTTTTATTTCTTTTTAGAAAAACAAAAATACAAAAATATTTTCTTTATTTTCATTACTTATTTCTTTTTATAAAATATTCAAAAATACCAAAAATATTAGATAATTGAGTAGGTTTGAAGGTACATATCTTGGTGTTCTCAATTACGAATGATGTGGTAGGTAAATATTTCGAATCTATGTACTAGTTAAGTGTCCCTAGAAGCATGTTGATGTGTGTTTTCCGAAGCCTCAAAGACTTTATGTTCAAAGCCTTAATGAATTGATAATACCAATATTTTCTTCCCAATTAGGTTGTTCATTCACATAAGTCATGAGCAACCTTACTCTTCTCTTATTGAGTTAAGAGTTGACTGGTTGGTCACTTTCGCATAGCAGAGGTACATTATTTATTTGGAACCACCTCCAACTACTTCTCCATCACTTTCACATTCATGAATGTAATCCTTGAGACGCTCAGATTTTACCACTAAGGTTTATGGTTACACAAATTATGTGTTTATGATCTTAAATTCGTTACAACCATGAACTAAGTGAAACCGAAAATCCAACACATATTTACGCATTAACGGTGAACAATATAAATGTTCTAGCTTATTCACCAAGGAATTAACGAATGACCACCTTCGTGGTTTGTACCGTGAAATATCTTTTTCTTTTTGTGCGATCTTCATGAAATGTTCTAGTCCTGAGACGTCTCTACCCAATAGATCCATTTTCTATGAGATTTCTATACTTATCTAAGTCACTTCAAATAATTCCAAAACATACTTGTTCTTTTTACTACACTGGTCAGGGAAGTACTTCATACGAACATTTCGGACTTATGTTGAGTTTTGGACTTAGTTGAAGAAGAAGCCACCCCTTTCGCCTTATTAAAAGAAACCTTTCACTGTTTCTCCACAAACAGATGATCGTAATTCAACGGGACACCACACAAGCACTTCAAAGTCTTTCTTGACTGTGAAGGAAGAGATCATTGCCCGCGATCCATTTGCTTTATTTCTTCAATGAAATCACTAGAATCTCTAAGAAAACTTGTTTTATTTCTTTATCTTTGGTGCACTCTTGCACGAAGATCTTTACGATTTTTAAAAATCTGGTTCGTTGTCCTAATGGTTACTTTCAGATTCGGAGTATTGTAAATGGTGATCAATTGCGATAGTATGAAACTATGAAAGTCAGCAACAGAATCAACGATATTAAAGGGATAAGATTTGAAATTAGGTGCACGAAATTTGAAACAGTTCCTAACATCACGCCGTCAGCTATGCCGCCTGACGTATGCCTGACACACGCCATCCTGTCGTGCTTTTTCAGGGAATTGAAACACCAAACATCACTTTTCTCTCTCTTGGAATACTGTATAAAATGATTTCGACGCTTCATTGTTCATTACCACTCTAAAAAAAACTCTAAATTCACATGCGATTTCTCTCTACTGTTCATCTTCTTCTTCACCAAGAAATCTTCAAAAGATTTTCCGAGAGTGTAACAGGATCAAATTCTGCTAGTAAGTTGTTTCTAACACTCATGTTTGGCATTTATTCTGTAGTCAATCTCGATTTTGGATTTGTTCTTGTTGGATAAGGTGTCTAAGTCCATAACTATTTCTGGTATATACTTGACCCGACCTGGCATGGTCCATTTGGGTTGCATGGCACCATGCAATTGGATAGACTAAATGAGAGAAGTAACACTTAGAGATTATTAATATATTATAAGTTCTAATATATTAATAATATTATTTGATTAGTTTGATCAAGAATTAATTTAGAATTAATTAAGTGACCAAAAGAGAACTAATTAAATATATGGGTTGATTATGTAAATCATCCATATCTTGTATAGTGGGCTAAGAGGCTCCATGGATTATCAAGTTGGGTTCCACCCATAGGATGCTCCATGGATGCTCCATGGGAGTTACAAACCCATGGGTCATGGAAATGAAGAGTCATGACACATTAGGGTTTACATGGTGTAACCCTAGATGTGTCAACACTATATAAGAATCATATTCTCCACCAAAATCGGCTACACATGTGAAACAAGAGGGCTAGGCCAATTTTAAGTAGTGTGCATTCTCTCAAAAGTCTTTCCAAGAGCATTTGGTGTTGTGTGAAGCATTTGAGGCATCACACTTGGGGTGCTAGGCTCATAAGGTTTCAAGGAACATAAGCAACCACAAGGTAAGTTATTCTATCTATCATTCAAGTTAAAATTGTTCCCCATGTATGCTAGATAGGAATATAGCCTTGGAATTCAAATTTGCATGATAATTAGACAAACATAGATCCAAGGTTATTAGGGTTGCAAGTACACTTAGGAAGTGTTAGAGTGCTCAAAACCCAACAGTTCTATGGGCTCAACTTGTTCAGAGCACCTTGTCTACCACTAGGCATAACGAAATCTCTTGTGCACATTTCTTGATGATTATGGTTTAGAGGGCTATAGATCATTGCAATATCTGGTGGTTGAGGGTTCCGCTATGGCAAATATTCAGGTTTTTCACACCACCAACATCATTATGTTAGATACTTCATGATTTTCGTTCATAGGATCTATCCCGGAGACAATGCTTCCTAATGTACCGGTTGCGAGCGACATTATCCAAGCCTATCGCAGTTCTCCAGCCTCTGGTCCTCGACCCAAGAACGATGCAGTAAAACAGGTTCTTGAGGAGGTAGACAAACCAAAGAAGGGTGGAAAGAAAATAACTGTGAAGGCTAGTCCATCCGAAACCCAAGATAAAGGTCAAGCGAGCGGCTCATAAGCCATGAACTCCAACGTTGAGGGGTCAAGAAGATTCGGAGTCCTATACCATTTCGGAGATTCCAGAGACAATTCAGCATGAAACAGATGCAACTGCTGAGACTTCGCATTTGATGGTTTCGAAGCCTATCACTTCTAATCCTAAGGTAACATTCTTGATGTCGACTTCTGTTCCAATAACATATGATTTTTTCCAGGATTTCTCCGTTCCTTCACCCACCTCTACTGTATCCACTCCGATCACTATCGATCCTTACCCAAATGTTTGTATGGGTGTTTCGCTGACCCAAACTTCTCTCGCATAGTCTACCCCTCTATTAACTGATTCTACAACAACAACAACAACAACAACCATTGCCACTAGTGAACGTCCAATTTCTGTCAAGGCATCTGATGCGGGGGCAAGTGTTTCAGGTTTTACTTTTGGTCATGGAACTACACCATCTCTCCTCTCCGACAAGATGATCCAGATACTGTTTTTGGAGGTGATGATGATTTTGAAGCCTTCGCATTCGATCTCTTCACAGTTGGAGAAGATAGTGATGATGATGCTCCTGTCACCAAAGGGCAACTCAAGGCAATCACTCAAAAGCTGGATTCACTGCTTGAGTCCTTCAAAACTGCCACCAGCAGTGATTACTCTAAGGCAACAATCAAATCTTTTTTTGAGACCCTTACTAAGGAATACACTGTGATTCTTGAGAAAACAAACAAAGCAGTTGAAGATTCAGCCACCACTTGCAAGGACACGACCGAAAAACTTGATAAACTAATCTTTGATGCTCAATCTTTCATGTCCAATTTCAAGACTTTGTTTGAATTAAACACTACAAAATCGAATGCAGTTATCACCAGTCTCGGATCTAGCCTTCAGACTGAGAAGGATACTCTTGAGCAAGTTCACACCAACATTCAGTCCGTCAATACAAAGTTTCAAACCTCCCTTTCATCCAAGATAGACAAGCTTCATGAAGAATTGGCTAGGGAAATAAAATCATGGATGAGCTCGTTGTCAAAACAGAGAAGGGGAAGGTTTTATACGTCAAGCTCAACCATGCTAACAAGCGTATTGAAGATCTTTTATCTGAAAAGGTTGTAATTAAGAGTTGCATTGCTGACGTGAATTCCTTGCTCTCGGATATCATTGAGACTAATGATTATATGATCACGATCACTGTCATGAAGCATCTGTCTAAAAAACTTAGGCTGGTGTTCGTAATGCTGAACATACTTGAGGGTGTTTCGGAGTCGGTAGTACCTCCAAAACAAGGGGGAACAAGGAAAATCTTATGGTACTGAAAATCCATATGGTGGTGATGAAGAAATTGAACAACCGCCCAAGACAACCAAAAAGAAGGTTAATGTAGCTTTGAGTTTGAAAGGAAAATAGAAAGTGATAGATGATGATGAAGAGGAAGAAGAGGATGAAAATGCGAAGCTAAAGCGCAAAGCATGAGATGATGTCCTTGATGCAAATCTGCGAATTGCAAGGGAAGCAAAAGAAAAGGAGAAAGAGCTTCGTGATGCTCAAACAAATCTTGAAGCTAAAAAGCTGTTATTTCCTCCATGGTTTATGGAGCGAATTTTGACAGAAGCATTTGAAACTCTAAGCATTCACTGGCTAGACCTAGTTACTTCCTTTGAGTTGGAGAACACCCTGGACTCATAACTGGATTTTCCTATCAACGCGAAATCATTTTTGTTTTGCAGGTTTGAGGTGATTGTGAATGCTTCAGATTCGGATAATAGTGTGAACAAGTCCTTGATGGGTTTTTACATGAAGCATGGCAAGCCACAATACTAGACCTGGAGCTCATAGAAAATAATTGTTCTCAAGGTTATTAGGCTAATACAAACTGAGAGTTTTGTCAATGTCGAATTTAAAACTACTCGAGGGTCTGCAAATTCTATGTTCGAATTCTCTCTCGCAGACCTGCCATGTTTAAATCCATACGACTGGATCATGCTGATGCACTTCTTGATGTAGGACAAAAAGAAGTATGAACCGATAGTTGAACATATCAAGAGGATGCTAGTTTCGTACATCCATGAGTAGCAAAAATGGATGTTGACATTGCCTCCGTGTTCTGAAAGAAACCAACAGTCCTTCCTGAAGCTTCTGTGAAAGACATTAAGAAGATGAAGCTCGGGAGAACTAAAAAGGATAACTGGAGCATGATGTTCCAGCGAGGATCGAAAGAACGAGAAGACATCCAAAAATGTCTTTTTGCTTTGACTAATAAACACTTGTTTTCTACCACGTGATTGAACTACATTTTGGAAATCACATGCAATTGCAAAGCGAATTATGATTATGCGAAGAAGTACTATTCCGATATGCTCAGATGTTATATAGCAATTCACAGTACTCTCCTCAGTATCATGCCCAAGCTCTTCAAGACGCGGAAACGAACACAACCATGAAGAGACTCATGCCTTAGTTGACGCAAAGTGGGGGGGGGGGGGTTGTTGGGTCATATGGATTGTATCAAGTGTTTTTTTATTTAGTCCATTTTTTCTATAGCGGGTTAGGCCTGTCCATCCGGTTATTTATTATTAGGGTTTTACTATTTAAAGTGCATGCATGCACCATATCTTATAGTTATCTAAGTTGTAAACCTTACACGACCTTTAAAGTAGCAGTTCTTCATCAAGCTCTTCGAAGGCTGTGCTTATTAATCATTCAACACAACTTTGATCTTCATTTTGTGATTTGATTATTTTACCTGTTTGAATCTAATCAATCATTCAAGTTTTACTCTTATCATTTTGATTTTTGGAAATCTTAGTTTTTGGAGAAATTGGATAACTTGTTTTTGTATAGAAATAAGTTCATACATATTTTCTATGACAACTTTTTTTTGTTATTTTATGTGACAAAAGTTTCATGCATCTTTTGTCATTTAAATTTGTTGTAGAAAAAAAATGTTGTTTGATATGTATATTGATGTATATAATGTGCATAAACTAGCTAAGAACCAATGTTTTGTTATGTTGTTGTGTTGGTTGTTTTATAAAATGGTTGTAATAATTTATTTATTCATATGGTATGTAATAATTAAATAGATTAGCTTTTCTTAGTTATTTTTGTAAAGTAATAGATTAGTTTTTAGAGTTAATATATTTGTGAAAAAATATAACAAGAAGTCAAGTTGGAACCATCTTTTGAAGACAAAAGAGCAATTTTCAACTCTAAAAGGTGTGCATGATTTTAGTGATATTTTCTGAAAAGTGTCACTAATGCTGTTCACAAATGGCAGCTGACTTTTAGCGACCGTTGCTGAATATAAGCCTTCAAGAAGTTTTTCCAATCTTTTGCAAGCAATGGGTGTTTACTCAAGTGGGGGCTTCTTCAACAAAATTACAAGAAGATTTTGGTCCCCTTAAATATCCATTTAGGAAAGGACTTGATGTTTTTGTGTTGGCTCACAAAAATGTCATTTTAGTTGGTCATGTTTATACACATATCTTTTTATGCATGTTTGTGTTGTTTATTTTATTTAATTATTATGTGTGGTTGATAAATTATTTTTGACATGCTAAAATAATTTCGAACAAAATAAATATAACATGGAGTTTGGGATTTCAAAATTGGACTTAAGATGTAACAAGTTATTATTTTAAAATAAACCTGGTTTTATAAAATCGTTAATAATGGAAAATTTTGAAATACTCCATTATAAATTTTAAAATGGTATTTTTATAACTTATACAAACTCCAAATATATAGTTAATAAAATGAAGTTTTATAAAAGATATAAAAGGTTCAAATGCATTCAAACTTAATACCGGTTATTAAAATTGAATTGTGTCAAATTATATAAAAACTAGCTTTTTATATAGAACATTTAAAAATGATTTTCTTTTGAAAATTGACACCATGGTTTATTACATGCATGTAATAACCATGATATTATATGTTTTTAAACTAGAATTATAAAACATATATAAAGACCCTCATTTTACAAACCTCAAATCTATGCAATCCTTTTGAAAAACATCTGCATGTCTCTTGTATGTATTAGTGGGATAAAGGATAGCTGACCGCTTAATGTTATCTTTTGATGACCGGGGTGTCTTCACGATTTTATAAACCAAGTTATAGGCCGATTATACAAGTTTTTCAAATCGGGCAATTTGATCAAAAATCTTCTGTGATAAAGGATACCTAAGCAAGAGAGTGATGAGGCATATATGAGATCAAAAGATGTCTAATTAAATTTGTTATTAGTGATCCCATAAATCTAGGATTTATATAGTAAGATATAATTGATAATCAATATCTACCGAGTTGAATTCTAATGGATGTCAAAAAGGATACCTAACCATTTATTTGTTTTGCAACTTGGATCCTAGACTTTGATAATTAATGTTTTGGAAACTAAAAGGGTATTAATTATTAAAGATTAAATATTAAAAATACTAAATGAATTCTTTTAAAATTTTGTAGTTAAATAATCCATTATCATTATCATGAATTGTCATTTTCTTAAATGGCTTAATGAAACAATAACATTCAATAGATACAACTTTAATGAATGGGTTCATGTCTTAAGAGACATTCACATAACATATATGAAATTGTATACACTTAAAGGTCCTAATCCTAAACAAATTACTTTGTGTAATAGACCTAAATATATTACCTAGTAAAGGCATCACTATGATGCTCAAGATGCTTCTAACATCAAGCTAGGAATAGTTATTCATGACTTCTAGGAAGTCTTGGATAATTTAAACATATATCTAATGATATAACAGGTCAAGCAATATTCCAATAAATATTTTATTTAAAATGAGCATGATTGAAAGAGCCTAACTTTTGTAAACTTACAAACGACTGAATACAAACAAACTATTACAAAGTATTATATATTACATAACTACCCAGGAATCTATTATTCATATACATGCATGAGTACAAAATACAATAGTTTCAAACTATTTAAAATCTTCTATCAGTATATAACTATACTGATTGCTTATTTCCTGCAATTGTTAAACATTAAGAGGGTAAGCACTGACACTTAGTGAGTTTAATAATAGATACAATATAATGTTATGTCATATATATATATTTTAATATGGCAGAAGCAAAGAGGAACAAGGAACAACCAAGGCAATTATGAATCATGCGACAAGCTTTCCATATCAATCAATGATTTGATTCAAATATATACAATCAATGAGACATAACAATTTTCATACTTGATATACATCAGTAACACTTTGGCCCAAATAGCACAGAAGACATACACTTTCTGATTTAAACATTTGGTAGATTTCAGGCTTTTAACCATATCTAACCTTCTACCAATGCCATAGGGGTAGAAGTCATTCTCTTATGAGACATGCTCTACACGGCCAGAGGCTACATACCTTTACCCAAGTGATGATCATGTCATACACTTCGTGGCCAAAGGTACAACTTTTCTATCAAAATAGCAGAAATAATAACATGAGATGATGACATATAAAAGCACATATCACATATAATACATAACATACAATTGTTCCTATATATTGAACTCACCTTGAAATAACCGGGGGTTAAGATATTAATTTAGGCAGCACTTCGTCTCAGAATATGACTTTCTGTGACGAAACCGCGGATTTTAGTTGAAAATCGGCCTTACGTGGGCAGAGTTTTGACTTGAAAATATGATTTTCTCGAGAACTTCAAGGCGTTTCGTCTTGCTTCGGGTGTCAGGGATGATACCGTGACTTCGGGGGTTAAAAGTAGCTTAAAAGAGAGTAGAGAGTGAGAGGGAATAGATTTTCTAAACAAAAACCCGAAGGCTTTGTTTTCTATTTATAGTGGCAGAAACACCCATTACGTTGGGCGTAAATTATGAGTACGTTGGGCGTACTGCTCTAACAGCCACTAAGTTGGGCATACAACTTAGTACGATGGGCGTACTCTGATGAGTGGCATAGGACATGTCGAACTTGCGTGATACGTGTCGATTGCGAGGAATAGGCAACGTAGCCAATCTCGAACCGTGAACACAAATACGCTGACTAGTTTAAAACATTGGAATAATACACGGCTAAAAGAATCACCTTGTGTGATCTAAGAGGCCCATGTCTTATGGACTAAACACATTTAGGCCAAAAAATCTACTAAAGTCCACATAGATGGATCTTGTTTCTCTTGTGAGGAAACTGGACACTGAAAGAGGATTTACCCCCTCTTATTTGGAAAGAAAGTTTGGACGAGACTAGTACTTCTTGTATCTACTATATAAAACTCATACTTTTCATATAACACTTATGTACTTGGTACTTAAATGTTAATCTAATATTTGTAAATAGCTTGTACATATTTATTGAACAATAAACAAGTTGAGCACAATCAAGTTGGAACTACACTCTAGGAGTTTAGTTAATTATTTATGCTTAGAACATAAATTACGTGTAATGTAAAACAATATTTTTTCTGGAAAAAAGTGTGTTTTAATTTAGCCTATCTAAATTTATGTCTTAGTTATTTTATTCAAATGTTTGTTCATTTACTTAATCATTTTTCATAACGATGATATTCATATTCTAAAATGATTAACTTCTATTTCTGATACTAGATCTCTTAATAGAGTTGTGAAGTATATATCAACATTTCATAAATAAAATTATGTTCTAGATACAAACACTTTTTAGTTAAACTTGTTTTAAGTCAAACTCATCTTTGACATTGTTATCTTTATCATATAAATGGCATTCAAATATTCCAACTTCAAGAAAGTCATATTTGAAGGAAAATAACATAGTTTATTTGACATATGTGAACCTTCTTTATATGTAAAGGATTCCTAATGATATTTTCCTAAAGTGTAGAGAAAATAATTAAGGAACTATACACTTTGGTCCATGACTTCCTTCATAATCAATGTCTGAGATTAAGCACAAGATACCAAATCAACATTGTTAACAACTATGGTAGTTTCAATTATATTTTACGTGGTAAAATATAATTATGAAATCTCGGTTGAAGGTTTCAAAAGTTGAGATACAAAATGGTAATAACCATCTAAGGCCTTAATGATAATAAAGGATGAATTAAATCTTACTTGTTATGATTTACTTTCTAATCGGTAGAAATATCCTCCTTTAATCTTTTTTGGGAAAATACTTCAATCACTATTAATTGTATCTTGATACAAATACCAACTAATAAGTATATTAAACATTTTATAAGACTTAGTATGGAAAGTATCCATCATCATCTTACTTAATGTTTTGTGGATTTGAAGCCAATGTTGGACTAAAGCTTCTAAACCCAAAATCTACTAAATACATATTTTTATAATAATCTAAATGTGGCTTAGATTATTATATACAAACCCACCAAGAATAAGTTCTCTTATTCTTGTGAAAGCTAAGTTAGTAGAAAGCAAGCTTCTAATGACAAAGAAAGTGGGAGGTACATGGAACTTGAAGCAACTCAAGACCTATACCCTTATGTAGTAATAGTTGACACTAGTTTTAACAAAGGATTGTTAAAATTGATTAGTAGCTATTCAAAAACACAAATTATTCGAATTAATGGTAGAATTCATCGATGACTTGAGAAATGTGTAATCTCTCATTAATGAGATTTTATTGATGGTTTCTGAAAAATCCATCAAATACCAAGATGCTATGTCAGTTCTCAAATTTGATAAATGACTTAGAGTAGTGAACATGAGATGCAATCCATGTATGAGAATCAAGTGTGGGCTTGATTAAAATTTATCCCTATAGCAAGGTTAGAAGGAGTAAATGATTCTTCTAGAAAGAATAAATTACATGGATAACCATACACATTTAAAGCAAGACTTGTTGTAAAAGGATTTTCTCATACTCATGTCATTGTCTATGGTCCTCATGATACTCATGACATTGACTATGATCAAACCTTTTTTCACAAGTAGCTATGATTAGATCAACAAGGATATTATTTGCTATAAATTCATATTCTTAATATGAGGTATAGTAAATAGATTTCAAGAAAGACCACTTTTACGTAATAGACATCTACTAGAAGATTTCTATATAGATTAGCCTAGAGGTTTTCTTGATCCATGTTATCCTAACAATATGTGTAGAGTTTGAGATCCACTTGTGGATATAAAGAAAAACATCTAAATGTTATAATCATCATTTTATGTAAAACCACAAGGTGTGTTTTTGTATTAAAATGAATAGAATATGTGTGTTTACTAAGAACTGATGGGAGCATAGTGAAATTCCTAATCTTGTATGAATGAAACATACTTAATCATTTGAAATCACATTATGACTAAGCAAGGTTGTTTTCACCTTGACTCGGAAAGTGATTCTAAAATGAAAGACTTAGGAAGGAGAAGACACATTCTTGAACATAAAATCTATAAGGGATAGATAAAATGAATGTTAAAAGTTCCAAGTCCTTATACATTTATTGGCAATATCTTGAAAGGGATCAAGACACAATATTCTTTTGGAAAATTCTTGGCATTGTCATATGGCACCATTTTAAGCTAGCCTCCAAAGTACACAGCTCATAGGCTTGAAATAAATGAAATGATTTATATATTCTATTTGCTTGGCAAATGAATTCATCATTTAAGCCATATTATTCATGAGATATGGTATTTGATCATGCTGTAAGCATATCACAGGATACTAATTGAATACATGGTTAAGTCACTGGATGACTAAGAGAGCATTCTAAGAGTACTTTAGAATAACTAAGAGAATGTATATGCTACAATCAGTTTAAAAAGTGCTACACAAAATTTTAATTTCTAAACAGATATGAATAATTATGAATAATAATTGGATTTTTTTACTTCATTATGGAATGAAGAGTAAGTATTGTTGGAATGAGGTCCAAGCAAAACATAATGACATAATCCACTACAAAATAAGAATACACTACTTTCGAAGTTGAATTCAAATATGATTGGATGAATGAGATCATTGAAAAACTATGTTGATTTCTGCCATTCGAGGATCACATAGAAATCTTTTTGACTTCGAGAGTATACTTAATCAAGCTAAGAGACTCTATGTCACGAAAGAACACTAATCATATCTCCAAGATATTTAACTATACCTAGAGTAAAGTTAAGTATGGAGATGAAAGTATTCATAGAATTCACACAAATTAAATTTTGACAGATCCATTGATAAAGTCATTCTTTTGAGCTAAGTATGATTGGTCACACTTCAGCTATAAGACTTTATTATTCTAAAAATGGGTTTTTGATTTGGATTTAGTATTTGGATATTGGAACATTATAACAACAATTATTAGATAATGTTATGATATATTGGGATATAATCATCACATTAATACTTGTTGTGTTTTATATTAACATGTTTAATCCATGAATAATGTTATTATTCTAAAAGTTCATAGTCGGTTCTAATTGTGGGAGCAATTATGAAGTAAGTCTAATATGAATTGGATTAGTTGACTCTTACTAGATGAAAGTAGGTAATTGGTTGTAACCAAGTTTCATAGGTACTTGTTAGAGAACTAGTATTGAACTGACCCGCATCAAGTCTCATGGATCGCTATCGTGAATGATAGTTGATTAAAAGGTACTATCCTTGTATCCTTAACACCTGAGATACATAGTGATACTTAATTGTATGGAGTATTATGCTTGATATGGTCAAATGTTGTTCCATAAACGGGCAGTTATAAAAGCCATTTCCAGGGATGGTGTGAACTATACAAGAGGCTTATGTAGTCAAGATGAGATTTGTTCCTCTTATGTGTTGAGAGTTAGACATCTAAGGCGCCTTACCAAAAGTTGAACAACCAATGAGATTGATTGCGATCTGTATCTCATGTTCAACATGATGTCTGTAGCAAAGGGATAACTGATAAATTTACCTTATATACCAATTGTAGCTTTGAGCTTTTTGGGAATTAGGTGTTGATAGAATGTCACAAACAGTCATATGGTCTTAGGGGTAGTGAAATGTTACTAGATGTTCACCACTGCCTATATCAGTCTAATATGAGTCTTATGTAAGTAGGAGATTAAAATATCTAGTATGTTCAAGAGTTATATTAAAGTGATATTGCTAAATAACATATGATACTAATGGGTCACACTAACAACAACTTGATACAATTGATTATTTATTAAAAATTGATTTTAATAAATATTCAATAAAACTCTTATAATTAAATTGGAAATTATTTGTTTCATGGAAATAATAATTTTCATTAGCAAGTAACATAATATTATTTCATATGGTATCAATTAATAAGTCATGCACAACATTTTGGACTAATTGAAAACGTTTTGTCTTTTACTTAAAAGACAAATTTTATATTTTATAAACCTTGGGTTTATGAATTTTAAACTAACCAATCTCTTTTATATACAAATTTTAAAATTTGCATAAAAAGATGAGAAGTATGGGCTTTTCATTGGTTTATTCAAAAGTAATAAAGCATGGGGGACATGCTTATGACATGGGGACATTTTTGTCTATAGTTGAAGGAACTAATGGTTATTAACTTCAATTTATGCATATAAATAAGAGGGATTGCACTTGGCTTCTTTGCCCATTCCTTCCGTGAGGCATATGGCCGAAACCTCTTCTCTCCCTCTCTTTCTCTCTAGTTTTGGTTAGAAAACTTGAAGAACAGTTGCATCTTCAAGCCTTCTTTATGTTCATATTAGTTATGAACTTAAAGCTTGAGGGTTAAGAGTTTTGGACTAGCATCAACATCAAGTTGAGCAATTATTGGTGTCTCAAAGTTTCCACATTCTTCATCAACTTCCAAGCCTCCCAAGAGGACCCAAAGAACTACAAAGGTTGTTATTTCTTCATCCTTCCTTTGGTTGGTGTTTAATCTTCCTATAACTTTCAAGAAGATCCTTGGTGGGTATAAATTGTTTATGTTATTTCAAAAATTAAAGTCTTCCATTGCCATATTTTTCAAGTACAAGAAACTATTTTTGAACCAAAACCTAACAATTGATATGTTATATGATATGAATATTTACATGATAGGGTAAGGCTAGGGATATTTTCAGGAATTACATCATAGATTGGCTTGATATGTGATGCCTTATATCCTAGGAAGCATTAAATACTATGCTGGATTGGGAATATGTATTGGTATCAGTAACCGCTAAGTGTATGCTTTAAAAATTGTATATGATTAGGATCATATAGCCTTAGAATGGCTGATTTGGCATTGTTTCTTATTCCTCATTTGGTTGTGGTCCTAGGGTAGAGTCTTTTATTCGACAACCTATTTAAAAATTATGTATAATGTGCATGCATAAGGCAATTGACAGTGAGGATGGAGGATCCTAGCATGGATAGTATTAAGTGAGCTTGGGATGTCCTTTGTTTGTTTTGTGGTTTGGAGTGTCACTGCATGGATGTTGCTTGCTTTGTGTTTTTTAAAATCTTAGTGATGTGAGTTAACTATTAAGTGAATATGTCAAGTCACATGTTGCAAAGGTTAAATAATCTTAGAGTGATGGATTTGACTCCACTATACAACTCTCTTTTGAGTCTAACTGTTATAGGGTTGAGTTTGTTACTCGAAGGATTATTTAAGCTTTGTAACATCCCCGAATCGCAAGAGTAGAGTTGAAGGGATGAAAGTGTAAGTTTAGAGGATGACTCGGCGAGTCCATGGTCATGGTCGCGTGTCAAGTGGCCTACTCGGCGAGTCCCTGGGATGGACTCGGCGAGTAGGTGCTGTATGGAGAAAACCCTAATTTCCGGGGTTGAGCCCTATATAAAGAGCATTATACTCCTCCACAGCCTCCCTTATTCCCCCTTGAGTTCCAGAAAACCCTAAAGTCGTGGAGAGATCATTTGTGGAGCAAATTAGAGCTTGGAGAGGTGTTGTTTGAAGAGATCTTGAAGGAGAAGTGGCTTGGATCAAAGGGCTTTGCTTGGATTCGAGTTTGGCTGCTATTGAGGCATCTTTTGGAGGTAATATCTTCGTCCTTAGGCTGTGCATTCCTAGTTTCATCATTTTGGGGTTTGTGGGGAGTATGTCTTGGAATGTTTTGGAGTTTGGAGGATAGATCTGAGGTTGCTACCTCAGATCTGGAATATTGAAGGCCTAGAGTGCATTAAAGTTCCTGTGCTTGAATGCTTAGTGGAGCCACCATGTCCCAAACATTGGTTTTAAGGTGAAAATGGCTTAGATCTCGTTAGATTCACGTAAAGTTTGCCACTTTACGTGATGGATGGATTGTAGGAGGTTGGATCTATGTTTTGGATCAATTGCATGGCCTGAGATGCTTCTGTATGGATTCAGATAGGTGGTACTCGACGAGTCACATGGGTGGACTCGACGAGTCACTTGAAGATGGCCTGGGACTCGACGAGTTGGAAGAACAACTCGGCGAGTAGGTTGAAGATGGCCTTGGACTCGACGAGTCCATTTGGACTCGGCGAGTCTTGTCGAGGAAGTCCCAATATTTCTGGTTGAGTCGATGAATCGGCGAGTCAAGGGATGACTCGGTGAGTTGGGTGCGAGTGGACTCAGAGTTGTTGGACTCGACGAGTCTTGGGGTGACTCGGCGAGTTGGGTCGCTAATTGAGGGAAGTTCTGAGCATAAGGACTTGGCGAGTCATCGGGATGACTCGGCGAGTAGGGTCAATCAGGGGTTGACTTTGACTCGTCCAAGGTTGACCAGTTGTCTTCCAGGGGTATTTTGGTAATTAAGGGTATTTATTGAGTTGTATGTTTTGATGTTTAGTAAAGGAGTTCGTGTCAGAGTTCGGAGCAGCGGGATCTTATCTTTTCAGCCGGCAGTTTCGAGGTGAGTTATCCTCACTATATCAACAGGGTCTAAGGCACCAAGGCCGGCCCTTTATTGTATTGAGATTTGGTTATGGTTATCATGTTATTGTTTGATGTGTCTGCATCCTGGTAGCTAGGATGGTTCATGCTAGGAGGCCTTGTTAAGGTCAGTTTTCCCGATATACAGAGTGATGCTATGCTAGTGACCGGTTAGGTCGGTAATCCGGTTAGGGTAATGATATGCTATGTGATCTGCTTGTTCGGTTTGTTGACTATGACTGTTATATGAATGTATGTTTTGTGCACATGGTTGTTTAGACTGGAGATGGGTTGAGGCGGGTCCTGCTTTGTGATGTAGGCCAAGATACCCAGGGCGGACCGGTTGTTCCGAAGGCCCAGCGAGCGGTCCGGATAGGCTGTAGGCCCCACGAGGGCGGACCAGACGTGCCGAGGCTCGGAGAGTGGACCAGGCCGACTGAAGGCCCGATGCAGGCGGACCAGTCACACTGTAGACTCAGAGAGTGGACCAGGTGGGTTGAAGGCCCGATGCGGGCGGACCAACCCCACTGTAGACTCGAAGGACATGACTAGAAACGGAGGATGGATCCGTTGGACTGAAGGCCCGATACGGCGGACCAGTCACACGGTAGACCCGATATGCATGGTTGTTTTATGTTCTGTTATGTTATGTATGTTTTATATGTTTTGGACCGGAAGGTCGTAGCCTGGAAGGGCGTATGCGTGGTTGGTATTTTGGGGGTATCTCACTAAGCTTTCGGGCTTACAGTTGTGGTTTAATGTTTTTTTTCAGGTTCTTCAGGAGACTGTGGCAAGGCGAAGGCGCGATCGTACCGCTCCTCATGATTTTGTAGCAATGTGATTCTGGGAATACTCTAATGACTTGTATTGAAAACCTTTTTGTAAACATTTTAATGAAAATCAGGTGGTTTTGAAAAATTTAAATTGGTTGTATTTTTCGGATGTTACAAGTTGGTATCAGAGCCTTGGTTTGAGTGAATTGGAGGAACACTTGTGTGACTCCAGTCTCAAATCGAGGAGAGTTTTCAAAAAGAGAATTTAAAATGGTTTTCAAAATAAGTAAAGGAGGACGCGGAGGTACGATCAGCCGGAGCCAGGAAGTAACCCCAAATTACCATACATGACAATTGTTTTATTGAGCTTTGATAGAACAACATGCTAGAGTTAGGCTAGGGATCTTCAGGATTTATTGATGAGTTGCGTGATTTATGATGCCTGCTAGCCTAGGGTTCCTTGTGAGAGATTTCTAGTGTTCCTCTAGTTGTGAGGATAGAGCGTTGTTATGTGTGTCGCTAGGGTGTCGTGGGAGTACTTCATACAAATATGGGTTGGTGTGGAAGGTAGTATGGGCCCGTACTACTGAAAGCACAGACTCATACGCGTATCAGGGAAACCATGACCTCTAGGGTCGGGATGAGAGCTGGTTCCCGGGATAGTGGAATATGTCTGAGATTTGGTGTTTTATTTTCAGTATGGAGATTTCAGGGAACGCTGGGAGTGGATCCGGGTCAGGATCAGGAGCCGGAGAGGGAGTTCCGGGTGGGTCTGTACAACCCGAGGTTGTCAGTCAGATGAGTACGCACAGTAGGATGCGAGGATCTGTGAGATCCTGCATGATGAGGTTGCTGCATTGTTTCGGGCTGAGCTGCCGGAGTTGTTTGGGTCGATCAAGACCGCCATGGTGGAGTATTTTGATGAGCGCTATGCGGCTCTCACAGAGACGGCTGCCGCGGCGGCTACCGCAGCAGTAGCAGCGACAGGGGGAGGGGCCAGTAGGGGTTTTCAGTATCGGGACTTCGATAATACGAAGCCTCCCACTTTTGATGGAGTTCAGGATCCGATCGTTGCTATAAGATGGTTATCAGATGTGGAGGGATGTTTCTTCATGTGTTCATGCCCTGCTGATCAGAGGGTGAGGTGTGCTTTGAACCTGTTGAGGCTCGGAGCAAAGGATTGGTGGAGATTGACCACGGGGTCATACTCGGATGCGCAGAGGGCTGCGATTTCATGGGATCGGTTCAGAGAGATGTTCAGCACTCGTTATGTTCCGCAGGTCGAGAGGGAGAGATTGGCTCAGGAGTTCTTGGAGCTGAAACAGGATTCGGAATCGGTGACGGAAATCACCAGGATGTTTACTGAGAGGGCGATGTTTTGCCCTGAGTTCGCTTCGGAGCAGGCTCAGATGTCCCGATATCTGAGTATGCTAAAGAGAGACATCAGACAGTTTGTGTCTACGCAGAGGTGCGAGACTTTGCTGGAGTTGCAGGAGGCCGCCAGGCGGCGTGAGTTAGAGATTGAGTTGCAAATGCGTGAGCTGAGGCAAGCTCCGGTTCAGTCGCAGCCGGCGACGAAACGGTCTAAGACCGTTGATTCCATGATGGGAGATCAGGGTAGCCACATCTGTGGAAAGTGTGGAAGGGGTCATGCCGGGGTCTGTCGGTCCGGTGGAGCATGCCGCAAGTGCGGAAAGGAGGGACACTATGCGAGGGATTATCGGCAGTCAGTGCCGGTTCGGGATTTGAGGATATGTTATCATTGTCATCAGGTTGGACATTTGAAGGTCAACTGTCCACGGCTTGCTGCAGGACCGGTGCAGGCTCCAGCACCGACTACATTGAGGATCACAGGTGGAGATCAGGGTGGAGCTGAGCCACCAAGGGCTTAGGGTCGTGTTTTTCAGCTTGCTGCTGCGTGTATGTTTCTTTCTGATGTTTGATTATTTATGATTATTGTGGAGTATTGTTATCTGTTGGTTTCGTTGAATTGCGTTTCGGGTTTTCGTGTGGTATCCGTTGTTCCTTGAGGGTTTGGCGAGTTGTGATCAAGATTTCGTTTTAGTATCTTTTGTTCCCTGAAGGATCGTTATGGTTATGGATTTGTACTTCGAGCTATCGTTGATTATCTTTGTGAGGATTGGTGGCGGATGCGGCGTTGGTTTGAAGGCTAGTTAGATTCTGTAGTCTGAGGAATTGATAGTTGAAGATTGGGTTCCTTTCGAGCAGGTTCTGCAGCATGGGAACATGATTGTATGAAAGTTGTTGGTGCTGGTGAAAAACATTTTTGAGTGCATGTGTTGATTCCTGCAAGGTTGCTTGGGGAGATCGGTGATGGCAACCGGTGACTATCTGTCAGTGTCTTAAGTGGGGGAGAATTGAAAATTCTCCGGATGATCGTTGGGCCTGAGAGGTTGTTTAGCTGCTTGGGGAAATTCAGCGGTATTTCTATCAGTCGAGAGCAGGCTCGTATGAGTGAGTAACAGGTGTGCGGGGCGGAATACAGACCTAGAGCAGTTGATTGAGGAAGGCATGGGAGCAGGCCGGGATCGAGCATGTATGATGGAGATAGAGTTCGGAACCCCTAGAGGGCTAGAACGGTATGCACGGGAGGATTTCCCGAAGGGATGGTTCGGAGTGATGAATGCTAGTTGAGCGGTCCGGATAGACTGTAAGCCGGTAGGCGTACCAGTCAGACTGAAGGCTCGGAGGACGGTCCAGTCAGATTGGCTGAAGGTTCTGAGAGTGGTCCAGATTGGCTGAAGGCCTGGGGAGGCGGTCCAGTCATGCTGAAGACTCTGCGAGAATTGTGGATCGGTTCGAGGTTATGGGTCGCGTATGTTGTAGTGGGATTACATTGGGAGGTCTGGCCCCGGGTAGCAATCTTGAGCAGTGAAGGTAGTGCATGGGCTTGAGAGTCCCTGTGATGAGAGTCAGAGTAGTGGTGATGCATGGATGTTGAGTACGCTTTAAGGAGGTGGTGCAGCGTGGGATGAGCACCATAGTGCCTGCCATGGTGACTGGGCGGATAAGCGGTTTCCTTGGTAAGGAAAGAGGGAGGAATGAAATCCCAAAAGGGAGTGCGAATTCACGGAAGTGAAAGCGGCAGTGAAGAGTTATGAATGGAGTGGTCTGTCAATGGTCTTTGAGTAGCGTGTTGCGGCGGTAGAATAAAAGCTCATTCGACTTGATATGATGCTTTGGGCGCGGAGGGAATACCGCGGTGTAGAGCCAGGGAGAGGGGTTCGGAAGGGATACAGAGGGAGAGTCTTAGACTCTCGGTGCGATTCTGATCAGGGTTTTGGCTAGGTTTTAGCGGTTCATCCTGGAAGGATGTTCGAGGATATCATCAGTGTATCAGTTTTTCCAACCTGAGGGTGCTAGAGCAAGATCAGCATGTGTGTGTGATTGCGAGAGGAGAACTCGGGGGAGTTGCTCCGAAATGGAAGAATGGGTCTTTCGGTCGTCATGGGATGGATAGAGTGGAATTCGGATCGGGAATCCGATGGTCCGTGGCTTTATAGCCATATGAGTCAAGTGAAGGATGAGAATTGGAGCAGTAAGGCATCATGGGTAATTCTCGGTTGTTGAGTGTGGTTATCGGAGGGTACAGTTGGTGCCCGGTTTGAGTAGGTGGTGGGGACACCGTATGGAAGGAGAAAGTGAGCTTCTAGTTCTATGGTTGTACCTTGAGAGACTTGGTTCGGTCAAGGTCAAGTGGTGCGTCGTGGGAAGTAATTTGAAGATGAGATGCCGAAGGCTTCGAGGACGAAGCCTAATTTAAGTGGGGGAGAATTGTAACATCCCCGAATCGCAAGAGTAGAGTTGAAGGGCTGAAAGTGTAAGTTTAGAGGATGACTCGGCGAGTCCATGGTTGACTCGGCGAGTCAGGTTGCGGTCATGGTCGCGTGTCAAGTGGCCTACTCGGCAAGTCCCTGGGATGGACTCGGCGAGTAGGTGCTGTATGGAGAAAACCCTAATTTCCGGGGTTGAGCCCTATATAAAGAGCATTATACTCCTCCACAGCCTCCCTTATTCCCCCTTGAGTTCCAGAAAACCCTAAAGTCGTGGAGAGATCATTTGTGGAGCAAATTAGAGCTTGGAGAGGTGTTGTTTGAAGAGATCTTGAAGGAGAAGTGGCTTGGATCAAAGGGCTTTGCTTGGATTCGAGTTTGGCTGCTATTGAGGCATCTTTTAGAGGTAATATCTTCGTCCTTAGGCTGTGCATTCCTAGTTTCATCATTTTGGGGTTTGTGGGGAGTATGTCTTGGAATGTTTTGGAGTTTGGAGGATAGATCTGAGGTTGCTACCTCAGATCTGGAATATTGAAGGCCTAGAGTGCATTAAAGTTCCTGTGCTTGAATGCTTAGTGGAGCCACCATGTCCCAAACATTATTTTTAAGGTGAAAATGGCTTAGATCTCGTTAGATTCACGTAAAGTTTGCCACTTTACGTGATGGATGGATTGTAGGAGGTTGGATCTATGTTTTGGATCAATTGCATGGCCTGAGATGCTTCTGTATGGGTTCAGATAGGTGGTACTCGACGAGTTACATGGGTGGACTCGACGAGTTGCTTGAAGATGGCCTGGGACTCGACGAGTTGGAAGAACAACTCGGCGAGTAGGTTGAAGATGGCCTTGGACTCGACGAGTCCATTTGGACTCGGCGAGTCTTGTCGAGGAAGTCCCAATATTTCTGGTTGAGTCGATGAATCGACGAGTCAAGGGATGACTCGGTGAGTTGGGTGCGAGTGGACTCAGAGTTGTTGGACTCGACGAGTCTTGGGGTGACTCGGCGAGTTGGGTCGCTAATTGAGGGAAGTTCTGAGCATAAGGACTCGGCGAGTCATCGGGATGACTCGGCGAGTAGGGTTAGTCAGGGGTTGACTTTGACTCGTCCAAGGTTGACCAGTTGTCTTCCAGGGGTATTTTGGTAATTAAGGGTATTTATTGAGTTGTATGTTTTGATGTTTACTAAAGGAGTTCGTGTCAGAGTTCGGACCAACCCCACTGTAGACTCGAAGGACATGACTAGAAACGGAGGATGGATCCGTTGGACTGAAGGCCCGATACGGCGGACCAGTCACACGGTAGACCCGATATGCATGGCTGTTTTATGTTCTATTATGTTATGTATGTTTTATATGTTTTGGACCGGAAGGTCGTAGCCTGGAAGGGCGTATGCGTGGTTGGTATTTTGGGGGTATCTCACTAAGCTTTCGGGCTTATAGTTGTGGTTTAATGTTTTTTTTTCAGGTTCTTCAGGAGACTGTGGCAAGGCGAAGGCGCGATCGTACCGCTCCTCATGATTTTGTAGCAATGTGATTCTGGGAATACTCTAATGACTTGTATTGAAAACCTTTTTGTAAACATTTTAATGAAAATCAGGTGGTTTTGAAAAATTTAAATTGGTTGTATTTTTCGGACGTTACAAGTTTTGTGGCATGTGATTATATTCATAAAGTAGTTAGTTTATATTATTGGGATTTCTTCAGCAGTTGATGGTCAAGTGAGGTCGGAACCTAGGAGAGTCTAGGAAGTGCTTTAGTGGGTTTGGTTATGCTGATTAGCAGGTCATTGGAGTACCTATTTAAGAAGGTGACTTGGAGGATTCGAGATAACACTTGAGGAAAGTATAGATAGGTGTAGAAGGTAGTATTGGGCTCATACTACTAAAAGTATAGGATCCGTACTCGAATCGAGGGGAGTCATAGAGAATCTAGGAAGCCTGTGGATGAGGATTCTTGGGTATGTTTTGATTATTGTATGGTTGCTTTTCAGTATGGTGATGAGAAATTGTGGGGGAGGACATATTCCGGCTCAGGTGCTAGTATAGAGTCGATTGATGAGCGGATGCAGGAGGTCCTCTCATTGGAGATCACCCGTGGTATTTTATAGCAGACTGATGTGATCTTCAGTTCGGTCAAGGGGATCATGGAGATTTTGGATGAGTGTCTAGGCATGTTCCGCACTAAGATTATGGTTATTGTGGGAGCTCGCACTCGTTCCTTCCACAATTAATGTGCTTATGGAGATCCCGAGTTCTTTATGGAGAAAGACCCCATTGGGTTGAGGATCATTGGATCCGAGGCGAGGCTATGCCTGTAAAAAAACTCATTAGGGTTAGACCTGTAGGCGAGGCCCGTAGACTTATGATAAGGTGGGTAAGACCTGGTGGAAATTGGCTTGAGTAAGGTACTAAATCACGTTTTGAGTGAGATGAATTTGTGATCATTGGTTAGTATCAGTGTGATGATTAGGCTAGCATAGCCCTTATCAGCTAGACTCTTAGTCGGAACCTTGTGGTGGGACCAAGTGTGAGACTGTCAGTCTCTGGATTTGATGGGGAGTTTATATCTCAGTTAAGTGGGAGGTCAACATGGAATCAGAAGATTTCAGATACATGCAAGTGCAAGTCTTTGGATTTCGGAATGTGAGTTATCTTCTGGGTTGGCACAACAAGGTATAGTCAAGAATTTTTCCTTCGAAGGGTATTGGTTGAACAATTTACAGTTGGAATGATGTCTTTCGGTTCAGATTGCAGAGTGAGGATCTATTAATTGTGTTTCGGAATGGTTCTGCCTGTGAGGAGGTCAGGTAATGTGACATCCCCATTTTCATGGTCAGAAAAGACCGATTTTGTTTATGCTTTATAGAAATCAGAGTACCTCTTTTAATAAAAATGTTGCGGAATTTGTTCCCAGTAAAACATGATAAATACATTATCAAAGCATTTCCGAAGAAAGGTATTTTTAATTCGTTTTAAAACATTTGGGATGCCATCGTCAATACCGAAACATAAGCATAAACAGAACTTACATTTATTTACACTAGTGATCTACATCTCTTTAATCTCTCAGTGTAATGTGACTTCATCTCAACACCTGTAATATAAATAAACTGAGTGAGTCAGGTTGGGAAACCTGGTGAGTACATAGGGTTTTCAACCCACAATAATATAATTATTATGTTTAAACAATCAAACAATCGACCCAATTATCCATCCTCATTATCTTCTTTACTCTTAAGGATCTATCTTAAGAGTCATCTATCCCGCATTCGTTCATTCTGAAGTCCTTTGCTTCCAGAGTTATAGGACTGGCACTAAATCCATAGCTGTCAATGCTCATTCGTAAAGCACTAATTCCATAGTTGTTGGGGTATTAATCCATAGCTACCAGTGTGTATCTAAAAGGTACTAAGTCCATAGCTACCAATTCCTAACAGGTACTAAGACCATACCTACCGGTGTTTGTCCAATAGGCACTAAGTCCATAGCTGCCGATGTTATTTGTTAGGCACTAAGTTTATAGCTGCCAATGTTTAATCACATCATCTTTTATCTCTCATCATTCATCTACCCATCTCATACCCAACATGCTTGTATATTTAAAATATATATACAATTCAAATCATTTAAAACATATATAAAAAAACATTCATCCAGCATAGACAGCAAGTATTCAGATAATATGCACACATAGCACGTAGTTTATATAAAATACTTCATATCTATGTGTAAGATGAAAGTAACTATGCACTCACCTGAGAAGATGGTGACTCGGTACTCGGACAACGCTTCGTTTACTTTAAAATAATTTCCTTCGACGAAACCTAGTATTATTACCACTAGATTTTAGTCAAATATTTACCGTGACTTATTATTATTATTATTATTATTATTATTATTATTATTATTATTATTATTATTATTATTATTATTATATAAGCATTTAAACAATACTTTCCAACCACTATGTACATACAGGGCCCAGACATAAAACACCGGAGGGCAGGACCATTTTGGCGTATAGCACTTCTGAAATCCAACAACCTTATGCGGCCCTTTAAACCAGATTCCCCATACCACGAGTAGTTAAAAAGATATTATAACAACACTTATATAAGTCATAATAATAGCTCAAATATTTATTATAAATTTATAATAACAATACTAATTTTAAATATAAACTATATTTAAAATAGGGTAAGCATAACTTACTTACAAGGGGATTTTAGCTAGGAGTCGGGCTCTGCATGGGCTAACTTCGTCGCTGAATCTTTCTAAGAAAGATTCCTGTAGCGCTTCAGCGCTCACCTTACTATACTAAAACTACAGAAAGAGAAGTCGAATCACGAGAGCCCAAGGCTCTTATTTATACTAATTAAATTTTCAAAAACTACTCTCCATAATTACTTAATGACCTTTTAGTTATATAAACAACTAAACACCCATTTATAATACTATTTTAAATAGATTTAACGATATTTATACTAAACTAATGTCGAAAAAACTCAACATTAGTCTTATAATGACCGCATCGTCGATACCTTTCTAATGATATATACATATGTATATATATGTGTACGTATATATGATTTATACTTTATTTTAATTCGTAGATATGCTACAATAATTTGTAACTCGTTCATACGAACTCCGTTTTTGACGTTATTTATATCCACACGTAGGTGGAGACGTACTTTACAACTTTCGTTTAGACTCCGTCGGCTAATTTTGACTTTATTTTTAAAGTTATATTTTTAACAGGTCGGGACATGATTGGTCGGTTAAAATCTCATAACTTCTTTATCCGATGTCCATTTCCATCTGTCTTTTTATCGTTACGCTACTAATAACGAGATCTTCGATTCTCGTTTAGGTTGTGTCGGCTAAAAACCGCTCGATCTAATATTCGAATTTCGGGCTGTACACTGCTAATCCAAAACTTCGAAAAATCATAACTTCCTCATACGAAGTCAGATTTGGGCGTTATTTTTTTGGACGCTTTCGGTTTAACTTATTCTACAACTCTCATTTAGATCGCTAAGGCTAAATCTCGCTCTATCATAAATTCGCTATTTACGTTTCCCGGTATCGTGCTGGTTCTGTCGCGAAACTTCGACGGGTCATAACTTCTTCGTTATAACTCGGATTTCGGCGGTCTTTATATGTAAGGAAACGTTGTAACATATAATAAAACTTGGTTAAGATTATTTATTATAAATAATATTTTGCCAAAAATTCATTTTCGACACTTATTGCCTCTAAATTGACTAGTCTGGATCTACGGGCGTTACAGTTAAAGTTTTGGGGTTTCGAACTTTTAGCAGTGAAGTGTTGATTTTTTTAGTATTGAATAAGTTAGTAGATCAATAATTCGTTCTCCATCATAGAGTATGAGTAATACTATGATTGGGTTTCAATGGTAGCATTGGAAGGTCGCTATAAGTATGAGTCAACTTTTCATCAAAGCAGGGTTCGAGAGGAATTGGACGGATCATCTGATTTATTGGAAGGTAATAAGGAGTGATTTCGAGGACGAAATCTAATTTAAGTGGGGGAGAGTTCTAACACCCTATTTTGAGTTGTTCCATAGTTCGGGGTCATAACCCAAAGATCAATTATCATAAGGATTCAGGCCGTAGGGAAGGAGAGGTTTAGGCTCATTTGCATGTGGGTAATGTAGATTATGTAATCCAAGAGTTTGTTTTATGCTTTGGAACCCAAGGGTATAATGGGAAAAGTGGTGTTTCATACTTCTTTTATGAATTATGGATTTTAATTTGATGTGTTTTAAATTAAAAGTAATTAGATAGGGTTGTAGAGCTCCTCAATACCTTTCTGTGGATATAAAGATCACCAAAACTAGAGTTGAAATGAAGATGTTATAATTGTTTGAATTTAGGATGATTTTGCGTTAAACCGTGTACGTTGGGCGTACATGGAAGTACGTTGGGCATACGAGGGTATCCCTGAGTATGATGGGCGTACTAGGAGTATGTAGAGCATACGCGATCAGTGCCCAAACCTTATTTTTGTGGTTTGAGCCCTATTTAAGCTCCTTAACTTCCCCAAACCCATTCCATTCTCAACCTCCACGTCTCCAACACCCTCCCTTGAAACCCTAACCTTAGTTTGAGATTTATGAGCAAAAAGAATGTGTTTTTAAGTGCTTTGTAGTGTTCTTGGTGCATCTTGGAGAAGAAGAAACTCATTAGACAGGTGTTGGTTGCATTGGATCTTGTACATCCAGACTTTGTTCACCTTGATCTTTCTTCTAGATGCATAAAGTTTGAATCTTAATGATGCCTTTTATAGATATAGCTAGTCTTTGGTGGTATGAGTTTTTGGTCAATTTAGTGCATAAAGTTTAGATTTTGAAAGTTTGTGAACTTTTTATGGATAAAGTTGGAAGTTGTATCTATCTAAACATCATATTGATTCAGATCTTAAGGCTTGAAACTTGGACTCAACGGATTAAGTTGGAAAAGATGCACTTTTGGTCCTTTTAAGACTTAAAGACTAGATCTTGATTGTTTGGACCATTATAATGGATAAAGTTGGAAAGTTTTTTCATTATAAAGCTATTAGGAACCATAAAAATGAAATCTTGGTCCTTAATTTTCCTCCATGTATGTTCTAGGATGTCTTAATGAGTTAAGAAGTTAAGGTTTTTGGTATTGAGCACTTCCTAGACATCCGAAGTCATAAAGTTGGAAACTTTATGACTTTAGATGTTATTTCGGGAATAGATCTACCCTTGGTCAAAAAGAATTAATGGAATAAGCTCTTAAAAAGAAGAAGTGAAGTTAGCTAGTATACGATGGTCGTACATTGGTATACTTGATTAGAGGCTTGATTGTGGATCTTGAGTACACCAAGTGTATAAGTTGAGTACGTTAGGCATGCTCAACTGAGTCAATTGGGATGACTTTTGACCTTTTGACTTTTTGACTTTCGACTTAACCAAGATTTTAACTAAGTTGACCTAAGGCTATTTTGGGTTAGGCCCATTATATGACGGGCAAAGCCTATTTGTGTACTGGGTTGGGCTCATGGATCAGGAAGGGCTACGCCTAATGTATGTTATATAGGATGCTAATTGTCTTTATGACTCTTGTATGGTCTGTCGGGTTGGGCCCATTGTATAAGGGCTGACCTATTATGGTGGGTTGGGCTTAATGTGAGGCCTAGGCCCAATGCTATGTATGATACGTGGTATTTTGGGGAACTCACTAAGCTTTATGCTTACAGTTTTATGGCTATGATTTCAGGTACTTCTGGTTCGAAGGGGAAGGGTCCAGCTTGATCGTAGAACATCCACCTATGTTTCCGTAACTAGATGATTTTGGGATTGTATTCTGATAACTGTTTTTATTCTGCAATACTTTTGAATGGTTGGAAAAGGATAATTGGTGTTTCTGGTTGAATAAAAAATAAAAAAAAATTCTTAAGATTTTTGGGATGTTACACTTTATCCATTATGAAGCTATTTAGGATCTAGATCTACGATTTTGGGCCTTGTTTTGAAGAGATTAAGTACTTAATGAAGATTTTGTACTTCTAACCAGAATTCACGACATGACATAGGATGTGTCACGACGTGACGGTGCCCCAAGTCATGATTGTTTTGTTGATTCATTCTCACGATGTGACCAAGGAATGGTCACGACATGAAGTTAACTTTGACCTTTGACTTTTTGACATGTTTAACTTTTGGTCAAACTTGGGTAGAATTGAGTATTTAACTAAGGATTGGTCTAGGTTTGGTTTTAGAAAGTTTGAATCGGTTGTTCTGACGTCGGGGTAGCTGTTGGGCTTATGTCGAGTGATTCGGGTGAGTTTTCCTCATTGTACTTATGGGTCAAATGTATGGTCTTAGACATCTAATCCAACAGTCTCCCACTTGGATAAGTCTAAAACTATTATTGCAAGTACGACTCCAAAATCACGACTAGCAATCGTAGCTCTTAAAAGTCGTTGTTGAACTTTGACCTAGTCAATGACGCGTCCATTAGATAAGGTATCGTATATTCCTCCATTATAGATACCATATGGACTGAGACATCGATTATAATCATTCTATATGTCCATCTGTTGCTTCCCGATTTTTGATTTATGATGTCCGACTAACAGAACAAATCAAATCAGTCCAGGCCCGGCCGAGCACTTAAGGTTGTCATCACTAAATCATTGAGGGGCCCACATATATCGTTTTGATCCACATAGGGTAAAAGGAATGGATTAACTTCGACCCAAATGCTCACTTGTACTTATTCATCAATTTACACACAACAATATGTTTTATAATAACCAAGTTACCAGTGCGTTTACATATGTCAATGTGCAACTGACGCGCAACTACAACTCACACGTCTCTGTTTGAAGAATCTAAGATACTATCGTCTCATGATCACTCGTGATAAAATCCATGAAGTGATTCAAATGAGTATGAGTTTAATCCAATACTCAAATCTTATTCCAGGAGTACTTATGGATACTGCAGCTATGTCTAGGCCACCTAGACCAACTACAGAACCATTCATGACAGTGTTGCCTCAATACCTACTTCCAAAGTATGATCGATTGTGGACGGTTTGAATAACCTAGTTATTCAGGAAGTCAAAACATGCAAAGTGAAACACAAGAATAATCGAATCCAATATGGTCTCAGAACGTATGAATATAAATAAAAACACCTTTTATTTAATCACCATATTGATTACCCATTATTTATTGTATAATGTTTCGATTTATCAAGCTAACACTTGAATTAAAGTAATAGTTATGCCATGCTCCAAGCATGCATACTATGTTTGTCTATGGTCCTTACTTTGTGAAATAGATCAATTGAAAAACATTTCAATGATGCTCATTTCACAATTCCAAATGCTTATGATAAATGTAAGAATACAAGATTCTTTGCCATTTACTAAAACCTGTTGGATTCTAAACTTATATGCAATGATCCTCTTGTAATGACGATGCACAAAAGTCACAAAGACTCGGCAACAGACATTACAAAGTATTCCAATGGAGAGCAATTCCATGGAAATGAAGTCTCATATTCAAAGTACATTCCTTTGAACATCCATCTTGCATTAATTTTTCTAATTTCCTCATCTCCCAATATGGAAACATTCCATATTTTCCATACAACAACTCATTATTAATAGACTCCTATCTATTCATAATAATGTTAATATGGTCCATCCATTACAATACTTCCAACTGTCCTTAAGCGACCAATCCTTAGTGAACCTTACATTGTCCTTAACAGTTGCTCAACCACTTTAGTTATAACCGGTTCTAGTCCGTCTTCCCTCTTAATGCCCTAGGCATTTGGAAAAATTTAAAACACGAGAATATTATAGCATATGCAATCGATCCTATACCTGAAGCATATGGGATACGATTCATAATGTCTAATATAAAGACATGATACTTAATCAGTCTTTCGCTATAGTATTTCTATTTGCCATGTTCTCAAAATGTTGATTATGAGGAGGGATGTCATAATCATAATCAAATTTTGAGAATGCAATTAGTATTTCCATATATCGAATTTCCTTATGTTGAACTGTTCCAACATAACATTTATATATATATATATATATATGACTAAAATTTATTAAAATCTCAATCTAAGCTTTTAGATTTGAAATGAAGTATGAATTCCTCTCCCTTAATTATAGCAAAACAACTTTTTAAACCCTGCAACTTTGCGAATTGACCCTTTTTTTCTATAATTAACATTGCTAACTTGCAATACGTAACATAATGATCATGATACTTGTATCCTTATCAGCATAACACTTATGCTCCCACTAGCTTTGACATGTATCCGGAAATCAGTTGGACTTCTATAAATCAATACTTTATTGACTTTCCTTACCGAAGTTCAGATTTCTAATACGAGATGCTTCGATAAGACTTTATCTAAGCTTCCCAAAATCATACATCTTTCCTTAGATAGCTCACATGTGTGTCTAAACGATTATGAAGAAGGATGTCGTAATCATAATGTTTAGACCTTTTTCCATTTCTCAAAATTCGAACTATGAAGAGGGATGTCGTAATCATAAACGAATTTGAGAAATACAAATATCACAATTGCTAACTATTTAAAATTTACTTAGTGAAAGTGTTTCCTCACCATCATTTTCATCAATCGGAGAGAGACCTTATGACACTTAGATATTATGGTGTATGTGTTCCTATCCATGTGAATTTTTCATAACCATAATCACAAGACAAGGTTAGTGACACATCCAAGCTCATATGGACTGAACTTGTTCAATCTCAATCTCTCGCCACCTGGCAGCACAAGGGCCTACCATTGCTTCCAGATTGTTATGCAAACAATTGAGAACTCATACAACTCAGAAGCATAGTCAACTTTAACTGTGTGTGCTAGTGATAAACAACAAGTTTTATTCTTGATTAGTTCTTGAGATCCTCTTCAAGATCATTAAGACTCCCACTGACTCCATGACATATGAGATTCTCTTGTCAAGAACCATTCCTTGACAAACAAATATTCAAGAGTTGGTGCAGATTCTTATCAAGAAAAACACTTCACACTATTGATCTTAGTTGGTCTTTGTTTTATCCAAAACATCACAACTTACCAATTTCAAATGTACAAGAGTAGAAAACATTTTACTATACATTTGACAAGTGTTATATACCTTTCTTAATATTATGTCACTTGAGTTACAATCTTGGAGTGTGACTCTAAGACTTGTTTTGGAACGAAGTATGACTCATCTTCTTGATTTAACCATTTCAACAATTCACAATTCCTCTTCTTAGCTAAACAAATGCACCAAGATGTCCTTAGAGGATCAACTATGATATGGCTTCATAATCACTAAGATAATCATAAAACATGATATTTCAAGTACTCTCATATCTTTTCATATTAGAGAAACTTTTATCTTTCTGTCTAATTTGATTCTTCTTATTCGTTCTGCCAAACATTGAAACTTTTTCAACGATTTAGAATTACACTTAAACTTGTAAGCATAACCATATTTACTAAAATTTAGTAAATCATGACGAATAGTCTTATCGTTCTTTGTGGTGGACCTGATTAGCGCATAACCAAGTGTATCTGATCCCCTAATCCTTCACTTGACTCACATATACATGTGAACAAGGAATTAATCTTAATTTCCCAAAGATGAAAATTCTCATTCATCACACAACACAAGTTGCATGATTCCAAGTTTCTATCCAACTGAAACTTGGTTGATGAGAATCTTTCCTTATTTGGTGAATTATGACACTACCACAAACGAAAGAGTCAAATCCATTTTCCAACATTGCTATCAATGGAATCATATAAAAAACAATTTTTTACAAATGCCATTGTAAGGAAACTTAAATTAAAAAACCTTTCTTTATTTGTGAAATATTTTGCGGAAAAACTTATCCTTACAATGCAAATACAAATGAAAAACATGTTGTTATCTATTCCTAAAAAATCTATCATAACTCTTAAGCAGCATCTCAAAATTCTGATCATCGAACCATGCGATCGAAATCCATCTCTTCACGATCAGAATCAACTTACTCTTTCTTTAAGCTTCCTCTGATTCTCCGAAACATCAAAATGTAATTATATTACATCATGTATTACGAATCTCCAAATAGGAATTTAATAGAGTTATATAGTGGACTTTACTTGAAGCAAAGTGAAACTTTTTTACTTTTACCATCCTTATGAGCTTTCAGGTAAATTTTGGCAGCTTCGCAACCAATATCCCTTCCTTTAGAAAAAGAACCATATGGAATCTTTTAGGAATGGTACATGGGTCTATCTCAAACTTAACATTTCTCTTTACTATTGGGTCAAACGACTTGACCATGGCCGATCCCTTTCCATTGGGAAGAGAAAAGTTTTTCGGACTTCTATTGTTACCATTGACAATGTCCATGGAAGTTTGGGAAGTAGATCTTCCAATTAAATTTTCTTTACCAGTGCTCCAAATCATTGTTGATTCAGCAACAACAAGCAAATATGTAAGATCGATAAGGGTCATGTCGTGATCGGTCATAAGGGAATAGCCAACTTCCTCGAGACTTCAACACCCAACTCTCCCAGCTTGTCAATATGTGACTTCATCTCCAAGATGTAGCACATATAGACATTGCTTGCCAATAGGGATTGAGTGACCTTGAAGTTTTCAAGAACTTGTGGGTTAGGGTGAATAATCGGAGGAGGTGGAGGAGGTGAAGTATGATTTCCAATCCCATTATTGCACAATAAAGGGATTAATCTTTTACCTTGATCGCAATGTGGGATATCATCTTCATAAGGAAAGCTTTATCCAAAAGGATAAGGAAGACCATAGTTGTCTGAACTAGACATCTATGAGGGAGAAATTCAAGGAAGTTGATTTAAGTCCTTAATATAACACCCAATATTAAAATATTAAGGCTAGGACCCAACACAATATTTTATAACTTGGAAGAGGGATGTCATAATCCAAGCTACAAAATATTTGAAGGTATGTAAATGACGATTTACCAATTTCCACCACGAAAAACGAAAAAGAATTTTAGGTTTTAAGGTAATTGAAATTCCTAGATCCATTGAGATTCATTGAACTATTCAATGGCATGTTTAAATCTCGATTGTGTCCATCAAGTTTGTGACTGGGATACTGATGATCACAAACAAGGAGTGAATAACCATGCAAATTAACTTGGTACACTTAATGTTACAACCACCTAATCAATGTGTCGGTTAACCACACACACTCCATTGATCTATAATTAACATCAAGCTACACTTTGCCACACATTGTCAGTACCAGATTAGTGTGTTGGTTAACCATACACGCTCCACTAACGACTTAACAAGGTGCAAAGTGCAATATCATGCGTTAGCACCATATTCACATTTTCCTAAAGTAGCTAAGATTGAGAATTTAATAAAGTTTAGTTACTTTGGAATAATATTCCTATCTTACCCGTTCGGCTAACGACCCACCACTAGTCAAGGAAGTGATGGGTGAGAGTGGACACCCATTAAACTGCCATTTTATAGGCAGTAACCTTATACCCCCCCCCCCCCCCTTATAGACCGGCTTCGTGAATGAGACTTACTAACGGTAAGACTGACTTTGTTCTTATACATACATAAATACATACATATATATACATACATACATACATACATACATATATATATATATATATATGTGTGTGTGTGTGTGTGTGTATATATATATATATATATATATATATATATATAACCTACAATATTATAATAGTATAATGGTAGAATTTTAAACTTTAAAATTCTAAGGTTTAATTTGGAATTAAAGTATTCATGGGGAAAAACTTTAAAAATTCCAAAACTTGAGGGCAAGTTTTGAACAATTCAAAAACTTTTGTTTTCCATAACTTATGAGTTTAATATGGTTTATATGGAAGACTTTTCAAATTCCATAACTTGAAGACAAGTTATGGAAGACATAAAACATTTTATGATCACATAAAAAATAGAGACTCTTCCATGTTCATAATCTATGAGACTTAATGTACTTTTAAATGAAAAATCTTCATTTTCCATAACTTGAGGACAAGTTATGGAGTTCATAAAAACCATTAAGATCAAATTACCAATTAACACAATAATCAAGTAATTTTTTTAATTAACTAGATCGAACTCATAAGTAAAGATAATTCACATCAACAATTTTCAAGAAATTAGCTAACCATATAAACTAATACAAATCTTGAAACTTTGACAAGTATCTTCTTTTTGGATGAAGATAATCATTACCATAGCATCAAAATCAAATTTTATGAACAAAAACATTTTTTTGGTAATGATCCACATCCAAAACAGGTCAAACACTCGAAAGTCTATTGGCAGGGGCACCAACTCGTCGAGTGTATGAACAAACTCGGTGCGTTGGGTTGTTTTGTGCTTGGACTTCGCGATTCCAACAGTAGACTCGGCGATTCCACTTTCCAGAATAGCAGAAAATCGATTTTTTTTCTCCGAAAACCAATTATTACATCAAATATAATAGAAAACAACCCATGGCTCTGATACCACTATTGGGTTTTGTATACTACAACATCCTATGGTGCACATACAACCCTAAATGCCTTGGATCTATGTTTTCTCTAATTATATATGTAATGGTATTTCCAAAGCATTAAGCCTATAACTAGCATGCAATTGACATAAACAATATGAAATACTAGTTAGGATGGCACACCTTTTATGTAGCTTGAAACGTTAATGTATTTGGCCATAAGAGCTTAGCACCAAAAGTATGAATGCCTCAAATGGCTCACAACTCACCTAAGACAAATGTGGCTCTTGAGAGAGAAACTCCATGCACCAAAAACACCTCATGAACTCCAACAATATGTGTGTAGGCATTTTTTGGCTAAGGAGTACATATTTATATGTTGGATTCCAAGGGTTATGGGTATAACCCAAATCCATACCCATGGGTATTATGATCCATGGTTCATGTGGCCCAACTATTTATGTGTCCATACATAAACTTGGTCCAACATGGATCATAAACCCAACACATATAAATATAACTAATTACCATAATTAGTCCCCATAGATTTAATTAGTTTCTTTTAATCACTAAATTAATTCTTGATCAATACTAGTTAAAACATACTATTTCATATTAATATATTAGAACTTATAATATATTAATAAATCATATATAACCTTCTCTCAAGAGTCCATCCTAACAAATTGTCCTGGTGTTATGCAACCCAAATGGAACTTGCTACTCTTGGGTCGAGTACATACCAATAATAGTTATGGGCTTAGACATCTAATCCAACATAGAATGGTTGGGTTGAGGAAATGCTACTTTACACGGAAGCCAACAAACTCGAGAGCAAGCCAGACATAAGTTGTGGGCCGGAAAGGCAAGCTAGACTTATAATGTAGGCTCAGGAGCAAGCTAGACATAAGTTGTGGGCCTGAAAGGCAAGTCGGACTTATGATGTGGGCTTAGGAGTAAGACACACATGAGGTGTCGGCTGAAAGGAAAGCCATACTCATGTTGTGGACTTAGGGGTAATTCAGTCTGTTAATTATGGACCCAGTATGCATGTTGTTATATGTTTATGTGGTGGTACTTTGAAGGAACTCACTAAGATTTGGTAACATCCATGAAATTTCATAAAAATTTAAACTTTTTCAAACCAACCAAAATCATAATTGTTTACATTGTAATTTTCAAAACACGTTTGACATCAAAGTTTTTCCCAAAATCACAAAAACATAACATAAGGAGGTGTACGATCAAGCCTTTTCCTTCCCACGATCATCTGAGGCACCTGAAATATAACCCAAAACTATAAGCCCAATGCTTAGCGACTTTACCCAAAATACCACCACAACACATAATCATAGATATTACAGCGACATCATGCATACAAAACCTTTAGCAAGTCTGGACCACCGCACCGGGCCTTCATCCTGTCTGGAACATTCTCTAGGCCTTTGGCCCGACTGGTCCCCTCACAAGCCTTCAGTTTATCTGGGCTGCCCTAGGTCTGTTGGCCTTCTGTACACAGCAGGACCACCTCAACCCATCCAACCATCACATATCCACATATAACATAATCAAACATAGCTAGCATATAAAACTAGTTATACAAGTCTAGCAGTTCACTATAGCATAACAAGCATACAATAAACAAGGATAACAATCCAAAAGGGACGACATTGGTGCCTTCGACCCGAGAGTACATTGAGGACAACTCACCTCAATCTGATAAATTGCACTAGAAACCTCCAGCTACTAATGCACGAAATCCCCGAACTATCACAACGTATAAACATCCAATTAATAATTGGATTATAATTCTTGACTAATAACCCATTCCTAGGGTAAATGGCCACTTTACCCTTTCCTTAATTGGACCAACACCCGGGACCAATTCTTGATCCAAAAGCCCAAGGATATTCAAGACTCTTAATTGGCCCAATTTTCCAAATTGGGCCTAAAATCCAATTTTGGGCCTCACCCTTAGGTCCAACCCTTCACTTTGCCCAAAACACTCCTACATATATGGTCTAGTAAGGGCCCAATCATCTAAGCCCAAAAAGTGGCCCAAAACTTGAAGCCCAAAATCCAAAGTCCAATAGAAGGCGTACTCCTTCAGTATAGGGGGCGTACTGTTGGATTAGTGTCTAAGTCCATAACTATTTTGGTATGTACTTAACCCGATTGTGCATGGTCCTTTTGGGTTGCCTTCATACTGGTGACTAGACAAGATGATTGTTGAGGAGAGAGGCTGGTTTATTGTTAAGAATAATAAATAAGGGTATAAATATGATTTGTTAATATATTATATGAATAATATATTAATTTGGAATCATATTATTAATTAGTATTTAATCAGAAATTAATTAGAAATTAATTTCGGGATTAAAGGAATTAATTAAAAGTACAGGGGTTGTTTTGTAATTATTTGATAATTGAGACTTTGGGCTATTGGATCACCTTTATTAAGGCTTGAACGGAAATCCTAGAAGGATCTAGGAGTTTTCATCCAATGGCTTAAGGAAAGGAGTCCATGGACTTGCTTAGGCCCTAAGCTAAGGGATTAGGGTTTACACCTTGAAACCCTAGTTAGCCTTAAGTATAAATAGCACCCTAAGGCACTAAGATTTCGTCCAACCCTTAGGGAACCCTAAAAGGGATGAAATCTAGGGTAAGATACCCTTCTCCCCTCTCTCCCATATTCATCCTTTTATCTAGTGTGTTTGTGAGCCATTGGAGCTACTACACTTGTGGTACTTGCTTTCAAGAGCTAAGGAAATTCAAGGAACTAGTTGTTATTTCTATATAACAACAAAAGGTATGTATTCTAATTTGTATATGAATTTCGAAAATTATAGTAGCATGCCAGGTTTCTTTTTGTGTTCATAATGTTGTATAACTAATAGTGAAAACATAGATCCAACTCTAGGGTTGCATGCACACATAGGATTGTTTGTATAAAACCCATCAGTGGTATCAGAGCCAATGGTTTTTGTTTTCAATTAGATTTTATTCAAATGTATGAACTTGACATATTAGGGTTTATGGCTAATAAACCCTGAAGGTTAGGTAATTTTCGCAATTAGGGTTGCAAAACCCTAGTTGGTGATTTTTGTTAGGGTTTCCCAAATCCTTTCCTTAGCCTCCAAGATTTTGAAATCTAGGGTTATCCAACCCTTGGATTTTGAAATTACCTTCTTCCCCAAGGTTAGATCCTAAATTTTAGGGATTTGGATAATCCCATATCTTGTAATTATCTTTTAATTGTTAAATATGGTAATTAAAGATCTTGAATTATACCATCCCTTATTTTCGAGATTTAGAGAGGGATTCAAGGGATTAGGATATCTTAAATGTATAAATGGTAATTATCCTCATGGTCTAGATAATCCCTTGTGATTTAATAATTTAAATTAATTGTTTAATTTATGGTAATTATTAAATCAAGAGTTTTAATATTTAAAAATTTACTTTAAATGTCTTAAATTCAAAAATTTTAAGTGAGATTAAAACCTAATTGTTTTGAAGAGTTTCAAAACTTACCCTCAAGTTTTGGAATTTAAATTGTTGATTAAAAGTTAATTTTGAAAGTCTAAATTCCAAAACCCTAATTTTGAAAGGTTCAAATTACACCCTTATGGGTTTATTAAATTAATTAAGTGTATAATTAAAAGAAAGTTAATAAATCCATAATGATTTTGGTTAATTAAAAGTATAATTTAAACCACCTAGTATTTTAAAAGTGTAAAATACACCCTTATACTATGTATAACATTAAAAGTTTAATATTATATATGTATAACTAAAATGCTAGTCTTACCGTTAGTAGGCCTCATTCACGAAGCTGATCTATAAGGGGGTATAAGGTTATGGCCTATAAAATGGCCGTTTAATGGGTATCCACTCTTACCCACCATTTTCTTGATTGGTGGAGGGTCGTTAGCCGAACGGGTAGGATAAGGCAAACCCTTTCCATTAAAAGTATAATGAAGTATAAAGTAACTAAAAGTTTTACAAAATTCCCAATCTTAGTTACTTTAGGCAAAAGTGAATTGATGCAATTCCATGAAATTACACTTTGTGCCATTGCGAAGACGTTAGTGGAGCGTGTGTGGTTAACCGGGACACTAAATGGTTCTAAGAAAGGTAGCAAAGGGTGACTCGATGTTTGTCATAGTTCGGTGGAGCGTGTGTGGTTAACCGGCACATCAAATAGGTGACTGTAACATGTGGGGGCACCATGTAAGTTTGCATGGTTATTCACACCCGCTTTGTGATCCTTGGTATCCTAGTCACAAACTATAGAGGTATATCGAGATTTAAACATGCCATTGAAAAGTTCAATGAATCTCCAAGGATCTAGGAGTTTTCATAGATTTAAAACTTAAATTTCTTTTCGTTTTTCATGGTGGAAATTGGTAAATCGTTATTTACCTACCTTCAAATATTCTGCAACTAGATTACGACATCCCTTTTCTAGGTTGTAGCGTATTGTGTTGGGTCCTAGACTTAATATCTCATTTGGGTGATTGATTAAGGACTCAATAAATCAACTAGATTGAATTTAGTTTCTCCCGTTTTGTAGATGTCAAATTACAACAACTATGGTATTCCTAAATCCCGTGGAACAAGCTTTCCACATGAAGATGATACTCCACGATTCGATCAAGGAACAAAAGATCATGCTTCACTTCCTCCACCTCCTCCAATTATTCTCCCTAACCCACAAGTTCGAAGGCTTGAAAAGTTCAAGCTCACTTAAGCCCTTTTGGCAAGTAAACATGGGAAACCTATGTGTGTACACGTCTTAGAGATAAAATCACACATTGAAAGGTTAAGGATGTTGGGTGTCGAGATTTCAGGTAAGTTGGCTGTTGACTGGGTTCTTCAGTCGCTTCCTGAATCATATAGTGAGTTCGCAAGAGAGTACTATATGATGGATCATGATGTGACCCTCATTGATTTGACCTATTTGCTTATAGCTGCTGAATCAGAAATGATTTGGCGAGTTGGTCAAGCAAATTTGTCTGGTAAATCAAACTCCCAAACTTCAGTGGATATTAAAAATGGTGACATTAGAGATCCAGAAAAGGTAGATTCTGAGATAGTTCCATGTGCCATTCTAAAGGAATCCATTTGCTTTTATTGCCAAGAGAAAGGACATTGGAGACGAAGCTGCGCTATTTACCTAAGAGATCTAAGAGATGGGAGAGTTAAAACGTATGGCTCTAATTTAGGTAAAATCCATTAACTGACTCTTTTAAGTTCCTATTCTAGATTCTTAATACATGATGTGATAAGATTACATTTGATGTTTTGTAGAATCGAAGAAAATAGAGGAAGCTTAAGGGAAGAAGTGAGCGGAATCTAATCATGAAGAAATGGATTTCGATCGCATTACTTGAAGATTAGATTCTTGAGCTACTACTTAGAGTTGAAATAAGAGTGCTAAGAAATATGTATTAGCATAGTTTTTCAATGAATTGCATTGTAAGGACAAATTTTTCCGCAATAAAATAAAATTTTGATTTTATATTATTTATTTATCCTTGCGATGGCGTGTATGAAAAATTGATGTTTTGAATGTTTCTATTATTAGCAATAATGGATTTGATTCTTAATTATGTGGAAATGTCGAGAATTTACCAAATAGGGAGAATTTCTCATCACCCAAATTTCAATTGGACAGAAACTTGGAATCATACAACTTGGTTGCATGACGAATGAGAAATTTCATATTTGGAAATTAGACTAATTCGTTGACAAAGTGTCAAGTGAAGGACTAGGAGATCGAGTACACAAAGTTGTGTGTTGATCAAGTCCACCACAAGAGTAACAAAGATATTCGTCATGATTTACTAAAGGTTTAGTAAATATGGTTATACTTATAAGATTAAGTGTAATTCTGAATTGATTGAAATAGTTTAAATCAATAGCAGAACGAATAAGAAGAATCAAGTAGGCAGAAAGATAAAAGTTTCTCTATTCTAAGAAGAAGGGAGAGTACCTTTTATTATGTTTTATGACAGGTCTTAATGATTAAGAACCATATCTTAATTGATCCTCTAAGTGAGTCTTAGTACAATTGTATGTCTGATAAGAGAATCAAAAATTGAAGAAATGGTTAAATCAAGAAGTCAACCATACTTCGTTCCAAAACAAGTCTTAGAGATAAGATTGTGACATTGAGTGACAAATCTTAATAAGGTTTATAAGTCTTAGAGATAAGATTGTGACATTGTGATGTCTTCGATAAGACAAAGACCAACTAGGACCAATTTTGTGAAGTGTTTTGTCTTGATAAAAGCTACACTAACTCTTGAATATTTGTTTGTCGAGAAATGTTTATTGACAAGAGAATCATATATGTCAAGGAGTTAGTGGGAGTCTTAATGGTCTTGAAAGGTTTCAAGAACAAATCAAGAATAAACCTTATCGATCATCACTAGCACACGACTTGAGGTTTATAACCTATCGTGTTGATGTTATTTTGTTTCTGTGCCATTCCAATTGAGTTAATTATGCACGTAAGTTATATGAGTTCTCATTTGAATGCATAAAAGGCAAGGACCTTGGTCAATGAAAAGTACATTGATAGGAAAGGGTGAGGTGCTTAACTGCTTGGAAGACATGGTGGGCACTCGTGTTACCATAAGGCAAGAAATCAAGATTAAGAGTTCGGTCTATATGAGTAGGTGTGAATGGTAGTAGAGGCCTATACTACCGGAAGCATAGGACTCACACTTGGATCAGGGAAAGTCACAAGGTTACCAAGAAGCTAGTAATTGATTTCATTTTATTCAAGTGTGTTGTTACCATCGTTTCGGTAATGACTAAGAAGATTGTTGATATTCCGACCCTAGTGGTCATATTGAATTGAGTCCGACTACGCTAAGTATGCTATGTGGTTTAGAAAATCAAGGTCGATGTAGCGTCCGACTTAAACCAAACGATTGAAATCAAAGCGATCAATAGAAATATCGCACTCGTTGTTAAAGAAGTTGGTAGCTAGAAATGCCAAATGTTAAAGTGTGATAATATCACATTAGAACACGAAGGAAGGCATAGCTTGTTTTAGAATTTAACTCTAACAGACCTAAGTTTAAGTGTTGCAACATACGATGATAGGTCATTAGAATATGACACATCGATCTATAGTAGTGATAAAAGAACTTATCTCAAGTTCGTATCCAGTAAGGATCGAGATTGTGACTTAAAGATCATAATTTGGAGTCTAACCTGAGGTAGAGAGCAGGTGTACGATCGAGTACTGCTTACAGTCAATGAGTCTAAGAGATTGACTTGAAGGAATACATAAGTTATAATTACCTAGGATGAAGAGATGATGTATGGAGTCATTATACGAGCCCTGTTTCGTTGATGATTCCGGGACGTAATCATCCTAAGGGGGAGATAATTGTAACGCCCGTAGATCCGGGCTAGTCAATTTAGAGGCAATAGGGGTCGAAAACGAATTTTCGACAAAAGGTTATTTAGAATAAATAATCTTAAACAAGTTGTATAATATGTCTCAAGGTTTCCGTACATATAAAGAACACCGAAATCCGAGTTATAACGAAGAAGTTATGACCCGTTGAAGTTTCGCGACGGAACCGGCACGATACCGAGAAGCGTAAATAGTGAATTTACGATAGAGCGATATTTAGCCTTAGCGATCTAAACAAAAGTCGTAGAATGTGTTAAACTAAGAACATCGATAAAAAGAACGCCCAAATATGACTTCATATGAAGAAGTTATGATTTTTCGAAGTTTCGGATTAGCAGTGTACAACCCGAAATTCGAATAATTAGATCGAGAGGTTTTCAGCCGACACGACCTAAACAAGAATCGAAGATCTCGTTAAGAGTAGCGTAACGAGAAAAAGATGGGCGAAAACGGACATCGGATGAAGAAGTTATGAGAATTTAACGGACCAATCCTGTTCCAGCCCGTTAATAATATAAAATTTAAAATCGAGTCAAAATTAGCCGACGGAGTCCAAACGAAAGTTATAGAGTACGTTTCCACCTTCGCGTGGATATAAAGAACGTCAAAAATGGAGATCGTATGCGAAAGATACGAATTTTTAAAGTTTGTAGTGAAATTTGCGAAGTTTGATGCAAAAATGATGACGTGGCATGATCTAGGCCGTTCCTTGTTGCCCACGACTTGCTTCGGATGGATGACAGCTGGCTCGCTACACAGCACGTACAAGAAAAGAACGCCCCGCGTTCGGAATCGCTTGGCTTCGGAAGATCCACGTAGCCTCGCATTACGCCCTGCGTATGAGATCCGGTACGCCCCGCGTACCTTCGGTTCTTATCTCTTCCAATGAAATGCGAGACAGTTGGGTCCAGTTGGCGCCTTATCTGAAGAACGCCCAGCGTAGCCAAGGACTACGCCCAGCGTAATCCGAGGCCTCGCTGGGTATAAAAAGGGGGCGAGGGTTCCACATTTTTCACACCTTTCTTCACTCTCTCTCTAACTTCTTTCTCTCTCCAAGTACCCTAAACCACCCCTAAGCCCTAGTTAAACCCCTAGCACCCTAGGGAAGCCCCGAGGCTCCTGGAGTCCCGAGAAAAAGGAGTTTTTCGGTTTCGAAACGCTGCTCCAATTAAGTTCCGGTTTTCGATAAAATTCACTGTAAGTGTGCTACGCTTACGCAGTTTTTAATATAGCTTTCAAATAATTATAGGAATGTTATTAGGTCCTTGAAATAATTATTTGGGTTATTATTATGAGTTATATTGAGTGTTATTTAACGCTTATATAATAATAATAATAGTCAGACTATTAATTTGTCGCGGTTATCGTTAGACTAAACCCTAGTGGTATTGGTACTAGGTTTTATCGAAGGAAATTGTTTTGAGAGTATCGAAGCGCTGTCCGAGTGCTGAGTCACCACCTACTCAGGTGAGTGCATAGTTACTTTCATCTTACACATAGATATGAAGTATTTTATATAAATTACGTGATATGTGTGCATATTATCTGTATACTTGCTATCTATGCTGGATGAACGTTTTATACATGTTTTCAATGATTTAAACTGTATATGTATTTTATATCTACAAAATGTGTTGGGTAAAACATGGGTAGATGAAATAGTTTCTGTGTGACAAAAATAAAATGAGGAAGAGGTAATATAGACCATGAGGTAAGGGTGAGAGGTGAACCATGAGAGAAGCCTTTTCCCCAATTGATGGCCCCATCATCCAACAGAGTATGGATGACAACCACGGACTATTCTAGACAGTCCAGTGGACACTAGCAGGCTCGCAACCTGTAGGTGTTTTGAACTGTGTGTTCACCAGGTGTACTCTAAAAACCCATCGACATGTATTGCGAGTAGAGTCTCGGAAACGATACCGTCGATAAACGAGATGAAACCCATTGACCTGTATTGCGAGATGAGTCTCAGAAACGATACTGTCAATAAACGAGATAAACCTTGGGAAATATGGATTTAGTGCCCGTTGAGTAAACCTTGACAACGATGGATTTCGTGCCTATTCCTTAGGATAACCCTTAGGAATAAATGAACAAGAAATAGCTGATTCTTAGGGTAGATTCTTAAGATTAAAGAAGATAATGGGGATGGGTAATTGGGTTGATTGTTTGATCGTTTAAACATAATAATTATATTATTGTGGGTTGAAAACTCTATGTACTCACCAGGTTTCCCAACCTGACCCACTCAGTTTATTTACATCACAGGTATCGATATGAAGTCACACTGAGAGATTTAAAGAGATGTAGATCACTAGTGTAAATAATTGTAAGTTCTGGTTATGCTTATGTTTCTGTATTAACGATGACATCCCAAACGTTTTAAGATGAAATGAATACGTTCCTTCGAAAATGTTTCAATAACGTATTTACCATGTTTTTCTGGGAACAAATTCCGCAACACTTTTATTTAAAATGTTACTCTGATTTTTAAACAAAGCATAAACAAACCGGTCTTTTCTGGCCGTGATTTTGGGGATGTCACAGTTGGTATCAGAGCATTAGTTTAAGCGAACTAGGAATATAGATTTATTTCTATACTTAAATTTAGAATGCTAAGCGATGATTGTGAGGTGTGAGCACTAGATTTTTTTTAGGGATTGTGCCTAAAATGATTTTATGTGCTAAATGCCTGTGCCTGATATGCTGTTATTTGTTCAGATCTATGGTCTATTGCCGACCGGATCTGGAAACCTTATGTGTTCAGGTTTCTAAACATTTAATTACGGTATTAGAACTGGCATGTAACTTTTCAGAGTAACAGGGAGATTTATACGTCTATCGTAAATAAAACTTTCCTATCTTAAATTTTTGCCTCGGTACACCAAACGTCTGATTTGGTGCATAGATCAATATGGTGAGCACTACAAGCGGATTTGGAAGTGGTAACCCGCAGCCTGAACCACCAGTGATTGAGCATGTGCCAGAGGTAGCAGTTGTACCTGGGCCAATCACGATGACCGGAGTAAAAGCAATGGTGCGGATAATGCTAGATCAACAGATGGAAGAAACAAGGCGTTTACTTCAACAAAGTAAGGATGAACTTACTGTGCCAGTACGTCATACACCCACTCTTGAGGCGACCATCTGGGTTGCTAAGTCTGTTGATGAAGTGATCAATGGTAGTATCGCCATCAAGGTTGAGGTTGGAAAGAAGAGGAAATTTGATGGTTCTTCAAGGTCTGACAAGAACAACATGTACTCGAAGTCTGGAGGAGTAGGTGAAGCAAAATGGTGTGATAAGTATGGAAGGAAACACAATGGTAGATGCCCTAAGGAAGTAACCTGCTTCAAATGCGGGAAGACTGGTCACTATGCCCACGAATGCCCAACCGAGGAAGAAGTTTGCTTTAAGTGTAGTAAAGAGGGACACTTCAAGCAAGAATGTCCAATGAGAGCTACAAAGCCAAGTGTACCGTCGAAGCACCATGGGAGGGTAACTTGTTTTAAGTGTGGAAAGCATGGGCATTACGCTGATGAATGTACATTCAACACCAGGGTGTGTTACGAATGTAATGAGGAAGGGCACCTCAAGCAAGACTTCCCAAAAAGAAAAGGATTTACAAAGCCAAAGGCACCACTAAAGAACTATGGGAGGTGCTACGAAGAAGTGACTTGTTTTAAGTGTGGGAAGAATGAGCATTACGCCAATATCTGCACATACAGCAAGAGGTTCTGTTACGGATGCAGGAACAAGGGACATATATCAAAGGATTGCCCGAAGAAAAGTAAAGCATCAAGAGCAGATGCACCTCCAAAGCCATCAAGCATCCCTAACGAAGCAGCTGACAATGCAATGAAGAGTAAGGATTGATATCCGAAGGTCGAGTTATGATGTAGCCTATTAGAGGCATAGTCTAGGGTGAACTTGAACACCTATGTAATAGCTTCAAGGAATAATAATAATTAAAAAAAAAACTTCGTTTTGATATTTGATGTGTTAAGCTATTATGTGATTTTCTTGTATGGTGACTTGGAAAAAAAAAACTGTGGGACAATACTTGGGATGTGTATGAGTAGGTGTGAATGGTAGTAGAAGCCTATACTACCGGAAGCATAGGACTCACACTTGGATCAGGGAAAGTCACAAGGTTACCAAGAAGCTAGTAATTGATTTCGTTTTATTCAATTGTGTTGTTACCATCGTTTCGGTAATGACTAAGAAGATTGTTGATATTCCGACCCTAGTGGTCATATCGAATTGAGTCCGACTACGCTAAGTATGCTATGTGGTTTAGAAAATCAAGGTCGATGTAGCGTCCGACTTAAACCAAACGATTGAAATCAAAGCGAACAATAGAAATATCGCGCTCGTTGTTAAAGAAGTTGGTAGCTAGAAATGCCAAATGTTAAAGTGTGATTATATCACATTAGAACATGAAGGAAGGCATAGCTTGTTTTAGAATTTAACTCTAAGAGACCTAAGTTTAAGTGTTGCAACATACGATGATAGGTCATTAGAATATGACACATCGATCTATAGTAGTGATAAAAGAACTTATCTCAAGTTCGTATCCAGTAAGGATCGAGATTGTGACTTAAAGATCATAATTTGGAGTCTAACCTGAGGTATAGAGCAGGGGTACGATCGAGTACTGCTTACAGTCAATGAGTCTAAGAGATAGACTTGAAGGAATACAGAAGTTATAATTACCTAGGATGAAGAGATGATGTATGGAGTCATTATACGAGCCCTGTTTCGTTGATGATTCCGGGACGTAATCATCCTAAAGGGGAGATAATTGTAACGCCCGTAGATCCGGGCTAGTCAATTTAGAGGCAATAGGGGTCGAAAACGAATTTTCGACAAAAGGTTATTTAGAATAAATAATCTTAAACAAGTTGTGGAATATGTCTCAAGGTTTCCGTACATATAAAGAACACCGAAATCCGAGTTATAACGAAGAAGTTATGACCCGTTGAAGTTTCGCGACGGAACCGGCACGATACCGAGAAGCGTAAATAGTGAATTTACGATAGAGCGATATTTAGCCTTAGCGATCTAAACAAAAGTCGTAGAATGTGTTAAACTAAGAACATCGATAAAAAGAACGCCCAAATATGACTTCATATGAAGAAGTTATGATTTTTCGAAGTTTCGGATTAGCAGTGTACAACCCGAAATTCGAATAATTAGATCGAGAGGTTTTCAGCCGACACGACCTAAACGAGAATCAAATATCTCGTTAAGAGTAGCGTAACGAGAAAAAGATGGGCGAAAACGGACATCGGATGAAGAAGTTATGAGAATTTAACGGACCAATCCTGTCCTGGCCCGTTAATAATATAAAATTTAAAATCAAGTCAAAATTAGCCGATGGAGTCCAAACGAAAGTTATAGAGTACGTTTCCACCTTCGCGTGGATATAAAGAACGTCAAAAATGGAGATCGTATGCGAAAGATACGAATTTTTAAAGTTTGTAGTGAAATTTGCGAAGTTTGATGCAAAAATGATGACGTGGCATGATCTAGGCCGTTCCTTGTTGCCCACGACTTGCTTCGGATGGATGACAGCTGGCTCGCTACGCAGCGCGTACAAGAAAAGAACGCCCCGCGTTCGGAATCGCTTGGCTTCGGAAGATCCACGTAGCCTCGCATTACGCCCTGCGTATGAGATCCGGTACGCCCCGCGTACCTTCGGTTCTTATCTCTTCCGATGAAATGCGAGACAGTTGGGTCCAGTTGGCGCCTTATCTGAAGAACACCCAGCGTAGCCAAGGACTACGCCCAGCGTAATCCGAGGCCTCGCTGGGTATAAAAAGGGGGCGAGGGTTCCACATTTTTCACACCTTTCTTCACTCTCTCTCTAACTTCTTTCTCTCTCTAAGTACCCTAAACCACCCCTAAGCCCTAGTTAAACCCCTAGAACCCTAGGGAATCCCCAAGGCTCCTGGATTCCGATAAAAAGTAGTTTTTTGGTTTTGAAACGCTGCTCCAATTAAGTTCTGGTTTTCGATAAAATTCACTGTAAGTGTGCTACGCTTACGCAGTTTTTAATATAGCTTTCAAATAATTATAGGAATGTTATTAGGTCCTTGAAATAATTATTTGGGTTATTATTATGAGTTATATTGAGTGTTATTTAACGCTTATATAATAATAATAATAGTCAGACTATTAATTTGTCGCGGTTATCGTTAGACTAAACCCTAGTGGTATTGGTACTAGGTTTTATCGAAGGAAATTGTTTTGAGAGTATCGAAGCACTGTCCGAGTGCTGAGTCACCACCTATTCAGGTGAGTGCATAGTTACTTTCATCTTACACATAGATATGAAGTATTTTATATAAATTACGTGATATGTGTGCATATTATCTGTATACTTGCTATCTATGCTGGATGAACGTTTTATGCATGTTTTCAATGATTTAAACTGTATATGTATTTTATATCTACAAAATGTGTTGGGTAAAACATGGGTAGATGAAATAGTTTCTGTGTGACAAAAATAAAATGAGGAAGAGGTAATATAGACCATGAGGTAAGGGTGAGAGGCATCAACCTTTCTCTTTTCTTCATCTAGTTTTCTGTAACGACCCGTTCCCGGTATGTTGATTTATTGGTAATTGTAGTGAGTTTTTCAAGAGGGACTTGGCGAGTTCTAGCCTGACTCGCCGAGTAGGGTCGCGCCTGAGGGCACGCGTGAGCCGGGGACTCGGCGAGTCCATATCCCTGACTCGGCGAGTCCATCCGTCTGGGTGAAACCCTAAATCCCCGGGTTGCCCACTATTTATACCACCTTATAGCCCCCATCCTCGCCTCCCTCACCCTGAGAACACAGTGAGAGAACCCTAATCCTCCCTTGAAGAGCTTATATGTGTTTTAGTGCCATTTTGTGAAGGTGTGAAGAAGGAGAAGAAGGAAGAAGCAAGGAGAAGTGTTGTAGTGCAAAGATCCAAGGCCAAATCAGAGTTAATTGAGGTATTTTCGGAGTTCCATCTTGTTATATGCTTTAAACTTCCATTAGAGCTCTCCTAAGAGCTAGTTGATGCTTATTCCAAGCCTTACACTTGCATGAACGTCTTATTAAGTCGAAATAGCTATGGATCTGAATGTTGGGGTGTTGTAGAGCCCAGATCTACTGTCTTTTTGGAGTTATATTGCATGATAACCATAGATCTACCCATTTTATGCATCTTTTAGCCTTATTTCCCTTATTCATGAGGTTGTACACGTAAAGTTGGAAACTTTACGTGGTAAATCAGCTTATTGGGCTCAGATCTATCAATTGTATGCACTGGATTCAAACAAAATCGAGTAAAGATCAGTTGCATGGCGGCAACTCGGCGAGTCGGAAGAACGACTCGACGAGTTGGGTCGCGAGTCCCGAGTTCTTCAGTTTTATCAGTGTTGAGTGGACGGGGTGAGTTAGAGAGTGGATTTAGCGAGTTGAGGGTGAACTCAGTGATGGAGGGACTCGGCGAGTTGTTCATCAACTCGGCGAGTCCAAGGCAATCTTCTTGGGATCAAGAACAACTCGTCGAGTCTGTCCATACGACTCGGCGAGTCGGATGAAGATTGTCTGAGTTCTTGGATCAGGAGGGTACTCGTCGAGTCGATGCCAGACTCGACGAGTAGCAGTGAGTAAAAGTGAAAAGTGAGAGTAGGACTCGGCGGGTTGGGTGGCCCAACTCGGCGAGTCAGCCCAAAGGAGAGTTGACTTTGACCGAGGGTAAAAGAGTCATTTTACCCCAAGCGCAGTGTTTAGTATTTGATTGAGTGTGTTTATGGATTTGTAGCCGAGGAGATTCAGGAGCAGCCGCCGTTAGCTTTCCGAGCCACACACTCAGCAGCCAGCTTACGAGGTGAGTTTCCTTCCAGTAGGAACGGGTCTAAGGCCACAATGCCGGCCCGTTCAGTTAGCAGTAGTTTCCGGATTTAGGTCCGATGCAGTAGTTAGTATGTTCGATGCCTTCGTGGCTCGAACAGGATTTGTGTGCTATGTTCCATGTGTTAAGTATTATGTGTTCCGGGCCACGGCCCGATGTAGCATGTCGTATATGTGTTATGCTAGTTGATGTGTTATGCTATGCCATGTTCAGTCAGTCAGTTCCGGACTTCGTTCCGATGCAGTTAGTTCCGGACTTCGGTCCGATGCAGTTAGTTCCGGACTTCGGTCCGATGCAGGGGACAAGGTCCCAGTCAGTTCCGGACTTCGGTCCGATGCAGTTAGTTCCGGACTTCGGTCCGATTCAGGGGACAAGGTCCCAGACAGTTCCGGACTTCGGTCCGATGCAGTTCCGGGCTTCGACCCGATGCAGTGGGCAAGGCCCAATATGTGTTTATGTGTTATTGTATGGTATGTGGTAGTTTGGGGGAGCTCACTAAGCTTCGTGCTTACAGTTTCAGTTTGGTTTCAGGTACTTCTGCAAGCAAAGGGAAGAGCTCGGGGTGACAGCATCGCATACACCACAGCATAGCTTTTATCCTGGGATGTCTTTTGATGTTTTGGATTGATGTTGTATGATACAGTTTTCCGCACAATATTTTATTATGTTTTGGGGATACATCGCGTGTGTTTTATGTTATGATACTTATATTATGGGTTTGATTATATTGAAAAACGAAAATTTTTGGGTCATGTTTTTGGGTCGTTTCATTTTCGCTTTTTACATTTTTTACTACTAGGTGGTTGTTTAGACTTCAATCACAACAAGTTCATTAGTTTCAACTTTCAACATTAAAGTAATTACAAAAAACATAATCTGTTAATCAGATAATGATTCAACATGTCAACATTCATTCATGGTTCAACATTCAAGATTTCAAGTATTCAAGAATAAATAATCCGACATAGTGAATTCTTGGTAAACTATAAAACTTGTAATGATTCACATCATTCAAGTGATTCAACATGACTGTTGGAGTAATTCAAAATCTAGGACAATATAGACCCAGGGGTATTTTGGGAAAACATTCAAATTTTAAGTTTTTGAGTTAGTTTAGGATTCCAACTAGTAATTTCCCAGAAAATTTTTTACTCCCCTATTCTGCATTTGTCCTGTTAATATATTTCTTTTCCAGCATAGTTAATTTTCGTTTAATTCTTCTAGAATCAAGAGAATTGATTCTCAAGTTTTATGTCCCTGTTAAGCCATGTTTAGATTTCCTTCTTTGGTTGTGACATTCTATTAGAATTAAGTGATTTCATTCCAACAATGACAACATTTAATCATGAATCATGATTCAACATTGAAGGTTTCAAGTATTCAAGAAACAAAATTTCAAGGAAAACTGTTAAATTGATAATGATAAAACATTAAAATTAACAAAACTAAATCTGATATAATTGTGATAATGATAAATGTCTAATAATCTAATTGATAAACTATAAAACTAATTTTGTAATTCATAAATCTGATCATAATCTTTTATTTGTTTACCTGATTCAAAGCAATTAAGTGACTAAGTCATGATTACTGTTTCTGACTTGTTGTCACTGAGTGCATCAGTTGCTAAATTGTTTCCCTTAAATGTTGTTGTCGTTGTTTCGCTGCTTGAGTTGTTGTCGATGTCGCTAAAGAGTGATAATGATGAGCCTAAATTTCAGTCAATGTGAAACGTGATAATTGATAAAAACTAATTCATAAATCGTAATTCTCCTTGACTCCTTCTGTTATGATGCTCATATCGTCTTACGCCTTCTCCTGTATGTGACTCAATACTTGACTATTTTGCATTGACTTTGGGTCTGACCAAAACTGAATAGTATAGTATTAAAAAAATTGGGTCCCTAAAAAATAAAGGCGGTGTGCATGTACACATGTTGCACAACCTCATCACAGCTATGAAAAGAACGTAAGTGGAGCGTATTTAAACAAGTAAGCAGCTGATTATTTTTAAAATAATTAGAAATATATAAATATATTATAATTAATAATATTTGTTGATGTTTATTTTTTTATTTTTGTAGCTCCATTTCAAAAAAAAAGAAACCAAACTTGAATGGAAAAAACTAAATGATTTAGTACACATAAAATATAATCGGGCTTTAAGAAGGAGGTATGATATGTGCGGTATGATTGACCCGATTATCTTGGGCGACTCGAATGTTCAAGATCCGAATGAATAGTTGGAGAGGGAAGAAGATGTTATTGTGTTTGAAGGTGATAACTTGACATGGGATGTGGTTGCGGAGGCTATGGGGTGGATGAGGACCCTTATGCTACAAGAAGAACGAGTAGGAGGAAAGAGGGTGTCGAGTCGAGCTCGCGATCTAGAGGACGACGATTGATAGACGAAGATGAAGAGGAAAATGTTGTTGGGGCTTATAAAGAGGTTGTGGAAGAAGTTGGACAATTTGTGAATCGTATTTCAAAATCTAAGATTAACACTTTTTTTTTTGTAATACGTATGTTTTAAAACTTATATGAATTAATAGTTCTTAGCTTATTTATTAATTATAATTGCTAATTAGGTGAAGGTAAAAGTAGTATTAATTTTTTAATAGCTTTTTTTTAATGAAATAGGCGTCGCTATTTAACCGTTATCTCTATATAGCTTATAGGTAGGTTGTCGTTATTACTTCGTTATTGCTATAGATAACAGTGGTTGTGCTTGTAAGGAGTCGTATAGAACATAATACATACCAAATAGCCATGTTGTAATTCACGGCATTAACCTTTGTCCGTGAGATGAAATTTTAATTAGATTTCTTTATTCATTTCATGTTTTATGCTTCTATTTATAATTTACAATTCTATAGGTTATAATGAGGCATCATTTATCCAACAACATATTACAATAATTCATATATATATATATATATATATATATATATATATATATATATATATATATATATATATATATATATATATATATATATATATATATATATATCAAACTATTATTTTATATACGACTAAGTGTTGTGAACGCATTGTGCATTATATATGAAACAACTGTTTCTTGTTTCTGGCTATATCAATATATTTGTGCGCGCAATTAAATAGAGAGAATTATGGGTGTTGCTTTTGGAAGAACACCATAAAAAAAATGATAGTTCTTTTAATGTTATCAATATATTTTGATGTAATTAATATTAATAACGAGATAAGTTGAGTTTCATTTACTAACCGAGCTTGGAAGTGCAGGTGCACACTCGATCTAATAAATATAAACTCGAAAATACAGGGATCCAAGAGTAGCATCCCAGGGTGTAGGGTTCCAAGGGACTGCAGCCCAGTAGTGGGATTGGTCTAAGGGCAACGCCCCTAAAGGGGCCCAAAGGCCAGAGTCCCTGATGGTGGTTTCGTTGTGATGTCATTGTGATATACAACCATGCATTTACCGCCAATTATAAAGTGGTGACATTACTATGAAGTTAGAATCAGTTATGTCTTATAACCGTATATACAACTACTTGTTTTGGCATCAAAATTGCATGTAACTACCATCAACTACTTCTCTCTCTTGTATAAGAACATCTACTACTTCTCTCTCTTGTATAAGAACATAATGTATGTTCCTGAAATCAGTTAAAAATCTTACTCCTAAAAATAATGCTTCCAGTTCTCTCTATCTCCAAAGAACACAAAACAAGATACATTTTTCTATTTTCGCATCTAGAAATGGTATGATTTCCAAATTGCAATTCTTGGATTATCCTAAATCCGATGTCATGAAGGGTCGAAATCACAGATTTTGAAAAATAACTGCAATCATATTCTAAAACCCCAAAATCTTCCCCAAAAAACAGTAGAAAAGTTTAAAGAAGCATTAAATCAGTTATCAGTTAAAAGTTCAAAAACGTTAGGCTTTTCATGCAAAACTCGTTGAAAGAATTTTATCATGTGACTTTTTCGTTTTATGGGTCAAAACATCTTACAAAAATTATAAATCAATAGTTGTATGCAAGAACATCATAAAAAATGTGATCAACACCACAACAAATTTATTATCACTGTATAAACCTTCAATTTCCTGCATTTCTTTAACTCATGGGAAGAAAACACCACAACCCTAGTTAACTTCAACCACACTACCATAATTGTTCCAAACCAAATTACCATAATACCCCTGGGGAAAAAAAAAAAAAAAAAACCTCAAGCCGCCCTGGGAACCGGCGTGTTCTCTGGCACTGTAACTGACCGCAGTAACTCCAATGAAAACAAAAGCCCCAAGAAATGTGACAAGATCGTGTTCGCACTTGCCTATAAATCATCAAATAATTCATTAAAAAATAATAATAATAATAATAATAAATGAATGAATAAGTAAATTACAAATCTGACCTGCACCAAGAACACATCCAATGCAAGAACAGGGCTAACCCCAGGAGGGGTACCTTGGTAATATGGTGTAGCTGAAGTAGTAAGAGCCTTAGCCACCAGGAATCCTACAGTGGCCTGCATCCCTAAAATAGCAGCCCCCATACCCACTAGATTCAAAGCTATCCCATTTTTCAAACTTTTCACCACATCAGCACGAGGTGGGGCCTGAATGATAATAGTATAAAGATTTGGGGTTAAATTGTTAAATTGGTAAAAGTTGATGATGAAAGTTGTAAATTTTATGAAGATGTATGTACCTTTGCAGGGTCATTGGCGGTTTTGCGGAGCCTATCGGAGAGACGAATGTAGCCGAAGGACCAGAAGACTGAGAGGAAAGCAGCAATGATGCCACCGGATGTGGCATAGAATGTGGCTGGTGATGTGATTTTTCCGGTGATTACAATGGAAAATGAAAGGATTACTGCAGATACAATCGTACATATTAGTTGTCCCCAAAACCCTAAGCTACCCAATCTTTTGAAATTTCTTGAAGTAGTCTCTAATCTCTTTGCAACCTACACGATAGTGAATAGTTCATGACAAAACCATTAGATTTCAACACGAGAGTGTAGTCGTACAAAGCTTTACTTGATTTTGAGTTGTAGCTTGGGTTATTTTAGATAATGGTGGAGAATTTTCAAGAATTTGGTGTTTAAATGAAAGATGCTAACTGTTACTCAACAGTTACACGGAATTCAACTTAGAATACATATGTATTATACAATCACTTTTAGAATTAGAACTTGAAGGATCTCAAAACCCTATTCAGGCTTCAATGGACGTGGTTGTTAGCAAGAAGTTCTTGAATCGATCGTTTGGGATCAAATTTACGGATTGTTTGAAATTTAAACAGAACTGTTTGATGCAAATACCAATTCGTGTGTATTGAAAAGCCCTATGAAGATCATATGCGTAACTATCGAGAGAAAAGGAAACTACAGAATTCGAAGTGGCTATTTATCAAATACCTGAGCGAGTTTTGCCTTTTCGGGATCTTCGTTGTAGGCCGCAGAAATGGGAGCTGAAGCGAGCTTATTAGGGCATTTGATTCGATTTCGATAAAGGTGAAGCGAAAAGGGAGAGGAGGATGCGAAGGAAAGCGAAGCAGAAGATGAGAGAGAAGAGGGTAAATTGAGGGCGGAGAGAGGACGGTGGAGGTAAGGTAGTGAAGGTTTAGCTAGGGCCAAGGGCGGCGGTGCACTGCCGGAACGAGCTGCCGGCAGCAGATTGGTTAGCATTTTGGAATTACGGGTTTTTATGTTCGTCGACTGGAGTAGATAGAATGGTCTCCTTGCTTTCCAAACACTCAAACAGGGTTTTCTTTTTCTTTTTCTTTTTCTTTTTCTTTTTCTTAAAAGATATTTTTCCCCAAAGTATTATAAATATCTTTTATGCAATTTTTATTATTAATGATTATTATTTGATTCGAAGTTTGTAACACTTCTTCCGAAATGGTGTACAACATTTAAGTTCTAATTAGGGATAACCACTTCAAAGGGTAACGAACTTTCGATTTTTTTCACATTTAGTCATGAAACTTTTTTTTCGTTATATAATTGTCACTAAACTATTGAAACTGTTCACATTTTACCCTTATGACCGGCTGTTACCAGTCATAAGGGTAAAATATGAACAGTTTCAATAGTTTAGTAGCAAATAAATAACGAAAAAAAGTTTAGTGACTAAATATGCACAAAATCAAAAATTCGTTTCCCTCTAAAAAGTTCAATAACTAAATGTGAACAAACTTCTTCTTGTATTATGTTTTAGCAAAGTATTTATTTTTGTTAAATTGTAACAACATTTGTTGATGAAAAAATCTATGAAATAAAAAAAATAAAAAAATAAAAAAACAAAAACAAAACCCTGAAAATATATTTAAAAAAACAAAAAACCGAAACCGAAATAAAAAACCAATGGTTTGATATTTTCCAAAATAAAAAATCAAAATTTCCAATCTGATTTTGGTTTTACAAAAAAATGAACCATTCTCACTGATGTGAATTATGACCATTGGTTTGGCATACGGAATTTGTGACATCCCATGAATACGTAATTACAACATCGTCTGAACTTGTAATTAATAGTAAGGGGTTAGACTATCATCACATGAATATGTAGTTACAACATCGCCTGAACTCGTAATTCATCACCTGCAGGTTATGGGCCTGATGGTGTTTCCATTGGGTTGTCTAGAATAATCCGTGGTCGTCATCTATACTATGGTAGATGACTACATCGCCACATTGCCAGTTAAGGTTATGGTATCTCCTTTCATCCTACATCACCTATTCATCATCATCTATTTACCTAATTATCATCACCTATCTCTCATCATTTTATTTCATCACAAACCAACTATTTCATCTACCCATGTTTCATCCGCAACATATTTGTGGATATAAAATAAATATACCGTTTAAATCTTTTAAAACATGTATAAAATCGTTCATCCAGCATAGACAACAAGTATTCAAATAATATGCACACATAGCACGTAATTTATATAAAATACTTCATATCTATGTGTAAGATGAAAGTAACTATATATACCATAAAAATCCCATAAATGCTCCCTAACTTCAAACCCCAAGGTTTACTCTACTAAAGCTTCATATTCTCGGCTCTCTAAACCTAGGAGGGTCCAGATTCCTAACTTCAAACCCCAAGGTTTACTCTATTAAAGCTTCATATTCTCGGCTCTCTGGACCTAGAAGGGTCCAGATCTATAACACAAACTTACAAGAGGGGTTTGAGGCATTCAAAACCCCAAAGATGAAGTGATTCAAGCCCTAACCCCAAAATGGAATCTACACAATAGGGAAGGAAAGGGGTTCATTTTTGTACCTTAGAATGAAGTTTCTTGCTTGAATAACTCAGAACAATAATCTTCCTTGGTCCCTCTTGGTGGAACTCTTCTCCTTTCTTGCAAAATCACACCAAAAAGTTCAAGATAACTCTTTCTCTCGCTCTACACACTCAAGCTCGCTAGGGTTCTCACTTATGGGAAAGGTAGTCACAATTGAAGGCCATAAGTGCCTTTAAATACGGCTCGGGCCCAAAGATTTAGGGTTTCTACCAACAGCGCGGACTCGTCGAGTCTATTCATTAATCTGAGTCATCAGTCGCAACCTTACTCGACGAGTTGAGGCGTCAACTCGTCAAATCTCTCTTCTTAACTCAAAAGAAAAATACTTAAATTATGATACCAGAAAATCCGGATGTTACATTTTGTTTTTTTATTTCATAGATTTCTTCATCAACAAATGTTGCTACAATTAAACAAAAATAAATAATTTGCTAAAAACATAATACAATAGGAAGTTTGTTCACATTTAGCCATTGAACTTTTTAGAGGGAAACGAACTTTCGGTTTTGTTCACATTTAGTCACTAAACTTTTTTCCGTTATCTATTTGCCACTAAACTATTGAAACTATTCACATTTTACCCTTATGACCGGTAACAGCCGGTCATAAGGGTAAAATGTGAACAGTTTCAATATTTCAATGACAAATAAATAACGAAAAAAAGTTTAGTGACTAAATGTGAACAAAATCGAAAGTTCGTTACCCTTTCAAATCATTATCCCTTCTAATTAATGTATTTTCTTTTTGGATGATGTCACTTTAAAGCTAAAAGTAAAAGCTGTGAGTTTTAATATATATATATATATATATATATATATATATATATATATATATATATATATATATATATATATATATATATATATATATATATATATATATATATATATATATATACACACACACACGCTTACTACTTTACTTAAATCTATACATTTCGTACAAAATCAACATTTGACTTATGGACGTTTATACGACACCATTTTCCATTTGAATAGACATTTATTCCTTATGTATAGCTTAAACATTTGGAAAATAATTATGTTTTTAATTTTAATGGAATGCTAAAGGTAGATGAGGTTTTACAAGATTATAAAAGTGTACAGCTGCATTTCATTTTTCACATATGACATCACGGCAGACATATCATATGACTATTTGAATATGTCCAAAAGAACATCATGAGAATATGATACATATTTGCATAAGACGAAGAGAAGTAATGTATAGTTGTATGTAACACATCAAGTTCAACAAAGTTTTCAGGAATGGTTGTCAGCATTGGTTGTACGTATTGGATGTGGGAAATTTGGTTCAATGCATGGTGATGCCAAGTCACACGACGTGATCACTGATCATGGAGTGTCAACTATAATACTTGAAGTAGTAGTTTCACACAATATATGATTTTGGCATGCGTACTTTCGTATGGTGAGGTAAAACAATGACCTTAATGTGCTCGGTGCATCGCCAACTTTCAACGACATTCTGTGGTTAATTCATATGACTTTGTGTTTGTTGTGAATGAAAATGAATACAAGTATAGATGTTAAATTAGTGATGAGATATATCTGGAGTACACTACATTTGTCAAAACATATACATATCTACAAGATGAAAAAATAAAACTGTCCAAGTTGGCATAAGAATGGACATATAATGATGTGGAACGGACATTGGGAGTCATCAAGAGCAAATGCAACATAATAAAATGTCTCACACAATCATGAGATTCGAAAAAAGAAAATAAATAAGATAATGATTGTTTGTATCATCTTAAACAGCATGGTAATAGAAGAAAATGGCCGGACAATTTGCATGCATAATCCAAACGTGTACTTCATCCACATGTACAAATACTCAGCGAGACTTTTGAAATTATAAAACAGAAAAAAAAAAAAAAAAAAAAAAAAACCGACAATCTTCGTCAAAATTTGACATGACATACATATCAAAGACAATAGAATTGTGATGATAAGGACGACCATGAAGAGATCGATGACAACAATGAATATCAGTTTCAATTTGACAGGACACATATATTGGGATTATTTGTTTAAAATGGCTTGATTTATTTTTTCTTTTTTTACTAAAATGATTATTACTTTATACAATACCAAAACGAGGTCTATCAACAATGTTTGAATTGATTTATACGGTAACAAAATACAATATGTTAATATGTTCTTTCTAGCGTTTGCAATTTTCTTTATATATATAAAAGGACAAAAAAAAATATAGAGCTAAAATCATAAATTAGTGTCCACGTCATTAATAATGAATAATAAAAAAATGACATGTTTTTTTTTATTAAAACAATAGTGAAAAGGTAAACTGATTTCATGTATAATAAACATACTATGTGTGAAACCCATATATTATATGAGTTTATTTTAAAAAAATTAAATACGAAATTTTAACAATTTGAGAAGTTTAAATTTATAAAAAAAAAATTGAGAAAAAGAATTTAATTATTAAAATTAATGAGACTTTAATACATTGAATACATTAGATATATAAATCCTTTCTAATAAATACCTTACATATTAAATGTGAAATTTTAATTTCATAAAATGAAAAATACAATAAAATGACAAGTGGAAAATAAAAAATTCAAAAATTATAGAAAATGACATGTGTCCAAATGAAGAAGAAGAGAATATATGGCAAAAAAAACATTGATTTATTAAGGAGGATAAAGTCTTTTCAAATAAGTCACAAGAAATCAAACTATCAAAAACTAATTATTTAAACAAAACAAACACTTATTTTATTTTATTACACTTAGACACTCAAAATTGTTAATAAACGTACCAAACCTCCATAATTCAATAAACAACGTAAATAATATCCAAACAGCAATGTATTATGGTGATCTTAAATACATTATTTGTTCATGGTTTTACTAGTGTATCTTTGAAGTAACAAAGTCAAGCGGGTTGAAACTTGAAAGCCACTTGAAGTATATACAAATACTAAGAGAAATAACGTAGATCAGTAACAAAGTATTATAATTGTATAAAAATATTGTTGAACTTTTATATGCATTACCAAGAAGTTTTAGCTTTTGAACAAGTGTAACCATAAGGTTTGGGAGAGAAGACTTGTTTATTACGATGATACTAAAAAACTTTTCTCCTAGTCATCCGTTGATTGAAATCTCTTAAGGTTTGAACTTAAAGACCTCTCTTATGGGATGCATAAGCCTTAAGCCATCAAGGTGATAGTTAACATTATTACATACATATAAAACATTTTTATAAATAAGCTCAAAGTCTTTCGATGTATAAATATGTATTTTTACATGCATATAAAGTATATTTACAATAAATGTGGTTTGTGTATAAATACATATTTCAATGTATAAATACATATTTTGACGTTTGACAACCATAGTATGGTTATATAGTATTACGTTTAAATGTATAAGTTCATAAATACCCAATTATATATTATTTTAGCCAAAGTTCTTTAAATGTATAAATACATAAATACTCAATTAGCCATTATGCTAGCCGAGTTAAACTGCTACTCTAATCGGGTAGTATCTTTATAGTTTGGATATCTGAGTCTCTTTATAGTTTGTATACTCAATTTTTGTTATATTTAAATGTATAAATACATAAATACTCAATTATCCATTATGTTAGCAGAAGTTAAACTACTTGAATAGTATCTTTATAGTTTGGATATTTGAGTATTTTTGTATTTATACATTTATATAAAATAATGTATATACATGACTAGATTATGGTTATAAAATGTAAAGATATATATTTATACATTGAAATGTCTATTTATACATTAAAAAATACATATTTTATATATAGGTAAATCTACATACTTATACATTGAAATACTTTGAGCTTACATGTAAAAATACTTTTTATTAGGAATGAGCATATGGACCGGGGAACCGGTCCCGAAACCGGAACCTGATGGAACCGGTCAGGTCGGGACCGATACTATAATTTCGTCAAATTTTGAAACCGGGACCCTGTAAGAACCGATCGTTCGAACCGGCCCAAAACCGGGAACTGGATCAGATAACTCACTCAAATTTTGAAAGTTGCATATCTCACTCAATTTAAATATTTTTGACCTGAATCTTTTTCCTACATGTAGATTATGATTTGTAGTTAAGTTTAGACTATAAAAACGCTTGATTTGGTTAAAAATTGAATGAGTTACAAGCCACACAAGGAAGGATGTCAAATCAGAATTTTTTTTTATGTTTCAGATTCTAAATGTAATCTGAATTTATTGTTCAAATGTACATAACTCACTCAATTTAACTTTTTTGACTGAATCTTTTTTCTACATGTAGATTAGGATTTATAGTTAAGTTTAAACCATAAAAACGATTGATTTAGTTAAAAATTGAATGAATTACAAGCCCCGCAAGGAAGGGTGTCAAATTATTTATTTATTTATTTATTTATTTATTTTATGTTTCAACAATTAAATGTAATCTGACTTTATTGTTCAAATGTGCATAACTCACTCAGTTTAACTTTTTTTGACCTGAATCTTTTTCCAACACGTAGTTTAGGTTTTGTAGTTAAGTTTAAACTATAAAAACACTTAATTTGGTTTAAAAAAATTAAATGAGTAACAAGCCCCACAAAGAAACGTGTCAAATCAGATCGGTTTCAAAATTGAAAACCCAACAAAAACTGGACCAGAACCGTTAGAACCATCGGGCCAATTCGGTTCTTGTCCGTTTGCTCATGCCTACTTTTTATGTATGTAAGGATCTGTATTTTTCAAAATGGTAATTTTTTTAACAAATTATATAAGATTAATGAAATAATTACCAAAAGAAAAGGATGAAATTTAATGCAATGACATTTTTTAAAATAAGATGAAATTTAATAGTCATACGTGTTCAAAAGCTATACTTGGTTAATAATACGTGTACACAAAAAAATTCAATGATATTTTTCATACAATTCTAATACTTTGTTACTCTTTTATCCTAAATACTTACAACCTAGTTATTCTATCCAAAAATATTATTTTAATAATATATTTGCTAGGGTATATTGGCTACACCTAGTATTTAAAGAGGAATAAATTCAACATAAAACCAAATTATACACCAAATAATACTCAATCAAAGTCATTGATGAAGTTCAATATAGATGAGGTGAGTTCATACCAAAACCAAATGATCTAAGGCATTAAGTATTTATCAAACTACCTATATTTGCGTTCTATAGTTTGGTAGTATATATAATTGATTTTACTTTGAACCAAATTCATATCAATTAAAATCATAACAATACCCCAAATGATTTTTTTTTTTCAACAAATACTTCACATAACTCCTCCCTATCATTAAAAGGTCTCCAATGTATAGCAGAATATAACCAAAAGTACATGCCCACACAAGTAATTCACAAAACTAACTCTAAAGCTTCCATCCTATTATAATAAGAAGCCATGATTAGCAAGATCAACAAGAACAAAGTGTCATCTTTTTTCATGATTCCATGGTATGCATATGTGATATGTCTGTCAATTCTTCCACATACTAGGGGTGTATGCTTACCTTCATTCTATTATTCAGCCTTCTTTTCTTTCCTTGGGGAAATTGGAACTTTTTGTAAGATGAGATCAGCTTTCTTCAATACCCCACTCATGTTCTTGTGTACAATTATCAACTTTTCATCTACTTGAGCTTGGAATGTTTCGTATAGGATAGGGACTGAGAAAGTAAGAAGGACTCCTGAGATGAAATCAAGAAATAGTGTCAGGATATTGTTTGATGGAATGCAGAAATGATTGGATATGGAAAGAAAGCTTACCAATGTATATCAGTGTAAGAAAGTTAAACAAACTACCAATAAAGGAAATCAACCATAAACCAAAAGCAACCTGAAAGTTTTAACCCACATTACAGAAGCTATTAAGAAGATAATTCTTGAAAGAGTAAGGGAGATTTCAAGAAATTGTACCAAAATTATAGTTCTCAAGTTTCCATCAACTGCAATTTCATGCAAGGTTGATAAAGCACTATTAATCCGCACTCGCATCTCATCAGCAGCTAGGAGAGCCGATTCTTCTGATATGTCCAGGTTAGGGATTGGGGGCAGAGGTCTACACATCATCAAATTGTACTGAAATTAGAAAGTGTGCCCTAATACTGAGAAGGAAGAAGTAATGATCTGTGTAGATTGATCTAATTGCTACAAAGCACAATTTCAATCGTTATTTGAAGATTGATTCAACTTCTGATCCAAAAACGTACAGCAATAACAGTAAAATTGAGTCCGATGGAAATTGAGAGAAGGATGCACGCACCTATTAAGAAGAGACGCAGATTTTGCCCAGAAAAAGAGGATAACAACCAAAAGGAGTAGAGAATTGGAGAGTATTGCCAAGAAGTTATATCCTGCTCTTTCAAACAGGAGCCACACGACTGTTGAACCAATTAAGATCACAACTCCTCCGTAGCATTTCCTCCATAGCAATGTATCCGCAACTGCAACACCAATAAACAACTTAATTGACAGAGTGACATCAAGAACGAAAAAGATGTCGCGATCAATCAATCAGATTAGAGGAGAGAAATAAAACGGAAATTAATCTGATCAAGAAAATGCTAAAGCTGTAATGTATTTAAATCGTTTTCAAGATTGATTTTAACATGCAGTAGAATGGAAGAATGAATTTGCGATCAGATGCAAAGTGATAGAGAAGCACACACCTGCGCCGCCTCCTAGAGCGTCATAGACAGAAATCCGATCGACTTCGCTCATGGCGATTAGGGTTTTTTCTCACAAAAGGGGGAAGGAGGGAGATTTTTGAAGAGGGTTGGTATGTAAAGCGTTTCAAAAGGTTTTCTTTTTTGCATAAAAAATGTAACGTTTCAAAAGGTTTTCTTTTGAAGAGGAGTTTAAACGAACGTTGAGACTTGAGATTTGATAACCTGTATTCTTTTCTTCAATGTAATCACCCTCATTATCCAGGAACAACCAAATTCAATTTTTAGAAGGGTACATAAATAGTGAAATTTTGGGAAATCTTGTAAAAGTTCTATTAGTTTAGAAAAAAATCAAAAATTAACTTTTATTATTTTATAAAAAATAAAAAATTAATAATTAAGTCATAAATTTTTTTTTTTTAAGATTTAATTGCAAAAATGGTCCCCATGGTATGCAATTTTTTGGGGTTTTGATCCAAACCATGAGTTTTTTGGTTTTGTGGTCCTTTTGGACTGGTTTGTTTGTGAGGATGGTCCTTGTACTTAACATCCGTTAAAAAGAATCCGTTAACCCCTTCATGTGCCTTGCACGTGAGGGTATTTCTATCCTTTTTACTTATAGGGACCATTTTTGCATATGGAAAAATAAAACATCATTTATATATCGTTTTCTTTTCCCAGCTTCTTCCCCAACGTTCTTAACTGTTCTTCCGCAACGGCTATTTTCTTCCATTTCTCCTTCTTGACTTGCAATCGAACAATGGTGGTTTGTTTTTGTGGAAAGCTTGCTTTGGTGAAAATATCTTGGACACCACTGAATCCTGGCAGGAGGTTTTATGCTTGCCCTACTAAGGATTCTGTTGGTGGGTTTATCGGGTGGGTTGACCCGCCTATGTGTGCTAGGAGTAAAACCATCATACCTGGTCTTCTAAGAAACATAAATACGTTGGAGGAAAGATGTAATGGGCTGGTAAGAAGTATCAACATGTTACAGGAACAGTGCAATGGACTTTTGAGCAGGAACAACATGTTGGAGGCAAGGTGTGATGCATTGAAGGATGAAGGTTTCAAGCTGAAGATGTATTTATGTGTAAGTTGGTTTATGTTTGTGATTGTTATCTTTAGTATTTGGTCTATGTAAGGGATAGGGTTAGACAAATGTGGGGATTTTTGTTGATCAAGTGATGCAGGGTAAAAATGGTATAATTTTGTTGTAATTTGACTTCATCATGTTTGTAATGAATTCCAATATTGTTAATGATATAAATGATATGCAAGTGTGAAAATGTGTTCAACATGTGTATCAATTGTCAAATATAAGCACATAAATAGAACCAAAATGTAACAAAAGTACATTACCAAAATACATGTCATAAATTGACCAAAATGCACATTCCATTAACCACATGAGTGGAACCAAAAACCATTACCAAGTTAAGCATACAAGTGTCTGTGCACCATACATAACCACATCATCAAACCATAACTAAAGTTTTCAAAAATAAACAGTTTTTAACAACAAGAAACTAAATAGTCATTGCACCACAACAAACAACCATAGTCACTTCTTAGATTGATTCCCTCCTTGCCCTTTATAGGTCCTAGAGTTATGTCCCTTATTCTTACATTTGCTACAAGTAACACTGATATGTTTCCTTGATAGCTTCTGCACTCCATCATTTGTTGGCCCTTGGGAATGTTCTCCTTGCATCTCATTGACTCCATCACCTTGACTTGCCTTCTGCCTTTTGCTTAACCTTTCACCCTCACTTTGTCTTCTTTTTTTCTTAGGCCTTCCCACATGAGTGCGATGTGGAGGAGGGATTAGCTTTGTTGGACAATTACTTTTAGGCCACATGGGTCTCCCCTTAATTGGTCCACCTTAAATGAATAAGCTTTTTGCCATGTCTCTAGCCAATACACCTTGTGTACCCACTTGTAAATGTCAAGCTCAGCCTCAGGGTCTTTGCTCATTTCATTCAGAGTTGCAATTGCATACCTGCAAGGTATTCCCATTAATTCCCACATTCTGCAAGTACAGGTTTGGTTCCTAACATCCACCACATGTTGATCTTGCAATGCTCCAGTGACTTGATACTTGTTTGCCCCATTCCACCTAGCAATATATTGTGAAGCACCTTTTTTCCTTGCATCTAGGATGTTTGTTGCTGTAGGTGTTAGTGACCTTTAGCCTTCTTCATTGCCATCATGAAATTGCATATCCTCTTCATTAGATACTCCATAATGAACTCTAAACATGAAGTTACAAGTTTGTCCCTGCCTTTCTTTATCTTCCCATTAAACACTTCACACATGTTTGAAATCAACACATCAGAAACAACTCTTCCTGCACATTACAATAACATACAATTAATGCTGATAAATAACTGAAACACATAATCATTACCATATGAAAACATATACAATTACCTGAGAAATGACTCCTTGCCCAATGTACATGATGAATCTGCTTCAACCATTGACATGCCTCCTTATCATACTCACTAAATTCTTTCATCAAATGTTCAAACTCAGGAATGGTGGTTGCTGATGCACACCTCCATAAATGGTCCTTGTACTCAGTTTGCCCCCACTTCTTTCTCATATTGTCATGAATATGTCTAAAACAATACCTATGCTCAGCATTGGGAAACAATTGACCAACTGCAATTTGTAATCCCTACATGACTCAACATACAATAATTAGAATTAATTTCTTGGTAAAAAAACACAATCTAAATGATCAACTGATGAATTGTAATTTACCTTTTGCCTGTCACTTATGAAAGTATAGTTTGAGTTGCTCCCAAGCTCCAAGTCATCCCCAAGGTTTTCTAAAAACCACTTCCAGCTAGCTGTGTTTTTAGACTCAACAATTGCATAGGCCAAGGGATAAATTCCATTGTTGGAATCTAGACCAACTGCTGTAAGAACCTGACCAGGGAATGGGCCTTTCATGAAGGCACCATCCAAACCTACTAAGTCTTTAAGACATGCTTTGAAACCTTTTTTCAGTGGACCCAAGCATACATAAATCCTTCTAAACTGCCTTGTTGGGGATATAGGGTTGCCATTAGGACACACATCTATTTTGACTGTTGTGTTTGGGTTTGTAGCTTGAAGTTCAAGAGCATAGTCCCTCAACAACTCAAACTGTTTTGTGTAGTCCCCAGTTACATGCTTTCGTGCCATATCTTTTGCCCTAAACACCTTATCCATCGAAATACCCACCTGATAGGTCTTTTGAAAGTGATCTTGTATGGCTCTCAAAGGAATCTTCGGATCTACCTCAACTTGATCTATGATTTTCTTGCAGATTAAAGAAGCAGTACAAGCTCTGAGTTTTCTTGTTTGTAAGCATGTATGAGTTTGGTTTAGGGTCCTTATAAACCAGTCAGATTCGGGGTTTGACCTAGATGTATGTATATACCAACCACATGTTTCTTTTTGTGTATTTACTTCTTTTCCCTTACTTTTTGAAGTGGTAGGTTAAGTCCCCACTTGACCTTTATTGATGACAGGTACAACTCCTCTGCACTGTGCCCTAAGCCTTTGATTGTCATTTTTTTTAAAGAATAGATTCCTTCTTGTTTCTAGTGCGTGCACATCAATTAACTCCTTTAATTCTTTTTTACTTTTAAACTTTTGCCCCACTGAGAATGACTGTATATGTACTGACCCAAGGCTGCACCTTTTTTCTTTTCCCAAATTTTTTATGAGAGCTCTTCTTTCTCTGTCTTGGTCTGATCCTTCATCCAATGATTCAAACTCCTCATTGTTGATCACTTCCATATCTTCATGTTCATGACCATCATTAATACATGCTCCTTCAACATCACTTTCAACATTTAGAAAGAAGTCCGCCATGTCCACATCAACATCTTCTATATTGTTCTCCTCATCCATTATGTCATCCACTTTATCTTCATTTTCTGATTGTTTCCCATCATGATCATCACCTTCATCCTTTTTATACTCTTCATCATTCTCTTCAGATTCATCATCCCCTTCATACTCTTCAACATCCTCATCACTTCCAATTAAATTTTCCATAAGGTTATCAAAAAGCTCATTATATTGTTCATCATCACTAATAGGTGGGGTGTTGTAGCATCCATCAATATGGTCATATCATGAACCCTAATCATCTCATCCCCTACATTAGCAATATTTGAAGTAAATGGATTGTAGCATCCTTCAACAACAGTTGCAGCCTCATGAACCTCCTTAACACCCTCATTAGTGTTTTCCTTCTCTTTTAAATCATCAATATCCTCTAAATTAAGACTCTTGCTACAAGAACCTTCCTTTTTTTTTGAATTCCCAAATCTACCCCTTCTATACTTTGGAGAGAATGCCTCAGTTTTACTCCCAAAAAGAATCAAAGACATGTACTCACCAATTGGCTCATCATTGACATGGTTCATATTTCTCAATGGAGATTCTACATGAACTTCAGCCTCATATTTAGCCCCTTGATCATCATTTTCTGGTAATTCCTCAATGATAACTTTACCCTTTGCATTTGGAGACATGAAGTATGTGAGTAGATTTGTCTTCCCATGTTCTGTGTACACCTCAATCAACTTGTTATTTTGAATAAATTTAGAAAGATTGATAACATCCTGATCATTCCCTAAAGGTCTAAGACCAAATTGAAAGTCACCATTCGGTATCCTGAAATGGTAGTATATCACTGGGGATTCATCAGTCAATTCAATCATCCGTGGGTCTGGGTAATCTAGGTCAAGCATTATGGCATCAAGTTCATGTACAGAAAACTCATCTATGTCCACATAATCAACATAACACACTTCACCTCCAGTATACTTTATGTCAAGTAACTTAGTAAACCTCCCACCATGATGAAGCTTAATACTAAACCATGTGGGTGCACCCGCTACAAGTCAAAATTGTACATGATAACAAAGTCAAAATTTGGCAGAATTTAGTATAAATCAAGGGTAAAATGAAAAATAGGAATGTTTAAGAAAACAGAGCAACTTACCATATAAGGATGATACGTCGACAACTTCATTTTTTGGTCTGATCTGCCACATTAGGTACACCATTTCGACTTTAAAGTATAACCTTGTCTCCTTTTGCTTCGATTAGGTTATTTGGATAACAAAATATGTTTTTTTGCAGGTTTAATGGAGCAGAAGGAAGAAGGAGGGAGGTGGGGAGTTGACAGGTGTTTGGGATTGTAAATGAGAGATAAAAGGTAGAAGGAAACGTTGACATTTGTATGCAAAAATGGTCCCTGTAAGTAAAAAGATAGAAATACCCTCACGTGCAAGGCACATGAGGGGGTTAATGGATTCTTTTTAACGGATGTTAAGTATAGGGACCATTCTCACAAACAAACCAGTCCAAAAGGACCACAAAACCAAAAAACTCGTGGTTTGGACCAAAACCCCCAAAAAATGCATACCATAGGGACCATTTTTGCAATTTTGTATTTTTTTAACAGAAAAACCAAAGAAACCAAAGAAATTCTAGCTTTATCTAATTTTGACATGTTCATTAGGTCATCATAATACATGACATGCAATTGGACAGATATGTTGATTTGGGCTGACATGCTTTCTTTAGAGAATGAGGGGAGTTGCGCTCGTCCTCCACGGGTGCAAACAATTTACAACTTGAGCTAGAAGATTTTTTCTGATTTAACTCCTTCAATATTGTATATATCCATATTATAATGTGAAGCTTTAAAAAAATCCAAGGAAAGGGGATTCAAACATATCCTAATACTAATCCAAAGCAAACTGCTTTCTTGTCGGATTACATACCTTAAATACATTTTGGTGATGTTTGTTTTTTTGAAGCGAAAATTTATGAAGTCTGTAGATCACCCCTGTAACTCTTTGCAGTAGAAGAGGTGAACCAAACGGTTACAACCTATAATAAGAAACTTGTTTGGTTTTTTTAACATTTGCAGGCTGCTGCAATAAACTAAATTTTAAATAAACTGATTTTACAAATTGAAATAGTTCTCAACACCCAAATTTTAATAATTCTAATCTTAAAAATTGAAAGAATATTACAATGCACATTTAAAAAAACAAAAATATAAAATTTCTAGAAAAATGTAAAAGAAGCTTTTAGTTTTTTTAAAGAGCATAAAAAAATATTGCGAACAGTATCTAGAAATTTCGTAAAAGAATCACACATGTTGAAAAAGATGCAAACTAAAAATATTATTAAAAGAAATCGTAAAAAATAAAAAAATCAAAGTTTTTTTTTTTTTTTTTTTAAATCAAGTATTAAAAAACTATGGAAAATATAAAATGAAATTGTATCAAATCCGTAAATCAAAGTTTTTTTAAAAAAATCAAGTTATACCAAATCTCTAAAAAAATCACTTGGAAAAAATGAAAGTTGAAGATATTTGAAGGAACAAGTCAAGTGATGAGTCGCGCAAAGGTTTTGTAGCATGAAGTCTTCCAAAAAACTAATTGATGTGAGATGGCAACTGTATAATGTGTCGCACAACAAAAAGTGGTCTGAAGAGGTTTTTGTAAAAACAAACAACCTCTTACTCTTTCAGTTATATATATATATATACATACACATACTAGCTGTAAGACCTATGTATTATAGGGTTAATTATATATATATATATATATATATATATATATATATATATATATATATATATATATATATATATAGGTTTAAATATTTTAAAACCTTGGATTTAATAGAGAATAAGAAAAAATAATAAATTATTAAAATTGAAATATTTTTTTTTATCTTTTAAATTGAAACAAATAATTAAAAAAATAAATAAATAAAAGAAACTCATAAACTTTATTTAAAATTAGAAGTAAATCCATTAATGAAATTGCTATCCATTTATTATTATATTAAAAATATTATATGAAATTTAATAAAATAGGAAACCTCATAAAATCATATGTGAAAAAAAATTAATTTAAAATCACCACAATGAAATTTTACAAATCATTGTGTCAAAAAAAAAAAAAATCTTCATATATCTACCCCTACATATCTTAATATAGGACTTCTTTTTTTCCATATGCCTCTTCCACATTAGTTTTCATGAAAAAGTAGTTTTACCTTTATACCCTTCATGCTTTTAATTTAATTGATATTTTCAAAACCATTAATGTGCATTTAGTTTTGAATTCCCTAATTCTCACCCCCAAATCTCAACTCTTTCTATTTATCTAGGGTTTTAATATTGATGTGAATAGTAATTGAACATACAGAGAATCAAGGAAGAAGCGAGACTAAGGTCCTGTTTGATATGCATCTTTCCAGGTCCAAACAGATCTTTCTGGCTGAATGAACCGGAAAGACTGTTTGATTTGCACAAAAAATAGGGTCTTTCCCGGTAAGATATGTTTTTCCTAGAAAGCCTCAAAATCATATCTTTCTGGCTGAATGGGCTGAAAAAACAATTATGCACCAAACCCCTCCTCTTTTTTTCTTTCTTGGATTATTAATTTTTTTTAAATAACATTTTTTAAATTTATTTTTTATTGAATTATTATTTTTTCATCATTCAGCACAGTCAATCAGATGTACAATCAAACAACATGGTTTCTTTCCCAATCAGAAAACTTTCTCAGACAGCACTTTACAAAACAACACTTTCCCAAACAGAAACTATTAAACGGAGCCTAAATCAAATACGACGAGTGAGCTTTTAAACTTACCATCCATCTTGATTAATTTCTTAAATGCTGAAGAGCAATACATTCATTTGAGAAGCAAAACTGGCAAGCATCAGTTCCTCTTTAACATTGTTTTTTTTTTTTTTCTTTCAGTTTTGTTAAATCTTTTTATGGATTTGTATAAGTGTATGTGTGTATTCCGTCTTGAAAGCTTTAGAAGCTTGGTAAAACTCAAAGTAAGTTTAGTTTATGTTGGTTTTGATTTTTTTTTTAAATGATTTTAGCTCTTAAATTTTTTTGATTTGCCTATTACATTCATTTCATTTTTTTACTTTAAATATTCATGAACATGCTATAAGTACTTGGTGATATACTATTTCAGTTTAAGGCTATTCAGTTGAAGGCATTATCCTGCTAAAGAATTAGTTTAATAAATATGGCTTGCAAGTTCTGTCCACTAGGTGTTCAATATAATGCCAGGGTGAGTTACGGTTTAACATTTTGACTTTTTATTTATATCATTGATGAAAAAAAATGTTGTTTATTTAGTGAATTATATTGTTGTTCTACATTGAATGTTATCAATATTTATTTTTTTACTAGGTTTAAGACTCGTATGTTATACGAGTTTCATAAAACAAAAGATTAAATATGAAAGTTTAAACAAATATTATTTAAATTTGAAATTTAAAATTTAAAATTTAAATTTAAAAGGAAACATATTAAATACTATATAAGTACTAATATTGTAAATTATTGATTATTTTAGATTAAGACAATTATTAATTGAGGTGTAAATATGATGTATTAATTAAAAAAAGATAAAAAAAAAAATGAGAAAGTGACAAATGGAAAAAAAATTATTTAAAAATACCAAAAAATAACATGTGTCAAAGTTAATGAAAGAGTGATAAATAGCAAAATTATTTTCATTTATTAAAAATGATTCTTTTGTTTAATTGTTGTGCTTTGGTTTATTTTAAAGTTTTTTTTTTTGTTTTGTAGGGAATAAAGGATTGTGATGAGAGTTGATATTCTAGGTAAATAGAATACTCATTCATTTATAATGTGGTCTTTTGTGATCAACCAACTAGAATTGATATTCTAGGTAAATAGAATACCCATCCTCTTTTTCTTTCTCTAGAAACGATCCGATAAGCAAATGCATTGCTAGAGGTTTTTTTTTTTTTTTTTTTTTAATTATTTTGAAGATTGGGAGTCTGTTCAATTGAGTTTCCAATCATGTTTTCATGCTTTGCATTTATAGGTAACTAGGTGTGAGACCCATATATTATATGAATTTATTTTTTTAAAAAAATAAATATGAAATTTTAACAATTTGAGAAGTTTAAATTTATAAGAAAAATAAGAAAAATTTTAAATTATTAAAATTAATAAGGCTTTAATACATTGAATATATTCCATATATAAACATTTCTAATAAACACTTTACTTATATATATTAACTTACGTATTAAATGTGAAATTTTAATTTAATAAATTGACAACTAGAAATTAGAAAATTCAAAAATTGTAAAAAATATCATGTGTCCAAATAAATGAGAAGATGATATGTGACAAAAAGGTTTTGATTTATTAAGGAGGATTTTGGAGATTGTGAATACTCAAATTGCTTCCTCATTCGTTCGTATACTAAATTTCTTATTCAAAATCTAGGTCTTTTTAACTCTTACAAAATTTGTTTCCTTTCCTTCTTTGTTGTAGCCTTCTAATTATTTTGTTTGATTTGTGAACTTTTTAAAAATTGAGTTGATTCGGTGGTGGTGGTGCAGGAATGCAGTTTATCCATCTTATAAGCAAAACCACTACAGATGTTGTAAGCATCCGTCTTATTGTTATTTTATTTAGATAATGTCTTCATAGTAATCAATGTTCGTATTGATTTTTATCTGTCTTTTTCTAATATATATATATATATATATATATATATATATATATATATATATATATATATATATATATATATATATATATATATATATATATATATATATATATATATATATATATATATATATATATATATATATATAGGGTTAGGTTCATTTGAGACCACCTATATTTTGTGAGACCGTGAGACGCATTTTTTTTATTTATTTTTTTTTATTTTTATTTTTTTTTAGTTAATTCATGTTCCGAAAATAATATTTAAAAAAAGAATTTTTTGATTTTTCCATTTATTTTGCATTTTAAAATTATTTTTAGAATATGTACAGTGTAATATTCTATTTAGAATATTTCACGTATTTTAAAAAAAAATAGATTTTTTTATTGTTTTTAGTTAATTCAAGTTCCGAAAATAATATTTAAAAAAAGAATTTTTAGATTTTTCCATTTATTTTGCATTTTAAAATTATTTTTTAGAATATATGTCAGTGTAATATTCTATTTAGAATATTTCACGTATTTTTCAAAAGAAAAAACGGAATTTTTTTTATTTTTTTAATATTTTTTTATATTTTTTTTATTTAATTCAAGTTCCGAAAATAATATTTAAATTTTTTTTTTTTGGATTTTTCCATTTATTTTGCATTTTAAAATTATTTTTAGATTTGGTCTTACGGTCTCACAAAATTAGAATGGTTTCAAATGAACCTGAACATATATATATATATATATATATATATATATATATATATATATATATATATATATATATATATATATATATATATCCACTTCTAATACACGTCTACACTACATGAAGACGATTGGTCACTGTTGTGATAATTGTTCACACCATCTTTGGAAATTGCATAAAATGAAAGAAATAAAGTATAAACTTTTTCATAATATGTGTAATAACATGAAGGCAGACATGAATTGTATCTTGTGTAGTAAAATAGAAGCACCTAATGTGTTGACTGTAACATCACTTGGGAGAAAATCCATTTAAAATCGAAATTAAGTCTCTGTAGATTTTAAAAATGCAAAAAGAAGTAAAAGAAAATTAAGGAGATTCAGAAAAGATTTAGAAGATTGAACCTTTACCAGGTTTCATGGAATTACACATAAATTGTATGTCAATCATTTATTAATTGTTATTTAAGGCTCTCTATGACTCTATCAATGTTCATAGTCTTAAACCATTACATATTTAATCAGAAAATATGGTTTTAACGAGACTAAAATCATCATTTAATATTAAAGGAAGTGTCGGCGACTATGTTATGTTCAACCCCATGCCCCTAATAATTCATCCCCATTATCAATGTGATAACTTGGTTTTCGGTTAATAAATTTGATTATCTTGTCGGTTGTTTGTGTTTTTTAAGTTGTAAATGTTTTTAGAAAACACTTATCCGGTTTCACACTTTGGACTGCATTAGGAACACGTTCTTATTTCTGTGTGAAATTTCCTACTTTCCTACTGTGCTGTGAAACTTTGACCATTTATGAATTGGTTTTAAAACAGTTGACTTTTTAAGCAAAAAGTGAACATTAATGTGTGTGTGTCCAAGTGTGTTTTTTATTCTGTTATACACAAACAAAATAACACACACACAGATAAAAAGTATCGAAAGAATGAGAATTTGTGGAATATAGTGTTCTCCTTTCATGGCAATGTATCAACTATTAATCAAACTTTCATTCTCCCTTTTGTCATAGGGCAATCTACTTCCCTATTTTTTTCAAATATAGAATTACAATAATTTCGCTATATTTACCAAACACCTACAGGGAACGCATGTGAACGGACCTTTATTCGGTTAATTCCATTTTCAAGATTTGTGCTTCATTGTTCCCTTGAAGAAAGCATACATATCCATCATTGTTTTAAGATCTGTTCTTTTGGGCATTAGTTGGACATAACTATAAGTTTGCCATGTTTGGAAATAAGAGAAAATTTACAGAATATGATGGGAAATATGTTAATAAAAAAATATACATTGTACTTTAAAGTTCAACGACCTAGTTTCTGCAGACAATGATGATGTTATAAGATTTAACAAGAAAGAGTCTTAGAGACGAGCCATTCGAAGATGGAAGGATAAAAGAAATAGATTCATAACTCTAGATGTTTTCAAGTTAAGTACAGAATCATGAAGGCGCAATCAATTATTGAAACCACCACCGACTAGGGAAGGTCTGTTAAAAAGGCAAAATGAATTCAAAAGAAAAAACCTCCTGTAGATTTTGTGTTTTGAAGGGTACCATGCACATGAAAAAATGAAGCATGCAAGGTAAGTCACTATTTTGGCGTTTTTAGATGAAAATATAAATCTATGAGACTACTCAATGCAGTGTCATGTCGAAATTTTACATAATTGGAATGACTTCAAATGTTATGTGGTTAAATTTTGCGTATTGTAAATCACTTCGATGATTATATCTTTTGGTACATATACATGAAGTATGTATTTTGTAAAACAACATTATGGTAAAAGAACATAAAGACACTGCTATTATTCGTAAAAACATGCATATAACAGGCAAATCATGATGTCTTATATTTGATAGAAAGAGCATAGTAACTTGCTATTTCCATTAACTTACACATTTAAAAAGAAACTTAACTGTCTCTGTACAAGCCGAACAGACAGCCTACTATGATATTGGGCCGTCCTTAGGACAACTCTTAGAATTGCCTAGTATATAAATAAGGGTTAATGATTTAAGAGGGTAATAAGATTTTAACTTTGTTCACATAAGGTTCTTAAGGTTTTTATGTATATATTACCCCAATATGGTTGTTATAAACAGTTTAAAAAGAATAATAAAGTTTTAATTTTGTCCATATTATGTTCCTAAGATCTTTTTTTTTTGTGTATATATTACACAAACATACTTGTTATAACCAATTAAAAAAAGATAATAAAGTTTAACTGTGTCCACGTTAGGTTCCTATTTTTACTATTTTTATCATTTCATCTAACTCTTTTACAATTTATATTAGTATCTAGTTAGATTGTTTCATTAATTTATTTTTTCATTTTAGTCGTCCATTCACCACAAGAACGATTTCAATCGAAAAGTTATATAACAATTTTTTTTTTTCATTTTTATGAAAAAAAAACTAATAATAATGAAAGTCTTAATGATTAAGACTATGTTTGGTGCCACAGCTAGCTTATAATCTAATTTATTTTTCAATATTTTTTAAATTGTTATGTTTATCAAACTAAAAAGTAGCTTATAAACTAACATTTCAAAAAACTACATAGACTAGTTTTTTTTTCAAATATACCTCTTAATTAATTGAGAAAACATATTTTTTAAATGTCATTTTATGACATTATATAAATTTCGGATAGCTTATAAGCCAGTGGCAGAGCTAAAGTCAAAGTAAAAGAGTATCCCCGACAACTAATGGGATATCTCCGATAAGTAATTGTCTATCGTGGTTGTAACCTTTTGATTGAAATTGTGGTTGTGATGAATGGGCAGCCAAAATGAGAAGATGAAATGATGAAGCCATCTAACTAATATAAGTTGTAAAAGAGTTGGATGAAATAATAAATGTATTAAAAAAAGGGACATAATGTGGACACAATTAAACCTTATTACCCTTCTTTAAACGATTATAACAACCATGTTGGTGTAATATATACAATAAAAAACGTTAAGGACCTATTGTGAAGAAAATTAAAACATTATTATATTTTTTAAATGGTTATAACAAAATATATATATATATATATATATATATATATATATATATATATATATATATATATATATATAAACTTTAAGGACCTAAAGTCAACAAAATTAAAACCTTACACTACTAAATCATTAACCATATAAATAAAGAAAACCATCATGTTTTCTTCGAACTAGACACATGGCACTAAAACTTAAATCATTAACCATATAAATAAAGAAAACCATCATGTTTTCTTCGAACTAGACACATGGCACTAAAACTTTCTTGATAGTAATTTTTGGATGAATAAAATTTATGTCAAACTTATTTAATTGTTTGGGTGTTGGGTATTCTATATGTCCAACACTTTGTACGGATAATACATATATATATATATATATATATATATATATATATATATATATATATATATATATATATATATATATATATATATATAAATGACAAAATTGCAAGAATGGTCCCTGTGGTATTGACAAACTAACAATTTTGGTCCAAAATGGGTTTGACTCGAAAGGATGATCCAATAGTTTTGTTTTGTTGCGAGTTTAGTCCAATTTTGTATGAACCTTTTTATAATGATGGATTTACCCCTAATTATTTTATTTTCCATTTTTCTTTTATTACAACAGTTAAAAAACAATTAAAAACAATACAAAATTTCTCTTTCTCTCTCTCTCCTGCAAATTAAGACTACGATCTCAACCCTTTATCATTTACCTTTTCTTGCTTGCTTTCACTTACAACCTTACCATCACGTTAATTAACGCCATGAACACGGACATGAATATCTCCATGATTATCTTCGTCTTCATACGAAAAAGAATCTTGATCATCGGAATCATTGAAAGGTCCGACCATAACAAACTCTTCATTTTCTACTCTTATGCCAGAACGAGAAGATCTGTGTTTACTTATTACCACTCATCTTAGTCTTCAATATCTAACAAATCCGATTGATTTTGAACAAGGAATCTTCTTTTTTCAGGATCAAAATGCAATTAAGAGTTGTTCCCAGAATCAGTGACCCAGAGAAACGAGATTAGAGTAAACAACATCTTGGAAGAGTTGTTCTTCGTGAGTACATTTATATGATACTTCTTTCCCCATTTTGTGTAACTCTAAATCGATGAATCTTTCAAGCCCTAGAGTTGTTGTTCTTTTGTGTAACCCTAAATCGATGAATTTTTAGGCTCAATCTGAACCCGCTTCACCGATCTGAATCTCCATCTTCTTCGATTTTGCATGATGGTCGCTAAGATTTTGTTGCATCATGTGTCTGCATAATGGAGTTATAACCTAGTTTTAGGGATGGCAGAAGGGAAACAGGAAAGGGAAGGGGGAAAGTGGGTTGGCGTGTGGTGAGGTTTGATAGTGTAGGTGCCTTGGAGTGACTGGAGATGCCTTGGAGTCGTAGGAGTACTTGTGTCGGTGGTGACACCGGTGGAGAGGAAACATTGTAGAAGAAATAGGGGAGGGAGACGACGTGTTTGGGTTTATAGCTTATTTATTTTATTTTGTTTTATTTTTAATTGCTTTTAATTATTGTAATAAAAGAAAATTGGAAAATAAAATAATAAGGGGCAAATCCGTCATTATAAAAAGTTCATAGGAAATTAGACTAAACTCGCAACAAAACAAAACTATTGGACCATCCTTGCGAACCAAACCCATTTTGGATCAAATTTGCTAGTTTTGATATACCACGAGGACCATTCTTGCAATTTTTTTCTCTCTCTCTCTCTCTCTCTCTCTCTCTATATATATATATATATATATATATATATATATATATATATATATATATATATATTTGAACGGGCATCATTAGGTGATAAGAGAGGCTGGGTAGAGGACTTAAGATCCTTTAAATAGGGTGCAAACCCTAATTAGGGTTTTCATACTCAGCTTCAACTCATCGAGTTTAGTCCTCCAACTCGCCGAGTTGGTTATAAAGTTCTCGCGACCATCTTAGTCCCTACTCAATGAGTTGGGGCCTCCAACTCGTCGAGTTGCGCTATCAATATGAATATAAACATTTTTATACTTGGGAGTCAAGATGTTACATATTTAATCCACCTTATGTCTCCCTTGGACATTCCTTATCAACCACCTTCCCTTAAAAACCCAAATCTCAAGTCTAAGCATTGTTTGGGAGAGTTTGCAGCTTATTAGTGATTTTTAGTGCTTATTTTTTTTGAAGAAGGCTACTAAAGTAGGAGGTGTTGCTTGCAAGCTTATAGATCCATAAACTACTCCTCCTTGTGCATCTTTTGATGGTATAAAGCATGTACCTTGATGTGTTTCCTTTTTGATCTCCATAGATGGGTTTTATGATATTTTTGTCCCAAAATTTGGAGCGTTATGAATTTGAGGCACTCCAAAGCATATTAGTTGTCCTTTCTTGCATGTTATGTCTTGTATGTTCATAAAAATGGTTGCTTGATGGTTCACAAATTTTACGAACAAAAGCTCTTATTTTCATATTTTCCACTCCTTACTTTAGTTTTGAATCCACTTTTTGGATGAAAATAAATTTCTTGTAATTTTCTATTTTGAATCGTATTCCTCCCTTTCTAGCAATGCAAGAGTTTGGTGGTGTTGAGTGTAGATTAGGTTGGAGTTTTAAGGTTCAAGCGTTTTTCAGCCATGCAAAGGCTTAACGTTTTAAACTTTATGGTTTAAGACACTTTTATGAGCTTGGATCTAAGTTTTGGATGTTAGAGCTTAATGGATTAAGACATTAGGGAAATTTTGGGCTGGCAGACTAGTACGCCGAGCGTACTCTTGAGTAGGATGCGCGTACTAGGCCAGTGCCCCGATTCTGGATCATCAGCGTACGCTGGGCATATGAGCCATGTATGCCGCATGTATACAGTCTGTAGGCTTATGAGATTTTTAGGCTCGAGTTTTGTTGGGATTTTTGACTTGGTTAGGTTTGGGCCTCAGGCCTACCCGTGGTAGCAAGACATTTTTTGGTATTTAGGCCATTTTGGGTGCTCTTGGGCCATATTGGGCTTTGTAGATGGGCTTGGAATGCCTTTTTGGACTAGTTGGATTTGGGCCTTGGTGGGGCAGGCCCAATGAGTCAAGGGTTAAGCAACCTTTTGCTTTTAAGTCAAGAATTAGGTTTTGGAACCTCGAGTGAGAATATTGACCTTATTTCTAATTAGGATTTTATACTTGTAGCTTAGGGAGAGGTTATTGAGAGTCAGCTGCTGAGTGTGATTTGATACCTTCAGTTTGAGGTGAGTTTCCTTCACAATATCTGTGGGTCGAAGGCACCAATCCCAACCCACTAGTTTTTGTTGTAGTATGATGGTTGTCTTCATGACAACTGTCAGTTATGCTTGTGTTTCTTGATGACTCTGTGATTCTTTGTTATGATATTATGTTGTAGTAGTCGGGTTGAAATAGACCCTGTATCCGATTGAAATAGACCAAATAGGATTGCAAGCACCCATATATGCGTGATGGTATTTGGTTGAAATAGATTGAAGGGGATTACAAGCACCCATATATGTCTGACTGTATGTTTGTATGGTTTGGGGTATTTTAGGGGATCTCACTAAAATTTGTGCTTACAGGTTTCAGTTTATGTTTCGGGTACTTCCAGCTCGAAGGGGAAGGGCCCGGCCTGATCGCACTGCATCACCTTATGATTTTCCGCAATATGTGATTTTGGGAAATTGTACTCCGATAAACTATTGCTATGATGCACTTTTGACTTTTGATATGACTATCCTATGTTTTGAATGAATTTTGAAAAAAAAAGTTATCTGTATTTTTGGGATGTTAGAAGAAAGTTGTAGTGATCGTTAAACCGAGAGCATGCATGTAAAGAACGCCCAAATCTGACTTCGTAGGAAGGAGCCATGATAAGTTTCAACACAGTAGTATACGACTTAGAAACCGAAGTAGAGATCAGTTGATTGTTAGGAAAAGCAATCTAAATGAGGGTTAATGATTTTTTCCATATGGTTCCGTCGATATAAAGACAGCCAAGAACATATATCATATGAGAAAGTTATAAAATTTTAACGGACTTTAACAATCTAAGTCTGTTAAAAATATAGCTTTAAAAATAAATTCAAAATTAGCTGACCGAGTCTAAATGAAAGTTGTAGATATCATCGTTACCTACGTATGGATATAAAGAACGTCAAAAACGGAGCTCGTATGAAAAAGATATGATTTTTTGAAAAATCAGAAATTTACACTCGTGCACACGAAGGGCACGTCGTGCAGTAAGGCTACAAACATAGGGACGCAGATAAATCTGGACCTGACACATGTCACAAAATGAGAGGATTGATGTGGTTGGAGTACGCGACTCACATATGGTCTATGAATAGATGGGTTCAGCCTTATTCTCCTTCATACCACCCACACTTTCTCCTCAATTTCCTTTGATTTTAGCCCCATTTTCATTCAGTTTTAGGATTTGGTGATGCCCTGCAATCTCTGAAGTAGTAGTAGCTATCAAGTAGAAGACCTGTGGTGTTAGATAGCTGGTGAATAGAAGCTCCCAGATCAAAATTATGCCCTCCTAATTCCAACTTTTTGCTAAATCATTATAAGTTAAGTTACACTTTATTGTTTTTAGTGTAAGTTATATTTATGGTCATAAGTTGTTATTATGAACCTATAAATAAGATTTATCATTATTTTCAAGTCGTTATACTAATTGATCTACATATGAGAGTGATGTCTATGTTGGATTTAGTGAGGTGTTTAAAGTGGGATTTCCAAACAATATACTTTATATGCTAGATGGACCCTACCTCCGATATGCTCCTACCTAGTTATTCCTTATTTAGATCTTGATGTAGACATTGTAATTATCTAGGAATTTAGACTATAGTCGATATAGTCACCATGATTATGAAACTAGAGTAAGGCTTAGTACTTTTTCTATCTAGGTCTCTTTGGAAGAGTTTAGCGAAGCGATGTCAAAACCACCAGTCATCTTTTTTATCAAGTGAGTGCATAGTCTCTTTCATGAGCATGATTTACTACAAGTATTAATTAAAATATTAAATATCCGTTGGATGTTGTGTGTGAATTATGTGCTTATTTCCTAGATTATATGTTAGGATATAGATTGTGCTATGTGTGAACCAGATATGGTTCTATGTTATGTTAGGATTAAATAGATAACCTCATATAATAGTATTACAGGTAACATTGTTAATAAGATAAAAATATGACAATACTTAATGCTCTGTAGGGGTTATACATACACTAGAATTAGGTTAGTGTCACCCAATGATAGAGTTGGTATTAAAGTTTGTTATAAACATTGTAATCTATATGTAACGTCCGCAGATCCGGGCTAGTCAATTTAGAGGCAATAAGGGGTCGAAAATGACTTTTCGACAAAAGATTATTTAGAATAAATAATCTTAACCAAGTTTTAGAATATGTCACAAGGTTTCCGTACATATAAAGAACGCTAAAATCCGAGTTATAACGAAGAAGTTATGGCTCGCCGAAATTTTACGGCAAAACCGGCACGACATCGGGAGACGTAAATAGTGAATTTACGATGGAGGACTTTTAGCCTTAGTGATCTAAAAGAAAGTCGTAGAATATGTTAAACCGAGAAAATCTATAAAAAGAACGCCCAAATCTGACTTCGTATGAAGAAGTTATGATTTTTGTAAGATTCGGCTTAGCAGTGTACAACCCGAAACTCAAATTTTAGTTCGAGCGGTTTTTGGCTTACGCGACCTAAATGAGAGTTGAAAATCTCATTAATAGGAACTCAACAATAAAAAGACAGACGAAAACGGAGTCCGTATGAAGGAGTTATGAATTCTTGGCGGTCATTTAACAGTCTAAACGCCTCCTACTGTTAAATTTGAGATTGATCAAGAATTAGCCGATGGAGTCTAACTGAAAGTTGTAGATCTTGATTTTACCTACGCGTGGATATAAAGAATGTCGAAAATGGAGCTCGTATGCGAAAGTTATGATTTTTCTAAGTTTGAAGGCTGATACGCGATAGGGGGTGACGTGGGACCACTAGAATTGGACACATGGCACCACCAGAAGGTTGCCACATGCACCAAGTCGGAGAGTAGGTACTCCTACTCGGTGAGTAGGCGAGTCAGCAACCCTATAAATAGAGGTGTCGGGTTCCCTCATTTCCTCACCCCTCAACCTTCTTCTTTCTCTCTCTATACTCTCTCTCTAAGCTCCCTAACCCCCCCTAAAGCCTAGGTAAACCCCCTAGCACCCAAAGGAAGCCCCGAGGCTCCCGGAGTCCCGAGAAAAAGGGTCTTTTGACTCGGAAACGCTGCTCCAGCGAAGCCCGGTTTTCGAGAAAACCCGTTGTTTTATCGAAGGAAAGTTGTTTTGAGAGTATCGAAGCACTGTCCGAGTGTTGAGTCACCACCTATTAGATGAGTGCATACTTCTTTTTCATCTTACACATAGATATGAAGTATTTTAATATAAATTGCGTGCTATTTGTGCATATTGTCTGAATACTTGTTGCCTATGTTGGGTGAAAGATTTTTATACATGTTTTAAATGATTTAAACTGTATATGTATTTTATATCTACAAAATGTGCTGGGTAAAACATGGGTAGATGAAATAGATGTTGTGTGATAACACGATGGAAGGCATCATTGTTGTCAGTGATCCGGTCATCTAGTGGAGTATAGATGACGACCATGGACGATACTAGACGGTCCAGTGGAACGATAGCAGGCTCGTAACCTGTAGGTGTTTTTGAACTAGGTGCTCATTAGGTATTTTTGAACTGAGTGTGTTCACTAGGTATTTTGAACTGAGTGTGTTCACTAGGTATCTTTGAACTGAGTGTGTTCACTAGGTATTTTGAACTAAGTGTGTTCACTAGTTACTTTTGAACTAAGTGTTTACTAGATGTTTTGGACTACGTGTTCACCATATATATTCTATAAGCCTTGGTAATGATGGACTTCGTGTCGATTCCTTAGGATGATCCTTAGGAATAAATAAACGAGGAATAGCTTATTCTTAGGGTAGATCCTTAAGACTAAAGAAGATAATGGGGATGTGTAATTGGGTTGATTGTTTGATTGTTTAAACATAATAATTATATTATTGTGGGTTGAAAACCATATGTACTCATCAGGTTTCCCAACCTGACCCACTCAGTTTATTTATATCACATGTGTTGATACGATGTCACTTTACACTGAGAGATTTAAAGAGATGTAGATCACTAGTATAAATAAATGTAAGTTCTGTTTATGCTTATGTTTTTGTATTAACGACGACATCCCAAATGTTTTCAAATGAATAAAATACGTTTCTTCGAAAATGTTTTAATAACGTATTTATCATGTTTTTCTGGGAACAAATTCTGCAACATTTTTATTAAAAGAAGTACTGTGATTTTTATAAAGCATAAACAAAAATCGGTTTTTTCTGGCCGTAAAAATGGGGGATGTCACAGTTGGTATCAGAGCATTAGTTTAAGCGAATTAGGAATATGGATTTATTTCTAGGCTTAAACTTAGAATGCTAAGCGATGATTGTGAGGTGTGAGCACTATATTATTTTAGGGATTGTGCCTAAAATGCTTTGTGCCTGACATGATATTATTTGTTCGGATCTATGGTCTGTTGCCGACCGGATCTGGAAACCTTATGTGTTTAGGATTCTAAGCGTTTAACCACGATATTAGAACTAGCATATAAACGTTTCGGAGTGATAAGGATGATTTAAACGTCAATCCTAAATAAAGATCTAGATTCACCTTATTCGATGTATAGATCAAGATGGCAAGGACCCGTAGTGGAAACATGAACGCAAATGGGAATAGAAACCAACCCCAGTGATTGAGCAGATACCGGTTGTGGTAGCCGCTGCTGAGCCAATAACGATGGCCGGAGTGCAAGCGATGATCCAGGTGATGTTGGATTGTTAAATGGAGGAAAAAGGCGTTTACTTCAACAAGCTCGAGAGGAACTTACGATACCTATTGAGCAGCCCGAGCTGAATGACAGGCAGTCTGAGGAAGGGAACGACAGCAGGACCGTTGGTCAAGCTGATCCACCGGTGATTAGAAGGAACAATCAAGATGAAAAAGTCGAGAGGAATGGATGCAAGTACAAGGATTTTCAGACCTACAAGCCATCGACTTTCACTGGAAAGGAAGATCCGATCGGGGTCATGGATTGGATCTCGGAGATGGAGTTAGCTTTCATGACGTGTAGTTGCAGGTGAAAACTACAAACAACGTTTGCGGTACGCCAATTTAGAGGAGGCGCGGTTCGTTGGTGGAACACTCTGGGGAAGACTCTAAGCCCCAATGAGCCCCTGCAACTGACATGGGTAGAGTTTTTGGTGCAGTTCAAACGTAAGTACTGCTCAGCCAAAAATTTGCTTGAGCTAGAAAACCAATTCCTTACCTTGAAAAAGGAAGCATGTCTATTGATGAATACACCAACAACTTCACAGAGAAGATGGAGTTCGCCTTGCGTCTTGTTCCGGATGAGCTGAAGAAAATCGACAAGTACGCAAAAGAACTTCCATAGGAGTACGTGGTGCCAGTGCGTCAAGCACCTACTCTGGAGGCAGCTATCTGGGCTGCCAAGTCTGTTGAGGATATGATCAAGGGAAGAGCTGCCAGCAAGATGGAGGTTGGCGAGAAGAGAAAGTTTGAAGGATCTTCAAGGTCCAGCAAGAAGAGAAAATTCTCTAAGTCTGAAGAAGGAATGCAATGGTGTGACAAGTGCAGAAAGAAGCACATCGAGAAATGCTCTAAAGATACGACATGCTTTAAATGCAGGAAGACTGGTCATTATGCCAGCGAATGCACAACCAAGAGAGAAGTCTGCTTTAAGTGTGGTGAAGAAGGACACTTCAAGCAAGACTGCCCAAAGAGAGAAGAGGCTACAAAGCCAAATGTGCCGCCAAAGCCAAAGGTGAGAGCATTTTAAATGATCCTTGTCGAAGTAGATGACAATGCGAGGATTCAGGAGTGAAGGCTTGACATCCAAGGATCGAGTTATGGAGTAATCGTGTAGATAGTACCTCACGATGTAGCACGTTAGAGGCATAGTCTAGGGTGAACTTGAACACCTATGTAATAGTTTCAAGGAATAATAAAAAACCTTCATTTTGATGTTTGATGTGTTAAGCTGTTATGTGATTTTCTTGTATGGTGACTTGGAAAAACTACGGGACAATACTTGGGACGAGTATGGGTAGGTGTGAATGGTAGTAGAGGCCTATACTACCGGAAGCATAGGACTCACACTTGGATTAGGGAAAGTCACAAGGTTACCAAGAAGCTAGTAATTGATTTCGTTTTATTCAAGTATGTCGTTACCATTGTTTCGGTAAAGACTAAAAGATTGTTGTTATCCCGACCCTAGTGGTCATATCACATTGAGTCCGACTATGATGAGTAGGTTACGTGGTTCAGAGAACCAAGTTTGATGTAGCGTCCGACTTAAACCAAACGATTGAAATCAAAGCGATCAATAGAAGTATCACACTCGTTGTTAAAATGTGATTATATCACATTAGACCATGAAGGAAGGCATATTCCATTCCGGAATTTGACTCTAAGAGACCTGAGTCTAAGCATTGCTACATACGATGATACGTCATTAGAATATGACACATCGGTCAATTGTAGTAATCAAATTAACGTATCCTAAGTTTGTTAAGAAGAAGAAGGAGTCTCTGATAAATAAAGAAGGTCATGATTGAAAGTCTAACGAGCAGGTGCAAGACCGAACACCACCTGCAATCAAGGAGTCCAAGAGTTAGATACCCGATCGAAGCAACATAGAAGTTACAGTTATTGCCTAGGATGAAGAGATGACGTATGGAGTCATTATACAAGCCCTATTTCGTTGATGATTCCGGTACGTAATCATCTTAAGGGGGAGATAATTGCAACACCTGCAGATCCGGGCTAGTCAATTTAGAGGCAATAAGGGGTCGAAAATGACTTTTCAACAAAAGATTATTTAGAATAAATAATCTTAACCAAGTTGTAGAATATGTCACAAGGTTTCCGTACATATAAAGAACGCCAAAATCTGAGTTATAACGAAGAAGTTATGGCCCGCCGAAGTTTTACGGCAAAACCGACACGACATCGGGAGACGTAAATAGTGAATTTACGATGGAGGACTTTTTAGCCTTAGTGATCTAAACGAAAGTCGTAGAATATGTTAAACCAAGAAAATCCATAAAAAGAACGCCCAAATCTGACTTCGTATGAAGAAGTTATGATTTTTCTAAAATTCGGCTTAGTAGTGTACAACCCGAAACTCGAATTTTAGTTCGAGCAGTTTTTGGCTTACGCGACCTAAATGAGAGTTAAAGATCTCATTAATAGGAACTCAACGGTAAAAAGACAGACGAAAACGCAGTCTGTATGAAGGAGTTATGAATTCTCCGCGGTCATTTAACAGTCTAAACGCCTCCTACTGTTAAATTTGAGATCGATCAAGAATTAGCTGACAGAGTCTAAATGAAAGTTGTAGATCTTGATTTTACCTACGTGTGGATATAAATAACATTGAAAACGGAGCTCGTATGCGAAAGTTATGATTTTTCTAAGTTTGAAGGCTGATACGCGATAGGGGGTGACGTGGCACCACTAGAATTGGACACGTGGCACCACCAAAAGGTTGCCACATGCACCAAGTCAGAGAGTAGGTCCTCCTACTCGGCGAGTAGGCCAGTCAGCACCCTTATAAATAGAGGTGTCAGGTTCCTTCATTTCCTCACCCCTCAACCTTCTTCTTTCTCTCTCTATACTCTCTCTCTAAGCTCCCTAACCCCCCCCTAAAGCCTAGGTAAACCCCCTAGCACCCGAAGGAAGCCCCGAGGCTCCCAGAGTCCCGAGAAAAAGGGTCTTTCGGCTCAGAAACACTGCTCCAGTGAAACTCGGTTTTCGAGAAAACCCGCTGTTTTATCGAAGGAAAATTGTTTTGAGAGTATCGAAGCGCTGTCAGAGTGTTGAGTCACCACCTATCAGGTGAGTGCATAGTTCCTTTTCATCTTACACATAGATATGAAGTATTTTAATATAAATTACATGCTATGTGTGCATATTGTCTGAATACTTGTTGCCTATGTTGGGTGAAAGATTTTTATACATGTTTTAAATGATTTAAACTGTATATGTATTTTATATCTACAAAATGTGTTGGGTAAAACATGGGTAGATGAAATAGTTGTTGTGTGATAACACGATGGAAGACATCATTGTTGTTAGTGATCCGGTCATCAAGTGGAGTATAGATGACGACCATGGACGATACTAGACGGTCTAGTGGAACGATAGCAGGCTCGTAACCTGTAGGTGTTTTTGAACTAGGTGCTCATTAGGTATTTTTGAACTGAGTGTGTTCACTAGGTATTTTGAACTGAGTGTGTTCACTAGGTATCTTTGAACTGAGTGTGTTCACTAGGTATTTTGAACTAAGTGTGTTCACTAGTTACTTTTGAACTAAGTGTTTACTAGATGTTTTGGACTACGTGTTCACCAGATATATTCTATAAGCCTTGGTAATGATGGAGTTTGTGTCGATTCCTTAGGATGATCCTTAGGAATAAATAAACGAGGAATAGCTGATTCTTAGGGTAGATCCTTAAGACTAAAGAAGATAATGGGGATGGGTAGTTGGGTTGATTGTTTGATTGTTTAAACATAATAATTATATTATTGTGGGTTGAAAACCGTATGTACTCACCAGGTTTCCCAACCTGACCCACTCAGTTTATTTATATCACATGTGTTGATACGAGGTCACTTTACACTGAGAGATTTAAAGAGATATAGATCACTAGTGTAAATAAATGTAACTTCTGTTTATGCTTATGTTTCTGTATTAACGATGACATCCCAAACGTTTTCAAATGAATAAAATATGTTTCTTCGAAAATGTTTTAGTAACGTATTTATCATGTTTTTCTGGGAACAAATTCCACAACATTTTTATAATAAGAAATACTCTGATTTTTATAAAGCATAAACAAAAATCTGTCTTTTATGACGTAAAAATGGGGATGTCACAGGATAAACTTAGACTCATGGCAGATACCTAACTCAATTAAGTTTGATATTAGGTAGTCTCATTAGGAGAATGTGCATAACCTAGGTACAGAGAGTAAATTTCTGTTACATGACACTATCTGGTTTTGGTGTACGATAGCTCCGTACGGGATGACCAAAAATGGTGGGTTCCGATCACGCAACTTTTAGTGGTATGTTTGGTCACCCCACAGAGTAGGTGGCATACTTGATCATTCTAGATTGCCTTATGAATTAGGTTGCTAGTGGGAGCTCATTACTCACAAACGTAGATGAATTGGAAAACAATATTCATTAAATTCATCTGACGACCCATAAGCCTTTTTGACTCACACCAGCAAAGGAAGCGCCTAGTTGCGTAGTTAATCTTAACGATTCCTCAGGCGGGATAATTTATCCTTTATAGGGATGAGCGTGGGACGGAATCGGTACCGACGCGTCCCGTTCCCGATTTCCCAAATACCGAATTTGATCGAAAGGTAATCCCGAGTACCGAACCAAATTAACATCACCGGTACCGGTACCGGGAATGGTATTAGTACTCGGTACAAGTACCTGTACCGGCGGTACCAATTTCCGAATTTCATATATTTGGAGTATCAAGTACCGTCTCGTATTTTTAAATTCAATACGGTTCGGTACCGGTTCCGGTATGGTACCGATATGGGATTGGTGGTTGGGACAAACTGCTCATCCCTAATCCGTTATAATCACGAGTAAGATCTGTGAAGATCGGTAGAAATGGATATTATAGGATTTGTGAGGATCGGTAGGAATGAATATGTACGAATGGTTATTGTATGGTAACGACCGTTTGCAGATTCTGTTAATTATGGAATATATCAATATCATGGGATTGAAATCTCTATGCATCTCACTAGGTTTCCCAACAAGATCCACTCAGTTCGTATGCATCACAAGTATTAAAACTTAAGCCACTTAAACCTGATTAGGATGTTCAGTGATTAAGAGATAGTCTGCAATAGTATTCAGGACCATCATGTCTTTACACTGTAACTTATGTATCTGTATTAATTATGACATCCTTAGGGTTTTAACATTTTGGAAACAAAAATTTGTAATCAAAATGATATTTTGTACTAGGATTTTCTACAAATATAAATAAACTATTTTAAAGCGTAAAGAAAAGTTTAATTGGTTCTAAAAATTAGAGGATGTCACAGGAGCAGTGTATGCGATGATTTGATTATTAGGATGGTATTGGGTTTCACCAAGAAGCAAATAGATTGAAATTGGTAGTGTCGATGGTCGCAGGTGTTCATAAGGCAGAGCGGGAGAAGATAGTAAGGGATGGTGGTTTGGGGTCTTATTTTAGTTCACTAATTTGGGGTTTTCCCGACGTCATGGAATCAAGGGCAGCGTTGTTCGCTAGGGTTTTACATGGTCTGTCTCTTGAGAAAGAGGAAATGTAGATGAAATATGGGAAAAAGGGAAGGAGGAGGGGTGAGGTTATTTATTTTCCTTAATTTTAAATTTGAAAAGATAAATAAACAAAGAAAATTAAAAAAGAAATTATTAAGGGCAAAATAGTCTTATTATGTCCAGAAAGACTAAGCGTGTAAGAAAAAACAAACTCACAGACCGTCCGAGTTACTTTTAAAAAAAAAATATAGACTAAACGTGTGTTTTAGCACATGCATAATTACAAATTTTATTTTATTAGAAATTAATACACTATTTAAAAAAAATAAGGGAAGAAATTGGATAATTTGTAATTAACTAATGTACGAATAACGCGAAATTAAGTGTAATTTAACTTTACCGGCCGGTCTTTTTTGAAACCAGTCACATACCCGCCTCAAGTTGATCCTTTTTTTCCAGTCCGATCTCGTTTTTAATCGAACCTGTTTAGTCTTGGTCTTTTTCAAGATCATACCGGTCTTTTTATTCATGACTACCAAAGCTTAAATTTTAACCTAGTTTGTTACCTCGTTTATCTTTATAGCCCATACTGTTACTCCAATATTTTTGTTAGCCGAAGAGAACAACTCAATAGGACACATAACCTAATATTTGAAAATGAACAAGTCAATAATATAATTTTTTTCTTCTCTAGGTGTCGCTCCGCAGTCTATGTACACCGCAGTAGGGATGAGATTTAAAACCGAAAAACGAAACCGGAACCGGAACCTTTAGAACCGGAATATATAAACCAGTTTCGGTTCCGGATTTAAAAATTGGTTTTATCTAGGTTCCGGGTGATCAGGGTTTGGGTCCATTGGGTCCGGGCAAACCCAATCTTAGAATCAAAACCGATCTTAGGAATTAAAACCATCTTTAGGGGCCAAAACCGGTTTCTGTGAAATGTTTGCATATCTCATTCATTTGAAGTCGGATTTACATACGGTTTTTCTAACATGTTGTTTAGAGTTTTTACATGATTTTAGATTATAAAATTTTCATTTTTAGTTTTATATTCATTGATTTGTAGTCCCCCAAAGTTGAGATATCAAAGCTAAAAGTTTTTAGTTTTTTAGCTTTTTTGTATTTTGTGAAGGGAAAATGACATAAAAGCCCTTAAATTTTCACAAAAATATCAGTTTTACCCTTGGACGTGTTTTAGGTCCAGTAAAACCCGAAGTTTTATTTAATTTGTTCATTTTTACCCTTATAGCAGGTTTCGAAGTAACCTACTGGTTACTTAATGCCAGTAAAGCCCTTGAATTTTAAAAAATGTTCGGATTTACCCTTAAATTTTTCAAAAATGTTCGAATTTACCCTGACATTGATTTTTATTTTGATTATTATTATTATTATTATTATTATTATTATTATTATTAATTTTGAATACATTTTTAAATGTATAAAAATATTTTTACTAATATAAATATATTTTTGTATTTAGTATTTATATACATTTGAAGCCCCAAGTATTCCTGTAGTAACGTATTTATATGTTAAAAATGTATTTATTTGTATGTAGTAGGTATAAATATATATTTATTTCATATAAAAATATATTATCTACATATAAATATAAAAATGCATATTTATATGTTTTATATTATATATAAAAAATATAATTAGATATATTTGTACATATTACCAAGTATAAATATGTATTTACTTCATAATTATATGCATACTATATTTTTTATATATCGGAAATACATATTTATATCTATTAAATACAAATAAAAATATTTTTAAATGTAAAAATATATCTTTAAATGTATAAATACACTTTTTATTTGTATTTAATACATATAAATATGTTTGGAAATGTATAAATACGTATTCATTTGTATTTAATAGATATAAATATGTGTTTCATTTGTATAAAAAATATCTTATGCAAATAGTTATGAAATAAAAACATATTTATAGTTAGTAATATATACAAATACATGTAAATATATCTTTTATACAATATAATCCATATAAATATGTATTTTATATTTATATGTATATAATATATCTTATATGAAATAAATATATATTTATACCTACTATATACAAATAAATACTTTTTTAATATATAAATATGTTTTTAATGGAATACATGGGAATTCAAATGTATATAAATACTAAATGCAAGTATATATATTTTTAAAAATATACTTATATTAATAAAAATATTTGTATACATTTAAAAATGTATGTATAAAATAATTTTATACATTAAAATGTATTAAAAATACGTAATAATAATAATAATAATAATAATAATAATAATAATAATAATAATAATAATAATAATAATAATAATAATAATAATAATAATAATAATAATTGTAACGACCCAATTTTCACGTCCGAAAATTTCGTTTTAAAACATTACTTTAGAAAACATTAATAATTAAAAACATCGTTTGATCACACCACAACACAACGTAAACCATGTTTAAAAAGCCAAACCATACAACCCATCAAAATATCAGAGTACAAATCCCAGTGAATCTCGTAAATGCGGAAACCAGAGTGTGTGCATGATGTGCCGCTACCGCGCCAGCTCCTTCCCCTTCGAAGAAGAGGTACCTGAAACCAAAACTGTAAAACGTAAGCACAAAGCTTAGTGAGTTCCCCCATCGTACCACATACCATACAAACACATAACATATATACTGCCAGGCTATTCCGGGTTGCCTGACTACCCGGTACGGCCATTCCGGGGTGCCGACCTACCCATACGGCCATTCTGGGGTGCCGTCCTACCCGTGTCAAGCCATTCTGGGGTGCTGACTACCCATATCAAGCCATTCTGGGGTGCTGTACCCATCGGTCCTAACAACCGATCCTCAGGGACTGGTCCCCTCCTACTACCTCTATCGCATAACATAACAGGCCAACATACAAACATATCATCACATACTATCAGACATTTCTGGGGTGTCTGACTACCCTTCGGTCCTAACAACCGAACTCTACTACTATCACATATAACGTATCATGCTAGCATATAACATATCAGGTAGTAGCAACCTAGATGATATCACAAAGACAATCATCTATCATACGTCTCCTACTGGTGGGCCGGCATTGTGGCCTTAGACCCACCACTACTGGAAGGTAACTCACCTCAAAGTAGCTGCTGAACTGATCGGGAACTGACTGACTGCTGCTGCTGCTCTAGAAATCCTCCGGCTGCAATTCCCACAACATACTCATCAAACACTGCTAACTGTCCTTTGGGTAAAATGACCATTTTACCCCTGGTCTAGCCCTAAGTCAAAGTCAGAGTCAACTTTCAGTTGACCCGACTCGCCGAGTTGGCTCTCCAACTCACCGAGTCCCTATCCAGACGATTGTCCCGAGTCCCTGATTCTACTCGTCGAGTTAGGCTATGACTCGACGAGTTCTTCTTCTAAACTAACATTGAAGTTCTTCGTCCTACTCGCCGAGTTGTATGAACAACTCGTCGAGTTCATCTTCATCCGATGAACACTCATGCTTAGACTCGCCGAGTTGTATGAACAACTCGCCGAGTCTGTTCTTGATCTATGAAGATTGCCTTGGACTCGCCGAGCCAGGCCATGACTCGCCGAGTCCTACCATGGGTGAGTTCAGCTTCCAACTCACCGAGTCACACCCTGTGACTCACTGCTCAACCTCGATACAACAAAAAGGGACAAATTCGGTGGCTCGCGAGCAGACTCGCTGAGTCACATGAACGACTCGCCTAGTCGTCGCCATGCATCCATTAATTACACCGATTTGTTCGATTCCAGTCCATGCCATTCATAGATTTGGGCTTCTAAGACACGAATCACACGTAAAGTTTCCAACTTTACGTGTAGATATTCACAAATATGGATTTTAGGGTTCAAAATGCCTCAAAAGGGTAGATCTACGGTGAACAAGCCACATGGGTCCATAAAGCTAACAGATCTGAGCTCCTGGAGCTCAATCTTGCCTAGATCTAGAGGCCAATCAACTATATTACGAAACATTATGCACATACTAGCTTGGGGAATGGCTCAAGAATGTCTTAAATGAAACCTTAAGCATAGAAACAGGGGGAAAATGGGATATACCTAAATGAAACTGCTGAAAAACACAATGATGCTTGGATGGCTCTCCTTCCTCTTGATCTACTTCCCCTTCTTGCCTCAAAGCCTTCAAGAACACACACAATAGCCTCAAACTCTCAAGGAACAAGATTAGAACGAGGGTTGGGAGCTCTAGGGGTGAATGGGGGCTGGTAAGGGGCGGATATGAGGTTTAAATAGAGTGCAAATCCCTGAAACTTAGGGTTTCATCCAACAGCGGTGACTCGCCGAGTCCAGGATATGGACTCGCTGAGTCGCCAACTTAAACGTGTCCTGGGTCTCGTCCCTACTCGGCGAGTTGGACCTATGACTCGCCGAGTCCAAGGCTAAAAATGGAAAATACTCAAATAAGATTTACATACCAGGAACCAGGTGCTACAATAATAAAAACAAAAATCAAGGTAAGGGTATATCCGAACATTTTTGAAAAACTTCAGGGTAAATCCGAACATTTTTGAAAATTTAAGGACTTTACTTACATTAGGTAACCGGTAGGTTACCTAAAAACCGGCTACAAGGATAAAAATAAACAAATTAAACAAAACTTCGGGCTTTACTGAAACTAAAACACGTCTAAGGGTAAAACTAACAGTTTTGTGAAAACTTAAGGGCTTTTATGTCATTTTCCCTTTTGTGAAAGTTTTAAAACATGCATATCTAATTCGTTTGAAGTCGGATTGACATGCGGTTTTTTCCAACTTGCATTTTAGAGCTTGTACATGATTTTAGACTATACGTTTTTCATTTTTGGTTTAATATTATGACTTATAGTCACCCGAAGTTGGTATATCAAAGCTGGAAATTTTCAACTATTTGTTTTTGTACTTTAAATTCTATGAAAACGTTAACACGTGCATATCTCATTTGTTTAAAATAGGATTTATATGCAGTTTTTCCAGAGTGTAGTTTAGAGTTTGTATATGATTTTAGACTATAATTTTGTCAATTTGGTTTCATATTCAATGAATTAGGTGCTGTTTGTTTTTTAGAAAAAACCCTCTTCAAGCCTCTTATTGATGCGTGACACAGCACACACGCACCATTCTTCATCTCCTAGTTGTTTTTTAGAAGTCTTCGGAGTAAAAAACTTTTGCGCGTGTTCTGTTTGGCGTAACACTTGTATTGACTCTTCCAATATTTTCTTCTTCTTTTTTCTTGTTGAAATCTTGATTTTATGTTGCTGAAATCTTATTTCACTTTTTTTCGTTTTTTGTTGTTTATTCTTGTTGATTTTTTTTTCATTTTTTATTGAATAATTATAATTTTCTTTATGAAATTTCATTATTTATTTTTTTTTTGCTAAAATATCTTTATTTTTTGTTGAAATATCATTATTTTTTTTTTGCCAAAATATCATAAATTTTTGCCGAAACATCATACATTATTAAATTTTCAATATTAAAAATTATTTTCTATTTATAAAGTCAGTTTATTTTAATTTTTTAATATCTACAACAACATGCAAATGTTAAAAAAACGAACACTCTTCCTACTATAGTTTGCACCTGTTTGGTCCACATCTTCTACTGTAGAAGGTTACAGAGGTGGTACGCATACTTCATGCATTTTTACTTCAGAAAAACAAATAGCACATTAGAGTCCCTGAAGTCGGGATATCATTATGAAAATTTTTAAAGTTCAACCCACTAAGTAGTAAGTAATTACCAAACAATTCTGCTTTTTTTTTTTCTTCGGGTTTCCTATTCTAAACTCACTTTATCCGAGTCCAACCTACCCACTCTGATGCTTTCCGGTTTTCTAGTTCTAAAACTACTTTACCCGGTATTGTACCTAGAACCGAACTAGAACTGATTCCGGTCTGGTTTCCGGTTCTACAAAATCTTGTTAACTGGTTCTTTCCGGGTCTGTGTGCATTCGGTCTAGGTTTGGACCCACTTTCATCCCTACACCGAAGTATGGCGATCCTTCCTCCGACATGCCTTCTTAGCCGGAGATGGGTCAACCTTATCCTAAAGTACTCGGGCTCTTATCATAAAGTACTCGAGTTCTGACCTTTTTCCCATATAAAATAATTGATTTTTTGTTTTCATTAATGTTAGACTAACCAAGAAGGAATGGATCTCTAATCTTTTCCAAATTTCATGATAGAATTTCCTTCTGAAGTGTTGAACGCAGCCAAAATAGTTTATACAACACATTTAATTATATACAAGATAATGTTCATCTAAGATATTTTTATTTAGTTTTAAAAAAAATTCAATAAATTTCTACATTTGACTGTTTGAGATAAAATCTTTTGTCGATCAAGACAAGGAATTAAAAATCCCTTTTATCGAAATTCTTTATCAAGAAAAATTTGATTTTTTTTGAACGGTAAAATTTACTCTACTCCTAAACTATTCCTTAATTCAAGGAGGGAGGACAACACCGGATACCGTTGGGCTAGAACCCTTTTAGTAAGAAAATTTTGATTTTTTAGGGCCCTTAGGGGTGTTTGGATCGTTTATTTGAGTGTTTATTGAATTGTTGCAATTGATAACAATATTAAGAAGTTTTAATTGTGTGTTTCAGAAAAATAGTTGGTAACTAGTAGTTGAAAGTTGTAACTTTTATTAATGCAAGAGTTTTGGATAAAATACTTATGTAAATTAGATAGAAATCAAAAGCTAAAAACTTTGAAAAGTTACTTGCTCAAGTAGTTTTTGGATTCTAAGTTTTTTTGTTTAAAATAAAAACTAAAAACTTAAACTATTAACTTTCTCATGTCCATGCTAAGGAACAAATGAGTCAACATCTCCTGATGGATCCACATGGGATGTAGCACTAGAGTCTACATAACAATCTGAAGTGGAGTCATTTATTTTGCATTTGGCACTGAAAGGTTGAGCCAAGTTTGTAGCCGAATAAGAAGACTTTTGAGCATAGTTACCAAAGTATGGACAAGATGCTGTGTAGTGGCCCTCATGACGAATAGTTGGCAATGAGGGGGTCGTCGACCTCAGCCCCGAGAGGAAGAATTCCCACGATTTTGAGACCGACTAGCCCTGCCTTGTCCACAATAGGACTGCTGAGAAACTCGATGGGCTATAAAAGCAGGAAGGACAAGAACCATGGAGAGAGGAGACAAACAGTTCGTGTCCATCAACCTGAGTAATAAGATCATCAAACAAAAGGTCTTGGTTGAACAACCCTTTGTGCAGTAAAACAAGTTTCTAAGGATGCCCCTAAGCCACAAAAAAACCAATGACATTTGACCATAACTGGAACAGGTTGTCTAATAGCTGCAAGTTTATCACAAACGGACTTAAATTGTTTAGCAAAATCAGAAATAGAGAGAGTACCCTTTCCATACTTCACGAGAGGAAGAGAAACCAAACACTTCAGCCATTGCTTCTTCAGACAACGAAGATTGGAGGATGAGAAGCACTTTCTGATCGATTTCAACCCATGAGACATTGGCGGGATTTTGAGTTTCTTTGCCTTTGATAAGAGTTGTTTTTGGAGGAACAGGATACGAGCCATCAATGAAGCGCATCCAATTTTGATGGAGCATCAGTGGGTTGATTTGATTTTGACGGAGGAGATAGTTGGAAGAGTTTAACTTGATTGTAAGCATATGAATGATGGTGTTCATAGTAAGTAAAGAATCTGTTGAAGTAGACATAGTTGATGAAGAATTTGGCGAGAAGAAGAAGGAAAAAAAGAAAAAAAAAAAAGAAAGAAAATAAAGGGGACTGCTGGAATAGGGTTACGAGAAAGAGAGGATCAAAAGTTTGGTTGATACCATATTAGACTTTAATAATCTTTTTCTCAATGTTATTATTGAACAAGGAAGAGGTATAAATACAAAGATACAATAGTAAAATCAGAGCTATACAAGGAAAATAGATACAGCTTTGACTAATTTAATAAATCTAATTTAGGTCATGATTTATCTCCAATACAAACAAAGATTTTTTTTAATGAGTTTTTTTGAAAGTTAAAAGTTAGAAAATTTCATCAGATCAACCTATATGTAACATGAGAAAGAAATAATGTCACCGACGTATAAAATGAATTCTACTGATTTCTAAGATTACATGTCTAGGATCATAAAAAACATGTATCGACCATCCAAAATATACATATACCACAGTATCATACTTACAATAGCATTCATTGCCAAATGGCAGTGGTTTGCAACTTCATTTAATAATAAAAAGAAGACAAAAAAAATATATAAGACATTTCTATATATGCTTAGCCTTTGAGACAATCCATCTTGAAACAATGTTATCAATTTTATGTATTGATGTTATACAACTTTCTGAAGCAAGCTATCGGTCTGAAGAATAATGCATACCGGAGTATTGCCAAAACCATGAGCCTTAGCTATCATGACTTCCTTCATTAACGAATTAAATTGCTTAATATCAAGTGTGCCTTTCTTTTCAGTATCAAATTTCTCAAATAATACATCATATAGATTATTAACCTCTTCTTTAGATTGCAATGCGGATTCCACTGAAGATACATCATTGATGTCATTATGAAGTTCATTACGTGATAGAACACCATCTTTGTTTACATCTAGCATGTCAAATCGTTCCTTTATGCATTTTTCAAAAGCTGCTGAATCATCGACAAATTTTGTCAACATCGGACCATCAATAAAAGCAACACTCATATTTGCAAAAAATGAAATATACAAAAGTGAGTTCTTTGTGTTGACATTATTAGGATTTGAGTATTTGATTTATAGAGATAAATAGTATCCTCAATTAAAGGGGTTCCTTTGAAATGCTTGAAAGCCCTTTATTTTAGATCTTGAAAGGATTGAAGGTTGTGTGGTTCCTTATTTCTTTCCAATTTGGTATCTTCCCTTCCTAAGAAAACGGTTACCCTCTTTGCTAGCACGTCATCTTAGTAAACAACATTTTCTTAAATTATTTTAACAATAAATCTGATAATTTTAGATTCTAATTTACGTGATATTGCATGTAATGTACTTACAATATTATAAAGAGTAAATTACACAAAAAACACTGTTTTTACACAGAAATTCGATTTTGATACCGTGTTATTTTTTATGTCAATTTTGACACTGTGTTTTCCAATTTGTTACAATTCTGACCGGTTGACCAGGTTATATGCTGACGTGATATGATGACGTGTCAGTTTTGATGACGTGGAATGCTGACATTATATGCTGACGTGTCAAAATTGATTTTTTTTTCTCACAAAAAACACTAAGTTTTCATTTTTTCCGATTTTGACACTAAGTTTAATTTTTTCTTTCAACTTTGACACTATGTTTTTTTGTTTCAAATCCAACATCATTTTTTCCAATTTCGTTCAATGTTGACAATTTTCTATTTGAAACCGTATAAATATTTTTTTAATACATTTAAACCGTATAATTTTTTTTTTTCATTTAAAAACCATAGTTTTGTATAAATACATTTTTTACACTCAAACCATATTCTTATATATAAATATGTATTAGTTATATAAAAATTGTATTTTATATTAAATATGCAACTTTAAAATGTTTTTGGAGGTTTATAGGCATGTAGTCGATCAAAACTCAGATATCAAATTTGCAACCCATCAAATTTTTACATCTTATTAGAAGCTTATGGTTGATTTGATTCTCATGATATAACTAATGCTTTGAATGTAAGAAAAAAAACACTTTGTATTTAAATAAAAATGTGGTTTTTAAACGAAAAAAATATGTTTATACGGTTTAAAATGTAATAAAAAAATATATTTATACGGTTTCAAATGGAAAATAGACAAAATTGAACAAAATTTGATAAATGATATTCAATTGGAACAAAAAAAACATAGTGTTAAAATTGAAATAAAAAGTTAAACTTAGTGTCAAAATCGAAAAAAAGTAAAAACTTAGTATTTTTTGTGGAAAAAAAATCAATTTTGACACGTCAGCATATCATGTCAGCATGTCACGTCATCAAAAACTGACACGTCATCATGCCACGTCAGCATGTAACCTGGTTAACCGGTCAAGTGGTTAGAATTGTAACAAACTGGAAAACAGTGTCAAAATTGACACAAAAAAAACACGGTGTCAAAATCGAATTTCTGTGTAAAAAGAGTGTTTTTTGTACCATTTACCCTATTATAAATGTATAATATGTTACTAAAATCGTTTTATTTGTATTTAATTGTTTTACATTTAAGCAAATAATTGAGTTTACGGTTAAATGTATAACAAAATATGTTGGACAAATAACAAGAATGTTTACGTAGACAATTACATGTAGGACTCTAAGGTTGTGACCATAGTTACACGGAAACAGATCATTCCAGTACGTGGAATGAAAACGGGCAAATAATCAGTAATCTGTAAAATTCGATATGAGGGGGGCGGAGGGGGCGGGGGGTAGTCTTCTCCGAAATGCTATTTCGATATATAGAATGGTGTACCATGTAATGTAATGCGATGTACCATATATTGCTAAAATATATGATACTATAAATATAAAAAGTATACTAAACACCACAAGATCAATACTTCAATTCATACTTCAAAAGTTCAATACAAAAGTAACAAAATAACATCAATACCAAATAAAACTAAAATAACTTCAAAGTTTAAAACAAAATAACTTCATAATTCATGTCAAAAGTTGACCAAGTTTACCTTTTCCTTTGTCTATTTTCATTCCCATCATCAGCTACTCTCTAAACATCTTCCAGATTTTCCCATTTCATTTCTTCAAGTCTTGTACTTGATTCTTCCAAGTTTGTGCTTTCAGGATTTACATCCCACTTCTTGTGTGGTCCTGATGTGTAACTATCGGAGAAACTCGATTGGAGACAAATATTTGAATGTATAAAAACCAATTTATCAACCTTTTTGGAGTTCAAAAGATTTCTCTTGACATTATATATGTAAGCGTACATATTTCGGTTTCTCTCGGCTGATGAACTACTAATAGGTTGTGATAAAACTTTCTTTGCTATAATAGCAAGTTCAGGCATTTCTGACCGGTAACTTCACCACCAATCAATAGCATCCATGGTCACCGCATCCATGTGAGCTCCCGCCAATGCAGAAAGACCTTTTTTCATGTGAAAAGGAGTGAATTGCTCATGTAGAAGACACTCACTCGTCTTCTCCATTTTTTGCGATCCTCTTACAAGATTCCATTACACCAACCATAATCTCCTTATCAATATTTGGAGCTTTCTTATGAACTCTACATGGTGCCATCTCCTTAAGATATTTTTTATCATAAAATCGTCGAGATAATGAAAATCCTAAACAATGCAAGGAGATTGTCATCTCCTCCCATCTTGCTAGTATAATATTCTCCACTCGAGGGTCAACATAACGATGATTCATCATGACATCCTTAATCTCTCATAGCAAGTTATCCATTTTCTCATATATTTTTCCTATCTCTGATCCTTCACCATCACAAAATTTAACCATCAAGTATATTGGTTTTGTGACAACAAGAACACTTTCCACATCATCCCAAAAGTCTTTACTTTTAATTGTATCAATAACTAATAATCCATTTTATCTAGTGTTTTCATTACTATTTTTCAGTCACTCTCTTTATGAATTAAGGACAATTATAGTAGAAAGAGACTCTCTACAATCCCATAACCTTTTGAGCAAAATATAATGAGCCGAAAATCTTGTTTTGGCTACTTTTAACAATTCTAGTTATGAATTATCTCTAAAAATAGCCAATGCATGGGTGTGATTAAGAAATTTACTTAACAATTATTTTCCTTGTCCTATATGTGTCCATTAGCCAAAAACATTCGATTGCAAGATCTTTAAAAATTAAATTCAAAGTATAGACACATAAAGGGGATCAGAAAATGTGTTTATATACCTTCTCCACCTCCTTTCCAACAGCCTTATAGTTTGTTGCATTGTCGGTTACAACTTGAAAAACATTACTTGGTCCTACGGTTTCAATGACACCAAGCAAGAAGTTTGCAAATACTGCTCCTGTCTTCTCTACACCAGAAAAGTCATATGCATACATAAACATGGGACCATGGTTGTTGTCGGCAATAACATTGATTAATGGTCGATGTTTAACATTAGACCAGCCATCTGAAACAATAGAAACCCCCTTGTATACTATGTATCCTTCAATAAAGTCAACCCTTTTCCACATCTCTCACACACTCGTCAAGCAAAACGGTTCGAGCCTTATCGTATGAAGGATCCTTGTAACCAACATGTGCCCTGTGTATGGCTGTGATCATCTCTTGAAACTGAGGATTACATAGAACATTAAAAGGAATGCCATTAGTACATAGTGCTCTCATAATTTTCGTATAAACTATGTTTCTTTCCATCATACCTAAAGAATCTTTGAGTGGTTTTTAGATTTAGAAGTATAAATCTATTTTTTTTATTAATTATAAAGTTCTTCAAAGAGTTAGAAACACATTTTGATTCATCAGCATTCACTCTGTTTAACAAGCTGTGATATTTAACCCGATCCTTAAGTATAGCAAGACACTTTTTGATTTATGGTGCTTTCCTGTTTGTAGCACCCAAAAAGTGTACATGAATTCTAGTATAAGCGCTAGTAAACATCTGACGGCAGTGCTTACACACCCATTTCTTTGAACCCCCCCACGTTTTTACTCTCTGATACACCATCTATGTCCACTTCCTACAACATGGGCTTATTATCCTTGGAAGTATAAACATTTTGAGGAACTTCAACACTTTCTGCATTGCATAGAACTTCATCTTCATTACCAGAATCAGTCAAGGTAACATCAACTCTCTCCGGAACAAGATTATTTTTACCAAATGTCATCTCTGGAACAACATCAACTCTCTCTAGAACAAGATTATTTTGCAAGAATTCACATTTCATGACCAGCCGACCTAGCGTACACACATCTTAAAAGTCCGGATAAATACACCCTAATATCTCAACAAAACTCGATATCTCCAAGAACCATTTGTTGGGTTTTGGGCACTATAACACCCTTATAGTGCACATGCAACCCTAGATGCTTTGGATCTAAGTTTTCACTATTACACATACGATATTGTTTCCAAAGCATGAAGCCTACACTAGCATACAAAACTTTGAGATATACAACATAAAACCAAAGTAGATGAATACCTCTTAGTGTAGCTTGGAGTTCTTGGCCTTCAAAAGCTTTAGCACCTAAAATGTGATGCCTTTAATGTGTCACAAACACCAAGTGCAAAAGGAGGCTTATGAGAAGTGGCTAGGATGCTCAAAATCAGTTGTGTTCTTCTTGGAAATGCTTGGGGCTAATTTTGGTAAATATGGGGGGTCCTTTTATAGTGTGGTAAAGTCTAGGATTACATCCATGCAAACCCTAATTCACATGACTCTTCATATATCATGGGTTACATGGGTTAAATCTTTATGGAGTATCACATTTTTTTAGCACACCCTAGCCAACCATGGATCATTTAGCCCAACTATAAGTATTAATTATTTACATAATCAGTCCCCATATATATATATATATATATATATATATATATATATATATATATATATATATATATATATATATATATAATCAGTCTCTTATGATCACTAAATTAATTGGAAATTAATTCTTGATCAATACTAATTAAATAATGTGATTTCTCAGTTAATATATTATACTTATAATATATTAATAAACCACAAATAACCTCTTCTTAAAAAGTCCACCTATCAAATTACATTGGTGAAGGCAACCCAAAAGGATCATGCTTCAATCGTGTCAAGTACATACCAATTATAGTTATGGGCTTATACACCTAATCCAAAAGTCTCCCACTTGGATAAGTCTAATAACTAAAATTGCCAATGCACCTTCAAAATCCGATTAGCAATCGTGACTTTCAAAAGTCGTTGTCGAACTCTGATCTAGTCAGTGACGCGTCCTTTAGATAATGGATCATATAATCCTCTATCCTACAAGATATCGTGTGGACAAATACATGGAACATAGTCATACTTATGGTCCAACAGTTTGTTTCCCTATTTCTGATTTGTTTGACATAGAACTTAATTGAACACATCAATTGAGTCCTGACTAGGCCCGTCACATAAGCCAAAACCAAATCATCGAGGGGCCCAAGATATCGCTTTTAATCATCTTAGGATAAAAGGAACATATAAACTTCGACATTATATGCTTGTACTAACTGCTCATTAAATCATGAACAACGATACTGTTGGGCTGAAAATTATTTTAAAGATTGCGTCTTTTTGGGCTCGATAGTATAAGTTTCTTTGTATTCCGGTTTGAGCCTGTCCAACCGTGAACCTTTTATGTTTTGTATATAAGTTTACGCTTGCATGCATATTAGGTCAAGTTTTTAGAGATCTAAACAAGGATAGCGATTCATCTAGACGATAACAGGTTTCTTTAATCGTTCTTGTAATCTTCCAATCCTCTACAGTTGATGTTCTTAATAGAGCTCTTCTGAGGATTTTGTTTAATCATTCGACATGTTTGATTCCTTCTTGACTTGTTCTTATTATTGTGTTCATTCAGTTTTATATTTACATACTTTTTCAAGATCTAATCGATCTTTGTAGATTAAAGGTTGAATTAATCTCTACAAGTGGTATCAGAGCAGGAGGCTGTGTAATCAATACACATCTTTTCTGTGAAAAAGATTTCCATTAGGGTTTTTCCGCAATTATCAATATTTATTGAGCCGTCATCTCTTTATTGACGTATCTTGATATTTATTGTTTTGCCCTAATCTGCTTTATTACAAGTCAGATCTTTGAACAGGTTGTTACAATCATAATGGACGCGACGCAATCAAATCCTATTAATAGTTCCAACAACATCGGTTCGACGACAAAGATTCCAATCTTATACACCCATGACTATGAAGTATGGGCACATCACTTTGAAGACTATGTGATTGGATCGGAGGATAATGGGTACCTCATATGGGAAGCTATCATCAATGGACCATTCTCTCATTCTGCATCGTCTAGAATCATTAAGACACAAAAGGAGTACAATGATCTGCTAAAGGACGTGAAGGATATTGCACAAGATGAAAAGGACAAATTCCAGTGCAATATTAAGGCGTTAAGGTTGATCAGATTCGCCCTTTAGTCCGACACATTCAGATTAGTCAACTCATGTACAACGGCAAAGGAAGTTTGGGATAGACTTCGTGAACTGTATTCTACAGACGAGGATCTTGAACATTCTATTCAAACTTTGCTTTTATCTGAGTTTGGAGAATTCAGGCAAGGGGTCGAAGAAACCGTGACCCAGACGTTTGATCGCTTTAATCATCTACTCAGCAAGATGATCAAACACGATATTGAAAGGAAGCTTATCGAACAGAAGGTTACTTTCTTGAATGGTCTGAGGTCTGAATGGAGAGCAGTGGTTTCCACAGTCAAAGCCCATGAGCAGTTTAAATCATACTCTTTGGCGAAACTGGTGGGTATTCTCAAGTCCCAAGAGAAGATTGTGCTGCAAGAAAAGAACGTCGTCTCTAGTCTTGGTTCGATGGCCCTCCTATCTAAAAGTAAAGTTGTGATGGAAGATGAAGATCTCAACTTGGAGGAATATGATCTCACGTCTGAGGATTATGCCATGATGGTGTCCAATCCCAAGAGGTTCATAAAGAAGAGATTCCCCAGCAACAAAAACCGAAACTGGCAGGGAGTTACAGCTCTGAAAAGGTGAACAATGAACCGAAGGCTGAGGAGCACAAGAAGGAACCGAAGGTGGATGGCGATTCCGGAGTAAGCTGTTTCTACTGTGGTGGGAAAAACCACTATGCTAAGGACTGTGTTCTTAAGAAGATGGCTGAAAAGGATGATGGAAATGATGAGGAAGCTGTGTTGCAGAAAAGATTGGACGAGTTAAGAAAGAAGAAGTCTACCGCTAACCCTTCTATTAATGCTCTCATTGTGCAGGGTTCTGTTAATGATGACGAGTTTGGTAGCACGGAAGTTTGGTCTACCGACTCAGAAGATGAGGAAGTGAGGAAGCCTACCCATGGAAAGGCTTATGTGGCTAAGGAGGAAAGAAGTGGAGGAAGATGCTTCATGGTAACTGATGTATCTCAAATGCGGGGATACAACACCGATGGAGGAAGCGATGGACCGAAGGTAAAGGAGGACATGTGCTTTACGGCCAAACCTCTCAGCCAGCAATTCAATGAGCTCGATGAACTGATAAAGAAGGTACAATCTGTTTTTATTTCATGCAAAGTACCATCATCCTCATATGAGAAAGAACTAAAAAATGTTAATACAAGAATTTCTCATCTAGATAGTAGCTTAACTCAAACTCGAGTCACCAATTCTAACCTAACTGATCAATTGAGCAGGGTGGCGTCGAAAAGTGAGGAGCGGAGAATGTGGATCGAGTTAAAGGAGTCGGAATTAGTTAAAGTTAGAGACGAAAACATTTATTTGCAAAGAGACAATTTAAAATTGTTAAAACAGCGGAATGTTTTTTGTTTAATTGCTAAACGTTTATACTCAAATATTACTCAGCTTCACTTGGATTGTGAAATAGGCCAAAAGATCCACCGCATGATTTTGCCCTTCCTAGAGTTTAAGGAAGATGAAATCGATGCCGAAGCCTACAATTGTGAGAGTGTGATATCGTCTAATGATGTCAATCCGACCTACATGTATGGACTGGACAAAATTGAGTCCTTCATTAAATCCAAAGACCACAAGGACATGCTTAAAAATCTTTTGGATGAAAATGACAGACTTAAACTGAGAACCGGAACCATGCAAAAATTTGACTCTTTAAACGCCAACGTAAGCTCAGAAAACAAAATTGATGTTGAAAATGCATCTGAGCTTAACGAGGACGAAAACATGAGTGAAATTTCTGTAGAGGACACGGTTGACTGCTCAGAATTTATTAAAACCGAACCTGAAAACCACAAGAATCTTATTTCTGAAAATTCAGTGGAGTTCGCTCGGTTGTCCCATCAAAAGTCCCCATTATTAGTTGAGAAAGCGGTTGTGTATCAAAAGGTCAGGACCACTCCGAATCAAGTATACAAGGTGACAGGAGTTACCGAACATCAAACAGCTGAACTCACAACTATTGTAAACGAAGCTCCAATAGATAATGCAAACGAAACCATTGGTTTATCTGAAAGAACCTCCTGGAAGAGCAAAGGAAGATACATACCTGAACCCTTGAATAAGCCGGGCAATTTCGATGAGCCAAATACCAGTGGTACAAAAGATATTCCTCGGAAGGATGATTGTTCGGCAAAGGAAGACATTCCCTCTGCTCCTTCGGCTCAAAATAAAACTCCTACAGTTCAAAAGAAACCAGCCAAGGAGACACCGAAAACGAAAGCGAATGTTCATCATCAACCTAAGCAGATGAGGAATAGGAAGAGAGAAAGGAACCAAAGATACAGGAAGAACCTTTCTGAAAGGAAACAATTCTGGCATTCCCAGAATGCATATTTCTCACACCAAGACAAGAATCTGAAGTATGAAAACAATCCTGTACGAAAGCCTGAAAGTCACAACAACCGAAAGCCAAGGTTCGGGTCACGAGAAAATATCAACCGAAGGCTAAGGTTCGGTTCTGAAAAAGACTTCAACCGAAACCAAAGGTTCGGTTCCAAGGACAGCTCCAACCGAACGCAAAGGTTCGGTTCTGAAGTCAAAAGAGACCAAGACTCTAAGAACGGTCCCTCCAACGATCAAAACCAAAAGAGTCACCTAGAGTCTCAAACCAGGAAGTCCTCTCAATCCAAACCCTTTCATTCTAATTCTTCTCGTTCTTTTAATTCTTCTACTTCCACCGATTCCTCTTGTTCTCAAAAATCTCATTCGTCAGCTGAACAAAAGGGAAAGCAGAAGGTCAATGAATCCAAACCAGAGTCCAAATCGAACACACCCAATCCTAACAAAATAAATTTTTTTACCATTAAAAGGAAAGATGAAACAACTCTTATAAAACGAACATATCTAGTTGATGTCTCACTTACTATTCCCGTTCCCATGCAAAGCTCACGTGGACCCAAGAAACTTTGGGTTCCTAAATCTGCCTAATTTTTGCAGGTTATAAGTGACGAGCAGTTCGACGAAGAATGGTACATCGATAGTGGCTGCTCATGTCACATGACAGGGAGGAAAGAGGAGCTTAGGGAATACAGATCTCTTGCAAATGGTGGCAACGTCAAGTTTGGAAATAATTCTTTCGGCACCATAAAGGGATACGGGATGATAACAAATGGGGATTTTACTATAAGGAAGGTGGCTTATGTGGAAGGACTCCAACACAACCTCATTAGTGTATCTCAGCTTGTTGGAGGTACAGGTCTCAAAGTCTCGTTCGATGATGAAGGTTCTGAAATCATAGAGAAAAAGACAAAGAAAGTGATTCTCAAGTCAGAGCGAAAGGGTGAAATGTTTCCCTTAAACCTTAAACCCATCAAAGGAAACCCAGCTATATGCTTGTTGTCAAAAGCTCAATCCGACGAAAGCTGGTTGTGGCACCGAAGATTATCTCATCTCAATTTTAAAGATATCAACCGACTTGTCACTGGAGGTCATGTTAGGGGCCTTCCATTGCTCAAGTACGACAGAGATCATTTGTGTGCTGCATGCGAAATGGGGAAGCAGAGTCGTCAAAGTCACCCTTCTATAATCAACACAAAAGTTGTTGAATCACTCGAATTACTTCATATCGATTTGTGTGGTCCTTCATCTATCGAAAGCATCGGTGGTAGCAAGTATATTCTTGTTATTGTTGATGACTTTTCACGATTTACATGGGTATTCTTTCTAAGGCTCAAATCTGAAGCGACTCAAAAGCTGAAAGTGTTTATCAAGCAAATTGAAATACAGCTCAAGAAGGTTGTTCGCAACATCAGGAGCGACAATGGTCTTGAATTCAAGAACAGGGAGTTTGAAGAGTTTCTTGCAGAAAAGGGAATAAATCACAATTTCTCAGATCCCTACACACCGCAACAGAACGGAATAGTCAAAAGACGAAACCGATCTTTGTGTGAAGCTGCCCGAACTATGCTAAGTTTCGCTTCCTTACCTCTTTATTTTTGGGCTGATGCTATTTCGGCTGCTTGTTTTACACAGAACAGGTCCTATCTCAACAAGCGATTCACGCTCACTCCATATGAGATACTAAACAACAGAAAGCCCAATGTGAAATTTTTCCATGTGTTCGGCTCAAGGTGTTTCATCTTTAACTCTAAAGAACACCGCAACAAGTTTGATGTCAAAGCTGACGAGGGAATTTTTCTGGGTTACTCGCTCACATCCAAGGCGTACAGGGTCCTAAACAAGCGTTCGAGAAGGATTGAAGAAACATACTATGTGACCTTTGATGATAGCTATGTCAAGAAGCTACAGGCCAAAGAAGACACCGCTGGAGACATCTTTCCTCTAACTGGCCAAGTCACAGTCTCGGTCGCCAATTTATACGAGAAATTTCTGGAGCTCTTTGACGAACCAGAGAAAGCTTCACTCTCCGAAGCAGGTGCAGCAGACAACAAAGTTGATCATATGAAGCAGATTGTCGAAGATGCTGCAAGAAGAATGCATGAAGGAGAATCGACCACTAATGACTCTCCATCCAACAACGCTTTTGTCTAGGGGGAGCCAAACTCTCATGTCGAGGGGGAGCCAAGCTCACAAGTCCAGGGGGAGCCCAATTCTACATCTCCAACCGAAGGTGCTTCAACACCTGGAAGCTCAGTACCACAAGAAACACCTGAACCTCATGTTTCTCAAAGCTCATCAATTGAGGGGGAACATAATGATATGACGCTCGGTTACGATAGCCAATCTGAGCCAGAAGAAATGATTAATGCTGAACTAGACCCAACCTTTGATCTGAATTATCCTCCTCTTATCAAATGGACCAGAGATAATCCTATTTCTCAAATAGTTGGTGATGTCTCTGAAAAGGTTCTGACCCGATCACAACTGAAGGCAAAACAGACATCCTTATTTTCAAAAGTTGAGTTTTGTATGTTTAACTCATTCGTATCAAAAGTTGAACCGAAGACAGTTAACTCTGCCCTAGATCACTCTGATTGGGTTCAAGCAATGCAAGACGAACTGAACGAGTTTGAAAGGAACAAAGTCTGGCGCCTCATTCCAACTCCTCCAGATGCTTCGGTTGTTGGTCTCAAATGGGTTTTTAGGAACAAAATGGACAAGGAAGGTAATGTTATAAGGAACAAGGCTCGTCTGGTGGTAAAGGGATACTGTCAGGAGGAAGGGATAGACTATGAAGAGACTTTCGCTCCAGTAGCTAGGCTAGAATCTGTTAGAATATTTCTGGCTTATGCTGCTCACAAGAACTTTGAGGTTTTCCAAATGGACGTCAAGTGTGCATTTCTCAATGGAGAACTCGAAGAAACTATGTATGTGGAGCAACCTCCTGGGTTCGTGAACGAAAAGCATCCAAATCATTGCTATATTCTGGATAAAGCTGTGTACGGCCTCAAACAAGCTCCGAGAGCCTGGTATGAAATGCTTATAAAATTTTTAAAGATGTCTAAATTTAAACAAGGTTCGGTTGACCCAACCTTCTTTCGCAAAAAGGAAGGTAACCACCTTATGATAGTTCAAATTTATGTTGATGACATTATCTTTGGCTCCACGAATCCTAGCTTAACAGCTGAATTCAGAAAGCTGATGGAGACTAAGTTTGAAATGAGCTCAATGGGTCCAATTAACTTTTTCCTTGGTTTAAACATAAGACAGGGACCCGAAGGCATCTTTATTAATCAGGAAGCTTACATGAAGACTCTCCTAGCAAAGTTTGGCATGATGGGTGACTCAAAAGTCAAAGTCCCAATGGCATTCGGCACTAAACTTACCCCATCTCTAGATAAACCGGCTGTCGATATCACGCTCTATCGTCAAATGATAGGCTCACTAATGTATCTAACTGCGAGCAGACATGATATCATGTTTTCTGTGTGTTATTGTGCTCGATTTCAGGCAAACCCACGCGAACCTCACATGCTTGCAGTGAAGAATATCTTACGCTATCTCAAGCGAACCACCTCCTTAGGTCTATGGTATCCATCCAACTCAGGCTTCTTCGTTCAAGCCTATTCTGATGCTGACCTTGGAGGATGTGGACTCGACCGCAAAAGCACAACTGGTGGCTGCCAATTCCTCGATGGAAAGTTAGTAAGCTGGCAGTCCAAGAAGCAAACCTGTGTGTCACTATCTACTGCTGAAGCTGAATACATTGCCGCTGCATCCTGCACATCACAAGTGATTTGGATTCAAAGTCAACTTCGAGACTATGGACTCAATATGAAGAAGATCCCACTATATTGTGACTCTGAAAGTGCAATTAGGATCTGTCATAACCCAGTGCAACACTCTAAAATCAAACACATAGCACTGATGTATCACTTCATCAAAGACCACGTGGAAGATGGAAACGTCGAAGTACACTTTGCTAGAACCACTGATCAATTGGCCGATGTCTTAACCAAAGCTCTTCCTGAAATGTCCTTCAATAAAATTCTATAAGGCTTGGGTATGATGGTTGCAGAGTCGGTCCCAAATCCTCAAATCTCTATTTAAGAATCAAGAACCAAACGAAACAGACCGCTCTGTTGCTCTCTGCTCTGGTAAAATAAAGGAACCGAAACAACCAGACCGCTCGGTCTCTCTCTGCTCTGGTAAAATAAAGGAACCGAAACAACCAGACCGCTCGGTCTCTCTCTGCTTTGGTAAAATAAAGGAACCGAAACAACCAGACCGCTCGGTCTCTCTCTGCTCTGGTAAAATAAAGGAACCGAAACAACCAGACCGCTCGGTGTCTCTCTGCTCTGGTAAAATAAAGGAACCGAAAAAACCAGACCGCTCGGTCTCTCTCTGCTCTGGTAAAATAAAGGAACCGAAGCAACCAGACCGCTCGGTCCCTCTCTGTTCTAGTAATTTAAAGGCACTCACGCAAACAGCACGCTCGGTCTCTCTCTGCTCTAAAGACTTACGGAACCGAACAAGATAGACCGCTCGGTTCATCTCGATTCTGAAACTATCACCGAAATACACAGATCGCTCGGTCTATTTCTGCTTCCTATTTTTTATGTTGTACAAACACTTTATCTTTCTGGTTTTATTTATTTTTCAGAAAAATCCCAAAATTACAAAAACATTTTATCTTTCTAGTCGGTGTACGTTTTGCACAGGTGAATACAAGCATCTCCTTCTGTAGTGTTTACCCAGGTATGTTTTATCTTTATCAGACTAGTTAGACGTCCCTAGAAGCATGCTGCTGTATGTTGTCGCAAACCTCTATGACCTCGAGCATGACTTAATGATTCGATCAACACCTATCGTTTCTTCCCAATCAGGCTATTCTCTCACACTCGGTCTAGAGCTACCTTCCTCTACTCATCTGAAACATGAGTTGCTCTGCTTTGTCCCTTTTCTGTAGCAGAAGGTACGTTCGGTCTCTTAACTCTCTCCTCATCTTCTTCATTTACCTTCGATTCCCCAAAGTAACCCTTGATGCTTTCGGTCTTTACCACTGAGGCTTGTGGTTGCATAACATCTGTGTTTATGATCTTAGATTCGTTTACCACGTTCTAAGTGAAACCCAAAATCCAACACCTGAAATGAATTGACGGTGAGTGATAAACTCAAGCTATTACTTGGAAATCTCCTTTTCTTTTTGTGTGATCTTTTATGAAATTGTCTCTACCTAAGACATTTCTTCCCAAAGAGGTCCAGTTTAATTTTTCCTTAAGATTTCTGTCTATACCATTCACATCACGAAATACTTCCCACCTACCTATTCAACAGATCTCATCGGTCTCACAGGTAACTCTACCAACACTCAGTTTTATGTTAAGACTTGATGCTTGGTTTGAGTTCATCCACCCTTCAGCCATTATCAAAAGATGCCTTTCATTGTTTGTTAAAAGACAACTGATCGTATTTCTCGGGAAACCACACAAGCACTTCAGGTCACTCTTGGCTTTGAAGGAAGCGATTCTTGCCCGGAATCTTCCGCTTTCTGTCTTCTTACTAGACAACACTCACATCCCAAACACCTTTGATTTATTTCTTTATCTTTCACACTCTCATGCACGAAAATTTCCTTTTTTCCAACATTCTGATTGCTGTTTGGTATGTGGTTTTAAGTTTCAGTTGTAACCAAACAAGGGCACAAGGAATTTCAAACGGTACGAAAATGATTTGGGCGCGTGCGAATGATTCGTTTCACACCCACGTGTGCTGACGTATTCCTGGGATACACCATAACTTCCAATCGCGCTTTTTCAGGCGACGTTTTGGTTTCTTCATCATCACGATTTTCTCTCTCCTGTGAACGGTATAAATAAGGTGTGATCGTGTTCTTTGGCATTTACCTCTCAAGAATTCTCTCTCTGAAAAACTTACTACTGTTCATCTTCTTCCACAACTCAACAATGGCGACTTGTTCTTCCGCACAAGATCAAACTGCATCCTCTTCTCTGCTCTCAATCAAACCTAATCAGAATTTGATCATAAAGATGACCCCGTTCCTATATGACTCATACATGCTACACGTGGTGGAATGCCTCAAATATTCCCCATTGTTGTTGGCACTTACGCAAGTGGAGGCCGTTCCCATGTCCCTGCTCTCCCAAGTCTACACAACGGCCAACTACGACAAACATAAAGACCGCATCTTCTTCACCATTCACGACAAGAAAACCTCAGTGTCCAAAACACGGTTTTGCTCTCTTCTAGGGCTTGCCATCGACTCCTCCATCATCTCACCGGACTTCATCACCACGACACAACTTTTTTCAATGATGTATGAGATGGGGTATACGGATGTTCTTACCACCATTGCCAAAGTTAAGAAATCCTGTCTTCCATCTCAATGGAACGGATTGCTTACCCTTCTTATTAAGGGTTTAGCGGAGAGATGTGGTGGTTCTGACACCACAAGCAAAGGGTTTCTGACCATCATGTATGGTCTTTACAACGGCATTAATCTCGATTATGGGTCCATACTCTGGGCTCAAGTTGTTCAGAGTCTCAACACAACTGCCAGGTACTCCGAGATATCATGCGGCAGGTTTTGGACGCTTATTACCAGAAGGGCCATGGATTCCCTTGACATCCCGGTAATGAAGGATGCTCTTACGACTTCAATTGCCACTTTCCACACCAAGAAGATCATAGTCTCCGATCCAAGTAAGTTTCTTCACTATGGACTGATCCCTGAGTCCATGTATAGGTGCGTCACGCCACACAGCAAAATCATGGCTGACTACAGCACCAGAACACCCTTGCCTCCTAGGGTTCTGTCCGAGGAACAACATGCTGCTCTTGATGCTCTTGATCAACCGGCCAACCGTGGCAAGAGGGCGAGCAAAAAGGAGAAAGTGGAGAAGCAAGAACCCGCACCAAAGAAGGAGAGAAAGAGAAGATCCTCTAAACGTAAATCTGAGGCAGAGGCATCTTCTCAGTCTAAATCGAAAAAGGTAAAGAAGATGGCTAAAAGAGCCAAAGGGTCTCCTTCTGAATCTGCTCCGAATGCCCCATCAGACACAGAGGCTGCTGCTCCTCAAACTGAAACGACACCTGTTCAGTCTCCTCAACAACCATCTTCTCCAGCAGGCACTCATCTACCCTCTCCACCAGCATCTCCTCAAATTCCCAAATCACCCTCTCCACCTACATCTCCCCAACTTACCACATCACTCACTCCTCCTACTTCTCCAAAAATTCCAACCCCACCCCAATCACCCACACAGAAGGTCACACTTTCTGCTCCTATATCTTTCCCCCAAACCACAACAGAACCTAAAATTCCCTTATCTGTTTCTCAACCTTCATCCTCTATCTCCACGCCTATTATCACTGAATCTGTTACCATCACCTCTTCCCCACCACCAGTAACGGTCAATGTATCTGATACAGGGGCTGCTACTGTGGTTGAAACCCCAGTCATCAACCTTCCCCCATCTCCTTCTCCATCCTCCAACTCCGGTGCTACCTTGGGGGGCGATGATGAAGAGTTCGACTCTATCTATTATAGCCCCTACCGGATCCCTACAGACACAGATGCCGATACCCCTGTTTCAAGTCAGCAGATTCAGGAAATTCACGCCAAACTTGACAGTCTGCTGATCGTTCAACTGACGCCATAGATAACTCAGCTGCTTCATGCTCAAAAGCCACCAAGGAAGTTTCTGAGGTTGTTCACACAACTCAGATCTTTCTTGATTCTCTAAAAGCCCACGCTGACTCTAATGCGGCCAACTTTCAAGCGTCCGTAGACTCTTTCTCGGCTACCCTTCCGGGTGAAACCACCAAATTTGAGGCTCTGCGCGCTGACCTCAAAACTGAATCCACTTCATTTCTCAAATCTTTGGATTCACGTTTTGCCTCTCTGGCAGCCGAGAGCACCCTGAAGGAAGATCTTGTCAAGCACCAGGCAACCATCGACCTACAAAAGATCCAACTGGCCCAGGCACAACAGGAAATTACTTTGCTACAGACTCAGCGGGCAGTTCTTCAAAGTTGCGCTGGTGATGTCAAGAATATGCTAACAAATGTTCTTGACACCCATGATCCCTTCCTAACCCTCACTATTAGACAGCATCTCCAGGCGAAACTCCTTCCTGCTATTAATATCTTAAGTGAAATGAAGGGTGTCTCGGAGAAGCTTGTTCTTCCGCGACAAGGGGGAGAGGAAGGTGTGTCCAAGACAGAACCGAAGGTTAATGTAGCTTCGGGTTCTGGGAAACAAGTCCTTGTTGAGAGTGAATCAGATTCAGATGAAACTATCACTGAAGCTCTTCAACGCAAGAAAAGGGACAAAGAGCTTGATGAAACTCTAAGGATAGCTCGAGAGGCCGAGGCCAGGGAAAGAAAGACCAGGGAGGATGAGGAGGCCATTCAAGCCAAGAAGAATCTGTTCCCAGATTGGGACAGAGACACACTCATCACTCAAGCGATTGAGTTTCCTTCCATATATTGGTTGGAACCGATTGCATCCTTTGAGTGTGAAAATACAAAAGACTCGCAGTTCGACATGCCAATCACGCGCAAAGCTTTCACATTTCATTGCTTTGATGTTACTGCCGATGTCCCTCATCCGAACCTGAAGGTTGACAGAGAGCTAATAGATTTCTATCTGAAATATGGTCAACCGCAGTACTTGACATGGAGTGCTCAGAAAATCAATAAAGTCAAGGTACTGAAACCGACACAGGCTGGGAAATTTGTGAACGTTAATTTCAAAATCAACAGAGGAACGGCCAACACAGAACATCTTATTTCTCTGGCAGATCTTCCCAGTCTGAATCCGCATGATTGGATTTTGCTATACAACATTCTTCTCTCCAACCAAAGAGAGTATGAACCAATTCTTAAACATCTTAAAAGAATGTTGTCTTCCTACATCCATGAGCTCGCCACTATGGATCAGGAAAAAGCAAAAGTTATGAACAAGAAACCGACCGTCAAGCCCACTTCCAAGACAGGAGATGTTCATAAAATGAAGATAGGGCAAATTGATTCTTCCAATCTGACGGTTATGTTCACCAGAGGCGACAAGCATAAGTTTCTGTTTGCTTTGGTAGACAAACATCTGTTCTCTACAGATTGTCTGGAGCATATTATTAATATCGTTCACCGATGCAAACAGAACTCAACAGCAGACAAGAAGAACTTCACTGACATGCTTCGTTGGTATATCACCTTCAGGCATTACATTCTGGCTTTAATACCAAAAATTTTTGAAACGGTAAAGAAGCCCTCTGCTGTGAAAAGAGAGTGAAGGTCTCGCTCCAAATTGACGCAAAGGGGGAGATTGTTGGGCTGAAAATTATTTTAAAGATTGCATCTTTTTGGGCTCGATAGTATAAGTTTCTTTGCATTCCGGTTTGGGCCTGTCCAACCGTGAACCTTTTATGTTTTGTATATAAGTTTACACTTGCATGCATATTAGGTCAAGTTTTTAGAGATCTAAACAAGGATAGCGATTCATCTAGACGATAACAGGTTTCTTTAATCGTTCTTGTAATCTTCCAATCCTCTACAGTTGATGTTCTTAATAGAGCTCTTCTGAGGATTTTGTTTAATCATTCGACACGTTTGATTCCTTCTTGACTTGTTCTTATTATTGTGTTCATTCAGTTTTATATTTACATACTTTTTCAAGATCTAATCGATCTTTGTAGATTAAAGGTTGAATTAATCTCTACAGATACGTTTTATAACATCAAGTTACTGATGCATTTTCATACCATCAATGCATAACCAACTTATAGTCAACAACTCATATATCTTGGTTTGAAGATTATATGATACTATTGTATCACAATCACTCGTGATAAACTCCATGAATTGATTTAGGTGAGTGTGGGTTTAATCCAATACTCAAATCTTATTTCACGAGCACTCATGAATGATGTAGCAAAATTTTGCTATGTCTAACACCTTAGACAATCTACAAGCTAAATCATGACAGTCTATAATCATAACCTACTTCCAAAGTATGATCAACTGTGGATAGTTTGAATAATCTTATTATTATAGAAGTCAAAACATGCAAAAGTGAAACAATGGTAAATAATTGACACAAGATAGTAACTTTACTTACAAATAAAACTCCTTTTATTCAATCATTAAATGTCAATTACAGTTTAGCTATTACAAGTTTCTAAATATTTATCTAATCACTAAAACTAATATCGTCCTTTAGCCCAGTGCCCCTTGCGTGCTGCAAGTGCTTAACCATATTCAGTCTCTTTGTAAGGGAATATGCCAGGTTATCCTCTGATGATATCCTCTTTACCATGAGATGTCCTTCTTCTACTTGATATCTTATGAAGTGATATTTTCTGTCGATATGTCTGGATTTTCCATGATCTCTCGGTTTTTAGTTAAGGCGACCGCCCCTTCATTATCGCAGGAAATCTCCACAGGCTCCTTTATGGATGACACAACTCCGAGGTCTCCGATAAGGTTTTTCAACCGTATCACCTCATTCGATGCTTCGCTTACTGCTATGTACTCTGATTCACACGTTGAATCAGCAACAATCTCTTTCTTGGAACTTTTCCATGTTATTGCTCCTCTATTTAGGGTAAAATCCTAGCCCAACTGAGAGCGTAAATTATCTCTGTCAATCTGAAAGTTGGCGTCACAATACCCTATCACTCTTAAGTCATCACTCCCACCGAGGGTAAGGACCCAGTCCCTAATCCTTCTTAGGTACTTAAGAATATTCTTTACTGCAGTCCAGTGAGCTCTACCAGGATTCCCTTGATATATGCTGACCATGCTCAAAGCAAAAGCCACATCAGGGAGACTACAAGTCATAGTATACATGATCGAGCTAATTGCAGAAGCATATGGTACTTGACTCATCTCTACTATCTCGGCCTATGTACTCGGACTCTGAGTCTTACTCAGCTTGGTATTGCTTTGGATAGGTAAGTCACCTTTCTTAGAATTCTCTATGTTGAACCGCTTTGGTAAATCCAAAACCCTAAATTTGGAAATTAGATGGTATTAGATTAGGATTAAAATTTATTTGATTAATTGGTTAATGGTAAATAAATTGTTTAATCCTTATTAATTTAATTTAAATTGAATTAATTTTATTAATTTCGAATTTTTAATTAAACCTAGTATTTTTGAAAAGGTTTTAAAATATACCTTATATATAATATTATAAGTTAATTACTATATTTATAAGGCTAAGTCGGTCGGATCTCTAGTATGCCTTATTCATGAAGCTGAACTATAAAATGGGTATAAGAAAATTGTCTATAAAATGGTAGTTGAATGGGTGTTCACTCTCACCTACCACTTCCTTGTTTGGAGGAGTGTCATTAGCAAAATGGATATGATACGACATTAACATCATTAAAAGTATAATTCTATTAAAGTAACTAAAACACCTCTTATAAAATCCCACTATTAGTTACTTTAGGAAAAATATGAATAGTATGCTAACCATGAAATTGCACATTATACTTTATAGTAGTTGGTGGAGCGCATGTGGTTAACCGACACACTAATAGTGACTATAAAGAGTAATAATGGGCATCTTGAAAATTATCGTTGATTAATGGAGCGTATGTGGTCAATCGGCACATTAATATGAGATGATAAATGGTATTGAGAGTGCCAAGCATATTTGTATAGTTATTCACATATTTTTTGCGATCATTGGTATCCCAATAAAAAATAGTAGATCGTAATCTGAGATTAAACATGCCATTGATAGATTCAACGAATCTTAAAAGATTTAGGAATTTCATAGTTCGAAAATCATAAATTTCTTTTACCTACCTTCATAAATTTGCAATAAGATTACGACATCCCTTTTCTTAGTCATGAATTTTTATGTTGGATCCTAGCCTTAATTATTTATTATGGGTTAAAATAGTAAGGATTAATGTCATCTAACTAAAATTATCATTTTCTTTATAGATAGATATTCTTGGTGATGCTTCTACTCCATCGTTGTCTACCCTCCACTCGAGTTTCTCCGTCTCTCTATCATGTCCAAGGTGACATTTGATGGCACCAACTACAATAATTGGATGCGTAATATCAAGATGGATATTTGATTAGAGGTTAAAGAATGTGTCCTTGAAGAAAAACTTGTTGAAATCAATGAAGCTACTGCTATTACTGAACAACTAGCATCCTATAAGAAACACTACGACGATGCACCAAACGTTTCTTGCATCATGGGTGCTATAATGATCCATGAATTACAGAGGTTCTATGAGGACTATTGGCCATATGAGATGAAAAATGGTCTTGTGGAAAAGTACCACAATAGAGCTCGTCAAGAGAAATATGAAGTGGTCAAATCTCTCATGGCTTGCAAGATGAAATGGGGAGAGTCTGTGTGCAACCACATGTAGAGAATGCAAAGGTATGTGGAACACCTTGTTAGGCTCAATGTGCAGTTTGATGAGAATTTTTCTATTGACATGGTCTTGAACTCCTTGCCAAGTTGTTATCATCAGTTCTTTTTGGACTATCATTTAACATGCTACAGACTGCTGATTCGGGAATGAAGGGAAAGAATCAAGTACCTACTACTACTTCTAATGCTCCTGTTCTTGCCATTGGCCAAGGAAAAAGGGAAGAACAGAAAGACTACTCACATAGTTTACAAGAAGAACAAGGCCCATGTAGGGCCATTTAGCAATGGCCCACAGGAAAGGCCCCACTAAGACATTCCAACTGTTAGTGACCCCAAAGAGGCCACTTGTTACTATTACAATGATAAAGGCCATTAGAAAAAAGCTGATCCAAGTCCTTGCAAGACATCAAGGATGGAAGGGTGAAGCCATCGTCAGTAGGTATATATGTTATTCAATCTAATAACTCAAAATCTACTCATTCTTGGGTCCTTGATACGGGATGTGGTTTTCACATTTATTCTGATTTGTAGTGGGTAAAAGAAAATAAGGAAGTGGAGCATGAGAGGATAAATCTGATCATGGGAAATAGGCGATCTTCTCATCTTACCAATATTGGGACTTATCATCTAGTGCTTAGTAGTGATGTTAGTTTAAATTTGATAGATTGTTACTATTCATTAGAAATGAATCAAAACATCATTTCATTTCATGCATTGTTCAGGTAATGTTTTTGTTACTCGTTTAATGATTTGACTGGTTCAATTTTGGGATATAAAAATGGCATTTTTATATTTGAAGCCTTACCTTGTAATGGTGTGTATGAAACAATGAATTCTGTTGATAAAATAGGCAATAGTGTATTTCACATTGATTCATCGAATCGTTTAGACAAGGTATGGATGTGGCATTGTCACCTTGGGCACATTAATAAGAAATACATCACCCAACTCCAAAAAGGATGGTTTGTTGGAATCATTTGACGTAACACCAAATGATGAATGTGAATCTTGTCTTTTGTTTCTCAAAGGACAATATTTTAAAAGAGAAAGCTGATACCCAAAAGAACTAGTGGAAACCACATTGATCTTGGTAAGACTCAAGAATCAATTAATGAAAATACCAAAGAAAAATAGTAGCACTTAATTATAGGTTAAATCCTTGTAAGTCCCCAAATCTGGATCCAACTAGTGATCAAACACAAGAACAAGCTATAATCAATAAGAATAAGAAGTAGAAGCAAGAATGATCCAACCTGCACACGTTTATATTGAGCCGTAAATGTCATGTACAATGGAACACACACATACAGTCGTTAACACTCTGACAAGACTGACACATATATATAGGGAATAGTGAACTGCAAACGGGTTCACGGCTGCAAACACACTTGCAGCCGCAAACACCTCATGAACCGAAAACAACATGTTTTCGGTTCACCCAACTGCAAACCCACTAATTAACAAGACAAAATCTAATAAGACTCATATAGATGGATGCCTAGTTCAAACCAATTAAATATGACCCAACAGTCCCCCCTGGTTTGAGGCTAGCATGAATTCAGTCTTTTTCTACGTCCAGCACATCAGATCTTCCCATCAAACCCATCCATATCTTCTTCTTAATGATCTCCGTAATCATGCTTGTAAATTCTTTTGCCGTTGCCTCAAAAATCTCTTGCTTTCAAATGATCTGATGATTAGCCAAAGTGTTTATATCCCTTTCACCAAATTGTAGCAAATCCATTTTATCAACTATGCAAAACACACCGTCTGGGAATTTGATGATAGAACAGGCTGTGGCTTCATCAAAAACCCATTATTCCCTTGTAGTATTCAACATTACTGCTCTTTCGCTTCACCAGCCATCAATTTAATCTATCATGAAAACCCCACATAACATTTTCTGACTGATCACCATATTTGTCTCTAAGCCTCTTCTTTCCAAGATCAGTCACAGTGAGTTGAGGCTGGTCTCCACGAATATTCTGATCTGAATTTTACATGTAGAGCCACTTCCCCTTCTTCTGCGAAGATAGTTGCCTCCGAGTTTGTTTGAGAGTAGCTCTTGGATAAGCTTGAGCAGGTTCTATCACAAAACGGTCAACAACTATTGTGGTTCTGACTGGTGGAGGATTAACAAATGGATCTTGTTGAGATGTATTGGTTGGGGCAGATGGAGAAGTCTCGGCTTCTTTTGGATCTTCGACAGTAGTTTTGAATTTGTCGCCAAATTCTGCAATAATCTTGTTCTTCAAGTCGTAGTATCCAGCAGTCAGGGATCCAAGGTTGATTTGTAGAGTAGATTTTTTTTTTGATTTTAGTGAATTTTCTTCCTCACGCTCGGAAACTCGAATGATGAGATTTCCCATCAAAATGTCCTTCTTGATAATCTTCTGGTTTAATATACCAATCTCTGCTCTAAGCTCTAAAATTGATGGGTCTGCTCCCCTTAAACTCCCTTCACCTATTGATATACCTTTGGCTCGGGTTGAAGGGTCAACATATTGTTGCGCCAACAACCTGGAAAGCCTCTCAGTGGCAGCATCATGTGTAGGTTGTGGTGGAGAGGATCCCCCAGGAGCTGAAGAGCTCCGGGCTTCATAAGAAGATCGAGCAACACTTGTACCTTCTTTCAAAAATTTACTTTCTTCCAGGGTCGGTTGGGTTGGTGTTGTAGATGCAGAAGCTTGTTGGACTGGCAACACTTATTCTCTGATCAGCACTCCCAGCCTTGGGTCGACTCTTCTCCTTTTGATTGGAGGCTGGTAGGCTTGTGTCAAAGTAAGATCACTTTCAGACAGCAAAGAGGTTGGAGTAACAACTGGAAGGGAAGGAATCCTTGAAGTTGTACCCAAATTCGCTGAAGTGTCGACCATCTGATAAGAAATTAGAGGCGTCACTTTGAGAACATTTCTAGCTCCCTCTGTCTCCGTTGCAGTTTGTGCAACATCATGGACATTGTCAAAAAAAGGCATTGAGATCTTTATTTCTTAGCCTTAAATCATTATCTTGCTCAATATCGAAGAACAAATCATCATTATCATATCCAGATAGATCACCACCTAGAAGCATATCATCTTCATCATTATCATCATCATCATCTTCATCGTTCACCTCCACCTCATTCATTTGCACGTGTTCCTCAACAACAATAGCAACAGGAGGAACAGGCTCTTCTTCATGTTCAGAGGCTGTAATAACATTGTCTTCAACATTTTCATCGTCAGATGAGCTTTTTGATTTTGATGCATCATTAATCTTCGTAAAGTGCTCGAATTTTTCTAGTGGGTATTTTCCTTTAAATTCAAATTTTGTACCCTTTCGGTTCTGTTTCATCAACCCAATAGTATTTTCTCCCAAGGACTTCAAGTCCAAAGTTTCTACTTTTCTTTCCATCTCTAGATATTTTCTATCAAAAATCATTTGCAGAAACCTTAGGAACATTAGAAACTTATCCTTCCTCTTTCCTTCCAAGTTACTCATCATCTCGTTCAGGATGTATCGTTAGATCAGCTATGGCACCAATGTTTAGTAGTGAGATCTCATCAGCACAAGCTCTCCTGCCTGAGATGCAGATAATGAAGGAATGAGCAAGAAATCTCCAATAAGGAGGCAACAACATCCTTATGGAGGGAGGAAACACTCCTTTATATCCCGTTCTTTCAACAATTCTTCTATTTGCTCCATGGAAGTATCAGTAGGAAACCTGGGCTGGTCATTGATCTTCAATGCTTTGTGAATGATTTTCTCCGACACCACGATCTTCTTTCCATTAATAACTAATTCCAATTTATCTTCACTATCTTCTCTTTTCTGCATAGAGGCTTTGTTCCAGAATTGCTTTATCAAGTGTCGACAGATGATGGGATTTGTCCTAAAGGCATGTACAAGAAAACATCTTTTGAGTCCATGAATCAAGGACTTGAATTCATGGTGTGCAGTTGGTGGATCAAACAGGAAAGCAACTATGTTGTGGTTGTTAGAAAATTTCAAATCTGCCATTTGATCTGCACCAAACAAGCCAAGTGAGAAAACTAATGATTTAATCAATTAAAATTAAATTTTCTCATTTATCAATTAATTGGGCTTCAATTTAATTTAATTTGGATCAAAAATCAGTTTATGGCTAAAAAGAGGTTCACAACCATAAACGGGTTAACGGTCGTAAATGCTGTTCATCTCTGAAACACATTTTTGCTTCAATAATCCATCAAAACACAATTGATTCGCATTAAAACAATCGTGTGGGGTTCGCATTTACAGTACCTACACGATTCAAGAGTCAATTTCAGATAATAAACGCAAAACGATGATGAACTGAAGATTGAATCAAAGAACAATTGAGAGAGAATCTGGAGGGGTTTGCGGCCGATAACACAAAGTGAGGGTAAAAATGTTTACAGCCGGAAACAAATCTATTTATACCTTGGACCAATCCCGGTCCATATGTCATGGGCTGCAAACCTAAAAGGCTTCAAGTCCAAAACCAACACATCCAAATTTTCAATAATAAAACATTTTGAAGACTTAAAAAAAAAAGTAAAATAAAATAAAAATAAAACCTAAATATTTAAACTAAACTAAATTTTCTTAATTTTTAAAATTTCTAATTTTTAGAAAAATAAAATAACACAAATTTCTTTTCACCATTGCTAATTTTCTTTTTATGATTTTGGGATCAAAGTTTAGGACAAACTTAATCTGTTTTTTAGTACCTCCACCTTCATGACTAGATCTGGTCAATCATTGGTATTGTGGTCCACTTAAACACGAAGAATTGTAACAAATTTGGACATACTACAAGTGACAAGACTTTTGACCAATACTCCCAGAGGGACCAGTTAGCTGATGACGACCAAGGATACTGTTGTCCACCTAAATTCAACAACGATATCTACAGATAGCTTATTGAATGTTCAGTTTTAGGTGCACTAGAATATGTATCCCACTTCCTGATATACCCCGATAATCAAGAACTTCCAAATTACTCCTTACTTTAGATGAGTAGACAATTATTATGAGGGAAGTCAGATTTAGAAATGCATATGTCTTATTCCCAGGTCAGATATCTTCCAATCACGCAGAGGGATTGACATATGACTAACATAATTAGAGTGATCGAGAAATAGAATGTTGCATATGTTGTGTTCTAGGTCGGATAAGAACTTATCACGCAAATGAGACAACATATGACTAACAGAAAAAAAGAATTGCATATGGAAAGAGATGCATAAAGATAGAGTTGCATATGTTGCAGTCCAGGTCGAATCTCTTCCAGTCGCAGAGAAGAGGCAGCACATGACTGACAGAATGAAAGCAAGAAAATAACCTTCTACATACCTAATTTATCAAAATCCCCCAATCGCCCTATCAGTACCATAATTAAGGACATGCGTCCAAAAATTGAGGAGAAGTTACGCCACAGTTCTTGATACAGATTACTTTAGTGTAGCCTGCAAATTCCCATGTATATCTCAATGCTCAATCTACCCGAGCGTCGTATTGTCAGGCTAAATGGAACTATCTAAGTCAATATTTGTCAAGTCCTTTTAAATGTCCATCTATACCTAGTCTGGTCCATTGAAATCTTTCGTGTCTACCACCGCATTGAACATAGAGCCTACACAGTTCAACGTCGGTACCTTACACAAATTAAAATTATCTGTTATCACTTGGTTAATATCACATCCCAACAAATCACCTGCAGACAGACTATCATGAGAATTTTTTTTTGGATTTTTCATATTTTTTGAAAAAAATAAAACAAAAATAGCCCTATTTTTGGATTTTTGAATTTTAATACCTTTTTTTTTGTTTTTATCCCCCCCCTCCCAAAATTTTTGCATAGGAGAGAAAGGAAAGTAAATGTGCAAATTTAAACTAAATTAAAACAAAATTCAGTCTTCAAAACGTAGAATTTTTAGAAAGCTCACAAGCACATCGAATCGAGCTTTGTTAAACGGTTTGGTGAACAGATCTGCCACATTATTATCAGTGTGAATCTGCTCCAACCGGATGAGCGAACGCTCATAACAATCTCTGATAAAATGAACTTTGATGTCGATGTGCTTGGTTTTGGAGTGTTGGACATGATTTTTAGTGATTTGGATTGTAGTATCATTATCACAGAAGATAGAGGTTTCAAGAAAAATCAAATCGTAGTCCAACAGCTGATGTTGAATCCAAATGACTTGAGAGCAACATACAGAAGCATCAACGTATTATGCTTCCGCAGTTGAGGTTAAGACACTTTGTTGTTTCTTGAACTGCAAAGACACCAGACGGTCGCCTAAGAATTGACATCCCCCGGAAGTTGATTTCCAGTCAAGTTCACAACCTCCATAATTGCTGTCAGCAAATGTATATAAATCAAAATCAGAATTTTTAGGATACCAAAGACCCAATTTTTGGCTACCTTTAAGATACCTAAAGATTTTTTGATAGCAATTAAATGAGAGAGTTTAGGATTAGACTGATAACGTTCACACTGATAAACCACGAACATGATGTCCGGTCTGCTCGTAGTCAGATACATCAGGGATCCGATAATTGATCTGTATTCTGTTTGATCTACAGATTCAGCTTCAGGATTTAGAAACAACAAGGGTCGTTAAGCTATCAGCGTCAAGGAAACTTTGGATTCCTTAAACCCAAATCTCTCAAGCATGTCTTCAACATATTTTCCTTGGTGCAAAAGGATTTCGGTTGAATCTTGATGGACCTGCAACCCCAAAAATATGGTCATTTCTTTCAAGGGGCTCATCTCAAGTCTCTTCTTCATAATAGTCTCAAACTCTTTGCACAACTTTGAGCTCATCGACCCAAAAATGATGACATCGACATATATCTGTATAAGAATGAGATTAGTATCCACAGGCTTTATGAAGAGCGTCCAATCAACCGTGCCTCTGGTATAACCATGACCGAGCAAATGATCTGTTAGAGTAGCATACCAAGCTCAAGGAGCCTGATGTAACCTATACAGAGCTTTATCTAATTTGTAGACATGATTTTGAAATTTTGAGTTGACAAAACTGGGAGGTTGATCAACATAATTTCTTCTTTCACAGCTCCATATAGAAAGGCAGTTTTAACGTCCATCTGATAAACAGTGAACCCGATGTAGGAAGCATAAGCCAGGAAGATACATATAGCTTCAAGGCACACTACATGAGCATACACTTCAGTTTAGTCAAGTCCTTCAATTTTCCGAAACCCATGAACAACCAAACGCGCTTTGTTTCACACAATTACCCCACAATCATCTTGCTTATTACAGAACACCCAACGCGTGTCCAAAGAATTTTTGCCCTTTGGCAGCTCAACCAGTTTCCATACCCCCAGTTTCTCGAATTGATTAAGTTCCTTGTGCACCGCATCAACCCAAATAGGCTCATTCAGTGTCATTTCCACATTCTTTGGCTCGATCTGAGAAATGAAGCAAGAGTAGAGACATGTATTGACATCTCCACTATGACTCTGCGTTTTAACTCCATCGTCTAGTTGACCAATGACATTTTCGATCGGATGATCACATTGAAGTATGGTGGGAATTTCATGGCTGATGTCATTGATAGTGAGAGGAAGGTTGTTGATGTTGATGAGTTCGCCATCTGCTGAATCATCCACCTCAGGCGATCTGGAACCGTGAGAGGTGCTTACCATGTACCCATTTGCAATTGGCACGAGAAAGAGAAGCTCCATGAAAGATTGAGTAGCAGGGAAAGTATCTATGGTCATCAACTCTCTTTCATCCACCCTAGGAGTTGTAGGAGGCACCAAAGTTGGTCTGTACACAACATCGTCCTCTTCATCTTCAAGAATAACCTTCGAACCTAAGCAAGAAGCTGACACATCATCTAAAAACACATTAAATGATTTAAATAAAGAAGCGTAATCAAATAACCAGTCAGGAATGACTCGGGCATCTGTCTCATTCTCTTCCAGCCAGAGTACATCGAATGATTCTACATTCTGCTTGGTTTTCTTTTTGCATACACGATAAGCAATATGCGCAGCATATCCCACAAAGTAGCAGTCATCAGCCTTCAAGTTGAACTTGGGGTTGGACACTAAGTGAAGGAGAGTGCAAGGACATCCAAAAATTTGGAAGTGAGCAAATGATGGCTTGTAATAGTACAAAATTTCATTTGGGGTCTTCATCTGGGCTTTGTTGATTAGCACACGGTTCTGGACGTAGCAGGCAGTGTTTATCGCCTCTGCCCAAAAGGAGACTGATAGTTTAAAATCACAGAGCAACGTCCTTGCAACGTCCATCAGAGTACGATTGCGCCATTCAGCAAGACCATTTTTTTGAGGTGTATGGATAGCACTGTACTGACGTAGTATACCCTTTTCAACATAGAAATGATCCAGAATAGTGTTCTTGAATTCCGTGCCATTATCAGTTCTGAGAGCCTTCACTTTCGCATTTGTTTGGTTCTCAATCATCACAACGAATTTCTTGATCAGATCAGCGATCCCACTCTTGTTGGATAAGAAGAAAACCCATTTGAACCGCGAGTAGCATATATCACAACCAAGAAATAGGAGCTCTTGTTGATGTTGAGAATGTTAACTGGACCAAATAAATCTATGTGCAACAATTGGAGAACTTTGCTGATTGAGTTGACAACCTTTGGCAAACAGGGCTTGTGATGTTGTTTACCTTGATCACACGCCACACATTTTTCATAAGTGATAAAGTCTTTGACAAGGAGGCCACACACTATCTCGTTTTTAGCAAGACGATTCATGTGACATCCCTATTTTCACGGCCAGAAAAGAGCGACTTTGTATATGCTTTATAAAAATCAGAGTACCTCTATTAATAAAAATTTTGCGGAATTTGTTCCCAGTAAAACATGATAAATACGTTATCAAAGCATTTCTGAAGAAAAGTATTTTTATTCATTTTAAAACATTTAGGATGTCATCGTCAATACAGAAACATAAGCATAAATAATACTTACATTCATTATCAGTAGTGATTTATATCTCCTTAATCTCTCAGTATAATGTGACTTCATATCAACACATGTGCTATAAATAAACTGAGTGGGTCAGCTTGGGAAACCTGGTAAGTACGTAGAGTTTTCAACCCACAATAATATAATTATTATGTTTAATCATCAAACAATTAATCAATCCAATTACCCATCCTCATTATCTTCTTTGCTCTTAAGGATCTACACTAAAAATCAGCTATTCCTCATTCATTTATTCCTAAGGATTATCTTAAGGAATTGGCACGAAGTCCATAGTCACTGGGTTTAGGCACTAAGTCTGCATAGTCATCAGGGTTTATACAACATGCACTAAGTCCGCATAGACGCCAAGGTTTAGGTACTAAGTCTGCATAGTCACCAGGGTTTAGGCATCAAGTCTGCATGATCGCCAAGGTTTAGGCACTAAGTTTGCATAGTCGCCAAGGTTTAGAGTACACAGGATGAACATGTCGTTCACAACACCTACAGGTGCGAGCCTGCTAGTGTTCCACTGGACTGTCTAGAATATCTGTGGTTGTCATCCATACTCTGCTAGATGACGGGTCCGTCATTTGGGTAAAAGGCTTCTCTCATTGTTCACCTTTGACCTTTATCTCATGGCCTATATCAACTCTCGTCTCATCATCCAACTCATATTTCATCTACCCATGTTTTAATTAACATATTTTGTTGATATAAATGCATATACAGTTTAATTCATTTGAAGCATGTATAAAATCGTTCATCCAACATAGACAACACGTATTTAGATAATATGCACACATAGCACGTAATTTATATTAAATACTTCGTATCTATGTGTAATATGAAAGTAACTATGCACTCACAACATGTAAATTATATTAAATACTTCATATCTATGTGTAAGATGAAAGTATCTATGCACTCACAACATGTAATTCATATTAAATAATTCATATCTATATGTAAGATGAAAGGGACCATGCACTCACCACACGTAATTTATATTAAATACTTCATATCTATGTGTAAGATGAAAGGGACCATGCACTCACCTGATAAGGTGGTGACGCGGTTCTCTGATAGCACTTGATTTACTTTAAAATAATTACCTTCGGCAAAATCTAGTACCATTACCACTAGAGTTTATTCTAATGTTTTACCGAGACTAATTAATAGTCTAGCTATTATTACTGTTATATAAGCATTAAACAATACTCTTCACCCACTATATATAGACAGGGGCCAGACATGAAACACCGGAGGACATGATCATTTTAGCATATAGCACTTCTGAATCCAGCAACCCAAGCGGCCCTCCAAACCATATTCCCCGTACCACGAGTGGTTAAAACGATATTACAAAAACACTTATATAACCCATAATAATAGCCCAAATACTTACCATAAGGTTCTAATAACGTTACTATAATTAATTAAAAGCTATATTAAAAATAGCGTAGGCGTAGCTCACTTACAGCGGGTTTTCTCGAAAATCGGGCTTCGCTTGGAGCAGCATTTCCGATCCGAAAGACCATTTTTCTTAGGACTCCGGGAGCCTCGTGGTTTCCTTTGGGTGCTAGGGGTTTACCTAGGCTTAGGGGGGGGGGGTTAGGGGGCTTAGAGAGAGAAAGTAGAGAGAGAAAGAGAGAGTGAAAGGTGTGAGAAATATGAAGGATTCACCCTTTATATATAGGGGTTTTATCGTAGAGTAGTCTCTAAGTTTCATCTGTATCTTCCGCGTACGAGATCTGTTTTCTATGTTCTTTATATCCACGCATTGGTATTTACATGTACTACAACTTTCATTTAGACCCCGTTGGCTAATTCTCAGTGTAGCTCAAATTTACAAAAATGTATCGAATTCACCGCGCTTGAAGAGTAGAGACTAAGGTGTTGTTTGTTTTTTCTGAGGCAAAATGTCTGCAGTCTGCGGACCACATCTGTAGACCTCTGCAGTAGAAGAGGTGGACCAAACGTCTGCAGTCTGAAAAAAAAGACTGTTTGTTTTTTTAACATCTGCGGGCTATTAAAATAAACTGAAATCTAAATAAACTGATTTTTTAAAACTTCAAAGCGAATTTTTTATATATTTTTACGACTTTCTTATAAATATATAATGAATCTAGATCAACTTTTATGTATTATTATATAAAAAATAAAAATAAAAATGGTATTAATTCATATACATATTTGATAAAAACCAACAACTTTGATTGTAAAGTTATAACTAAACATTATAATTAGTGATCAAAGAATTTGATACATAAATAGATGGAAATAAACTTCGATTTTTTCAAATAAATCTATTAAAAACGTACGATAAATATTTTCTCGAGAAATTGATGATACTCTATTAAATAAAGTTTTACAAAATTTTGGCAAAAAAATATAAGAATATATTATGATTTTTTTTTCATATTTATATAAACAAGTTCAACGACTATTATTATAATAAATTTTATTTATAAATTTGTTAAAAATATCATGTTTGTATCGTCAAATGTTTTTTTTTTAAGTTTTGTAATTTTTTTTCATATTGTTTATCATTAATAAAGTTGGAAAAAATATAAATTAAAAAAAAAACTTAAAAAAAATAAAGATATATATGTTTTTTTAAGCTAGAAGATGTCTGAAGATGTTAGAAGACTCTGGTCCACATCTGCGCCAAGAAGAGGGCGCGCATACATTTTGAGGTCTGCAGTCTTCAAAAAAACAAACAGTCTACGAAGACTAATGTCTGCGCGTGGTCTGCGCGGCGCAGACAGAAGACATCTCGCAGATCTGCAGACAAAAAACAAACACTACCTAAGTTTCATCCATATGTTTCTCATACAAAGTCTATTCTCAACGTTCTTTATATCCATGCATTGTTATTTACGAGTACTGCAACTTTCATTTAGACCTCTTCAGCCAATTCTTATTCTATCTCAGATTTACAAATTTGCATCGAATTCGCCGAGCTTGAAGAGTAGAGACTAAGCTTCATCCATATCTTTCGCATACGAGCTCCGTTTTTTAATGTATTTTTTATCTTTTAACTCCTATTAACTATAGATTCATTTCTCGTTTAGATTATTTTGGCTAAAAATCGACGAATCTAAAATTCAAATTTCCAGGGTGTTTACTATTTTGCTAAATGTTAGAAAAATCATAACTTCCTCATACGAAGTCAGATTTGGATGTTCTTTTTATGCACACTCTCAGTTTAACATATACTACGAATTTCGTTTAGATCACTAAGGCTAGAAAGTATTTTATCATAAATTCACTTTTTAAGATTCCCGGTGTCGTGTCCGTTTTGCCGTAAAAATTCGACGGGTCATAACTTATTCGCTATAACTCGGATTTCGGCGTTCTTTATATGTACGGAACCCTTGTAACATATACTATAACTTGGTTAAGATTATTTATTCTAAATAATTTTCTATTAAAAATTCATTTCTGATGCTTATTGTCTTTAAATTGACTAGCCCGAATCTGCGGGCATTACAATTCAGGTTCTTGGCATTCGCATGGCCGAGACGACGATGCCAAAGCATGGAAATGTGTTTAGAGACTTTAGAGAAGAGACATGTAACTTTCTCTAGGATATTATGATTCATGTCTATAATGTAATCATTTCCATCCCTCTTCGATTTCACCAAGATCCAATCTTCGGGAATAATGATTATAGGCTTCAAAATAAGGCACTCTTGGTTAGTAAAGTAAGTTGAATAGCCTTTGTCGCAAATCTGTGAGACACTCAACAAACCGTGCTTTAACTCGGGAGCATAGTTGACGTTCTCAAAACTCAGCACTCCATTTGTGATAGTTCCTTTCTGGGTGATCTTCCTGCCTTCTCCTCCCATGAAGGAAGCATAACTCCCATTGAAATTTTGAATGCCATGCAGTTGGGAGATGTCTCCTTTGTTGTTCCTGCATGATGCACGTAGTTAGTTAGATTTTGGAACCCAGATCATTGAAACACTGGGTTTTCCCTTTTTAGCAATAGAAATTTCTTTTCACTTTTTGAATTTGATTTATTACCAGATGCACATATAAAAGACTGTGATGATTGGACATTTAGATTCTTGGGCACCCACTGGTATTTAGGTTTAGAAAAATTTACAAGTGATTTTGAAACATTTTTCTTTGAATTTGATCGTTTGGGTTTCCGCCTAAGATTAGCCGAAGACCCAGATGAAGACTTTGACGAACCCGACCTTGGGTTAGCCACGTTCGGTTTCGTAAAAGTACATGTATTTTCATGAAAAAACTGTTTATTCTTTTTAAGCTTGACCCATTTTTTGTTTTTATTGACATTCCAATCATCATCACGAGGAGGAGATCTCGAGGATTTTCTGATGAGAAATCTTCCTCGTGACTCGTTCTCGCTTCTGTGCGCATGAAAAGGAACAAATTCCCGATTTGGACAATTGCATGCAATATGACCAACAATACCACAGTTAAAGCATGTTTGTTTGTTAGCATAAAAGCTGGTATTGCTCTTTTCTGATCTAGTGTTCTTATGGACTCCCTTACGCCTCCCACAAGTGCTTGTGCAAGTTTCAGGTTGTGTGATAGGTGTAAGTGGAGTGTATGTGCTAATAACAGGAACATCATATTTATCAAACACTTCACCACACTTAACAAAAATAACTGAATCATCAAACTTTGACACAGAATCATGACAAACCAAAACATCAATTTTAGAGTTAGAAACACAAGCATCATTGTTCAAAACATAAACACCATATTTTGAAACACTATTATTGTTAGACACACTCTCTTCTGCTGCCTGCTTGCCATGACTTAATGGTGAATCTGCATAGGAAGTAGAAACGTTAGTATCCTTTTCCCTAGCACTACTCTCCGTCACAAGTACAATAGATTTTCCATACACAAGAAATTCTTCTCTGTCCATATCTTCCTGGGTCGTAGGTATAGCAGTGTAATTGTCATTAAAAGGAAGTAGGACACTCTCATACCCTAGACCTACCTGCTTCTTGTCTTTCTATCTCATTTTTTTCTATCATAGTCTCAACTATCTCACTTGACACATCAAACTTTTTGAAGTTAAAATCAACATTTGAAAATCGAATTTTTAATGTGTCAAGCTCGTCAGTCACAGTGGCAAGTTTTTTCTAGATAAAATTGTAGTTCTCACACTTGTTGCTAAATTCTTCCTGTAGTTTCCTAAAATCCTTAGTTTTGGCCTCTAATTGTTCATTTAATGGTTTTTGGCTCTTCCTAAGGTTATATCCTTCGTATTTTAGGTCCTCGTTTTCTCTACGTAATAATTCTATTTGTTCACGTAAAATTTAATAGTATCAATGAAGGTTTGAGAACATGAAGTTTGACTGACCTCTTTCTTCTTAGGCTCAGGGGTAGTGGATACCATGAATGCGAACTGTAACTCCATCATCTCTTCTTCATGATGCTCTCCAACATTCTCCTCAGGGATGTCACTGATCTCGGCCAAATGAGCATTTTCAAGTCCTGAAATGTTTAGATCCTAAATTTGATCCTCCCAATCAAATAACTGAGCTACCACCGCCATATTTGTAGTCTCGTTGTTAGCAACAGCTCCCTTGTTGTCTCCCACCGGCACCATGGTCCTTTCATGATTTATTCTTCGATGAGGTTTCAGACAGTCACGAGCAAAATGAACAGGATCGTGATAGTTAAAGCATCTCAACTTTCCTTTTTTGAATTCCAACTTTCTTCTTTGCATTCAACCCCTAATTGTTCTTTCTAGTTTTCTTTGCAAACTGTTTGGCCCTAAACACTGCCATTGCGATTTGCCATGTAATATCCATCTCCTCTACATCCTTTGGGTAAATCTGATCAAGATCAGCGAAAGAAATCTAAGGAGGAAATTCTCCAGCTACAAAGACATTGTAATAGTTCACCAAGCCAGAGGCTAGCACCATGTTCTCGTCGGCTTCTTTAGGAGCAGAGTTTGTAACATGGGCTTTTGAGGAGGAGGCTACATGTGGATAAGTCATAGATGGTGGAACAACTTGGGACTATTGTTGTGGAATAGTAAAAGCTTGATTTTGTGGAGTGGAATGAAATCCCAAGATTTCCAGTAGAATAGGAGTTAACATGGTTGATTTCCCTTTGCTTGTCATCCAGATCACAAGCTTTAATGATTGCCATTGTTTCTGCAAGACTGAGTCGGTGAGATCCTTTGTCTTCTTGATAACTGAGACATTGATGTCCCATGAATTTGGGAGAGAGTTCAGTAGCTTCTTGTTAATCTCTGATCTTCGCACTAAAATTCCAGCAAAACTTATCTCAGTGGTAAGTGCAATAAACAGTTGTAGTTGAGCTTCCCAAGATTCTCCAAGAATGTGATTGAACATATTGAACATCTGTCTGAGCATATCTTGATGGCTTTGCTTCATATCTTCATTCCCCTCATAAAGTTCGATCAACGCTTCCCACAAAGCTTTGGTTGAGTCATACTCACGGAAACCTTACGTAATTTCTAGAGATATTGCCATTGTCAATGTTGCTAGAGCCTTCTCTTGTTCCTCGATTTTCTCGAAATCCTCATCAGTGTAATTTGCAAAGTCTTTGTCAACAATGGTTTCATTTTCAAGAGTGGTAGTGATTCTGACTGGACCTTTCAGAATGTTGCGCTATATTTTGAAATCTTTCATCTTGATGTATTTTTCCATCTTGTTTTTCCATTATGGGAATCCTTCAGCTGACAGATGATGTGGGATTCTAGTAGTAGTTCCCATAATCGAGTCCAACTCCTGATGAATTGTCAAGCTTTGTGATTCCATTTCTTTTTATTATTATTTTTTTTTAATTTACTGAAAATAAAACTTGTAAAGAAGGTATAAGCGAACACAAAAAAAGGTTCACAGCTGAAAACCTATGTTTATGGTCAACAAGGGTTTACGACTGAAAATAGTTTACGGTCGTACACATGTTTGATATTGAAAATAGTTTACGGTTGAGATGGTTCACAGTCGAAAGAAACTTGTTTGCAATTGAAAATGGTTTATGGTCGATCACAGTTTACAACTGAACACATTTACGAATGAACACGAGTTTATGACCGCACACTGATGAACAGTTGTATCCGAAAACACCCAGAATTTGATGGAAACAGTTGATTTTAAGCAGATCTTCAATCCGCTTGGGCTTGAAATCATGATTAACAACAAAAAATCAATAACCACACTTGAAAGTCACGAAAATGAGAAACACTCCAACTGAAAACACAACTTGAACAAGTTTGACACTAGATTGGATTTGATACCAATTGTAAATCCCCAAATCTGGAACCAACTAATGATCAAACACAAGAACAAGCTATAATCAACAAGAATACAAACGAGTAGAAGAAAGAATGATCCAAATTGTACACGTTTGTATTAAGCTGTAAGCATTAGGTACAATGAAACACACACATACAATCATTAACACTCTGACAAGACTGACACCTATATATAGTGAACAGTGAACCGCACACGGGTTCACAACCACAAACACACTTGCAAGCGCAAACACCTCATGAACTGAAAACAACATGTTTTCGGTTCACCTAACCGCAAACCCTCTAATTAACAAGACAAAATCTAATAAGTCTCATATAGCTGGATGCCTAGCTCAAACCAACAAAATAAGACCTAACAATTCTATTAAGGAAAGTGACATCTATCCATCAATTCCAAAATATATCTATAAGAGATGTTGTTGACCTCTTTGACTCCATGTCATGTGGGAAATGAGTCATTGATAGATTGCGTTCAGAGTCTATCAAGTATCAGAAGCTATGGAAGGCCCGATAAGACGCAATTCTAGGAAGATATGGGGAATGAGATTTTGTCAATTAATGTATGTTTGAAAATTGAATTGTTCCAACACTTGGTGTTTGTAGATCTTAAAAATATGATAAACATGGATATGAATCTACATATACTCGAACCAGGATGGGTTATAATATATATATATATATGCTTGAGAAGTCCAATTCTAACAGCCGGATTTTTCAGGTATCTTGTATATTTGTATTTTTGGTAATTTGAGAGGGGACTCGGCGAGTTGGAGCTCAGACTCGCCGAGTAGGGACGCGGATATGGATGCGGGATCGCGCCTGGACTCGGCGAGTCAGCGCTGTGTAATGAAACCCTAATTTCTCGGGTTTGAGACCTATTTAAAGGGCCTAATGGCCGTCATTTGTGCTCACCAGTCCCTTGAGTGAAACCCTAATCGAGCGTGAGCATTTGGAGCTAAGTAGGAGGCCATTATTGATCTTGGAGGTGTCATTGTTACAAGGAAGGAGAAGAGCTAGCCAAGGGAAAGCAAGAGGAGCCACTTTTGTGGGTTTGGAGTCCAGAGCATCACTATTGTGGTAATAAATTTGAGTTATCTTCTTCCTTTTTGTTGTTTATCTAGATTTAGGGTTTGTTGAACCCTTTTATGGCAAGATCTAGTGTCCTCTTGGTCCCTTATGAGGTTTGAACCATAGATCTGGACCCTTAGAGGTCCAGAGTGTCCCTTTACCCAAGCTTTTTGGGAATCAATGGAGGCTTTGGATTGGAATCCTCATGCCTTAGGTCAAAACTCCATTTATGAGCCATGGGGTGTGTTATGGGCACCAGGATAGGAGCATTACGTGATGAATCAGTCTAGGGAGGCCAGATCTATAGATTGTGGAAGCAGATCTGACCTTAGAAGCAAGTTGGAGTGGTTGCATGGCATGGACTCGTCGAGTCTGTTCATCAGACTCGGCGAGTAGTTTGAAGATTGCCTTGGGATTGCTTAGTGAGTGGTCCAATCGAGTCATGGGTAGACTCAGTGAGTCAGGGTGAGTTGGAGAGGGATGATGAGTGGACTGAGTCAAACTGGGACTCGCCGAGTTGTTCTTGAGACTCGGCGAGTTGAGTCGGGGTGGCCCCGCGATTCTTTCAGGTGAAACTCGTCGAGTAAGGGGGGGGGATACTCGACGTGTAGTAAGGGGATTTCAGAGGGTTGGTGAAAACGTCTAGACTCGCCGAGTCGCCGTAGCACTCGCCGAGTCCAGTCAAAGTTGACCATTGACCGTTGACCGTTGACCAGAGTTGACCTGTGTTGACTTCTTAGGGATAGTCAACCTTAGAGATATAAAGTGTTAATTAGAGACATATAATGTTATAGGAGGATTAGAGCTCGGAGGATCGAGCACGAGGGATTTCCAGGATTCGTGAGATACCGAGATACGCGAGGTGAGTCTTCTCACTATACTATTACCTTGAGTAGGTAACCAGAGTTATGTGATAGAGTATTTGTATGCTATGTATGTTATGTGTTGTACTGCATTATTTCTATGTGATTTATGTGGTGCATGTTTATCAGAGCTAGAACCTGAGGGTTCACAGAGTTTGGGTGCACGGACCCACAGAGTTATAGCCTCGAGTGGCTAATATGTGTTATATGTGGTATTTTGGGGAACTCAGTAAGCTTTGTGCTTACAGTGTTTGATGTTATTGTTTCAGGTACTAGTGACGACCGCGGGAAGGCGCCGGTTTGGTCCGTACACACACACTCGGAGTTTTTACATTGTGATCTTGGGATTTTGTATTGACCTATATTGGATAATTAATATGGTTGTTTGATGAATATTAATCGAATTATGTTTTATAAGAAAATTCAAAAATTTGTTTTGAAATTTACGGTGTTACACCAATGATGGATTCTAACAAGCATCTCATTTTCAGATAATTTGCTTCAATGAGAAATTCAAAAGTTGAATTTGGAGAAACAGAAGATAGTCCATATAAATGTCAAAGCTAGTGGGAGTAATGTTATCCCTTTTATAGGAAACGATGTCCTACTTTTCTAAGTGTAAAAGGTTTACATAGGATAGGAATTATTTCACTATGAAAAACATAGGATGAGCAAGAAAGCCTGCTTAGAGTCTATAGAGATAGATCTTAGTTATTCACTGAATTAAGCCACAGTACTCGGAATATTGAGGAAAGTTGAGATGCAGAACTCTTAAAGGGTTTGTGCCAATAAATGTAATGATTCGTATACCTTGTGCATGATAAGTCATAGTAAGATCATTTTGGCTATAATCAAAGAATCAGTATATTAATAATCAAGAATATTCTTTGCAGTTCTAAAAGGAAGAAAGAGATAATCTTGTTAGTATGGAAGAAATCAATGAAAGATTTACATTGATGGTTATTTCCTTACTAATAGAGACATTTTTGTTTAGTAGTAAGAGTTCATGCTCCTAAAGTTTTAGCTTGGAAGAGTACTAAGTAATACACCTAAGTGGATTTAACAATAACTTAGAGTATATTGCAATAAGTTAGATTGCAAAGGCAAACTATGTGACTAAAAGAAATTCAAAAGTGAATCTAGTGTTATATTCAATCATTGATGGTTCTCTTGAAGTTTCTTGTGAGTATAAGGTGACTTTACCTTGTGTTTAGATCCCAGGTCACATAAGATCACATGGTAAATACTCTATTTGTACCTTCTCGAATGTCGTGACATCATAGTCAGCTAAATAGAATCTTGTTATTTCATTTAAACTAAAGCTCTAATAAAGGTTAATAGTCAAATAAAGATCTAATGTTATTAGTCTTGCATGTTAACGTGAGCAATTGTTTTAGCTTGTTTTATTTTTGGACCTAATGCAGTGTATGTCTCTAAGTGATTTGATGATTATTAAGTGGAGAACATAATATTTGATGGAGATCGGTCATTTCATTTAGGATATTATTATGTTCCACTTTTACATGTTTAGAGCCACTTCTAGAATCATATGGAACCAACTAGTGATCAAACACAAGAACAAGCTATAATCAACAATAATACAAAGGAGTAGAAGCAAGAATGATCCAAATTGTCCACGTTTGTATTGTGCTGTAAACATCAGGTACAATGAAACACACACATACAGTCGTTAACACCCTGACAAGACTGACACCTATATAGTGAATTGTGAACCGCAAACGGGTTCACTGCCGCAAACACACATGCAACCGCAAACACCTGATGAACCGAAAACAACATGTTTTCGGTTCACCTAACTGCAAACCCACTAATTAACAAGACAAAATCTAATAAGACTCATATAGATGAATTCCTAGCTCAAACCAACAAAATATAACCTAACAATCCTATTAAGGAAAGTGACATATATCCATCTCTTCCAGAATATATCTATAAGAGATGTTGTTGACCTCGTTGACTCCATGTAATGTGGGAAATGAGTCACTAATAGATTGCAATCATAGTCTATCATGTATCAGAAGCTATGGAAGGCTCAATAAGCCGCAATTCTAGGAAGATATGGGGAATGAGATTTTGTCCATGTATGTTTGAAAATTGAATTGTTCCAACACTTGGTGTTTGTAGATCTTAAAAATATGATAAACATGGATAGGAATCCACATATACTCTAAGCAAGATGGGTTATATATATATATATATATATATATATATATATATATATATATATATATATATATATATGCTTGAGAAGTCCAATGATGGATTCTAACAAGCATCTCATTTTCAAATAATTTGCTTCAATGAGAAATTCAAAAGTTGAATTAGGGGAAACAAAAAATAGTCCATATAAATGTCAAAGCTAGTGGGAGTAATGTTATCCCTTTTATAGGAAACGATGTCCTACTTTTCTAAGTGTAAAAGCTTTACATAGGATAGGAATTATTTCACTATGAAAAACATAGGATGAGCAAGAAAGTGATGCAGCGCAAAAAAAAAAAAAACAACAAAATGATAACCAAGAATGAACCTGTTGATTCTAAAAGAATAGCCAGGACAATCTTTTCATAACCACATTGATTTTACGAATACCGTGGGATTGACTTCAAAATCTGGGTTAACACACGCATAATTTGGGAGAAAATCGAAAGTTCATAAAATTGATGATCGACCATCCAAATTACATCAAAAAAACAGTTAAATAAGAAGCAGAAATTAAAATGAAACCCTAAAAGTGCATGGGCCAAATACAAACCCAAAAATTAAGGAAAAATAACAAAATTGTAGGCCAAAAACGGAGATTCGTAGCCAAAGTTACGACCATTTCCGTGAAGCCCCTTTAGTCACACGATCGTGGGCCTCTAAGAACGCAAGGGCCCGATCCTCCATACTAGGGCCCACATCATCCCCTCCTGGGTAGACAAAATTCGACCTCGAATGTGCACCATGTTCATCATCAGAAGAATCCCCATAATAAGGAAGCAAATGCTTTACATTGAAAACATCGGAACAACGAATGTGGCTTGGCAACTGTAGACGGTAAGCATTGGAATTAATCTTCTCCATAATCTGCACCGGTCCAATCTTCTTAGTTGACAACTTGTTGTACTCACCAACCGAAAAACGATCTTTAGTCAAAACAACCCAAACAAAGTCACCTACTTCAAAATCAACTTGTCTGTGTTTTTTATCTGCATCTTTCTTGTACTTGGAGTTAGCTCGGACCAACTTGTCATGAACAGCCTTATGAACATCATGCAGTCCTCCAACAAAATCTTGCAATTTCTTTGGAACAACCCTAGAAATAGGCAGTGACATCAAATCAAGTGGTCCCCATGGCTGAACAAAATAGACCACCTGGAATGGACTATATCCAGTACTTCGGTTGATAGCATGATTATGAGCAAACTCAGCTTGAAAAAGCTTCTGATCCTAGGTCTTCACATGATCACCCACTAAACACCGCAAAATATTACCAAGGGATTGATTGACAACCTCTGTTTGGCCATCCGTTTGAGGATGATATGCACTACTAAAATTGAGCTGAGTGAATCACATGTAATTCATATGTGATTTACATGTGAATCACATGTAATTACAATGTTGAAATTTATATAAATTTAGCTAAGTAAAAAAGAAACAACCATAGTTGTCCAGATTTAAGTGTTGAACTCATTAAGCCCATTAAGTGAAAAACAAAACTGCCCATGATTTCTATTAAGAAAGAAAATATAGATCAAAAATTCAAATATACTTTCAAAGTTATAAACCAATTTTAAATAAGATATTAGAATCCAAGAGAATACAACATGGCTCACCATAAGTTTACTTTTAGTAGAAAGTCATCCACTACTACTCTCATCTAACAAAAATAACTTGTATAGTGCTTTAGGATCCTGCATAATTTTCAACCAAACTAACAATTGACTAACAACTTGGATTAAATATATAAATAACAAGAAACATGATAAAATTTATAAGACACTCAAAAGTAGTATTTACATACAAATTATTTACAAATTAAATAAAAAACATATTAACTAACATTTATACAAAACATTAGGCCCCAGCCCATGTAGAGTAGGGTGATCCCAATATCATCACTAGCTGCTATGTAACTTTTACCACGAGTGTCTAGAATCACAAAAGAGAATATTCTATCCAAAATATGCACAAAAGTATTCCCTATATTCCTCATACTAGTAGTAAACACAGAACCCAAAATATTAAGGACATATAGTTCAACTCCTATTTGATATTATATCGTTATTTTCTTGACATGTTATTTGAAATAATCGTAAGTTTATGTTCAAGCACAATAACCCTTGCACATCCAGGAATCAGATTCTGCCATTAAAAAAACATTAAAAGAAACCTTATGTATATGTATTTTAAAGCTTCTACTTTGATTAACACAATACACATACTCTGCCATTAGAAACATTAATGAATAGGAAATATAAATCATATACTTCGCCTATTGATTTTGTTTTCCAAAACCTAGAAAAAAGCTTACCTTCTTTCGATTTTCAGCCCAGAAGGATGGGGACGACGTATTATGTGTAATCGGAGGCAACATCAGGTTCAACAACTCCATTTAGTCGCAATTAGAAGGCAAGATAGAAGGAGAATGGAAGAGATGGCCGGTGATATGCAGGTGCAATCGTTGGTTTGTGCAATGATTTTCAATAAAGTTGAAGCGGAACCATCTGATGGAGGTTGAGGCGACGAAGACACCATCCGACGGAGGCGAATGTGACATCATCTGGTAGAGCCAACATCATTCGAAGAAGGAAAAACGACACCATTTGAAGACTAATCAGTGGTGATTAAGGACAATTGAGAATCATTAATGTGTGCGTCGACTTTGATGCTTACTGTAGCGGGAGATTTGGCGGAAATCGACAACAACGCGATTGTGTAGGGAGAGATTCAACGGAAGGATGCAGACGATGGATTAAGGTGGAGTCGTGAATAAGTTGAGAGATGACAGAGAAAGGGAGAAGCAGACGTTGTTGGTTTTAGAGGTGATATCTGATAATATCGAGATGCGATGTTGGTTTGAGAGAGAAAGAGAGAGAGAGAGAGAGAGAGAGAGAGAGAGAGAGAGAGCTTCGACTTTCACCTTCCTCGATTCAATGAATAAGAGAGATAGTTGACGGAGGAGACCATTGATAAATCGGACATTGGTTCTGGATAAGGGAACGAACGCCGATGAAGCTATGAGAGAAATAGGGACGAAGAGATGATTGGGGGATTTGTAAGAGAAATAGGGCATCGATTGATTTGGGAGGAATGATTTTTAGTACCATAAATGCCCTTAGATTAATTTAAATATCATACCCTTGTGTTTAATTATTTTCAAATGTTTACAACAATACCACGAAACATCTCAACCTTCTACTATTTTAATCGAACGACCCTTGTTTGGTTCCCGGGTTCTCGGTAAACTATAAGTTTCCAAATGATCATTCCTATATATATATATATAGTCCGGATCCGATTGGAACCATAAAATTGGTAGGAACAACGATAACTATTCTCCACTAATCATTTCGTCAAGGGAACACACGTCAAACTCATTTACTTAGTCGTGACGTGTTTGTACACGGCGCACATATATGGAACGCACTATGGACTCGAGGGAATAATAATTCACGACGAACGTCCATGAAACGTCATTCAAATGTTTTTTCTTTTCTTTTTCATTTATTTTTGTTATTTTTGTTTTTCTAATTATTTTTTTATTATTTTTTGTTAAAAAAATCAGTTTTTTTCTTAAATGGATATATATGCTCGGTTTTTATGCTTTTATATTTTTTTTTTTGTTTTTTTGTTTTTTTTTTTCATTTTTTAAATAATTTTTTCCCTGTTTTTTAGTTTTTTTTTATTTTAATATCTTTACTACATACTTGAAGATAGTATAATTTTTTTGTTTTTATTAATTTTTTTTTTAATTTTTTAAACTAAATATCGGTTTGAGTTTTTTAATATTTAACAATTATAAAATTTTAAATAAGAAAAATATTAAGGATCATAATATTTTTCATTCGTAATTTTTTTAATCATATTATTTTTGAATCATAAAATTTTGAATCATAGTATTTTGAATCATAACGATATTATGTGTCATATATTTTTGGATCATATTAATTTGAATAATAATATATTGAATTAAATAAAGTTTTTGTTCAATACAACATTTGGGTCATTATAAAATTTAAATCATTAATTTTGAATCCTGAAAAATAAACAAATTAAGAATCATTAAATATTTAATAAAAATATTTTTAGATCATAACAAGTTAAGGATCATAAACATATTGAATAATAATATTTCTGAATCATTAATATTTTGACTCATCTCTATTTGAATCATAGTATGTTCAACATTTTTTTTAAAAACTTTTTATCTTTTAAAACCAAGTTTGGTATCTAAAACACCTTATTTTAAAATTTTTTTTTTACAAAATCATTAGAATAGTGAGTAGAAGTATTCCTTAAATTTTTAAAAATTTTGGAGAATTCTTTTTCGGGTTTATATATATATATATATATATATATATATATATATATATATATATATATATATATATATATATATATATATATTCACGATTGTGCTCATTTTCTAGAGAATTAAATTCTAAGAACTTTGGTTTTTTCATATTTTTTGTTCAAAGAAAAAGAATTATGGCCGAAAAACTAAGTGTTAAAAAAAAAACCGAACAACCAATAAGAGTTGGACACTTGTCATGATGGGGGTGGGGTGTAACGTCCTGAAAATCATATGGTAAAATTTTAATTTTTAATATATATTCAAACCTTATTTTATCTTTATCAAAAATTTAAAAGTATTCTAGAGTAAAATAGTTATCAAAGTAAAATCTTAGCATCACGAATTGCGGAAAAACATGGGTGTGTGCGCTGTAATCAAGTCAGGCCCTTCCCTTTCAAACAGGATGTACCTGAAATCATAAACCACAAACCGTAAGCACAAAGCTTAGTAAGTTCCCCAAATACCACATACCATACATATCATACAATCCATACATATCATACATATCCAACAATCGATACAATGTGTTATGTGCCAACCATAGTCTTACCATTATGCCACGAGCCGTATCATGGTCTTCCTTGCTAGGACGGGGCCAAAACCCTTGGCCTTATAGGCATTCCAGTAGCCACATCCTATTCTTCCATGCAAGCATCACAAAGCCAACTAGCATATAATCTACAACTACTTAACTAATTAACTGCCCGAGTTCAGACCTGGTCTTACATACAGATTGCCAGGAGCCACCTCCTGGTCTTTCATAAAAATGCCAAGGGTCACCTTTGGGTTTTCATATAATACATAAACCAAATGGGCCGACATTGGTGTCTTCGACCCATAGTATAGTGAGGAGACTCACACTAACAGCTAAACCCATGAATAAATTTCAGACTACTAATCCGCTAAATCCCCATGTTATCAAACAAATAACACCCAATTAACAATTTGGTTCCAAACCAAATCCAATAACCCATATATAGGGTAAAAAGACCATTTTACCCCTCACATATTTTGGTCCGAGAGAGAGGCCCCAAACTCCCAATTGTAAACGCCCAAACCAAAAACCATCTAAAGCCCACTTATGGCCCAATTTTCCAAATTGGGCCAAAACCCTTGCTTAGGCCTTACCCTAAAGCCCATTAACATTTCCTCAATCCAAACACTTATTTATAGATTGCCAAACAAATCCCTAAGCAATCTAAGTCCAGAAGATAGCCCAAACTGAAGCCCAAACACACAAAGCCCATTCAGACCGAGTATACGTGGCGTACAGTCACGTACGCGCAGTGTACTTGCTTGGAGGCTTGTATGTTGTGCGTACCTACTTGTACGCCCATCGTACTCACCCTCATTCAATCCAATCCCGATTTCCACTTAATCCTTTAATTAAAAGCTTTCCAAATCACAGATTTAACCTCCTTGAGCTGGAATACCACGTAAAGTAGCAATCTTTACATTCATACAAGGCTAAAAGAGGCTCTTACGCTTAAAAGGGACTTAATGGTTGACCTAATGCATGAATGAATCCAAAATACACATAAATCATGGACCTTTATGCTCAAGGATACCAAAAAAACTCATATCTAGAAAGATGAACCCTTAAATAACCTAACTCCTCCATAAACCCTAAAAGGAGATCAAAATCATAATAAACTAGCCATGAAGAGATCTAATCATACATAAGCCAAGATGCAAACTTGATACCTCGAAACGCTTCCCCACAAGATGATGGTTCTAGATCCAAAGTCCCTCCACCCAGCCAAACAACTTCAAGCTTCTCTTCTTTCCTTCCTATGGGAAAAATGTGCTACACAAACCTTCTAAGATCTCAAGAACATTACCAAGACGCTACAGGGTCGATTTAGAGTTTTTAGACTATGGAGACTGAATTAGAAATGAAGGAAGGGGGCTAACATTAAGCTTATATAGGGTACAAATACGTAAAATTAGGGTTTCTCACTAACTCTCATATGCCCAGGTTACGAGGTCTCACACCCCGATCCCTTCTCTGAAGTACACTAAGCATACACTCCCTTACACAAGGCGTAGCCCCACTCACATAAGCACGCCCCATGTAGTCCCTTGGTGTACCCTGCATACTAGGATTTACCCTTAAACCATAATTCACTCCGAAGGCTATATAACTTTCTCGATAGCACTCCGATTCCGACCATCCTTATATCCATGAAGAGGTATCGAGAAGCTCAACACCAATATCTACTCATACTTGACTTAAAGTTCCTCAAACACAAGACCTAATTTCCATAAAATCCCACTACCAAATTACCAAAATTCCCCCAGGCACTAAAATCAATTCCAAATGCCTGAACCATCTACATTTCATGACTCACCCTAAATGGGTAACGATTCGAAACAGGGCGTTGCAACTCTCCCTAAATTAAATTGGATTTCGTATTCGAAATCAGTCCTTACCTTTCCCAATATGCTAACATCCTAAGCAACACGACCACAACCCCGAGAATACCACAGCCTTCCCAAGGCGATCGAAATCAACCATAGCTGAACTCGCCAAAACTGAAGAAGAACGAACCTTAAACCCTTGCAGAAAACCACGTGTACCTTTCCCGAAACCTGAAATCTCAAATTGGTCTGACTTCCTGACAGACCAGCCACACTGAATCATTATCATACTAGATCCTCATTGAATACCAGACTAAACAAAACACTTCCAATACTGATTTCCTTGATGCTTCTATAGGAACAAAATCACTGACTTTATATTGTTGTAGAACACTTATACTTAACAGAAGGGCTCAAATAATCATTCGAGTAGGAGATTCCTCCCTAAAACGGTTAGACTCAAACGAGAGTTGCACAACAGAGTGCAATCAACCACTCTGAGATTATTTAATCCAACTGCAAGCATCTTAGCGTGCACTGAATAGCAACCGACTCCACACACGAATCCCAAATCACTGAAACCATTCCGACTCATCTTCCTGCCCCTTAGCTGCTTTCCAAAAGCATCCAAGACCTCCCTGGTCCAAAATTGTTTGCCAACTACCTGAAACACCGGACTCCTACCCGATTGCGGAGCCAGAAGACACATACACACACACATAGTCGCCCTACGTGACTCTCCAAAAGAAATTATCGACTTACAATAATTTCCCAAACCACCTTGCCACCAAACCTACTTCTAAAATGAATGCTACATGACCCACTATAGTCTTATATCATACCCGGTCTCCTATGACCTACCATTTCCTGATTCCAAGCATGATGTGGCCTTTTCACAGTCTTACGAGCTGACCCACTTTGGTCCATCTGAAAAAATTTGTGAGAAATCTTGGATTTGCCACACTCTCACCGATGCACAGGGACCGGTGAATGCTACAAGCCACCCCTCAGTCTTACAACACTCCTACACTATCTGCCAACTAGTGAATGCTACAAGCCACCCCACAGTCTTACAACAACTCCACACTATCTGCCAACTAGTGAATGTTATGGCTACCCTGTAATCTTACAATACTTCCACACTATATGCCATCTAGTGAATGGTACGGGCCACCCCGCAACCTTACAACACTTATTCCTTGCCATTGCCACCGCCCATGGTCTTACCTCCAATCTATCACTCCGAGCACATCCAAATTCGGGTATGCACTCGACCAAGCAGTCAAGTTGAACTTTAGTCATGACTGGAATCCCAACTCGGGTCCACCAAAAGCTTGCTATCCATCACCAAGAAGGTGCTAACCAACTGTTGGGAGGTTTATCGAACTCCCAACTCACACCATCCTCAATCCAATCGGCCACTTGGGCCGCCCCCACCCCCTACGGGGATGTGAAACGCACCCTCGTTTCACATCTAATTCTGCACCCAGAGATCTGAACGGTTCTACCCCACAATGATTCGACTAAGCTCTCCCAACACTTAAGGTTTGAAGGATTCCTAATCTATCTTACCCCTTATGATTGAACTATTAAAACCTGCACTTGCTAACTCTAATGATCTATTACTAGCCAAACCCAAATGCCGCACAACCCTTGAAGACCAGATGAACTGTCCCCAAAATCCTGGCAAACCTGATAACTATAGATACTTTCCATGATATAACACCCAACTCTTGAAGTCCTCAGAACTGATGTCACAACCAAAGCCTTAGCAATAGACACTTTCTCTTGGCACTCCTAGTGACCAACTGAGCACAAAAGATAAAATAACTGAATGCTAACAATACTGGAGAACTAACCCGCTGAATCTTGACCATAAACATTCCACACAATACCCCTGAACCGATCCTACTAAGAACCACAATAATAATCGGACATACTGAAACCTGCTCAACAAGATGCAACCCTTTCTGATCCACTAATGATTAATGACATGCGAATGGCATATAATAATTCTTTTAGAGATAACCCCAACATAAATAGAGAATTAAACCAAAGATAATGCTTACTCTAACCAATGCAATATTTTGAACAACATATATACTGATAAAAACCGAAAAGAAAGGAAAAGATAACATAACTACAATAATGCCTGCTAGAGTCTTGATCTCCCTTGCCTGACACTACAATGCCCGACTCCTCTCTGCTAGGACTCCAGCTCTACCATCATATCCATTAGTAATCCTCAAAATAACCGGAGCAGGTGCACTCACTACTCCTCCCCTCAACATCGGACATTCATCATTCTTTTGGCCTACATGGTTGCAGTGAAAACATAACGAGCTTGCCCCCTGAGGGAAATCCTTTTTGACATGACTAATCCTGCGAAACTCGTAGCAGCCTAAACCCCTGGAATGACAAACCCCATCGTGTAGTTTCATGCATGTGCTGCATTGAATTCGGCCCTGCTGGCCTCTTGAATGCTGATTAGAAGTCTTCGGTCTCTTCCCGGGACCCTCCACTTTATGCACCTTATATGTTCGCTTCTTCCCAAGGTGCTCCAAATCGATCTCCCAATCTTGGGCTCTAGAAATCATATCATTCAGGTTCTTGCACCCTAAACTACTCACAAACTCCCTGATATCATCCCACAACATATCATGATACCTCACCTTATTCATTTCCTCATCTGCTGCATACTACATAATCAATAAACCCTCTTCCAGAACTTAGCAGCGATCTTTGCCATAGTCTCAGTAGTCTGGTGGAGATCCTGAAAGTCTTGCGCCAACTGTTGCACCTCAATCACCAGTGCAAACTCAACTTGGAACCTGGTTGAAAAATCATCCCATGGCATAACATCAACAACATCATCACCTACCTCATGACCACCCTCTTCCCACTAATCATGTGTCATGTCCTTCAATAGGAAGGAAGCATATCTGACCTTCGCCTCCTTAGGGTAAAAACTCGTTCTGAACGTGTTAGCCATACTGCTAACCACGTCCTACTAGCAATGGGGTCCCTTTCCCCATAGTATGAAGGATCTCTACAAGCACATATCTCACGAAAAGAAAGAGCGAGCTCCAATGAAAGCCATAACCTCATCACGAAAAGCGCTTTTGCTCTCATCCAAGATCTCCAAAATCGCCTCCTTGACCGAACCAAATATCATAGGAGTCTGATCCAAAATACCACGGGTAATTTCGTAAGAGATAAACTCCTGCATCTGCTCGCTAATCGGCTCAGTACCTGTACCTGAGCCGGAAATAAAACCAGAACCAAAACCTCCTCCCTGAGCGCTCATCACCAACTGAAATACATCATGCAAATGATCAGAACATACCTAAAAATTCTCCTCCCACAAGCTTCTTAGATTCTCCAAGTATGGATCCTATGTTTTTAGTAGTACGTGCCCAATACTACCTTCCACACCTATCCATATATTTCTCAGGAATCATCCTGAATCATCTAAGTCACCCTATAAAACCGATGCACCAAACCCACTGAAACATATCTTAGGCTCTCCTACGTTCCCGACCTCACCATGCACTTAGCTACTGAAAATCTCCCACCAATGTCAACTAACTACCTCATGAATACAGTCACATGCAATAAAGATCAGTTAATCCTTCGAGTAGAAGACTCAACCCTAGAACGGTTGGACTCAAATGAGAGCTGCACAGTAGGGTCAGATCAAACACTTTGAGATTATTTAACCCGTTCCAGCTGTGACTTAGCATATTCACTTAGTAGTTGATCCACACTGCTAAGAGCCCTACAAATCACAAAGCAAGCAACATTCAGGAAATGGAAAATCTAACCATCATACACTAAACAAGCCATTTTATCCACTTATCTGGAATCCATACTAGCATGCAATTCTCAAGCTCATACCATCAGGCGTATAAAGGCATCTCTCCTATCATACAATACTGAGTAGATCCTTAACCTTAATATAGCATGAAATTATCACAAACATATCATATATCATAATAACATGTATTGGTATTCTGGAAACCATTTACTTGACCTTGGCTAGTTGCATGCATCTCACCCCTTTCTTTGATTAGAAATTCCTTTTTAAATAAAATTTTATTTTAAAAATCTTCACCAAACCCTTAGTTTGAGCTCAGGCACACCCGAGAGTATGCCCAAATCCCTCAAACCAAGGCTTTGATACCAACTTGTAAAGTCTCGAAAATTATATGGTAAAAATTTCATTTTTAATATATAATCAAACATTCTTTTATCATTATTTAAACATTTAAAAGTATTCAAGAGTAAAACAGTTATCAGAGTAAAATCCTAAAATCACGAATTGCGGAAAAACACAGGTGCTTGCACTGCAATCAAGCCGGGCCCTTCCCTTTTGAACTAGAAGTACCTGAAACCATAAACCACAAACTATAAGCACAAAGCTTAGTGAGTTGCCCAAATACCACATACCATAGGTATCATATGATCCATACATATCCCACATATGAGGTCTTGCACCTCGATCCATTCTCTAAAGTAAGCGAAGCGTACATTCCCTTACGTAAAGCGTAGTCCCACTCGTACAAGTACACCCTGCGTACTCCCTTGGTATGCCCTGCGTATTAGGGTTTACCCTTAAACCCTAATTCATTCTAAAGGCTATAACTTTCTCGAGACCGCTCCGATTTCGACCATCCTAATATCCATGAGGAGGTATTGAAAAAGCTCAATACCGGTATCAACTCTTACTTTACTAAAACTTCCCTGAACACAAGACCCAATTTCCATAAAAGGCTGCTACCAAATTACCAAAATGCCCCTAAGCACCAAAACCACTTTCGAATGCCCGAACCATCTACATTTCATCACCCACGCCCAAATGGCTAACGATTCAAAACAAGGCGTTACATGAGGGCATGTGTCAACTGCTGGAGCAGCCACATGACAAAATTTTCCTTTTCTTTTTTCTTTTTTCTTTTGTATGTTAATCTTTTTGCTTTTGTCACTTGTACATTCAAAATAATTAAACTTCTCCAGAAATTATCAAAATCTCACAATTAATTACGAAAATACAATATCATCTTGCGAGATGTAAACTAAAAATAAAATGCATATATATATATATATATATATATATATATATATATATATATATATATATATATATATATATATATATATATATATATATATATATATATATATAGGGAAGGGTTATATGGAATCCAAAACACCATAAAAACTATAAAAATGTATTAAAAAAATACTTAGAGATCATAAATCTTTTTTTTGACTTTATATTCATTAAAAACGCTACTTTTTATATAAATTTGCTGAATTTATTTATTTATTTTTTTGAAAAACCAAATAATTATTAAAAAACTAAAACAAATAAAATAAAAAAAATCGATTTTTTTTCAACGAATTTATAAAAAACTGCGATTTTTAAGAATATAAAGTCAGAAAAGAATATTTGTGATCTCTAAGTATTTTTTATGCATTTTAATCTTTTTTAGGGTTTTTTATTTTCAATATAACCCTTCCATACATACATATATATATATATATATATATATATATATATATATATATATATATATATATATATATATATATATATATATATATATATATATATATATATATATATATATATATATATGTGTGTGTGTGTGTGTGTGTGTATATATAAATATATATATATATATATATATATATATATATATATATATATGTAGACTTAGGTTATTTTATTTTAACTAATTATTGTGTGGATGTATAAATGATTGTGAGCCAATCATTTTACTTATTTTAAGAAATTTATTAACACATATTATTGAATGAAATATAATTAAAAAATACATCTAATTTAACTACAAGGGTATTTTAGTAAATTAATATAGATTTAATAAAGGAAAATTTCATATTTTAAGGGATCATAGATCCATTAATTTTAAAAATCCGATTTTATAATTTATAATTATTTTAATTTTGACATTCTAACATAATATGTTTATGAGTATATTAAAAAATAAAAGTATTCTTGAACTATAAAATAAAAAAAAAAAATTCATGAACATATTTCTTGATCATTACTTTAAAAACTTCTTGTAGAATAACAAATTATTGAATCATCAATTGAAGAATAAAAAAAAATTTACATTAATTCTTATAGCATACGGGTAACAATCGCTAAGAATTATATTTATTGTTAAAGAATAAAACTAAAAAAAAAAATTCAAATCAGGAAAAAAAAACATCCAAATCCATCAAAGACACCAATACATTCAAAAATAATAATGTTGCTAAGAATCATTTTCAATTTTGTGATTCGTTCTTCAAGCAAAACAAATCTAATTGTAGTTTAGAATCCAATAATGCGTTAGCAAATGAAAAATAAAAAAACTAAATTCTTTTTTAAATAATATACGTACTTATGAATTGCGCAAAAACTAATAACCAAGAAGTGTAGAACATGCATAAATCAGTGAGAAAATATCCATATTCCATTCTGACAGAATTAGAATTAATGATTCAATTCCGATAGAATTAGAATTGAGGATTCAATTACCCTATGCATTATGTTAGAAAAATATCGAAGTAAAAAATGCATAAATAGTAAATACAAAGGAAATCTCTTGTACTTGATGGAACCAGACCTAAGCAGGTTAAGAAAGAGTAAAAAAATATGCAATGGAGTTTCTCATATGATTAGGTTGGGGCAACCATCGGGTCTAATCATTTCAGCCAAAATTAATGGACTATAAACAGGCTGCATTCCATACAACATAATTTAGCAGAAGGTAAAGAAAGGTTTGGGAGTTTAAATGTGAAAATATATGTATAAAGAAGTATGATCCTTTCAAAAGTGATTCTAAGTTCAATTCCAACTGTAGAATGCTTAGCCATGGCCTTTGTTTCCATGGATTCTATCGGAAAAGGAGGTAACATCCATACCCCCAATGATAACAGAAGATGAATCAATATTAATTGAAGTTGCAAATGCAAGTGTATATACAGATGAAAAAAGGAATGAATGTTAGAATTCTAGGAGAAGTTGCATCAAAGCCATAAATCTCATTCATGATAGTAGACTTGCCGAACCCTGTCGGACCAATCACTCCGATCACTGTAAAATCAATGTTGTCCGTCAAAAACTGCAATCAAACGAGTTCAATATACGACATACATATGGGTTAAGTTGAAAAAAGGCTAGCAACTTACCGAAAGGAAGCGATCAATGTGGAAATCCCAGGAGTCGGATAACAGATTCAGAAAGCCAACGGAGGGGTGGAAGGAGCGGAGTGATGATGAAGCATCATCAGGACCACCGCCACCTGGTCCGCGATTGTACTTGGCGGCAGTGACTAGAGCTTGCTTGGCTAATAGGATTTTGGGGGCTTGATGAGAGGAAGTAGACGATGAGACGTTTAAATTTGAGGAACCGCTTCCTCCACCGATTGCTGACATTGCCGACGGACTCCTCACTGTATACAATTGCTGAACAGAAGGGGGATTTTAAAGCATACATACTTGTTTATCCGGAGAAAGCAGGAGCCCTCACCCAAGCTCTCCATCACAAACTTTTAGTATCAGAAAGTGAAAGATATATATATATATATATATATATATATATATATATATATATATATATATATATATATAGAGTGAGAGAGAGAGGGAGAGAGAGAGCAACGATGAGGGGTGGGTTGTTCATGCGCTCAATGCTAGGGCAAGGTTGAAGAAGATTAGGGATTAATTAAATACTTATTTAGTAACCAAAATTAAATAATAGCTAAGATTATATATTTACAATTATTTAGGTTTGTAAAATGATTGGTTCATATATATATATATATATATATATATATATATATATATATATATATATATATATATCTTAATCTTAATTACCTTATAAAGCATTTTTGGTCAAATGTCGAATTGTAAGTCGTACAAACATACAATGCATTTGTACAATCAATTTATGAATTACAAAAATAGTAGAGTACATATGGTCAACATTTGAAAAGATCAAATCTCTTATCCCCTATTCTTAGGTTATTTTGATCCTGTGCATTCATTATCTCCGTATTTCCCCAAATCTAGTTCACAATTTCTGTTCACAAATCTTGGATATATATCGCTGATGTTTCCATTTTAAGGGTTTAATTCATCTTTAAACATTCAACCACCATTGTCACACACGTCGCTTGGCGCGGATAAACGACTAATATATATATATATATATATATATATATATATATATATATATATATATATATATATATATATATATATATATATATATATATATATATATATATATATACACACTACTATTATGTGTTTTATGTACTCTTAAAATTTTTAAATCCTTTGTTACACCTATTAGTCTATAATGCTTTCGTCCACCTTGTGAAAAGATAAAAAAAATTAACGAAAAAGATAATAAAACGAGGTTGTGTTTGCGACCAATATAATAATAATGATAAATAAATAAATAAAGTAACCGAGCCATTATAGAAAACATCATTTTGGTAATGGAAAACATTAAAAATACAAACATGATATTCAATCCAAAAGACAGTTACGAAAGTTTTTTTTTTTTTTTTTTTTTTTTTTCCTTTTTAAAAATGTGTTTTAAAAATGATTCTAGAAGTAGGGTCGAAGAAGTTTATAGAAAAAGAGTAGGGTCGAAGAAGTTTATAGAAACATTGATCTTGGGAGGAAGACCACTATTTTATATATTTACATTATAATCAATCACTTATAGTTATAGACCATGACATTATGAACCATGATTTTATGTATTTATATTATATTTTTTTCTTATAAATATATCTTTTTATCTGGTAGTTAGCATTTGGATCGGATTGGTTGGACCCGACCGATTTGGAAGAAGTGTGTAGAGCGTGGCCACACATGTGGAGGCTTATCAAATCCATGTCCAATTCCGATTCTTGTACTTCTTGGACCGATACAAATGTAGTTGCATATAGAACATGATGTCGAAACATTACCAAAAGTAAGTTTTCTGATGCTAATATCATTTTCATTTGATAAGCCCCTTAGCTCATCTATTACTTCATACAAATGTAGTTGCATATAGAACATGGCGTCGAAGCATTACCAAATGTAGTTGCATACAAATGTAGTTGCATATAGAACATGACCCCTCCACCATTCTATCGTATTAGCTTATAGTTCGATCTTATATATCTATGCACTTCGCATTCACCGAACATATAATATATATAGTGCAAATAATAAGCCCCTTAGCTCATCTATTAGTTCCAATTACACAAAAATCTGGTGACACTAAATCACTAACAAAAATTACTGTCTAAACTTAAGTACAAACTCTAACTTAATTGTTGGAAAAGTCCACATATATTTCTGACTTTACACAAATGAGATATACATGTTTTAAAGTTTTCATGGATTACAAAAATTTGACTAAAAGCTGAAAATTTTCCAGCCTTGATATCTAACTACAACAAGCACATCATTGCTCCGATTCGCTATGGCTGTATCAAACTATATTGCACTTCTTAAAACTTAGAAACAAACTATAGAAATCGGTGTCATTGTTGATTATTTTTAAAAATGCCCATTGGCATATGCACTTATAGCTACTTCTCCAACTCCACGGTCTCTTATTTTAGACATCTTTCAATATGCAGTCATATCGCCAAGAGCAAAGTCAAAAGAGTTTGATGTTGAATTTAACCTTTGTCAAACTAACTTGGTTCTAACTAAAGAAGAGTTCGTAATTTGCTTAGGTCTAAGCGATGGTTCTCATGAACCTTCAAGATTTGTCACACCTTCTTCTGCTTAGCTGTTGAGATTGTTCAAGGAAATAGGGTGCAAATTTGAAGCAAAAGTTGAACCAAACCTTTCCAGAATTAAGAAAACTCGCCTTCCCATGCCATGGCACTTTCTCAGTTTCGTCCTCACTCATTGTCTTTTAGGATCAGTTGGTGGACACAGTCGTTGTACAACAGATCTTTGGATTGTCATGTATGGACTTTTCTATAATATCAACATTGGCTATGTGTCTATTCTTTGAGAAGACTTCCTCACCTTTCTCCCTGTCTCAAAGAATAAGTTCCTAATTTATCATCCTCACTGGTGGTCCATCATTATTCGTGATGTCATAAATAATAACAATCACGAACCAAAGGAGATTCCAGACAACCCACTTCCATTATTCTTGCATGTCTCACCATATCAGATTCGTACTGCATTTGAATCTGAGTATTCACATCTAGTCATCATTCCAAATGTTATTCTAGCAAAACTGAGTTAAAACAGTGCCTCTCTGTGCTCATATCACAAATACATCAAGGGAAATACTTCATCTCCCAAAAGGAAAAGGAAGTACTCAGATCATGCTTCCAAGAAGTCAGCAAGGAAGAAGAAGCGATCAAAGCTAGATCAACCGCCTTCTATCCCATATCCACACGTATCTGAAGATAATATTGGAGCAGATTTAGATGCGCCCACATCTCCTCCTAAGCTGGTACAACCTCTAAGCCGCTCCCTTTCTTAGATCCCTTGTTTTAAGCTCCATCTGATTATGTCAAATCATCCTCTCCAGCTCCAATTTCACAAGCATCCTTTCAGTCGTATCTAGAAGGTCCAAGCAATCATGTCTCCTTGGTTGATTATGATTCAAATGAGGATCATGACCAAGACGGTGAAAAGCAATCTGAACTTGAAGATCTCACTAAAAGCTCTCCACTACAAGATAATCAAGATGATGACACTTCTATGCAGACGGTAGACATACCTTCTAGTGAAGGAGTGATAGTTGACGATGAACCAAATGACATGTCAATCGTCTTACGCTCAACGCATCTACCAAGACATTTAGCATTGATCTTGATGATTAATCTACCTTACCTAAAAAAGATTCCAAAGACAAGGATGATACTCAATAAGTAAAGTTCTCTTCTTTTCCTCCAGATCCTCCTCGGGGTGATGGTACTCTAGTACATATAGATGAACCAAATACATCTGAACCTGAGCATAAACGTATTAGACTAACTGCTGAGATGGTAGCTAATTGTATTAAGGAAATCCGCTTTCACACATCCTCTCATTATAAATATTTGGACAAATTTCAATTGTATCTTGAACGTATCGCAGACAATGTGTGTATCCTTAATGAGAAAACAGACGCACAACTGAAAAAACTTAAGGTCACAATTGAAGACTTTAATGGCATGGCTGCGTATATCAAGGGTGTCACACCCCCAAAACCGAAACCGAGGAAACGTTCGGGGGAAGATGATGTCATGTTCAATATCACAACAATCGCATAATAGAAATAAAAGTACAACAACCATTACATTGTTAAAGTATAGTTTTACATTTGTGTTCAAATCAATGTATACTTGACACCAAAATGTATAGGAAAAGCTAAAAGACATGACTATATGAAGCTCCGTATTCTCAAAACTTGTGGATACCTTTTATTGATTTCCTGAGAATACAAGTAGTTTTGACAAGAGTGTTAACAATTAAGTTGGTGAATTCATAAGCATGTTTGTAATTGAAATCTGTCATTTGTTCCTTGAAAATGTAAGTATGTTCTCCCAAAAAATATTATATTTTCTATTATAAATGTGTTGTAGTCTTAATACCCTAAGACCAAAATGTGTAATTGTTATCATACTCTGAAATGTTATAATATATTTTTAATTCACATAAAATCATGAAATGTATGTTTTCTCTGTACTGGTATAGTATTATGTATTTGTACTTGTATGAAAACTCTATAAATGTAAGTGCCTGGATTCACCAACTGTATTGTAAAATACTGTATTGTAGTTTTATTATTTAATAAAACTAAGTGAAATTGTTTACTTATTCATACACCAATCGTATTGTTCAATACCAAATTATGAGTTATCATAACCATGCTTGTTGACCTAAGATGGCCTAAACACGACGTTCTTCAGGCGTCGTAATTGGTACAACATTTGTCACCCCACGCTCGCTGGCCTAATCGGTAGCCAATAGTTTATGTGCGGGATTGTCCGTCCCGTATAGATCTATACACAAGTGTCATGCTCTCCCTCCAGAAGACTCTCGTTATAATTTCAGGGCTTGGTTGATACTTAGATAAGTACTTGAAGTAAGTCTAACAAAACTATATCGACGGTTACGTGTAGAATAATGAAAAACCATTTTGTATTGATAAAATCATATGTATGACTCATAAACTATACCTATTACAGTTTATATGTTTATTTTTTGTATGGAATCCCGAATTACTAAAGTAGTATATTTATTTTAGTAAAAATGACAACTGAAAACTATTTGAATAGTTTTGTTATTAACACAATATTTTCTTGTGTTTTACTTGTATCCCTCCCCCCTAAAATATGAAAAGAGAGTTTTGCAACATAATCCGAGAGGCCTCGCACACTATTTATAGTAACAATATGACCCTCGGTACGTTAGGGGTTCCTTCGAGGAATGCTGCGCGTTATGGTACGCAGGGCGTACCCTCCTATGCGGGGATGACGAGCGGGGCTCGTGTCTAGTTTTCTGAGATTTCAAACGTGTTAGTCATGCGAAGCGAATTGGTGGCCGACTCCGGACCAGGTGGCTGCGAACGCGGGGGTTCCCCTTCGGACCAGCCTCAAAATTTGGGCCTCAAATTTCAAAAATTCATAACTTTCGCATATGAGCTTCGTTTTTGATGTCCTTTATATCCACGCATAGGTGAGACCATACTCTACAACTTTCGTTTAGACTCCATCGACAAATTTTGTATTTATTTTTAAAGTTATATTTCTAATAGGCCAGGACAGGAAAAGTCCGTTAAAAATTCATAACTTCTTTATTCAACGTCCATTTTCATCTGTCTTTTTACCGTTAAACTACTATTAATGAGATGTTTGATTCTCATTGATGTTGTGTCGGCTAAAAATCACTTGATCTATAATTCGAATTCTGAGCTACACATCGCTATGCCAAATCTTAAAAAAATCATAACTTCTTCATACGAAGTGAGATTTGGACGTTCTTTTTATGCACGCTCTCGGTTTAACGTATACTAAGACTTTCATTTATATTGTTAAGGCTAAAAAGCATTTTATTATAAACTCACTTTTTAATGACACACAGTGTCATGCCGATTCTGTCGCGAAACTTTGATAGGCCATAACTTCTCCGTTATAGCACATATTTCGGCGTTATTTATATTTTTCGGAATCCTTGTCATGACCACTACACCTTTCTTGATTGATATCGGGTTTATTGATAACACGCTTGATTGGTTTGCATGGATGCATCTTTCTGCCATAAGGTTTAAATATAAATTTATGGTAAGTCTCCAGTAGTAATTGTAAGTCATATGTTATTGAACTATATTATCAGTTATGTATGTAATATGTCCTGTCATTAAAGTATTTGCAAGTAATTCATAATAGAAGTCTGTATAAAATAAAATTATGAATTTAATAGTAATGCTTCAAATGAAATTCTGTGATTTGATCCATACTATGTCCTTTTAAAATCACTTGGTGTATACAAGTTGTATGTAATTAAGATTGAATAGACTGTTGAACATAATGGGTCTGCCTTAAGTCCACAAAAAAAAAAAGGAACAAGACCTACATCGGTCCTACCATTTCTAATTCAATAGAATCTTAAATACATATAACTTTAACATATAGACTAAGTAATCATAGATTTACCATGAGTAAAGAATTTATAAGAATGTTAAGAAATTTGTGATAACTCCTAATGAAATAAAATGCATGTCAATTTTGTTTATATATATTTTTGTACATAGTAATTAGGAAAATTTGACCTTGATATAGGTCTACATTATATCAACGTAAGGAAAATTTTGAATGCAGTACGACCCACGAATAGTGTATTCACTTAATCGCATGATTGAAATTACATATTGAAAAGAGTGGCACTAACGCCCACTCGGAAATATAGTCTATAACATGCTGTGAGTAGTGTATACAGTACTCGCGATGGGTGCTGCTCTGTGGACCATGAAACGAAGCCATGAAATTTCACGTTGCCCTTATCTCAGTTCAAGATTCATCACTTGGCGTTCTGCCTCGATCACCCATCCCTCCAATACAACTCGATGTTCCCGAAGTTCCCTAACCTCAGCTTGCGCTGCGATCATCTGTACCTGAAGGACCTCTGTGTGATCTCGGGTTCGATTGTGGTCTTCATCCAGACGGCAATGACGGACAGCGATAACTTCAGTGGTGGCGCTAACCTCCATGATCTGGTTGACGGATTCCCTTGTCCGTTCTCCAATTTGGGTGATTCGTTGTACCATGACCAGGAGGGCTCTGTCTGCAGGTCCTCCGTGACTAAGATTATAAAAACCCCGTTCCATGCCGTAGGGGGTCGCTGGCCTTGTTGTCTACTCCAATGCTCTAGGTTTTCCACCCAATGAGGCGTGGGTCAATTGTAGCTGTAACGATGTGCTGGAACGCAGGCTATGTTTGGTGGATTAATAACTTTGAGTTTGGTGTCTGAGTCTTCTGATCCCTCTTCTTCAGAATATTCTTCTTCTTGTTCCTCCTTAGGATCCTCTTCGGGATCATCATCAACCTATCCACCATTTCCCTAATTAGGGAAATAGAGGTATCTAGGTGGGTGAAATCCTACCATAATGTCTATACGAGAATAGAGGTAAGAAGCATGGAAAGAATTTAAGCATGTTGTTTTATAGTATCACAAAATACTCCTATAGTATTTTAAATTTGTATGATAAAGGTTCTCTGTATGGTTTGTTTGCAAGTTTTAGACTTGTTGTAACACCATGATCACTCTTGAAAACATGTTGCTCATATCTAAAATAAATATAGTTGATCATGCTATATTTATCCCAAATACGATTACATAACTGTCTAGGTTTAACTGTAGTGTCCAACATCTAAATACTTATATGTAGTTCTCACTGTGATACTGTTTCTTGTATGTATGCATGTTAGTATACTTCTTATAAAATACTTATATTTTAAAAGTATTCTTTTATTCAGACCGTTTCAGCCCCATTGTATTTATAGTTTTATATCTTTTATGGTTTGATATACTAAGTTCATTATAAACAATGCTCTGATACCAATCTATCACACCCCCTAACCGGAACGGCGGAAACGTTCGGGGCGGATGACGTCAAGTTTGGTATCACAACAATTGCATAATAGAAATCAAATTACAACAACAATTACATTGTTAAAGTATAGTTTTACATTCGTGTTCAAATCCATGTATACTTGACACCAAAATGTATAGCAAAAATTAAAAGACATGACTATATGAAACTCTGTCTTCTCAAAACTTGTGGATACATGTTTATTGATTTCCTGAGAATACAAATAGTTTTGAAAGGAGTGTCAACAATTAATTTGGTGAGTTCATAAGCATGTTTGTAATTGAAATCTGTCATTTGTTCCTTGAAAATGTAAGTATGTTCTCCTAGAAAATTCTATATTTTCTGTTATAAATGTGTTGTAGTCTTAATACCCTAAGACCAAAATGTGTAATTGTTATCGTACTCTGAAATATTATAATATAGTTTTAATTCACATAAAACCATGAAATGTACGTTTTCTCTATACTGGTATAGTATTATGTATTTGTACTTGTATGAAAACTCTATAAATGTAAGTGCATGGATTCACCAGCTGTACTGTAAAATACTGTATTGTAGTTTTATTATTTAATAAAACTAAGTGAAATTGTTTACTTATTCATACACCAATCGTATTGTTCAATACCAAATTTTGAGTTATCATAACCATGCTTGTTGACCTAAGATTTCCTAAACACGACGTTCTTCAGGCGTCGTAATTGGTACGACATGTGTCACCCCAGGCTTGCCGGCCTAATCAGTAGCCAATAGTTTAGGTGCATGATTGTTAGTCCCGTATAGATCTATACACACGTGTCACGCTCTCCCTCTAGGAGACTCTGGTTATAATTTTAGGGCTTGGTTGATATTTAGATAAGTACTTGAAGTATGTCTCACAATGCTATATCGACGGTTACGTGTAGAATAATGAAAAACCATTTTGTATTGATAAAATCGTATGTTTGACTCATAAACTATACCTATTATAGTTTATATGTTTGTATTTTTGTATGGAATCCCGAACTAGTAAACTACTATGTTTATTTTAGTAAAAACGACAACTGAAAACTATTTGAATACTTTTGTTATTAACACAAGATTTCCTTGTGTTTTACTTGTATCCCCCCTTAAAATATGAAAAGATAGTGAAAACGTAGGGGTATGAACTCACCTGATAAAGTGGTGATTCGGACAACACTTCGCTTCTTGAAATCGAGAGTTTCTACTGAAAACCAGGTTCGGCGCAGGTAGAGTTTCAAACCGAAAAGACTCTTTTCTTGGGGATTTCGGGTGCTCCGGGGATTTATTCTAGTGTTAGGGAGGTTCCCTAAGCTTGGGGAGGGTTTAGAGTGGCTTAAGAGGGTGTATAGGGTGAAAGAGAGAATGAATTTTGCAACATAATCTGAGAGGCTTCGCACATTATTTATAGTAACAATCTGACCCTCGGTACATTGGGCGTTCCTGCGAGGAACACTACGCATTATGGTACGCAGGGCGTACCCTTGTACGCGGGGCGGAGGATTGGGGCTCGTGTCTGATTTTTTGAGATTTCATATGTGTTAGTCATGCGAAGTGGGTTGGTGGCGAACTCCGGACTAGGTGGCTTTGAACGCGGGGCGTTCCCCTTTGGATCAGCCTTGAAATTTGGCCTCAAATTTCAAAAATTCATAACTTTCGCATACGAGCTCTGCTTTTGATGTTCTTTATATCCACGCGTAGGTGAGACCATACTCTACACCTTTCGTTTAGACTCAATCTGCAATTTTTCAATTTATTTTTAAAGTTATATTTTTAACAGGTCAGGACAGGAAAAGTCCGTTAAAAATTAATCACTTCTTCATCCGACGTCCATTTTCTTCTGTCTTTTTACCGTTAATCTACTATTTATGAGATATTTGATTCTCATTTAGGTTGTGTCGGCTAAAAATCGTTCGATCTATAATTTGGATTCGGAGCTATACACTGTTATGCCGAATCTTAGAAAATTCATAACTTCTCATATGAAATAAGATTTGGACATTCTTTTTATGCGTGCTCTTGGTTTAACGTATACTACGACTTTCATTTATATTGTTAAGGATAGAAATCATTTTATTATAAAATCACTTTTTCTGACACATAGTTTCGTGCCAGTTCTGTCGCTAAACTTTGATAGGCCATAACTTCTTCGTTATAGCTTAGATTTCGACGTTCTTCATATTTCTGGAATCCTTGTCACAACCACTACACCTTTCTTGATCGATATCAGCTTTATTTCTTTATTACTTTAGAATGAGTTACAATTTGAGCTAGACTATTACATTGACTTGAAATAACGATTTGTTACAAAGGGACAAGTTATACGTAACATGCTGCGGATGAAACTCTAGATCTAAAAATTCAAAAGACCATCGAAGGTCATCTCTCTCTAATGTATTAGAAAATCGATGATTTTCTTCGTTCTTTATCAAATCTAGATTCAGTCTAGGAAGCTAAACTAGATCATTTGTAAAGTAATATCACTACTCAAAACCGATATGTTGCCACTCTTGAAAAGTCAGTTACAGAACTCTCTAAAGTTCCATAATTATCTTCCACTACTCCTTTCAAGCATTTAGTGAGCAGGTTCAACGTCAATTGGACTCATTGCAATCTGACACTGCAAATCTCTCAAAATCCAATTCTCAGAAGGACCATAACTACTCGGGTGAGATATCTTCTCTCTAGAATACTATTCAATAACTAATCAATGAAGTTAAGGGTATCAAGTCACAATCTTCTTCTTCTTCTTATGTGAGCTTCAGCAAAAAATTGCCTCGTCTGATTCTAAGCTCGACTTGATCTTGACAAAATTATCTGGTTTAAACGACATGCCACCTGAACTAGAGGGGGAAAAGGTAGATAAGTACAGATCAAGTCACTCTCCTATCATTCATCGAATTCCAGACTCACCAAATAAGTTTGAGAAAATCAGAAAAGAGAAATTAGAGTCAATTAACAAAATGCTTGGTGAAGCAAGACTAAAATCTTAAAAAAATAGAGCACAAATGGCCGAAACAAAAAAGGAACTGATATGTAAGCTAGGGATCAAGGATCCAGGTCTAAAGGTTCTAAGAAGGAAAGATTTTTACATCACCAAACCTATCACCACACCACAACCAATCGTCTAACCAAAGATTCCTCAATTCGATGCCAAGGATAGAGGAAAACAACAGGTTGTCTTCAAAATAAAGAAGGAGTAAGCCAAAGAGGCTCAACAAAAGGTGGATGAAGAATTAGCAAAGGATCTTCATGCATATCAATTAAATGCTAATCAAGAGGTGCTTCTTGGAAAGAAATCTTCAGAGATCTCTCCTTAAGAAAGAAACACAAGGCATGCTGAACAATTTTGAGCACCATCTCTAAGGAGGACCATCTACTTCAATCCTGATAAATATTCTTATTAGAAGATCAAGGTCATCAAGCCTACAAATTCCTTTATACCTCCTTCAGACCCCTCTAAGGAAAACTAGGATATCCCTATGCCCCCGAATGGTACAAAGATCAATCTATGTCCAAGTGCAATAAATTTAGTTACAAATGGTATATACATTGAAGAGGTGAAGAAAAGATTCTTCTTGGAGAAACCAATTTAAGTTGTCCCCATATGGTAAAAGTCCAAAATTGCTTCAATTAGTAATATTGAAATCAGAGAATTTCAAAAGATGCCACATGCATTCTTTCAAGGAAAAAAGATAGACAACTCTGATTTCATGCTTTCGGAAGCTGATTTCCCTAGGATAAATCAATCTGATATCAATCATTGATTCTTGGTTAAAGTTGAGGGTAAGTACAAATAAAGCTTATGCTGATGCCCTATAATTCTTGAGGCAATATCTGTTGGATATGCTTGTTGATTTCAGTATCAACTGGGAAATTGGACAGCTTTGAGAAATGGAAGCTAATGATCCAGATTTGGATCTAAATGTTGAAAATGAGTTACCTGGAAACATACTAAAAAGGGAAAATGTCACTCTTACCCCACAAAATTACACATTTTGGTTTAAAAGGTCCCTTATGTTATTTTTTGGTTTTATAAGGGCATGAGTTAACATTTTATCGGCTAATTAGGGATTTTTGACCAAACTAAATCGGTCTCCTTGACTAGTCATAACCCAACTCAGTTATAGAGTCAACTCACCCAACTCTGATGACAAATCACCGACTCATGAACGAGTTTCCTTTCTTGGGTACTAAGGGTTCAGTGGTCCCCTAGTATATAATATAAGGATCTGCTGGACAAAACCCTAATATATTGCTACCGTTTCCGGCCAAACACTTACCGACAACCATTCGACAATACTCTTTTTTCCATTCATTGTCTTCCATGGATCCTACCCCACCACCATCACCATATACTATAAACTCCAAAAACTCCATAAGTTCAATAGACAGGCTTAAATTGAATGATTTTCACACGATCTTTTGTGACTATGGTGAAAAGATAGCTAAGCAACAAGGTCAGCTTGAGCATATGAAGGAGGAGATGGGTCAAGATTACCTTCATTCCAAGGTGGATGTCCTCAACATGCAACAAAGTTTCGACCATGTTGAGAAGCAGAATAAAGTGATTTCTCTGTTGGTTGTGGGTGTTGTCGTTGTCATGTTCCTGGTCATGATTTTCATCATTCACTTGATATTCATCAAGTGAATCTCATGGACATGGGTTGTGGTGGTATTCTAATCTAGTGCTCATAGTCTACTGTTAGATTTAATGGTGTTTCTTATTATATAGGTTAGTAGGATGATCTGTGTTTAGTTTGTGTTAGTGGTAATCCAGTTTGTGTAGGTAGTGGTACTCAAGTGGTGGTTGTAATGGTAATGTTTGGATGTATTTTGATGTCTCAGTTACCAGTAACATGCATTTGGTATGATATTGGTATAAATGTAAAGTGAAATACATGCTTCATACAATCAGGCAAGAATGGATTATAATTTCTTGCATTCATTGTTGTTGTTGTTTTGGGTTAACTTTTGGTGGATCCATGAACACGATAAGCAGTAGATAAGATTATGAATCTGTTATTGTTTGAATATTTGGATGCACTTTGTTTGCCTTAGTTAATGGTAATTAAGTGTGTTGGTGCACCAATTATGACAGATGTGTGTGAGGTCAAATAAAGGGGTATTTTCATCATTTCCTATTTATAAGTACTTTATTTGCTTACTTGATAGTAAAGTGGACATACATCCCTCTCTTTTTCCCTATGCTTTTTTGGTTTCAGAATTGAGGATCCATTGGCATTAACGAAGCGAAAATGGTGAAATGCTTGTGTGGATGTGTCACCATAATACTAATGTCTTCCACTCCGTTCAACCCTGGAAAACCCTTTTATGATTTCCCCACTATGGTGTGTGTTAGTTTCTTTATTTTTCTAATGTAGCCCTAATTTATTAGTTTCATCCATTCTCCATCTCACTTGAAAATTCTTTTTGTTAGGGACCTCGTAATTGTTTTATTTGTTGGGTAGAAGAAGTAGACACTTAGAATATGAGTGTTGAAGCAGTTATGATTGCAGGTTTGGCTAGGTCAATAAATAAGCTTAAATCAATGATTTTGAAGCTGAAGATGTGTTTAGTTGTTAGTTAGATTGTTTTCCTTGGTGTAATTGTTTACATGTTTTAATGGTTTGCTGATGTTAATTTCCTTGTATTGGAAAGTACTCTATTGTCCATGTATCTTTATTCTATTTTAGTCCAAAAACAATGGGTATGTTAGACCGGTACTTTATTTGTTGATAGTGACATTGGAAATAGATTAAACATGGACAAATGGGACCATATGCAGTTAAACTAGTGTCTAAAATGGACGCCAATACCATGCACGCCCATAACTAACACATAATCATAACCACATTCAAACCATTAACATTACAAATGGTTGTACACAACACCAAACATCCAAACTTATTTCAAAACATCATAAGTACATTATAACAAACATCCAAACTTAATTCGAAACATCACAATTTGATTCTAAATGACAAGTACATAATGACAGTCATTCAAATTTAATTCCTATTCAAGTTCCATTGGCGTGTCACTAGAGTTACCTTCCCCATTCTTACTCTGAACCCTTGTAGCAAGTTTTTTCTTGATAATTCTTTCAGACTTCTTTCTTTTCTTTATAATTACCTTCTTACCCCTAGCTCCTTTCTCATCTTTACTATCCATTTCCTTCTTACCATTGCTTCCTTCCCCATTATTACTATCAGTGCCCTTGATAGCATTGCTTCCTTCTTACACATATCATCGGTTCTCTTATTACCACTACTTCTTTCCCCATCTTTACCACCTTTTACCTTCTTACCACTTGTTCCTTCCCATATATACAAACTTTTACTTTCTTACCACTGGTTCCCTCATAATCTTTACCATCTATTTGTTGGAATAGTGTCTAAGGCTATAACTATATACGGTTGTGCATGGTCCTTTTGGGTTGCCTTCACCATAGCAACTTGAAGGATGATTTGTTAAGAGAGAGTAAATATTATAAGGAATAATATATGGTTATTTGATTAATATAAGTCATAGATTAATTGGAATTAATTTGGTGACTTAAAGAGATTAATTAAATAAGAGGGTATAAACTGTCAATTGTTTGATAGTTAAACTTTAGACTATTAATCCTTATCCTAGATAGGATGGACGATTTCTAGGGCTTGGATAAGCCAAAATCGTCCATAGGGTTATCAAGGAAAGGATATGGACCAACTTAAAGTCTAAGTTATCCAATTAGGGTTAAAGCTGTAATCCTTAAGGAGTCTACAAGTATAAATAGACCCTAGGGGTGAGGGAATTCGACACACAACCAAAAGCAAGGAACCTCTGGCCGAATTCCTCCCCTCTCCTCTCTCCTAAATCATCTTGCTTGCTATTGGTGTTTGTAAGCCATTAGAGGAGTGACATTTGTGACTCTAGAAGCTCCAAGACAACAAGATCAACAAGGAACTCAAAGGTATGATTCTAGATCTGTTTCATCATTGTTATTTAGCCTAATTAGCTATTAGAAGTCTTGGATTCAAAGCATGTTTAATTAGAAAGCCTAGATCCGAGCATTAGGGTTTTGCATGCGCACATAGGAAAGTTCTTATGGCTAAAACCCATCACTGGTATCAGAGCCTAGCTTGGTTTTCTTTAAATTGTTGCTTGATTAACTGAAACAAACCTGCAAAATTCAATTTTTGGGTTTATGAGTCACTGACTCGGCGAGTTCCAAGGTGGACTCAGCGAGTAGGCCTGACTCGGCGAGTCCCCTTGTGTACTCGGCGAGTCCAGGCGTCAGGAATGGCCAGATTCGGGATTTTTTCATAATTATCTTATGGAAACTTACCTTAATCATATTAGATCAATCTAAATCCGATTTTTTGATAAATATGACTATTATCTTGATCTAATTAAAGATATTTATCATCTAATAAAATATTTAATTTCCTTATATGATAATGATTAATTATTTTGATAATTATCTTGAAAGAAATCTTAGATAAATCAAATAAAGATAATTAGGATATTAATTGTTAATTGGAATTATTTGTTATTTGATCCTCCATGTTTTAAATGTTTAAAACCTACCCTAAAGTTTTGAAATTTATATTTGTGATTAAAAGTTTTAATCTAGACAACTTAAATTTCAAACCCTAGATTTTAAAAGGTTTTAAAATACAACCCTATACTTATATGATATTACTAGAATAATATATATATGTATAACTAAATGCTAGTCTTACCGCTAGTAGGCCTCATTCACGAAGCCGATCTATAAGGTGGGTATAAGGTTGCGGCCTATAAAATGGCGCTTAATGGGTGTACACTCATACCCACCGCTTGCTTGATTGGTGGAGGGTCGTTAGCCGAACGGGTAGGATAGGGCAACCTCATCCTCTCATTAAAAGTATAATAAGAAACACAAAGTAACTACACGTTTTAAAAAAATTTCCCAATCTTAGTTACTTTAGGAAAAGTGAATTGATGCAATCCCATGAAATTACACTTTGCACCTTGCTAAGAAGTTAGTGGAGCGTGTGTGGTTTACCGGCACACTAATTGGTTCTAAGCGAAGGAGGCAAAGGGTGATTCATTGTTTATCATAGTTCGATGGAGCGTGTGTGGTTTACCGACACATCGAATAGGTGATCGTTACAATGAAGGCACCATGTGAATTTGCATGGTAATTCACACCCGCTTTGTGATCCTCGGCATCCTAGTCACAAACAAGAGGGGCATATCGAGATTTAAACATGCCATTGAATAGTTCAATGAATCTCATCCGAACCTAGGAATTCTCAAAAACACTTAGGACTAATAGTTTAAGTTTTGTAATGGAGAATTAGTGAATCGTCATTCACTTACCTTCAATTTATTTGCATATTGGATTACAGCATCCCTTTTCTAGTATGTAAATGTTATTGTTGGATCCTAGCCCTAATTTTTCTTATTGGCTGATAATTAGGGATTCTTGCTCTAATCTATCTTTGTCCTTTCTATAGATGTCAAACGCAAACAACGCTGCTGCTAGTTCTTTCACGTTGATGAGCCTTTGCCAAAAGGTCACCTTCGATGGAACGAACTTTAGCGAATGGATAAGATACATTCGCACCATTGCTCGCTATGAGGATAAAGAGTATGTCCTCGATGAGAAGCTCGAGAAATTCAACCCCGAAGTTGCTACTCCCGCCGAAATCCCCGCCTTTGAAACTCATGAGCGAGATGCAATGAAAGTACATTGCATCATGATCGCCACCATGAACTCCGAATTCCAAAAGTCCTACGAGGACATGTATCCATACGAGATGCATCAAGACTTGTTGGAGAGGTATCACCAAAACGCGAGACAAGAGCGTTACGAGATTTTCACTAACATGATCTCCGCTAAGATGGGTCATGGAGAATCTCTTACCGTGCACCTGCAAAAGATGCAAAGGTATGTCGACCGCCTTCGCAAGTTAAATGTTGACTTCGGCGAAGACTTGGCAATCAACATGGTGCTTCACTATTTGCCTCCGATGTACAACCAATTTAGGATGACCTACCACATGAACAAAGAGGAGGTCACCCTAAGCAAACTCCAAGGTCTCTTGAGGGTTGCTGAGAGCAACTTCAAGGACAAGTCTGTTGCACCAACTCCCAATCCATCCGCTGCTCCTGTCTTGGCTATTGGTCAAGGGAAGGGAAAGAAGAGGAAAGCTTCATCGAATAACTATCGAAAGGTGAAAGCCCGAGATGGTTCCTCTTCTAGTGGGACCAAAGTTGATCCCTCTAAGCCCTATTCCAACCCAAGGGAGGCAGAGTGCCACCACTACCACAAGATAGGACATTGGAAGAGAAGCTGCCCGGATTACCTGCAAGCCATCAAGGAAGGAAAGATCAAGCCATCTTTCGCAAGTATATACACAATCAAATCTAACGATTCTAACCATGCTATTTCTTGGGTTCTTGATACCGGTTGCGGTTATCACATTTGTTCTAATGTGCAGGGACTAAAAAGAAGTAGGGATGTGGAGCAAGGAAGGATTAATCTAATCATGGGGAACAGAAGATCGTCGCCTGTGACCAAGATTGGAGTGTATTCTTTAGTGCTTAGGAATAGTTTAGTTTTAGATTTGAACAATTGTTGCTATTCGCCAGAAATGGCTAGAAACATCATTTCATTTCATGGTTTATATAGACAAGGATTTAGATTTTCTTTTAATAATGAGAATGGTTATATTTTGGCTTATCTAAATGGTGTCTTTTACTTTGAAGCTATACCATGTAATGGAATATATGAAACTGTTATGATTGTTGATAACTTAGGAAATGATGTTTTGAATATTGATTCTTCCACTAGTATGGATAAAGCATCATTGTGGCATTGTCGTCTTGGACATGTCAACAAGAAACGCATAGCCCAACTCCAAAAGGATGGAGTGTTGGAGTCATTCGACCTTAGGGAAGATGACACATGCGAGTCTTGTTTACTTGGAAAGATGACTAAGTCACCCTTCACGAGTACTTGTGAAAGGGGTGAGAGGCTATTGGACCTAATACATACCAATGTATGTGGACCCTTTAGATCAACCACTAAGGATGGGAACCGCTTCTATGTGACTTTTACCGATGACTATAGTAGATATGGGTATATCTACTTAATCAAGCAAAAGTCAGAAACTTTTGAAAAGTTCAAAGAGTTCAAGAATGAAGTGGAGAATCAATTGGGCAGGAAAATCAAGATGCTTCGATCCGATCGAGGAGGAGATTACCTAAGTCTTGAATTCCACGATTATCTCAAGGAGTGTGGAATAGTTTCGCAATTGACGCCTCCTAGGACACCGCAGTTGAATGGTGTGGCAGAAAGGCGTAATCGAACCTTATTGGATATGGTTCGCTCTATGATGAGTCGTGCTTCACTACCTATCTTCTTTTGGGGGTATGCCTTAGAGACTGCCGCCCATATCCTTAACCGAGTCCCAACTAAGAAGGTTGCCAAAACACCTCACGAGATGTGGACAGGGAAAGCTCCCTCGTTGGCACATATCAAGGTTTGGGGTTGCGAGGCTTTCGTAAGACGAGATACTCACGACAAGCTTGAACCTTGAAGTGAGCGATGTATTTTCATCGGCTACCCGCAAACTTCCTTTGGATATCTCTTCTATAGACCGAAAGACAATGTTGTTTTTGTTGCGAGGAGAGGAGTTTTCCGAGAGCGAGAACTCATAAGCCAAGGAGACAGTGGGAGGCAAATCGAACTTGAAGAGATTCAAGAGTCCATAGATGAAGGAACCTCTACCACTGGCATTCAACCCGAGGAGGAAACTCCGGTTGAACCGATTGACGAATCCTTACCTCTTAGACGTTCCGATAGAGTTAGAGTTCATCCCTAGTTTTATGGTTTTCATATTACTACCGAAGGGGACACGTATATTAGTGATGGTACACTAGTAAATCTTGATGAACCTAATAGCTATAAGGAAGCCATGGCAGGCCCGGAGTCTGCGAAATGGAAAGAGGCGATGGATAGCGAGATCCAATCCATGTACGATAACCAAGTTTGGAATTTGGTTGATTATGTGCCCGAACGTAAGACCGTAGGGTGCAAGTGGATCTTCAAGAAGAAGACCGACGTGGATGGGAACGTACACACATATAAAGCGCGATTAGTCGCGAAGGGCTTTACTCAAACTCCTGGAGTTGACTATGATGAGACCTTCTCACCAGTTGCGAAGATTAAATCTATTAGAGTGATGCTAGCAATTGCCGCATTTCATGATTATGAGATTTGGCAAATGGATGTCAAGACCGCTTTCCTTAACGGAAAGTTGGCTGAGGATGTTTACATGGCTCAGCCAGAGGGGTTTGTGGATCCAAAGCATCCGAATAGAGTGTGTAAGCTTGAGAAGTCCATTTATGGACTTAAGCAAGCATCTCGCAGATGGAATCTTTGCTTCGATGAGAAAGTCAAAGAGTTTGGATTTGTACGAAGCGATGAAGAATCTTGTGTATATGTCAAAGCCAGTGGGAGTATAGTAAGCTTCCTCGTTCTATATGTCGATGACATATTACTCATAGGAAACGACATCCCGACTCTGCAGGAGGTTAAGTCCTGGCTCGGGAAGTGCTTCGCTATGAAGGACCTCGGAGAGGCTTCTTACATTTTGGGAATAAGGATAGTAAGAGAAAGAAGTAAGAGACTAATTGGACTTAGTCAGAATACTTACTTAGAGAAGGTACTAAAATGTTTTAGTATGGAAAACTCAAAGAAGGGAGAATTACCGATACAAGGAAATGCCAAGTTGAGTAAGACTCAAAGTCCGAGTACCGAAGCTGAGATAACAGAAATGAGCCGAGTACCATACGCTTCCGCAGTTGGCTCAATCATGTACGCTATGACTTGTACTCGCCCTGATGTAGCCTTCGCTTTGAGCATGGTTAGCAGATATCAAGGGAACCCTGGCAAAGCACATTGGATTGCGGTGAAGAACATCCTTAAGTACCTTCGAAGGACGAAAGAATGGTTCTTAGTCCTTGGAGGGAGTGATGACTTAAAGGTGCAAGGGTATAGTGACGCCAGCTTTCAGACCGACAGGGACAACTACCGTTCGCAGTCGGGCTGGGTCTTTACCCTAAATGGAGGAGCAGTGACTTGGAAGAGTTCCAAGCAAGAAACCGTAGCTGATTCAACGTGCGAATCAGAGTACATCGCAGCGAGCGAAGCGTCAAAGGAGGCAATATGGCTAAAGAACTTCATTGGTGATCTTGGAGTTGTACCGGCCATAAAGGAGCCCATGGAGATTTTCTGTGATAACGAAGGTGCGGTTGCCTTGACCAAGGAACCGAGGGATCATGGTAGATCTCGACATATCGACAGAAAATATCACTTCATTAGACATCGTGTAGAAGAAGGACAACTCGTAGTGAAGAGGATATCATCAGAAGATAACCCAGCAGATCCGCTTACGAAGGGACTGAGTAGGGTTAAGCACTTGCAGCATGCTAGGAGTATTGGGCTGAAGGATGATATTAGTATAGATTAGATAGTATTCGAAACGTATAATAGATAAATGTAATTAACATTTGATGATTAAATAAAGGAGTTTTATTTACGAGTAAAGTTACTGTCACATGTTAGTTGTTTAACTATTGTTTCACTTTGCATGTTTTGACTTCCAGAATAATTGAGTTTATTAGGAATAATCGAATTATTCAAATGGTCCACAATCGTTCATATGTTGGGAGTAGGTATGAATGAAGATTGTCATGAATTGGTGTGTAGAATGTCTAAATGGTGTTAGACATAGCAAGGGTTGCTGCAACGTTCATGAGTGCTTATGAACTGGTTTTGAGCATTGGAATAAACCCGCGCTTGCTGGAATCACCTTATGGAATACGATATAAAAGGTGATCGCAAGACGATAATATCATATAGTCTTAAAACCTAGATATATGGTTTATTATTTGTTAATTGATTGTGCATTGATAATGCGAAAACGCATCAGTAACTTGATGTTATAAAACGCATTGTTGTGTATTGTTGGTTAATGAATAAGTAAATGCATATAAGTCGAAGTTTATCTGTAAATTTTATCCTAAGAGGGTAGAAGAGATATCTTGGCCACTCGATGATTTGATTTGACTTATGTGTCAGGCCCGGTCAGAACTAAATTGATGTGTTTGATTAAGTTCTATGTCGAATAAATCGGAGATCGAGAAATTTAAATGCATGACTAACCATTCCATAGGATTGTCAGCATGATATCTAATAGAGGACTGTACGATCCCTTATCTAAAGGACAGGATTGATTAGATCAGAGTTGACAGCATCTTTGAGAGCTTCGATTGCAAATCAAATTGTACTTGTATAGTTACTAGACTTATCCAAGTGGGAGACTGTTGGAATAGTGTCTAAGGCTATAACTATATCCGGTTGTGCATGGTCCTTTTGGGTTGCCTTCACCATAGCAACTTGAAGGATGATTTGTTAAGAGAGAGTAAATATTATAAGGAATAATATATGGTTATTTGATTAATATAAGTCATAGATTAATTGGAATTAATTTGGTGACTTAAAGAGATTAATTAAATAAGAGGGTATAAACTGTCAATTGTTTGATAGTTAAACTTTAGACTATAAATCCTTATCCTAGATAGGATGGACGATTTCTAGGGCTTGGATAAGCCAAAATCGTCCATAGGGTTATCAAGGAAAGGATATGGATCAACTTAAAGTCTAAGTTATCCAATTAGGGTTAAAGCTGTAATCCTTAAGGAGTCTACAAGTATAAATAGACCCTAGGGGTGAGGGAATTCGACACACAACCTAAAGCAAGGAACCTCTGGCCGAATTCCTCCCCTATCCTCTCTCCTAAATCATCTTGCTTGCTATTGGTGTTTGTAAGCCATTAGAGGAGTGACATTTGTGACTCTAGAAGCTCCAAGACAACAAGATCAACAAGGAACTCAAAGGTATGATTCTAGATCTGTTTCATCATTGTTATTTAGCCTAATTAGCTATTAGAAGTCTTGGATTCAAAGCATGTTTAATTAGAAAGCCTAGATCTGAGCATTAGGGTTTTGCATGCGCACATAGGAAAGTTCTTATGGCTAAAACCCATCACTATTGTCTTCCTTTTGTTTACCTTGAGTTTTGTTGGTTTTTCAGCTTGAGGACATGTAACTGTTTTATGTCCTACTTGCTTACATACACTACACATAATTTTTTTCCAAAACATTGACACATTGTGTCTTGCACCCTTTTCACTTGCATCCTTTCTTTTATTAACTTTAGGTCTACCTGACATTTTTCTCTTTAATGGTGGCAAAGGTGCAATGAATTCAGTAGATGGCCAACATCACTTGTAGGTGTTCTTGTAAATTGCTCTATAGAAAATTAGATCCACATAACTACTAATATTACTATTTCGATATGAGATATTTTCAACTGAATGCACACATGCATACCTATTTAGTTGCCACACTCTATGTGAATAGGTCTTCTTATCTATATCCATAACATAAGACTACAAAATTTCGTGTTTCAAACTGGTTTAAACCAGTTGGTAAAACTTGCCAATACTTGTTTAAATTTTATTGGAATCAGTATATAGTGTAAGTAATCAAATAAAATTCAAAATTAAAGTTAATAACTTTGAGCTCTTTTCAACTGATTCAGTAGGATTGTAATAGTTGGACATGGTTTATAATCAGGCCATGAACAACCTTTGATGGTCAAATTAAATTGCCTCTCCATAACATACAATCTAATTTCTTCTAACATTGTGATTATTGGTTTCTTTCTTGCATCATTAATGACATTTTTAAAACTTTTACATATTCCATTTTCAACTACATCACACATCCTGCCCTCTTGAAATAAAGCTATACACCATGAATTTGGTCTCTTTTCCATAAGGTAATTAAATGGTGTACGATTAAGTATTTGTTTTTCCTTTATGGATGCATTGAATAAAGGCTTAGTGGATGCCTTGCATGACTTCCAAAACATCATCTCATAATGTACACTAATGAATCTTTTCCTAACGTTGGCAACAATATGCCTTGCACACTCTTTGTGTTCAGCAGTAGGCAATACCTGCTTCACAACCTCCAACAACCCCTACACAATTTAAATTCATATCTTAAGAAAATACAAATTCATGAAGAAATTACATTAAGTTGTATAGTAAGTGACATACCTTATGTTGATCTGACATCAGGGTACTACCAAAACCATTTTCCATTTCTAGATCATCTCTAAGATTCTCCAAAAACCATTTCCAATTTTCATTGATTTCCACACAAACAACTACCCATGCTATTAGGTAAATATGATTGTTAGCATCTCTTCCTACGACGCATGTCAACTCTCCATTACATAACCCTTTTAAGAAATAACCATCTAGGTTTATTAGTCTTCTCAACTACTTTTCCAACCCTGCTTCATCCCCTCAAAACATATATAAAACTTACTAAAATATGTCTTCCCATCAGGCATACTGTTGACATCCATTTTGATGGTTGATCCTGGATTGGATCTTCTTATCTCCTCACCATATGACTAAATCTTGGCATAATGCTCAACTAGTGTTCCTTCAATTAGTTCAATTGCGTATTTCTTTGCTCTCCTACACTGTCCCATACTCACATCAATTCCAAATTTCTGTTTCACTTATTCCTTAAGTAGCCTAACACTTATTTTTTTTGTTTTTGTAATAATTGTGTTATGAATGGCTACCAATCCATGCATAGTTTATAGTTGACCCCATTTTGAAATTTTATGCACAGTTATGCTCATCTATAAGAGAATTAATTTGGAAAGAATTTTATTCACTCACCCATGAAGCCCACAATCTAAACTTGCACTGCCCTGAACAACATTTAGCTAAAAGTCTCCTATTGTCATTTTTTTGTAGCTCAATTGATTACCTTTTGCAACAATATAATTACACAACATATGTTTTAACTATTTAGGACTTTCAAATCTTATTCCTAACATAAAATTTTCTTTTTCCAATGAACATTTTCATTAAAAGTTGTTACCTCCACATAAATTGGCACGTTTTCATCCATCTGATCGTATGGATCCTCATGAGGTGGACTGTTTAGAGTTGGCTGCTCCTTGAGGCAGAGCTTGTTCAAAAATGCATCATTCAAGGTCTTGTTCATTGGAATGTAATCACCATATTCAAAGTTATTATCCAAATTACCTTTCACTTACACTTTATCTAGGTCAATGCCTCCTTCTGTCTCGTCATGCAACTCTTCGATTACTTCACCTTCACCAGAAAATGTGTCCTCGGGGCGGCATACTTCAACCATCTCATCAAGAATCCAATGATGAACATTATCAACAACATGATCCATGTACACATAAATTACACAACCACAATCATACCCTACTTCGATCAACTCATGGTAGTCTTTCTCAATTGCTTTTATCCTCAATCCACCAGGGAAATCAATATCGGGCATGCAAAAGTACAAATCATTTGCGAATCTTTGAATGAACAACAAACATTCATTTTTGTCCATTCCAGAAAAATCCAGATCCTCAAACCTCTGCTCTGCTCCATCTAAGTAACTGATCACTGGATACCTCATAAACATACCAACAAAATGAAGGCCGATCTTCATGTGGACGACCATAGCAAGAATCCAAGGGAGACTTTTTTTAGGAACAGTAGTGATATGTACAAAAACTCTAGATCGATTAGATCATACACAGGTATGATTATAAAGATTGAACAAATCAAAAACAGTATGAAAGTAAACACATGATGGAATCAAATGTATGCTTATGATTCAAAACAAAGTCATGCCTCAGCAGAGCTCGACAAAGAACTTCTGCTGTAGAGACGAGCTAGGGTTTACAAAACTTAGAGTAAATACAATAATGAAAGCAATGATTACTAAGACTGCATGCATGCAGCTTATATACTAAACCCTAGTACAAAACATGCACGGTTGGACAGGCCCAATACCAGCAATCAAAATTGGGTTAAGGACTGAGCCCATGACGCAATCTATTAACCCAAACAATCTCCCCCTTTGCGTCAAATGAGGCGAGAGATCATTTTTTCTATGTGGGCTTCACTGTCTTTACAACTTTAAACGGACGTGGAATTATTGCAAGAAGTGTTTTTCGAAACTGTAAGTACAACCTCAACATGTCAGTGAATAATTTCTTATCAGCAGCACTGTTTTGATCACACTTCTGGATGATTTCTAAGATATGCTCCAGGCTTGATGTTGAGAAGAGGTGTTTGTCAACAAGAGTGAACAGACATTTCTGACCTTCGCCCCTGAGGAACATAATAGTTTGGTAAACTGTATCAATCTTCCCCTTGACCATAGTGTTGACATTGCCAGCCTTACCCATAGCTTTGATTGTAGTTTGTTTGTGAATGGTTGAGGCAATCTCCTGGTCCATCTTCGCCACTTTGTGTATGTAGCAAACAAGCATATGCTTGATATGATCAATTATTGGCAGGTACTCCTTAGGATTTGACAGAAGAATGTTGTTGAGGAGTATCTAGTCATGGGGATTCAGGTTCGACAGATCAGCGAGGGTGAAGCTGTGAACCGAGCCTTTGGAGCCTCGAGTCACTTTGAATTGAATATTGACAAACTTCCCCGTTGAGTAAGGCTTTAAAACCTTGATAGTTGTTATCTTTTTCAAACTCCAGATTAAGTACTAGGGTTGAGCAAACTCCATGTAAAACTCCAACAAATCCCTATCTACCTTCGGGTCTGGGGAAGGAACAACAACAGTTGGATTAAAACAATGGAAGACAAATGCCTTTCGGGTGATTGGCATGTCAAACTGTGCGTCTTTGGAGTTCACAAGCCCAAAAGACATAACTGGCTCAAGCCAAAGAATGCTTGGCTCATCAATTGTGCATCTCTGGAGTGAAACTGCAGTCTACACGGGAAACATGGACTTTTTCTTCTCTAGAAGCTCAGTCTCTTTTTCTTTCGCTCCATCTCAGCCTGTTGTTTCTTGAGATTGTCTTGCAACTCTTTTTCAGAGAGATTTGTCTTCTGAAATGGATTCTTAGGATTTTCAGCATATACGTCATTCTCATCATTTGTGTCATCTTCTCTAATTTTCTTATTTTTCTTCCCTTTGTGACTAATTGAAGCTTCATTACCCTTTGGTTTTGATGATGGTTTCAGTTCTGTAGGAGTTTGAGTTGACTTGTCTCGAGTTTTCTTTTCTCCCCCTTGTTTCGGCTTGACACCAGTCACCGGAACACCCTCGATATGACTAAGGATGTCCAATGCCAGCCTAAGTTTATCAACCAGATGACGTCTGGTGGTAATTGTGATGATTGGATCATGTGCTTCAACGAGATGAAGGAGGATGGAGTGAACATCAGCCATCGAACTCCGAACAACCTCCTTCTCTGACTTGAGATCATTGAGCTTAGTAGTGGCAGTACGCAACTTGAGGTTTTGCATTTTCAGCTAGGAGGTGTTCCTGTCAAGCTCATCCATAATGCGATTCTCTACAGCCAATTCGGCCTCAAGCTGAGTGAGAAGATCATTGACATTAGCATGTAGAGATGCATTGGTTGCTTCAATGGCTTGTCGTTCCGCTTCAAGGTTTGATCGTTCAGATTGAAGAGACCGTTGAAGGTTCTCTACTAAAGCGTTGACAGTTTGAGCATTCTTTTGAGCAGCAACCTGCAAGGAATCTAAAAACACTTGAGCATCAGAAACAAGTTTATCGACTTTTGCGGTCGCTTCCTTGCATTCTTTAGTCGAAGCATCAAAAGCAATTGAGGCTTGTTGACATTGGGAAGTGGAGGCTTCGATTGCTTTTGCAGCAGAAGATAAAGAAGCATTGTGTTCAGTAACAACGGAGGAGAACAAGGACTTCAATGCAACTTCAGAATAAGTGCCAGAGGTAGAGAATGAGAGCAGTTGATCAAGCTTTTCATTTACTGCCTTGAGATGACGTTTCGTAACAGGCTCATCGTCATCATCATCGCTCTGCACTCGGTAGGGACTAAAATACGTGGAATCAAATTCCAAGTCCTCACCGCCTAGAATAGGGGTTGTTTCAGTGGATTGTGTGGGAGATAAGGGTTTTGAAGTAGGTGGAGGTTTGGTTGTGACAGGGGGTTCGGTTGTTATTGGTGGAGTGGGGGCGGTAGAACGAGAACTTGTTGTAGTATTGGTTGTGTCTGTGAATATGGGAGTAGGGATGGGAATTGTAGTGAATGGTTGAGTGAGTGGAATGGAAAAAATGGGAGGGATAGATACAAGGATGGTTACAGGTGGAGGTGAAGGAGGGTGAGAGCGTACTGGAATTTCTGGGGTAGGGGAGTGAGGCGGAGTATCACCTCGGCCCAAAGCCTCATCATCAAAGCTTTCGATCTCAGATAATGAAGGAGAAGCAATCTTGTGTTGGGGAGGAACATACTCAGAATCTGAGTCACTCGAAGATTGTAGTATTAGCTTCCTAGCGGGCTTCTTCAGCTTCTTCGGTTTAGGAGGTGAGGTAACAGCTCGATCATACTTTCGCTTCAGAGGGGTTTTCGCCTTGGTGGGTTTGGAAACTTGTGCCTCTTTTTGGGTTTCCGCTTTCTTACCCCGTTTTGCAGGTTTGTCAGCCTCATCAATAGAGCAAACCATGACTGGGGTAAGCTCCCTCGGACCTGAAGATAGATGCTTCCTGTATTGTTGGAGAACGTTGCTCGAGGCAGAGATAAGAGCAAGCATAGCCTCTGGAATAGATCCAATAAACGAGTACTTGGTTGCATCGGTGATAATAATCTTCGTTGTATGAAAGCTAGTAATGGAGGATACAAGAGAATCCTCCATGATTGGAACATGAAGGCGGTCCATTGCCTAGTTGGTGATGATCGTCCAAAATCTCCCACACGAGATCTCAGAGTGTCTGGAGGAAGAGACCAAGATTTGTGCCAACTGTTGCCAGATTATAGTCCCAAAATCTAAGTTGATCCCGTGGTACAGCCCAAAAAGCACAGTTATGAAAGACTTTCTTGCACCATCAGAGCCAACGCTTCGCTCAGAGAGTCCTTTTAAAAGCAGCATGAAAAGGCCATTCCATTGAGGAGGAAGGTAGGTCTTCTTGAACTTTGTGATGGTGGTAAGAGTTTCGTTATATCCCATCTGATAAAACATAGAAAACAGTTGACCAGTGGTAAGGGATTCAAGATTTACCAGAGATTGATCTTGAGAAAGACCAATTAGGGCACAGAAGCGGTGCTTGGAGATAGAGGTCTTCTCATTGTGGATTTCAAAGTGAATCCTTTCATGAATCTTGTCGTAGTAGGGAGTGGAGTAAACCAGTGAAAGGCACGGCATTGGAACGACTTCGACCTTGGTGAGCGCTTCGACGAGAGGTGAGTATTTGATACACTAAACGACGTACAACATGTAAGGCTCATAAACAAACGGAGTGAGGTCGATGATCAGGTTCTGTTGTGGTTTGATGGTGAGTAATGGTTGACGAACGGAAGTATCGTGAACTGATGAAGAATCTACTATTGTAATTGCTTGAAGAACATGATGAATAGTAGGAGAGATCGTCGTTGTACTTTGAGAGAATTTGGGAAGTGGTAAAGATTAAAGATTACCGTTCAAATCCCTTTTATACATACAAGTAAAAGAGAGAAAAATCCGGCTGAGATCATGGATTACTTCAAAAATAGCGCGTGACTTGACGTGTGAACAGTTGGCATATCGACGATGATGCAGGAAAGAGAAAGGTCTTTTCCTTTTTGGCACGCCATTCCATAATTTTCAATTTTTCAAAATACCAAACCGATTGGATAAACAATGAGTCAGCTTCCACTTTATCCCAATCATCACTCCTTTAACATTTGAATCGTCACTGCCTATGATGCTTTATTGAACACTATTAATAGAACAGAGTGTGGAAAATTAAAATTTTCGTGCATAGAGTGTGAAAGATGAAGAAATAAAGCAAATGTTTTGGGATAATTTGTGATGCCTTAAATAGACAGAAAACAATGGATTCTGGGCATGAATCACTTCCTTTAAAGTCAAGAGAGACATTGAAGTGCTTGCTTGGTTTCCCATTAAATAACAATCAATTACTTTTTAAGAAGTATTGAAAGGCATCTTTTTAAAGGTTATAAAGGGTGGCTCTCGCTTAAATTCATGAAATCGATACTCGACATGAGATCGAAACTGAATGAAGTACCTGTGAGATCATTGTGATCCGTTGAGCAAGTAGGTAAGATAACTTTTGTAGTGACAAGAGGAAATATAGAAATCTCAAAAAAAAAAAACTAGATCTTTAAGGGAAGAAAAGCCTTGGTTTTAGATAAATTCATAAAAGATCACACAAAAATAAAAAGAGATTTCTTTAGGTAATAAGTAAACTATTGAATATGAGAATTCACCGTCAATTCATTTGAGGTGTTGAATTGTGGGTTTTACTTAGTACATGGTGGCATGAGACTAAGATCATTAACACAGATTTTGTATAACCGAAACCTCAGTGGTAAATGCTGAGAGTCTCAAAGGTTATATTGGTGATACGAAGTATAATGGAGAAAAATATTGGAGATGGTATATGAAGCGAATGTACCTCTACTTTAAAGAAAAGAGTGACCAAGCAGAAAACTCTAAACTCAATATCAGTAGAGTAAGGTAGCTCATGATAAGAGTGAATATTACAGCCTGAATTGGGAAAACATGATTTGTATATATCATGTTATTAAGGCTTCACTCAAAATCTTTCGAGAATTTAGTCAACATACAACAGCATGCTTCTAGGGACACCTAACTAATGGAGTAAAATGAAATAAATATACCTGCTTGAGCTCCAACAGTGAGAATTGACCAATTGAATCGAAGGAGAAAAATATTTTTGGATTTTATAGGTATTTTTATGAGAATAAAAGTGAAAAATATTTTTGGAACTTTATATGTGGAAAAGAAGGAATGAAAAAGATTACAAAGGAATACAGTTAAAATGCCTTGTTAAGAAAAAGAAGTGATAGTTCAGAAGGACCGAACCCGAAATAGACCAAACGTTCAGTTCATTTCAGTTCTTGGTCGAACTTCACCCGAAATAGACTGAATCCAAAATAGACCGAACGTTCGGTTCATTTCGGTTCGCTCTATTTCGCTTGTTACATTTATGAAAGCGAAGGCATTTTTGGTACAGATTCAGCTTGCATAATTCCTAGGCCTTGTAGAATCTTATTGAAGCACGCTTCAAGTAAAGCCTTTGTGCATATGTCTGCCAATTGATTAGTTGTTCTGACGAAGTGAATTTCTACATTACCATCTTCGACGTGATCCTTGATGAAATGGTACCTCATTGCTATATGCTTAGTCTTCGAATGTTGCACTGGGTTGTGACATATCCTAATTGCGCTTTCAGAGTCGCAATATAGTGGGATTTTCTTCATGTTTAGCCCGTAATCCCTAAGTTGACTTTATATCCAAACGACTTGAGATGTGCAGGATGATGCAGCAATGTATTCAGCTTCTGCAGTGGATAGAGAAACGCAAGTTTGTTTCTTTGATTGCCAACTAACCAATTTACCATCTAGAAATTGACATCCTCCAGTTGTGATTTTACGATCTAATCCACAGCCACCTAAGTCAGCATCTGAGAATGCTTGAACAAAGAATCCAGAGTTGGCTGGATACCACAGATCGAGAGAGGAGGTTCGCTTCAAATAGCGAAAAATGTTTTTCACAGCTTGTAAATGAGGTTCGCGTGGGTTGGCTTGAAATCTTGCACAGTAACATACTGAAAACATGATGTCAGGTCTACTGGCTGTAAGATACAACAGAGACCCAATCATTTGTCAATAGAGTGTCACGTCAGCTGATGGTTTCTCCAATGAGGGCGTAAGCTTAGTTCCAAAGGCCATAGGAACTTTCAATTTGGAGTCTCTCATCATCCCAAATTTAGCTAATAAAGTCTTGGTGTATGCCTCCTAATTAATGAAAATGCCTTCGGGTCCCTATCTAATGTTCAATCCAAGAAAAAAGTTAATTGGACCCATTGAGCTCATCTCAAATTTAGTTTCCATCAACTTTCTGAATTCAGCTATTAAGCTAGGATTCATGGAGCCAAATATGATGTCATCAACATAAATTTGGACTATCATAAGGTGGTTACCTTCTCGCTTACGAAAGAAGGTTGGGTCAACCGAACCTTGTTTGAATTTAGACATTTTTAAGAAACGAGTGAGAGTTTCATACCATGCTCTGAGAGCCTGTTTGAGGCCATATACAGCTTTGTCAAGGACATAACAATGATATGGATACTTCTCGTTCACGAAGCTTGGTGGTTGATCAACATATATGGTTTCTTCAAGTTCACCATTGAGGAAGGCACATTTGACGTCCATCTAATAGACTTCAAAGTTCTTGTGAGCTGCATAAGCAAGAAAGACACGAACAGACTCTAATCTTGCAACTGGAGCGAAGGTCTGTTCATAATCAATTCCCTCTTCCTAACAGTATCCTTTGACCACCAGACTGGCTTTGTTACGAATGACATTCCCCTCCTTTTCCATCTTGTTCCTAAAAACCCATTTGTGACCGACAACTGAAGCATCCTTTGGAGTTGGAATAAGACGCCATACTTTGTTTCTTTCAAACTCGTTTAATTCATCTTGCATGGCTTGAACCCAGTCTGAATGATTAAGTGCTGAGTTAACAGTCTTCGGTTCAACTTTGGATATAAAGGAGTTGAACATGCAAAACTCAACTTTAGAAAAGACTGCAACCTGTTTCGCTTTGATTTGAGAACGAGTTAACACATTTTCCGAAGATTCCCCGATAATTTGACTTTGAGGGTGATCTTTGGTCCATTTGATAAGTGGAGGGAAATTTGGATCATAGATGGGATCCAATTCAACATTTATTTCTTCCTCTAGCTCGGACTGAATGTCATCATCACCGACGTTGGTGTTCTCCCCCTCGAAGACTGACGCCTGTTCGGTATCTGGATTGGTGTTCCCTTCTTTGAGTGGACTCTCAGAAGAGCTTGAAGAACGAGGCGATAAGCTCTCCCCCTAGAATGATGAACCTTGACTATGAAAAAGGGATGGACCTTCCCCCTCAACAGCAGGATGGTCACTTACATGTTCGCTTGCTTCTGGTCTTTTGGTTTCTTTAGATTGATTGTTAGCCATCTTTTGAGCAGCGTCGTCAATAATTTGTTTTAGAATATCAACTTTGTTGTCTTTTTCCATAGATTCAGAGTCAATTGCCTTTTGAGGCTCTTCAAACAAAAGCAAGTATTGTTCGAAAAGATTTGAAAGAGAGGTCGTAACTTGACCATTCTGTGGAAAGATCTCTTGCATTGCACCATTTGTTGATTTCTCCTTCTTAACATAACTATCGTCAAAGGTGACATAGTATGTTTCTTCGATCTTCTTTGAGCTCTTATTAAGAACTCGATATGGCTTGGAGTTCAGGGAGTAGCCTAAGAAAATTCCTTCATCAGCCTTTGCATCAAACTTGTTCCGATTCTCTCTTGAGTTGAACACGAAGCATCTTGAACCGAACACATGAAAGAATTCCACATTTGGTTTACGATTGTTCAAGATCTCGTATGGAGTGATAGAGAATCGTTTGTTCAAAAAACGATCTGTTTTGGGTATAACAAGCAGCGGCAATTGCATCGGCCCAAAAATACAGCGGCAAGGAGGCGAAGCATAGCATTGTGCAGGCTGCTTCACATAGAGATCGGTTCCGTCTTTCAATGATACCATTCTGCTGTGGAGTGTATGGGGCCGAGAAGTTGTGATTTGTTCCCGTTTCATCGAGAAAGTCTTCAAAGTCTTTGATCTTGATTTCCAGGCCGTTGTCACTTTTGACGTTGCGAACAACTTTCCTTAGTTGAGTCTCGACCTGTTTTATGAAGAGCTTGAGCCTTGGAGTAGCTTCAAATTTTTGCTTTAAGAAGAACACCCAAGTGACATGAGAGAAATCGTCCACTATAACCAGAATGTATTTGTTTCCCCCAATGCTTTCAATGGACGAGGGTCCACATAAATCAGTATGTAACAGCTCTAATGGTTCTATTACCTTAGTATTGATAATAGAAAGATGACTTTACTTACTCTGCTTTCCCATCTCACATGTTGCACAAAGATGTTCTTTATCAAATTTTAGAACCGGAAGTCTTCGAACATGATCACCCAAAAACAACTTGTTGATATCCTTGAAATTTAGATGAGAGAATCTTCGATGCCATAACCAACTTTCATTGGAGTGAACTTTAGCGAGCAAGCAATCTGTTGGTTTGCCCCGAATGGGGTTTAGGTTCAAAGGGTACCTTTCCCCCATTCCCTTGGACTTCAGCAAAACATTATTAGATCTCTTCTCGACAACCTCTGAACCTTCATCATCAAAAGATACTTTCAATCCGGTGCCAACTACCAGCTGTGTTATGCTAATAAGGTTATGTTGGATCCCTTCAACATAAGCCACTTTTCTTATAGAGAACTCGCCATTAGTGATCATTCCATATCCTTTGATAGTACCAAATGATTTGTTGTCGTACTTTACAATGCCACCATCCTTAAGAGACCGAAACTCCCTTAATTCTTCCTTCCTCCCTATCATGTGACGAGAGCAGCCACTATCAATGTACCATTCTTCGTTGAACTGTTCGTTACGAATTACCTGCAAAAATTTTAAGCAGATTTAGGAACCCAAAGTTGCTTGGGTCCTCGTGAGCCTTTTACAGAACAGGGTGTAGTAAGAGAAATATCAACTAAGTAAGTATGTTTAATTAAAGTTGTTTCATCTTTTCTTTTTATTGTGAAAACTTTAATTTTGGTTGGTTTAAATTCAGTGGGTTTGGGATTAGTGGTATTACCATCAGCATCCTTTTGGATCTCTTTTGGATGTTTGTTATCTTCTTGAAAGAGATTTCCTTTTCCCTTTACATCTTTTGACGAAGGAAAACTAGAATTGGAGGAGTTGGGTTTAGAAGTGTCATAGGAACTTCTGTGTGTCTGACTGAACTTGGACGGATGAGGACCAAAACCTCTCTTTCGGTTGTTATCGGATGAGGGACCGAAACTGTTCTTTCGGTTGCTGTTGGGTGGAGGATCGAAACCGCTATTTCAGTTGATATGAGACAGAGGACCGAAGCTCTCCTTTCGTTTCCTGTTGGTCATTGGACTGAAACTTTCCTTTCGTTTCCTGTCATTCGAAGGACCGAAACCACCCTTTCGGTTCCTTTCGGTCGAAGGACCGAAATCACCCTTTGGTTGATATTGTCATGAGGACTGAAACAATTCTTTGGGTCCTTTCGGTCGAAGGACCGAAATCACCCTTTCGGTTGATATTTTCATGAGGACCGAAACTATTCTTTTGGTTCCTTTCGGGTGTGGGACCGAAATAACCCTTTCCGTTCCTTGATTCCTCTTGATATTTGTGCTTCTTTTCAATCCTTACATAGTGTAGATTTTGTGATCTCCAAAACTGTTTCCTTTTTGAGAGATTCTTCTTGTATCTCAGATTTAGTTTGTGTTTATGATTAGCCACCTATTTTGAATTCCAGTGGATGTTAGCCTTTTTCCTTGAAGCAGGAGCGTATTCACTTTTTGTTGAGGATGTTTCGCTAGTGGTTTGTACAGGCTTGCCCGTTGAAATTTTGGTTCCACTTGTGCTCGGCACATCATATCTTGTTGGCTCATTAAGTGGTTCAGGTATGTATCTACCTTTCACTCTCCATGAATTTTTCTGCGATAGACCCTTCGTCTTATCAGCGTTGTCTATTGGGGCCGACCAAAAAAATTCGTCAGATCGCTAGCATTGTCTTCTTCTACCATAGCTGTTAACTCTGCAGTTTGTTGTGGAGTGACACCTGGTACTGTGTAGACTTGATTTAGAGTGGTTTGTACCTTCTGGTAAACTACAACTTTACTTTTTAGAACTTTGGTTTTGTTAGTAGATGAGCGAGCGAACTCAACAGAGTTTTCAGAAATTAGGTTTTTGCGTGACTTAGGTTCGCTTTTGATAAATTCTGAACAATCCACCACATCCTCTACAGAGATTTCACTCAGATCATCATCCTCATTAAGTTCAGATGCATTTTCAACATCAATTTTATTTTCTGAACTTAATTTGGCATTCAACGAGTCAAATTTCTGTACAGTTTCGGTTCTTAATTTCAATCGATCATTTTCGTCTAACAGATTTTTGAGGATATTATTTTCATCTAACCGATTTTTTAGCATATCCTTACAGTGTTCAAGGAGTTTATCTTACATTTGAAACTTCATTTCTATATAATTTTTTTTAGTAAAAAATTTCCAATGGAACATTTTGTAATGTCATTGGCTAAGTCTCTGTGAATTTGAAGCCTCGACATCACAAAAGGACAAGGCATGTAAAGTTGTAATTCCAATACATTTAGATAGTAACAAGGATTTGGAATTATGAAATGACCATCATTGGAATAGTTTCCATTCAATATATTCACAAAGGACAGACCATAGAGAGATATATTGTGCATGTTTATAACATGGCATAACTAATGTTTAATTCAAGTGTTTAGTTGATTACTCGAAAAATTATACAATAAATAAAGTCCAATTAATATGGTGATTAAATAATAAGACTTTTACTTATATTCAATAGTTTTGAGACTATAGTTAATTAGATTATTATTGTCTTTCACTTTGCAAGTTTTACTTCCTCAATAATTTGATTATTCGAAGCTCCACAATCAATCGTACTTTTAGAGGTATTTAGCGAATTAAGACTATCATGAAATGGATTGTGGATTGCCTCTATGCTTAGACACAACAATAGTTTGCTGTAACATTCATGAGTACTTGAAAATGAGGATTTTAAGTATTGGATAAACCCATGCTCGGAGAATTACTTCGTGGATTTTATCACGAGTAATTTTGAGACGATAATATCTAATATTCTTGAAACAAAGATATTAGAGTTATTTTTTACAAGTTGGTTGTGCATTGATAATACATAAACGCATTAGTAACTTGATGTAATAAAAAATATTGGTGTACGTGATTTGATGAGTAAATAGTGAAATCATATATCGAAGTTCATTCGTTACTTATTTTCCATAATGGGAAAATCGATATATGTGGGCTCCTCAGTGATTTGGTGGTTACTTATATGTGTTAGGCCTAGCCAAGAGTAAATTGATGTGCTCGATTAGTAATATAATGTCGTCATCACAAAACAGAAATCAGGAAACAGAACTTAGATTCATCATAATAATGTCTTATGTCTATTCGATATCTTATAGAACACAATAATATTTGATCACTTATCTTAGGACATGTAACTGACTAGTTTAGAGTTCGACATCGGCTTTTTGTATCTAAAATTTAATAAAAAGTTTGGAAGTTATACTAGCAGTTATAGTTATTATACTTATCCATGTGGGATACAGTTGGATTAGGTGTCTAAGCCCATAACTATAAATAGTATAAACTTCAATTGATAGTAGCATAGTTCTTTTGGGTTTCCCTCAAACCTAACAATTGAATAGGATAAACTCTAAAGAGAGAGAGAATGATTTATTAATTTATTATATGATTAATAAATTAATTAGAAATAACAATAATTGTTTTGTTAATATATTATGAGAATAATATATTAATAAGAAATAGTATTATTTAATTAATAACTCATCATAAATTAATTGAAACTAATTTTGGGATTAAGTGGATTAATTAAAAGTAGGAGGACAAAAGGTGACAATGTTTAATAGTTGAGCATTAAGAAATTCTATAACCTCCCATAAAGGTGGGGGGGGGGGGGGGGGGGAGGGGGAAAACGAAATCTAGAATGTTTCTAGGGTTTACTTGGGCTCTAAGGGTTCCTTGGATGCCTTATGGAGGTAGTTAAGGGATTAGGGTTATCTTGGAGATACCTCTCTTATCCGATACCTTCCTAACACCTTTATAAACCCCTATGTGGGTTTAATTTTGTCCATGCCTTATTCCTTAGAGGAAATTCTGATTTTTTCTTCTATTCTCCTTTCTTTTCAAATCCCTTGCTTGCTACGATTTGTCTGTGAACCATTAGAGGCGCGACACTTGTGGCACTTGCTTCCAAAGGTTTTCAAGTAAGGATTGAAGATTGTTCACAATAACAATATTAAAGGTTAGTTTTTATTGTTCTTATGACTTAGTTAGTTCATAGGAAAGTTTTGTAGGATTGCATTCAAAGGATGTTTCCTTTACATGAAAGACATAGATCATATTAGGTTGCATGTACCTTAATTAATTGAAATGTTTTTGCTTATTTTTTGCATATGGAATCGAACTTGTAACCTTAATAAACCATAAGTGATATATGATCCTAGGTTTCTCTTTCATGTATTAGCACATTGGTGAATCATCAAGGAAACATGTTTATGATTTATCATTGCCCACATCGTGAGCTTGAATGCTCACGCCGTGAACCGAGGTTAGATCCGAAAATCTGGTGCTAATCTGCCTTAACAACTTTTATATGATAAATAATTTCCTTCTTTCAACCCCAAATCCGATTTTGGTGTATCTTGTGTGATAAATTAAAATCCTAGATGTTAGGAGATTAGTAATTGACTTGATTTATTATTTTGTGATTAATATGTTTTTTTAAGTGCTTAAATAATTAATTTGAATAATAATGGAACTTAATAAAAATGTCAAATAATATTTGGTTTATCTTAAATTTAAAATACCTTAATTTGAATTTTTTTTACAAAACCTAGTATTTTGAAAAGTTGAAAATACATCCTTATGGATCTTATTAGTAATTTAATTAAGTAATTAATTAGAAGATAATTAATCAATCCATAAAAGGTTTAAATTACTTAAATCGAAAAGTTAATTTATTAAAAGAGTAAACCCTTGTGTTTTTAAAATGTTTGAAAAAACACCTTATACTATGTATTATTAAAAGTTTAATGTATATTATATGTATAAGAAAAGTCAGTCAAACCACTAGTACACCTCATTCACGAAGCCATACTATAAGGGGAATTTTAGGAAGCGACCTATAAAATAACCGACATTGGGTATCCATTCTTACCCGTCGCTCTCTTATATGGTAGAGGGTCATTAGCCGAACGGGTTTAATATGACATAACCTCATTAAAAGTACATTTCCTTGCAATGGCAATTATGAAAATGTTGGTTACATTTCTATTATTAGCAATATTAATTGTGGATTTGATTCTTATAAATATCGCTTATGGTAGTGTCATGGTTAACCAAGTGAAAAGGAATATAAAATCACCCAAATTTCAATTGGATAGAAACTAAAAGTCATGCAATTCAAATTGTGTGATGAATAAGAATCTTGATCGTTGAAAAAAATTATGAGCAATTCATTGATCACATGCTTATATGAGTCAAAGTGAAGGTCTAATGGATCTAGTACACGTTGATATGGACTATTCAGATCCACCACAAAGGACGATAACTTTATTCGTCATGATCTACTGATGCTTCTGTAAACATGGTTGTACGTATAAGATTAAGCATAATTCCAACATTTTGGAAAGGTTTCCAAATAGTAACAGAACGAATAAGAAGCATCTACTAGGCAGAAAGATAAAACTTTCTCATATCTGAAAGGAAAGGAGAGCACTTTAGTATCATGTTTTATGATCATCTTAATGGTTGTAGAACAATCACACTTGATCCTTGAAGAACATCTTAGTCCAATTGGTTAGCCAAGAAGAGGAATCGGATATTGTCGAAGTGGTTCAATCAAGTGATGAGTCATATTTGGTTTCTAATGAATTTTTAAAGCCATCCTCTAGTTACTTCACATAGTATCTTGAAACTTATTTCATACTAATTTGGTTTATAACACCTCATAATGTGACACCCCAAAACCGGAATGGCAGAAACGTTCGGGGGTGGAGGATGTCATATAAAGTATCACAACAATTGCATCATAGTAATCAAAGTAAACACAACCATTACAATATAATATGAATATTTGCATCTTGTTTGATACAAAGTTTATATACATCAAAATTATAATAAGAAAAAGACGTGTATGTATATGCTCCGTCTTCTCAAAATGCTACAGGGGTACCTGTCTACTGTTGTGCTAAGAATACAAACGATTTTGAAAACGTATCAGCATAATGCTGGTGAGTTCATAAGCATGTTTTTGTAATAAAAAAATGTGAAGAAATCTGTAAAATGTATGTATGTTTCCCAAGAAAATCCATTATTTTCTAATATGTTTGCTCGTTAATATAGGTATCGTATGCCTTGTTTGAAAACCCTGGCTACCGCCAGCATGCAATGTATGTTCTTGTTTGATTTGTATGAAAACCTTTGTATGAAATACTTAGCTATCACTAGTAATGTAAATAATGTATAAAAACGTTATTCTGATTGTTTGTAAAGTACTGATGTTTAACTAGGAAAATCCTATATTTTCCTTTGAAGATGTGTTGTTACTTTAATGGTTCTGAAACCGTAAGGCATAAGTATTTACACACTTATGTTATTAAAGCAATTGTTCGTGAGAAGTGTATTATTACGTAAATGTGTCGTTATTATCTACTGTCGAGTTTTATGACCACAATGAATTTGATACGACGTGAATCAGACGCCAATATCCTTTATGACTTTGTCACCCGTAGACCTGTCGGTCCTACTGTAGCTAGCAGCAAGGTGTGGGGTAGTCAATCCCGTATAGATCTATACACAAAAATCACATTCTCCCTCCAGGAGATTATGGTTCATAAGGGTAGTCCTCCACTTAGTTATGTTTGTAAGCGCCCAAGGACGTGTCTCCCAACTAGATTACAACTTTACAAGTAATAATCTGTGAAACGTAACGTTCTCTTGTACTTGAATTCGATGTATGTCTTGTAGAGTAAAAATAATTATACTTAAATAATTATTAATTGTTGTACTCTTGTAGTAATGTATGTAATAAACTAAATCTCTCATAGTTTATATGTTTGACCATGTAAGTAGTTTGTATTTAGTAAAACAGGTAATGAATTCCCCAAATTATACCTATTATAGCCTGACTGTTATATTCGTGAAAGTATTCTGAAAACTATGCAATTAAATTTAGAAAACGTCCATTATGCTCCGCATATTACAAACGAGATAAAGTATCTAAATGGTTTATAAAAACCGTTGATTTTTATAAATTGCATAAGTTTAACTGGTTGAAAACCTTTATGTTTTGGCTTGTATTCCCCCCCCCCCCCAAAAAAAAAAAAAAAAACGTTTAAAATACCATAAAAGCATGAGGGTATGAACTCACTGTTTAACGTAGGATTCGAATGTAAGGTCAATATGGATGATGAGTGTCAAGTGAAGTCTCAAACACAAATGGATCTTATTTAACATATAATAGCACATATATGTATTAGATTAGGGTATAGCACCACTAGTTATGGAAGGAAACCACCTTAGTGACTTGGAAACACATGAAACTAAGTGTTAGAATCATGTGTGATTTGAAAGAGGAAAGTTTGTGGCCACATAGAGGGGTGTACGGCCATGGGTTTACGGCCCAAGAGTGTATGACCTATGGGTTTATGGCCCAATGGGTGTACGAGCAAGGAGTTTGCGACCGTACACTCTTGAAGAAGGGTGCATTTGAGGTGTTTTAAAGTCATTTGTAGTTTCCCGGAAGTGTTCTAGGTCCCATGCATAGTTTAAGGAAGAGTTTAAGGCTAATTTTTGACCAATAACTAGGGTTTACGGCCAATGAGGTGTATACAGCCAACGAGGTCCCATGCATAGTTTAAGGAAGAGTTTCATGCCTTTTGGATTGATTTCAAGGCAAGAATCAAGCATTTCTAGTATATAACAAGCATAGCAAGCATTTACTTACTAATAGGAAGCTTGAAGAGGGGTTTTTAGCCACCAAGAACTAGTGTGTGTTCTTGGTGTTCTTGGTGAGAGATCAAGATATCTTTAAAGATCTTGAAGCAAATTCGATGGATGTAGAGAGAGAGAGAGAGAGGGAAGTTATAGACTTGGAGTGAGTAAAATGATAAAGGAAGGCCAAGTATCCCTTATACAGGGGGGATTTTTCGGCCATGATGGGTGGGGTGAGGGTGTACGGCCGTAAACTCATGTTTGCGGCCATACACTCCTCTTGAAGAAATCTTTGGTCTGAATGTTTTGTTATGACATGGAAAAACTCATCCCTGAACTAAACCTTGAGTGTACTGAGCTTAGACCCCAAAACAATGCTAAACGATGGTAGAAATATCAAAACAATTCTGACTTGATTGATTCTGAACAGCCTACACAAAAGAAATTTTGGGTTGTTACACATAAAATGTAGAGTAAGAATCTTTTCTTACTCTAGGACATTTTGAAATTGGAAGTTATGATGTTTTGGTTAAAAAAAAGTATAAACATAGATTATTTCTATGAAGTTTTTCTTGTTGGGAAACCTCACTAACTCTTGAGTATTTGTTTTAGCCCGTCAAGGAATGTTCCTTGAAATCAGTAGGAGTCTTATTGATCTTGAAAAGTTTCAAGAGTCAATCAATAATAAACCCTTTAGTTATCACTAGCACATGACATGAGGTTGATAACCTATCGTGTTTAATTGACATCTTCTTGTTGCTTTGCATCTTCCAGTTGTCAGACCCCAAAACCGGAACGATGGAAACGTTCTGGGGTGGATGACGTCATGTCAAGTATCACAACACATGCATTATAGTAATTAAAGTACAACAAAACATTGCATTAATAGTAATAGTTTTACATTGTTTACATCAAAATATATCAGAGTAATACAAGTAAATGTAATAAACACATCATGGTACTAAGCTATCTTCATCAACAGCTCCGGGGATGTACCTGTCTAATGCTAACCTGAGAATACAAGTTATTTGAAAAGCGAGTATCAGTATTTTTACAAATGCTGGTGAGTTCATAAGTAATTAGTGACATTTTATTCAAATAACTTTATAATGTAGTAGTTTAAGAGTTCATAGTGTATTAGAGTTCTTTCCAGAAAATCCTATATTTTCTTTAATAAAAGCAGCCTTCTCCCAAGACTGGACGGAGTTATGTGGTAAAAAGTAGTTTTCCCTTAATCACTATCATTATCAAAATACTGAATTTGATTATTTAAGGAAGCAAGAGAAGTCAGGGAAATAACATATGCCTCAGCAGTGAGGACTGCTGACTAAGGCAAAGGAATCGTAGACTCCAGCAGAGTATCGAACGAACGAGACGTCTGGCTCCGTCTAACAAATGGAGACACAGACCCCAGAAGGTACCAAATGAAAGGTACAGCTGGTAAGGTCTAAAACAGTGAATACAGAACGCAGACAGTATCAAATGAAAGATACATCTTGCAAGGTCAAAACAGAGAATACAGACCGCAAACAGTATCAAATGAAAGATAGATCTTGAAAGGTCAACACAGTGTCACTCTGAAAATGAGTTACCAACATACAATGTAAATTGCCGGTGAAATACCGTTACCTTAAGGCCATGAATTATAAGGCAACCTGGGATACTCGTAACCATACTAACCGACACTAGAGTACCTGATGCCCTACAAGCGTCTATAAACTATGGCATTTGTCACCCCTTGGCTTGGTGGGCCGTGGACTGTAGCTAGCTAATCAAGGTGCGGGGGTGTCAATCCCGTATAGATATATACACGCAATGTTCGCTCTCCCTACAGGAGACTCTGGTTACCAACTAGATGACAGAGAAGGTTGTGTCCCGAAGATGCATCCCAAATAGTGGGTAGTGGGTTTCATATGTAAGTGCTGAACTAGGGGTAGAGACTCATAATTGGACTGACTAATGTAAACCTATATGTCTATACTCGTATACATAACATACAACAAATGAACCAAACGAACTTCGGACGGCCATCCGATCCCACCAGACCACATCTCAACGAAGAAAAGGAAATAGGGCGGATAAACCTTCCTAAGTCCTTCAATCATTATTTATATGCACCTATACAAGTACAAATATACATCTAACTACGATTGAGTGTGTAACAAGTGGAAATGCATCGTGATGTATAACTGGGCCGCGGTCTGTAAATGTACAGTGTGGAATAACCGAATCGTGATGTATAACGTACAGTGTGAGCGAATAGTGTGGAATAACTAAATCATACAGTGTGAGCGAATAGTGTGGAACAACTGAATCATACAGTGTGAGCGAATATTGTGGAATAACTAAATCATACAGTGTGAGCGAATAGTGTGGAATAATTGAATCGTAAAGTATAAGTGCACCAAGTATAAGTGTATCACGAAGTGGAATCGACAACTGATGAAGTAGAAGCGTCTAACAAGTATAAGTGACTACAAGTATAAGCAAAATAGAGGCAATAACAGGTATAAGCGTATCCATAAGTGAAAGCGCTATCAAGTATGAGTTTACAATAAGTGAAAGCGGAGCAGCGGTAACTAACAAGTATAAGTATACGACGTGAAAGAGAATTTGACGAAAACCTTGGAAAACCTTCATACTTAGGAAAATCACATTTTGGTATTCTTTGGTAAAATAAGTTTGAAAAACTTAATAAATCCTTGGAACCTTTATAAATCAGTTTAAAATGAATTTAGATAAAACAGTATAAGTAAGAGTTTTGAAACAAATGAAAACCTTTGTGAAACCATCATAGTATCCTGCTCGGTAAAACAATGTACATTGTGGTAAAATCCTGTGCAAGCGGGCTATCAATCACATGTGTTTGATATGATAACTGGCATGTTTAACTTGTATTCCCCCCCTATAAAACATGTAAAAACATTTAAAAGGTTCATTCAGGGGTATGAACTCAGCTGCTGTAAGTGGATCTGACGGAGGTGCCAGTATAGGATGCTAAGTGTCAAGTGAGGACTTAACCACACACGCGAATCCTATTTAACATTTAATGATACATTTAAGTATCTAATTAGTCATTTAATAACTAATTAAGCAAGTAAGGATGTCTTACAACATAAAAACACTTTGTTACAAGTGTTAAAAGTGTCCCGGGTTGCATAGAAGGTGAGTATGGACTCACATTGGAGTTTACTCCTCAAAATGGGCACAATATGGAGTTTACGGTCCAATGTTTACTCCTTGAGGAGTTTACGGCTGTAAGCACATGAGTTTATCGTCGTAAACTCACGTTGGCCCATTCCTTTGGTTGTTTGGTGGTTCAAACTCTTGTATACAAGGTTCTAGTGGCTTTTAGAGGCATCAGAAGGTGTTTAGGGCACTTAAACACCTTGGAAAGGTGTTTACGGTCTAAGGAGATACACTTGGGGAGTTTACTACCTTAAACATATGATTTTACGGCAGTAAACTCATGTTAGTCACCAAATCATGCGTTTTTGTGGTTGTAGGTTAAGCATACGAAGTTCTAGGTCCAATTACAAGTCGTGTTGTGGGCATTTTAACACCCTTTGGAGGTGTTTATGGTCTAAGGATATGTGTTTATGGTACAAGAACCTTCTTGGGCTGTAAACTCATGTGTGACATGATATTGCATGCTTTGGTGCATAAAATGAAGGCAAATAAGGTTCTATGCACCCTAGGAAGTTCATGGAAGCCCTTGGAGGTCTTTGAGGGGTAGTTTGACACTTAAACAAGTGTTTATGGTCCATGCACATGGTTTTACGCTCCAAGAACATTCTTACACTGTAAAATCATGTTTACTCCCCATTTGGTCCGCTTTTGGTGTTCTAAGTCCTTTCGGGTAAGCATCTAAGCCATTTCTAAGCATGAGAAGTGGTTTGGAGGGTTTTTGAGCATTAAAACCCCATTATGAGTGTTTACAGCCCATGAAGGTGTTCATGGGCCGTAAACTCATGTTCTTGAGGTTTCCGGATGTTTAAGTCTCGAATTCGCAAGCTAGGTAAGTTAGATAACAAGCTAGGAAGGTTAACTTACCGATTTGGAGCTTGGATGGATGATTTTTGACCAAAACCCATTTGTAGAGAGAGAAAGTAGAGAGAGAGTGTGTCTAAGGTGGCAAAAAAGCTGGGAGTGAATCCCACTCCTCCCTTATATAGGATGGGGCTTATGGCCTGGCTGGGGTTCTCCTGACACCAACCGCGAATGGGTTTTTCACCACTTCCTTAATCACGGCAAATTTTAAAATTATACCGCCTTAATTTTTGTTCGCTTGACGAATATTATTTAAAATATTCCAACGGGATTAATTCCGATCAAAAATATTTTCGGGATAAATTTGGCTAATTTTTGACGTAACTAATTTCGACGTTAATTTTTGATGTTAACTTCGACGTTAACTTCAACGTTAAAACTAACGGAAATCTTCGGGTTGTCACATCATCCCCCCGTTAGAGGGAATTTCATCCCGAATTCAGGTCTAGGCAAGGAAGTAGGTATGAATGGCCGAGTAGAGGCAGGAGGGTACTTCCTATTCTATTTGTCCTCACCTTCCCAAGTGAACTCTGGTCTGTGTTTATCATTCCAACAAACCTTCACCTACGGGATGTGAACCCTGTCTCGAGCAGTTAGTGGGTTCCGACTGGTGTATCTACAAGGTTAGGGTTCTTAATGGTTTCTATCAAGATGAGTGGGATACGAAGAGTAACGTCGGGTAATCGCATATCGAGTCTAAGAAGTGGATCGATCGAGGTGTGAAGCTTGTGGAATATCCGAAAGTACTAGTGGTCTGACGAGGGTTGGACCAAATCTCTGTGAGGATTCTCGGATGGTCCTAAGCTCTGAGAAGGGTAGAGCTTTTCAGTACTTAGAACATAGTGTACTTCTATGGCAAGATTATCACTGGCGTGATCGCCATTCCGAAGTTCCTAACGTTCTCACTCGTACTGGGTGTGTAGTCCTTCAGGTTGGTTCTTAGGAAGCTCGGGTGGTCTTTGGTCTTGCGGTTCCTGTCAACTGGCTGTTAGAGACTTTCTAGATCATCGGATGGGTTGCGTGTCTACGGTATCTGTTTGTTGCCGAGTGTCTATCTCAAGCTTGTGAAAGGTGAACCTGCACAACAAATCTTGAGATACGGAAACCCTCTGTTTGGGGAGATAGGGTTTCACCAGCCGAGTGTTGGGCTACCTCAGGAGGTGATTCTACCATCTCTGCGTGAGATGGCATTCGTGGAACACCTGATAGTCCAATGAATCTCTAAGGCTTGGGTTTATTCTAGTGCGGAAAGCGCATGTTCCTGCATAACCCTTCAGCTAACACCAAGGCTGGTGTCAAGTCTCTAATCTCTTCGGGATATGGGTCATGAGGCTTAAGTCAACTACTTTCGCACTTGATCAAGTATTCTCGGCTGAGAGGGTTATCCTGTGGTTCACGGTATCCTAGTGTTCACTTCGGAGAATGCAGTCTATCGTCTACAGGGCGACGGTGACTTCCTCAATACGAGAGGGTGGAGGATCCTAGGCACCACTTGTTTGTAACAGGGTGGATGAAGTGCCTGAGTAGTGCGAGCATCTACTGCAACTACTCTTCCGAAGGTTCTGAGTCTTCTCGGTCTAGGTCAAATCTAGTGACTATAGGGTTCCATTACTCGGACTTTAATCTCTTCACTAACTGAGGGTGTTAGTTATCATGTTAGCTTAACCGGTATGACCACAAATTTTGGATTTGTGGTCATTATAGTAGCTCAACCCGCAATGTTTCTCTTGACTCCAGCTCCTATTTTATGGAATAGGATGAAGGGCTTTACTACGAGGTTCATGGTAGAGCTCATACTTGGCCTAACCACTAATACTTGGTGTATGCAAGCAGTATATAATTGAGGTCGGCAGGATGTTCAGTTGTGCGACTCCACCCTAGACCCACAACCCAACGAGGAACAGCGAGTATGGAGGAAGCACACATCTTAAATCTTTTTGATCTCAACTATATACCACATTTATGCATATACCTGGTTATAGTGGTCAGTCACATGAGTTCTATCCTCTTGGTTCACGAACCTGATGTGCAAGGTACAAAGGGTCTTTGTGGGGAATCTACAGAGTATGCTTCGGATGGTTATCGTCTTCTGGAGTATCTTGCAGTGTCTGTTGCTTCGGTTTCCATATGACTAAGAGGGGTCGATCAACAGCGCGCGGTACCCTTCTCTTGGGTACTTTGGAAAGTTTGAGATAAGAGGGACGACTGACGGATCGCATTAGGTTTGATTATTTGTATTATGTTTAGGTTCGGAAGAACCTTTATTTGCCGATATGGCTATGGTGAAAGTTCTTTTTACACAGCACTAAGGATTTACACATGGTTGCACAAGGTCTAACCATGATCGATAGAGTCGTCGAAGTTTGCACACTTCGACATGACATAAAATGAAGATCGATGGATTCATGCGCCGAATAGGCACACAAGTTCTAGGCGTCTTAAGGTTTAGTCATGTGTATCATTATCGCGGATACTTGGACCGATAGAGTCGAAGCGGAACTATAGAGAGTCCTAAGTGTTTCTGAGCAGAGTATCTTTTCATGAATGGATTCTCACGAGGCATTTCTATAATTGCCTCCCATATACTAGTCATGCATAATTAAGATGGGGACGACTGTTGACTGAGCAACTCCGTCTTAAATCCACAACCCAACGAGGAACAGGAAGTGAGGCGGCATTCACTCACTCGAGGTCTATCCATCTTAACTATACATGGCCGTAATGTATATGTTTAGCCATTATAGTTTTACCTGATGAATCTTAAATTTTATAATAGTGTTGTGACTTTCATCTTAACTGGGAATAATTACACTTAGAATTAATCTTTTAATGTTTTCGGTTAGTTATCTGAGATCGAGAGACGTACCAAAATCTATCGGTTTCCTTGATGCTTCTCCCTAAGCATTATAGCTAGACTCCTCCTGTGTCCTTGTCTTTCCCTTCGTTTGGGCAGTCGCTTTTGAAGTGTCCCATTTCACCACATAGGTGGCAAACTGTATGGGTCGCCACATTGGCGGTTGATGTAATGAACTCAACCGGGGTTCTGCAGACGCGAGCAGTATGCCCCAACATGTGGCACCTAGCACAATAAAGTTCCCGGCATATACCATGATGATGGTAGCTGCACTTGCTGCAGTGAGGAAGGTTTCCTAGGTATGGTCTTTTTGAAGTCAGGAGGGAAGTTTTGACAGGGGTATTGACTGTCTCAGCTTGTTGCCCTTCGGAAGGTCCTTGAGCCGAGGTACTTCCCTCTTCGATCTTGATCTTTCTCTTCAACGGGTTTGAGTGAGGTTCTTGGGTGGCTGGGTATGCAGAGGTTGGTGGTTGTTGTCCATTGCTAGGATCGAAAATCCCGATAGGGCCCTTGCTAACATTGGCATTGTTAGTATTCAGGTGAGCCATGACAACTGCTACGGCTACCGAGACTGCAGCTTGAAACGTAGCTTCATCGAATAAGAGTGTAGGTTTCTTGCTTGTGGACTGGTTACACTTCTTTGGAGGCATGGTTATTCCTACACGGAAAGGAACGCGTGAAAATGAGAGACGATGGCTAAACCCTGGACATATCTGTCCTAACTGTATTAGGCATAAATTTTTCCCGTGCTTAGAGTAGTGGTTGTCTGAGTGTCGACCTACATCCCTATGATGTAGTCCTGGTGTACAAAGTAAGAGTGTGAGTATTGGAAAAAGGCAATAAGATGCGAGTCGTTCCTACTACGTTACCTTTATACTGGGAAGGTTTCACTCTCCGGCCCGGAAAGATTTGTGAACAGTTCGGAACGAAACAGCGGAAGGAGAGGCTCATGAAGGCATACGGCTGAATGCTCTCAATAGAGGTGCGGGGATCCGCTCTAATCGTGTAATTGGCAACGGGTAACGACGATTTACCTAACACATATCGTGAGTAGTGTTACCACTAACTCACTAAATTGTATTATTTTATGGGTGTATTAGTGTAACGAACACGAGGAAAAGACACTTCTCGGGTTCCATACACTGGCTCCCTCTGTCTGCCTCGTATCTTTGACTGCGACTGTCGTGGGTTTCCTTCGGGTAGTTACCTAGGGTTCTCTTCTCATATGGACATATTGAATTTCTACTCCGCCTTACTTCCGAATCCGACTCTAGGTTTCAACACTTCATGATGGATGACTGGAAATCTCGGAAGTTTAGATGAATCTCTCACCGATGTCCCTAAAAGATATAGGCACTTGGTGAATGCAATAGTCTCGACCTAGTTCATTTATTTCCGAACTGTAAATCTTCTCAATGAACTTCTTCGGGGTCGTAATCAACTCTTCTGCCGAATACTGAAGAGGATAGGGTTTTCTACAGGGTTCGTGCGAGAATGGAAATGTCTAAAGAGTCCTAAGAGATTATTAGCGTTTCACTGGATGATCCATATCGAGTCCTGCTACGATTACATACGGTATACAAGTCATATATAGCTTAGATCCGATAGGCCTTCGAATATGTGATACTACTCTAGAACCACATCCCAACGAGGAAAAGGAAATAGGGCGAAACCACACATTCTTAGCCTATGGGATCCTTATTATATATGACCTTGGAAGTATACTCTCTATAGTTGTAGGTATATCAATAAGGATCTTTTAGTTCTTCACACAAGGTTATCTATGTATCCTAAAATACCCCTATGGTATTTTAATTTCTTGTTTGTTTCTTATCTTCTGATTATGATTCTTGGATTAACATGAGTCTTTTAGTGTTCCAAAATACTCCTATAGTATTTTAACGTTATGTTTGGCTCTAGCATTCCTAGTTGGTAAGTTTTAGAACTGTTGTAACACCACTATCACTCCCAAGAAAACGTTCATCGCATCTTGAATAAATGTAGTTGATCAGGTTACATTTATTCCAGCGTACGATTACATATTTGCCCAGGTTTGATTGTAGTGCTCAACATCCGAAGACTCTTATTATTGTTCTTCTTGTGATACTTGTGTTCAAGTGTTTAGATTCTGGATGTTATTATACTTTGGTAAAATATGGTTATATTTTAAAGTATAATTCTTGTTCAGAGTGTTTTATCCCTTTTGCATTTATAGGCTGTATATCTTTTATGAATTGATATACTTAACTCACTATAAACAATGCTCGGATACCAATCTGTACACCCGAAAACCGGAACGGTGGAAACGTTTTGGGGTGGATGACATCATGTCAAGTATCACAACACATGCATTATAGTAATTAAAGTACAACAAAATATTGCATTAATAGTAATAGTTTTACATTGTTTACATCACAATATATCAGAGTAATACAAGTAAATGTAATAAACACAGCATGATACTAAGCTATCTTCATCAACAGCTCCGGGGATGTACCTGTCTAATGCTAACCTGAGAATACAAGTTATTTGAAAAACGAGTATCAGTATTTTTACAAATGCTGGTGAGTTTATAAGTAATTAGTGACATTTTATTCAAATAACATTATAATGTAGTAGTTTAAGAGTTCATAGTGTATTAGAGTTCTTTCCAGAAAATCCTATATTTTATTTAATAAAAGCAGCCTTCTCCCAAGACTAGACGGAGTTTTGTGGTAAAAAGTAGTTTTCCCTTAATCACTATCATTATCAAAATACTGAATTTGATTATTTAAGTAAGCAAGAGAAGTTAGGGAAATAACATATGCCTCAGCAGTGAGGACTGCTGACTAAGGAAAAGGAATGATAGACTCCAGGAGTGTATCGAATGAACGACATGCCTGGTTCCATCTAACAAATGGAGACACAGACCCCAGAAGGTACCAAATGAAAGGTACAAATGGTAAGGTCTAAAATAGTGATTACAGACCGTAGATAGTATCAAATGAAAGATACATCTTGCAAGGTCAAAACAGAGAATACAGACCACAGACAATATCAAATGAAAGATACATCTTGCAAGGTCAAAACAGTGTGACTCTGAAAATGAGTTACCAGCATACAGTGTAAATTTCCAGTGAAATACCGTTACCTTAAGGCCATGAATTATAAGGCAACCTGGGATAGCCGTAACCATACTAACTGACACTAAAGTACCTAACGCCCTACAAGCGTCTATAAATTATGACATTTGTCACCCCTTGGCATGGTGGGCCGTGGACTGTAGCTACCAGTCAAGGTGCGGGGGTGTCAATCCCATATAGATCTATACACACAATGTCCGCTCTCCCTACAAGAGACTCTGGTTGCCAACTAGACGACGGAGAAGGCCATGTCCCGAAGATGCATCCCAAATAGTGGGTAGTGGGTTTCATATGTAAGTGCTGAACTAGGGGTAGAGACTCATAATTGGACTGACTAATGTAAACCTATATGTCTATACTCGTATACATAACATACAACAAATGAACCAAACGAACTTCGGACGGCCATCCGATCCCACCAGACCACATCTCAACGAAGAAAAGGAAATAGGGCGGATAAACCTTCCTAAGTCCTTCAATCATTATTTATATGCACCTATACAAGTACAAATATACATCTAACTACGATTGAGTGTGTAACAAGTGGAAATGCATCGTGATGTATAACTGGGCCGCGGTCTGTAAATGTACAGTGTGGAATAACCGAATCGTGATGTATAACGTACAGTGTGAGCGAATAGTGTGGAATAACTAAATCATACAGTGTGAGCGAATAGTGTGGAACAACTGAATCATACAGTGTGAGCGAATATTGTGGAATAACTAAATCATACAGTGTGAGCGAATAGTGTGGAATAATTGAATCGTAAAGTATAAGTGCACCAAGTATAAGTGTATCACGAAGTGGAATCGACAACTGATGAAGTAGAAGCGTCTAACAAGTATAAGTGACTACAAGTATAAGCAAAATAGACGCAATAACAGGTATAAGCGTATCCAGAAGTGAGAGCGCTATCAAGTATGAGTTTACAATAAGTGAAAGCGGAGCAGCAGTAACTAATAAGTATAAGTATACGACGTGAAAGAGAATTTGACGAAAACCTTGGAAAACCTGCATACTTAGGAAAATCACATTTTGGTATTCTTTAGTAAAATAAGTTTGAAAAACTTAATAAATCCTTGGAACGTTAATAAATCAGTTTAAAATGAATTTAGATAAAACAGTATAAGTAAGATTTTTGAAACAAATGAAAACCTTTGTGAAACCATCATAGTATCCTGCTCGGTAAAACAGTGTACAGTGTAGTAAAATCCTGTGCATGCGGGTTATCAATCACATGTGTTTGATATGATAACTGGCATGTTTAACTTGTATTCCCCCCTATAAAACATGTAAAAACATTTAAAAGGTTCATTCAGGAGTATGAACTCAGCTGTTGTAAGTGGATCCGACGGAGGTGCCAATATAGGATGCTAAGTGTCAAGTGAGGACTTGACCACACACGCGAATCCTATTTAACATGTAATGATACATTTAAGTATCTAATTAGTCATTTAATAACTAATTAAGCAAGTAAGGATGTCTTACGACATAAAAACACTTTGTTACAAGTGTTAAAAGTGTCCCGGGTTGCATAGAAGGTGAGTATGGACTCACATTGGAGTTTACTCCTCAAAATGGGCACAATATGGAGTTTACGGTCCAATGTTTACTCCTTGAGGATTTTACGGCCATAAACACATGAGTTTATCATCATAAACTCATGTTGGCCCATTCCTTTGGTTGTTTGGTGGTTCAAACTCTTGTATACAAGGTTCTAGTGGCTTTTAGAGGCATCGGAAGGTGTTTAGGGCACTTAAACACCTTGGAAAGGTGTTTACGGTCTAAGGAGATACACTTGGGGAGTTTACTACCTTAAACATATGAGATTACGGTAGTAAACTCATGTTAGTCACCAAATCATGCGATTTTGTGGTTGTAGGTTAAGCATACGAAGTTCTAGGTCCAATTACAAGCCATACAAAGTGTTGTGGGCACTTTAACACCCTTTGGGGGTGTTTATGGTCTAAGGATATGTGTTTACGGTCCAAGAACCTTCTTGGGCCGTAAACTCATGTGTGACATGATATTGCATGCTTTGGTGCATAAAATGAAGGCAAATAAAGTTCTATGCACCCTAGGAAGTTCATGGAAGCCCTTGGAGGTCTTTGAGGGGTAGTTTGACACTTAAACAAGTGTTTATGGTCCATGCACATGGTTTTACGCTCCAAGAACATTCTTACACCGTAAAATCATGTTTACTCCCCATTTGGTCCGCTTTTGGTGTTCTAAGTCCTTTCGGGTAAGCATTTAAGCCATTTCTAAGCATGAGAAGTGGTTTGGAGGGTTTTGTAGCATTAAAACCCCATTATGAGTGTTTACAGCCCATGAAGGTGTTCATGGGCCGTAAACTCATGTTCTTGAGGTTTCCGGATGTTTAAGTCTCGAATTTGCAAGCTAGGTAAGTTAGATAACAAGCTAGGAAGGTTAACTTACCGATTTGGAGCTTGGATGGATGATTTTGACCAAAACCCATTTCTAGAGAGAGAAAGTAAAGAGAGAGTGTGTCTAAGGTGGAAAAAAAGCTGGGAGTGAATCCCACTCCTCCCTTATATAGGATGGGGCTTATGGCCTGGCTGGGGTTCTCCTGACACCAACCGCGAATGGGTTTTTCACCACTTCCTTAATCACGGCAAATTTTAAAATTATACCGCCTTAATTTTTGTTCGCTTGACGAATATTATTTAAAATATTCCAACGGGATTAATTCCGATCAAAAATATTTTCGGGATAAATTTGGCTAATTTTTGACGTAACTAATTTCGACGTTAATTTTTGATGTTAACTTCGACGTTAACTTCAACGTTAAAACTAACGGAAATCTTCGGGTTGTCACATCATCCCCTCGTTAGAGGGAATTTCGTCCCGAAATTCAGGTCTAGTCAAGGAAGTAGGTATGAATGGCCGAGTAGAGGCAGGAGGGTACTTCCTATTCTATTTGTCCTCACCTTCGCAAGTGAACTCTGGTCTGTGTTTATCATTCCAACAAACCTTCACCTACGGGATGTGGACCCTGTCTCGAGCAGTTAGTGGGTTCCGACTGGTGTATCTACAAGGTTAGGGTTCTTAATGGTTTCTATCAAGATGAGTGGGATACGAAGAGTAACGTCGGGTAATCGCATATCGAGTCTAAGAAGTGGATCGATCGAGGTGTGAAGCTTGTGGAATATCCGAAAGTAGCAGTGGTCTGACGAGGGTTGGACCAAATCTCTGTGAGGATTCTCGAATGGTCCTAAGCTCTGAGAAGGGTAGAGCTTTTCAGTACTTAGAACATAGTGTACTTCTATGGCAAGATTATCACTGGCGTGATCGCCATTCCGAAGTTCCTAACGTTCTCACTCGTACTGGGTGTGTAGTCCTTCAGGTTGGTTCTTAGGAAGCTCGGGTGGTCTTTGGTCTCGCGGTTCCTGTCAACTGGCTGTTAGAGACTTTCTAGATCATCGGATGGGTTGCGTGTCTACGGTATCTGTTTGTTGCCGAGTGTCTATCTCAAGCTTGTGAAAGGTGAACCTGCACAACAAATCTTGAGATACGGAAACCCTCTGTTTGGGGAGATAGGGTTTCACCAGCCGAGTGTTGGGCTACCTCAGGAGGTGATTCTACCATCTCTGCGTGAGATGGCATTCGTGGAACACCTGATAGTCTAATGAATCTCTAAGGCTTTGGTTTATTCTAGTGCGGAAAGCGCATGTTCCTTTATAACCCTTCAGCTAAAACCAAAACTGGTGTCAAGTCTCTAATCTCTTCGGGATATGGGTCATGAGGCTTAAGGCAACTACTTTCGCACTTGATCAAGTATTCTCGGCTGAGAGGGTTATCCTGTGGTTCACGGTATCCTAGTGTTCACTTCGGAGAATGCAGTCTATCGTCTACAGGGTGACGGTGACTTCCTCCATACGAGAGGGTGGAGGATCCTAGGCACCACTTGTTTGTAACAGGGTGGACGAAGTGCCTGAGTAGTGCGAGCATCTACTGCAACTACTCTTCCGAAGGTTCTGAGTCTTCTCGGTCTAGGTCAAATCTAGTGAGTATAGGGTTCCATTACTCGGACTTTAATCTCTTCACTAACTGAGGGTGTTAGTTATCATGTGAGCTTAACCGGTATGACCACAAATTTCGGATTTATGGTCATTATAGTAGCTCAACCTGCAATGTTTCTCTTGACTCCAGCTCCTATTTTATGGAATAGGGTGAAGGGCTTTACTACGAGGTTCATGGTAGAGATCATACTTGGCTTAACCACTAATACTTGGTGTATGCAAGCAGTATATAATTGAGGTCGGCAGGATGTTCAGTTGTGCGACTCCACCCTAGACTCACAACCCAACGAGGAACAGGGAGTAGGGAGGAAGCACACATCTTAAATCTTTTTGATCTCAACTATATACCACCTTTATGCATATACCTGGTTATAGTGGTCAGTCACATGAGTTCTATCCTCTAGGTTCACGAACCTGATGTGTGAGGTGCGAAGGGTCTTTGTGGGGAATCTACAGAGTATGCTTCGGATGGTTATCGTCTTCTGGAGTATCTTGAAGTGTCTTTTGTTTCGGTTTCCATATGACTAAGAGGGGTCGGTCAACAGCGCGCGGTACCCTTCTCTTGGGTACTTTGGAAAGTTTTGAGATAAGAGGGACGACTGACCGATCGCATTAGGTTTGATTATTTGTATTATGTTTAGGTTCGGAAGAACCTTTATTTGCCGATATGGCTACGGTGAAAGTTCTTTTTACACAGCACTAAGGATTTACACATGGTTGCACAAGGTCTAACCATGATGGATAGAGCCGTCGAAGTTTTCACACTTCGACATGATATAAAATGAAGATCGATGGAGTCATGCACCAAATAGGCACACAAGTTCTAGGCGTCTTAAGGTTTAGTCATGTGTATCCTTATCGCGGATACTTGGACCGATAGAGTCGAAGCGGAACTATAGAGAGTCCTAAGTGTTTCTTAGCAGACTATCTTTTCATGAATGGATTCTCACGAGACATTTCTATAATCGCCTCACATATACTAGTCATGCATAATTAAGATGGGGACGACTGTTGACTGAGCGACTCCATCTTAAATCCACAACCCAACGAGGAATAGGAAATGAGGCGGCATTCACTCACTCGAGGTCTATCCATCTTAACTATACATGACCGTAACGTATATGTTTAGCCATTATAGTTTTACCTGATGAATCTTAAATTTTATAATAGTGTTGTGACTTTCATCTTAACGGGGAATAATTACACTTAGAATTAATCTTTTAATGTTTTCGGTTAGTTATCTGAGATCGAGAGACGTACCAAAATCTACCGGTTTCCTTGATGCTTCTCCCTAAGCATTATAGCTAGACTCCTCCTGTGTCCTTGTCTTTCCCTTCGGTTGGGTAGTCCCTTTTGAAGTGTCCCATTTCACCACATAGGTGGCAAACTGTATGGGTCGCCACATTGGCGGTTGATGAAATGAACTCAACCGGGGTTCTGCAGACGCGAGCAGTATGCCCCAACATGTGGCACCTAGCACAATAAAGTTCCCGGCATATACCATGATGATGGTAGCTGCACTTGCTGCAGTGGGGATGGTTTCCTAGGTATGGTCTTTTTGAAGTCAGGAGGGAAGTTTTGATAGGGGTATTGACTGTCTCAGCTCGTTGCCCTTCGGAAGGTCCTTGAGCCGAGGTACTTCCCTCTTCGATCTTGATCTTTCTCTTCAGCGGGTTTGAGTGAGGTTCTTGGGTGGCTGGGTATGCAGAGGTTGGTGGTTGTTGTCCATTGCTAGGATCGAAAATCCTGATAGGGCCCTTGCTAACATTGGCATTGTTAGTATTCAGGTGAGCCATGACAGCTGCTATGGCTACCGAGACTGCAGCTTGAAACGTAGCTTCATCGAATAAGAGTGTAGGTTTCTTGCCTGTGGACTGGTTACACTTCTTTGGAGGCATGGTTATTCCTACACGGAAAGAAACGCGTGAAAATGAGAGACGATGGCTAAACCCTGGACATATCTGTCCTAACTGTATTAGGCATAAATTTTTCCCGTGCTTAGAGTAGTGGTTGTCTGAGTGTCGACCTACATCCCTATGATGTAGTCCTGGTGTACAAGGTAAGAGTGTGACTATCAGAAAAAGGCCATAAGATGCGAGTTGTTCCTACTACGTTACCTTTATACTGGGAAGGTTTCACTCTCCGACCCGGAAAGATTTGTGAACAGTTCGGAACGAAACAGCGGAAGGAGAGGCTCATGAAGGCTTACGGGTGAATGCTCTCAATAGAGGTGCGGGGATCCGCTCTAATCGTGTAATTGGCAACGGGTAATGACGATTTACCTAACACATATCGTGAGTAGTGTAACCACTAACTCACTAAATTGTATTATTTTATGGGTGTATTAGCGTAATGAACACGAGGAAAAGACACTTCTCGGGTTCCATACATTGGCTCCCTCTGTCTGCCTCGTATCTTTGACTGGGACTGTCGTGGGTTTCCTTCGGGTAGTTACCTAGGGTTCTCTTCTCATATGGACATATTGAATTTCTACTTCGCCTTACTTCCGAATCCGACTCCGGGTGTCATCACTTCATGATGGATGACTGGAAATCTCGGAAGTTTAGACCAATCTCTCACCGATGCCCTTAAAAGATATAGGCACTTGGTGAATGCAATAGTCTCGACCTAGTTCATTTATTTCCGAACTGTAAATCTTCTCAATGAACTTCTTCGGGGTCGTAATCAACTCTTCTGCCGAATACTGAAGTGGATAGGGTTTTCTACAGGGTTCGTGCAAGAATGGAAATGTCTAAAGAGTCCTAAGAGATTATTAGCGTTTCACTGGATGATCCATATCGAGTCCTGCTACGATTACATACGGTATACAAGTCATATATAGCTTAGATCCGATAGGCCTTCGAATATGTGATACTACTCTAGAACCACATCCCAACGAGGAAAAGGAAATAGGGCGAAACCACACATTCTTAGCCTATGGGATCCTTATTATATATGACCTTGGAAGTATACTCTCTATAGTTGTAGGTATATCAATAAGGATCTTTTAGTTCTTCACACAAGGTTATCTATGTATCCTAAAATACCCCTATGGTATTTTAATTTCTTGTTTGTTTCTTATCTTCTGATTATGATTCTTGGATTAACATGAGTCTTTTAGTGTTCCAAAATACTCCTATAGTATTTTAACGTTATGTTTGGCTCTAGCATTCCTAGTTGGTAAGTTTTAGAACTGTTGTAACACCACTATCACTCCCAAGAAAACGTTCATCGCATCTTGAATAAATGTAGTTGATCAGGTTACATTTATTCCAGCGTACGATTACATATTTGCCCAGGTTTGATTGTAGTGCTCAACATCCGAAGACTCTTATTATTGTTCTTCTTGTGATACTTGTGTTCAAGTGTTTAGATTCTGGATGTTATTATACTTTGGTAAAATATGGTTATATTTTAAAGTATAATTCTTATTCAGAGTGTTTTATCCCATTTGCATTTATAGGCTGTATATCTTTTATGAATTGATATACTTAGCTCACTATAAACAATGCTCTGATACCAATCTGTCACACCCGAAAACCGGAACGGCGGAAACGTTCTGGGGTGGATGACGTCATGTCAAGTATCACAACACATGCATTATAGTAATTAAAGTACAACAAAACATTGCATTAATAGTAATAGTTTTACATTGTTTACATCACAATATATCAGAGTAATACAAGTAAATGTAATAAACACAGCATGGTACTAAGCTATCTTCATCAACAGCTCCGGGGATGTACCTGTCTAATGCTAACCTGAGAATACAAGTTATTTGAAAAGCGAGTATCAGTATTTTTACAAATGCTGGTGGGTTCATAAGTAATTAGTGACATTTTATTTAAATAATATTATAATGTAGTAGTTTAAGAGTTCTAGTGTATTAGAGTTCTTTCCAGAAAATCCTATATTTTCTTTAATAAAAGCAGCCTTCTCCCAAGACTGGACGGAGTTATGTGGTAAAAAGTAGTTTTCCCTTAATCGCTATCATTATCAAAATACTAAATTTGATTATTTAACGAAGCAAGAGAAGTCAGGGAAATAACATATGCCTCAGCAGTGAGGACTGCTGACTGAGGCAAAGGAATCATAGACTCAAGGAGAGTATCGAACGAACGACACGCCTGGTTCTATCTAACAAATGGAGACACAGAACCCAGAAGGTACCAAATGAAAGGTACAACTAGTAAGGTCTAAAACAGTGAATACAGACCGTAGATAGTATCAAATAAGAGATACATCTTGCAAGGTCAAAACAGAGAATACAGACCACAGACAGTATCAAATGAAAGATACATCTTGCAAGGTCAAAATAGTGTGACTCTGGAAATGAGTTACCAGCATACAATGTAAATTTCCAGTGAAATACCGTTACCTTAAGGCCATGAATTATAAGGCAACCTAGGATACTCGAAACCATACTAACCGACACTAAAGTACCTGACGCCCTACAAGCATCTATAAATTATGACATTTGTCACCCCTTGGCTTGGTGTGTTGTGGACTGTAGCTAGCAGTCAAGGTGCGGGGGTGTCAATCCTGTATAGATCTATACACACAATGTCTGCTCTCCCTACAGGAGACTCTGGTTACCAACTAGACGATGGAGAAGGCCATGTCCCGAAGATGCATCCCAAATAGTGGGTAGTGGGTTTCATATGTAAGTGCTGAACTAGGGACAGAGACTCATAATTGGACTGACTAATGTAAACTTATATGTCTATACTCGTATACATAACATACAACAAATGAACCAAAAGACCTTCGGACGGCCATCCGATCCCACCAGACCACATCTCAACGAAGAAAAGGAAATAGGGCGGACAAACCTTCCTAAGTCCTTCAATCATTATTTATATGCACCTATACAAGTACAGACATACATCTAACTACGATTGAGTGTGTAACAAGTGGAAACGCATCGTGATGTATAACTGGGTCGCGGTGTGTAAATGTACTATGTGGAATAACCGAATTGTGATGTATAATGTACAGTGTGAGCGAATAGTGTGAAATAACTAAATCATACAGTGTGAGCGAATAGTGTGTAACAACTGAATCATACAGTGTGAGCGAATAGTGTGGAATAACTAAATCATACAGCGTGAGCGAATAGTGTGGAATAATTGAATCTTGAAGTATATGTGCACCAAGTATAAGTGTATCACGAAGTGGAATCGACAATTGATGAAGTAGAAGCGTCTAACAAGTATAAGTGACTACAAGTATAAGCGAAATAGAGGCAATAACAGGTATAAGCGTATCCAGAAGTGAAAGCGCTATCAAGTATGAGTTTACAATAAGTGAAAGCGGAGCAGCGGTAACTAACAAGTATAAGTATACGACGTGAAAGAGAATTTGACGAAAACCTTGGAAAACCTTCATACTTAGGAAAATCACATTTTGGTATTCTTTGGTAAAATAAGTTTGAAAAACTTAATAAATCCTTGGAACCTTTATAAATCAGTTTAAAATGAATTTAGATAAAACAGTATAAGTAAGAGTTTTGAAACAAATGAAAACCTTTGTGAAACCATTATAGTATCCTGCTCGGTAAAACAGCGTACAGTGTGGTAAAATCCGGTGCATGCGGGTTATCAATCACATGTGTTTGATATGATAACTGGCATGTTTAACTTGTATTCCCCCTATAAAACATGTAAAAACATTTAAAAGGTTCATTCAGGGGTATGAACTCAGCTGTTGTAAGTGGATCCGACGGAGGTGCCAGTATAGGATGCTAAGTGTCAAGTGAGGACTTGACCACACACGCGAATCCTATTTAACATGTAATGATACATTTAAGTATCTAATTAGTCATTTAATAACTAATTAAGAAAGTAAGGATGTATTACGACATAAAAACACTTTGTTACAAGTGTTAAAAGTGTCCCGGGTTGCATAGAAGGTGAGTATGGACTCACATTGGAGTTTTGTAACATCCCGGAATCGCAAGAGTAGAGTTGAAGAGCTAAAAGTGTAAGTTTTAGAGGGTGACTCGGCGAGTCAGATCGCGGCTATGGTCGCGTGTCTAGTGCCCTACTCGGCGAGTCCAAAGATGGACTCGACGAGTAGGTGTTGTATGGAGAAAACCCTAATTTTCGGGGTTGAGCCCTATATAAAGAGCATTATACCCCTCCACAGCCTCCCTTATCCCCCCCCCCCCCCTTGAGTTCCAGAAACCCTAAATTCGTGGAGAGTTCATTTGTGGAGCAAATTAGAGCTTGGAGAGGTTTTGTTTGAAGAGATCTTGAAGGAGAAGTGGCTTGGATCAAAGGGCTTTGCTTGGATTCGAGTTTGGTTGCTATTGAGGCACCTTTTGGAGGTAACACTTTCGTTCTTGGGTTGTATCTTCCTAGTTTCATCATTTTGGGGTTTGTGGGGAGTATATCTTGGAATGTTTTGGAGTTTGGAGGTTAGATCTGTGGTTGCTACCTCAGATCTGGAATATTGAAGGCCTAGAGTGCATTAAAGTTCCTGTGTTTGAGTGCTTAGTGAAGCCACCATGTCCCAAACCTTGGTTCTAAGGTGAATAAGGCTTAGATCTCCTTAGATTCACGTAAAGTTTGCCACTTTACGTGATGGATGGATTGTAGGAGGTTGGATCTATGTTTTGGATCAATTGCATGGCCTGAGATGCTTCTGTATGGATTCAGACCGGTGCTACTCGACGAGTCACATGGGTGGACTCGATGAGTTGCTTGAAGATGGCTTGGAACTCGACGAGTTAGAAGAACAACTCGACGAGTAGGTTGAAGATAGCCTTGGACTCGACGAGTTGGGTCGCTGATTGAAAGAAGTTCTGAGCGTATGGACTCGGCGAGTCATCGGGTTGACTCGGCGAGTAGGGTCAGTCAGGGGTTGACTTTGACTTGTCCAAGGTTGACCAGTTGTCTTCCAGGGGTATTTTGTTAATTAAGGGTAATTATTGAGTTGTATGTTTTGATGTTTAGTGGAGGAGTTCGTGTCAGAGTTCGGAGCAGCGGGATCTTATCTTTTCAGCCGACAGTTTCGAGGTGAGTTATCCTCACTATATCAACAAGGTCTAAGGCACCAAGGCCGGCCCTTTATTGGATTGAGATTCGGATATGGTTATTATGTTATTGTTTGATGTGTCTGCATCCTGGTAGTTAGGATGGTACATGCTAGGAGACCTTGTTAAGGTCAGTTTTCCTATATACAGAGTGATGCTATGCTAGTGACCGGTTAGGTCGGTAACCCGGTTAGGGTAATGATATGCTATGTGATCTGCTTGCTCGGTTTGTTGACTATGACTGTTATATGAATGTATGTTTTGTGCACATGGTTGTTTGGACTGGAGATGGGTTGAGGCGGGTCCTGCTTTGTGCTGTAGGCCAAGATACCCAGGGCGGACCGGTTGTTCCGAAGGCCTAGCGAGCGGTCCGGATAGGCTGTAGGCCCCACGAGGGCGGACCAGACCTGCCGAGGCTCGGAGAGTGGACCAGGCCGACTGAAGGCCCGATGCGGGCGGACCAGTCACACTGTAGACTCAGAGAGTGGACCAGATGGGTTGAAGGCCTGATGCGGGCGGACCAACCCCACTGTAGACTCGAAGGACATTACTAGACCTGGAGTATGGATCCGATGGACTGAAGGCCCGATACGGCGGACCAGTCACACAGTAGACCCGATATACATGGTTGTTCTATGTTCTGTTATGTTATGTATGTTCTATATGTTTTGGACCGGAAGGTCGCAGCCTGGAAGGGCGTATACGTGGTTGGTATTTTGGGGGTATCTCACTGAGCTTTCGGGATTACAGTTGTGCTTTAATGTTTATCAGGTTCTTCAGGAGACCGTGGCAAAGCGAAGGCGTGGTCGTACCGCTCCTCATGATTTTGTAGCAATGTGATTCTTGGAATACTCTAATGATTTGTATTGAAAACCTTTTTGTAAACATTTTAATGAAGATCGGGTTGTTTTGAAAAATTTAAAATGGTTGTATTTTTCGGATGTTACAAGTTTATTCCTCAAAATGGGCACAATATGGAGTTTATGGTCCAATGTTTACTCCTTGAGGAGTTTACGGCCGTAAACACATGAGTTTATGGTCGTAAACTCATGTTGGCTCATTCCTTTGGTTATTTGGTGGTTCAAACTCTTGTATACAAGGTTCTAATGGCTTTTAGAGGCATCGGAAGGTGTTTAGGGAACTTAAACACCTTAGAAAGGTGTTTACAGTCTAAGGAGATACACTTGGGGAGTTTACTACCTTAAACATATGAGTTTACGGCAGTAAACTCATGTTAGTCACCAAATCATGCGTTTTTGTGGTTGTAGGTTAAGCATACGAAGTTCTAGGTCCAATTACAAGCCATGCAAAGTGTTGTGGGCATTTTAACACCCTTTGGAGGTGTTTATGGTCTAAGGATATGTTTTTACGGTCCAAGAACCTTCTTGGGTCGTAAACTCATGTGTGACATGATATTGCATGCTTTGGTGCATAAAATGACAGCAAATAAGGTTCTCTGCACCCTAGGAAGTTCATGGAAGCCCTTGGAGGTGTTTGAGGGGTAGTTTGACACTTAAACAAGTGTTTATGGTCCATGCACATGGGTTTACGGTCCAAGAACATTCTTAGACCGTAAACTCATGTTTACTCCCCATTTGGTCCGCTTTTGGTGTTCTAAGTCCTTTCGGGTAAGCATCTAAGCGATTTCTAAGCATGAGAAGTGGTTTGGAAGGGTTTTTGAGCATTAAAACCCCATTATGAGTGTTTACGGTCTATGAAGGTGTTCATGGGCCGTAAACTCATGTTCTTGAGGTTTTCGGATGTTTAAGTCTCGAATTCGCAAGCTAGGTAAGTTAGATAACAAGCTAGGAATGTTAACTTACCGATTTGGAGCTTGGATGGGTGATTTTTGACCAAAACCCGTTTGTAGAGAGAGAAAGTAGAGAGAGAGAGTGTGTCTAAGGTGGCAAAAAAGGTGGGAGTGAATCCCACTCCTCCCTTATATAGGGTGTGGCTTATGTCCTGGCTGGGGTTCTCCTGACACCAACCGCGAACGGGTTTTTCACCACTTCCTTAATCACGACAAATTTTAAAATTATCCCGCCTTAATTTTTGTTCGCTTGACGAATATTATTTAAAATATTCTAACGGGTTTAATTCCGGTCAAAAATATTTTCGGGATAAATTTGGCTAATTTTTGACGTAACTAATTTCGACGTTAATTTTTGACGTTAACTTCAACGTTAAAACTAACGGAAATCTTCGGGTTGTCACACCAGTTGGGTTAGCAATGCTTATGAAAGGTAGAACATGTTGGTCAGTAATAGTACATAGATCAACATGGGTGAGTTGATTAAGAACTTGGAAGCAATGGTAGGCTCTTGCGCTACTAGATGGCAAGAAATTAAGAATAAGCAAAGTTCAGTCCATGAAAGCTACATTTAGTTTTGGTTATGTCCTAAATCGTATCGTATGATTATAGGTTGGCATTGATAGATTCACATGGATGGGAACATGTACACCATAAAAATCTATGTGGAAAAATGTTTCGCTTTAATTCTTTATGATGAAACATTTTTGCTAGTAGACTTTGAAGATCTGATAAATATCATTATGGTTAGTAGGTATCAAAATTGTATTCTCAAATTTTCAATTTGATTACGACATCCCTTTTCATAGTTCGAATTGTGAGACATGGCAAGGATTGTTTGAAATTTTAGGACATATGGCTATAAGTATAGAAAGGGTTTAAACACGCACAGATATAATATCTAATGAAGGTGTATAATCTTGAGAAGTCTAATTGGAGACTTTGAGAAGCATCACGTATCGGAAATATGTACTTTAGTAAGAAATTCAACGAGTATTGTTTTCTAAAAGTCCAAGTTATTTCTGGACACATGTCAAAGCTAGTGGGAGCATAGTTCTTATGCTAAGTGTTGCAAGTTAAAACAAATTTTCAAAATTTCAAATTGCAATGTTTAGGAATTGTTTCTCTATGAAATATTTAAGGAAAAGGGCATCCATACTTCGTATCAAATCTAAATGTTTAGATTAAAGGTTTTAATAGAATTTAGTCTTGGACATATATGAATATTGTGTTGAAATGATTCAATATAAGAAATTTGATATATTGAAATATAGCAAGAGATACAAGGTATTTATGCAAGACATAACCGACTTCCATATTCTTTGGATATAGGATTGATTACATATGCTATAATATTCACTTGTTCTAATTTTTCCAAATGCATTTGGCATTGACAGGGAAAAAGGACTAGAACTTGGTGTGACTAAAGTCGTACAAATGGGGATAGTTGGAAGTATAGTATTGCTTGGAAGGACCATAGTGACATGTTTTAGATTAGGATGATTTTTGGTCAAAATTGATGGTTATATAGGAATATGGAAATGTTTCCATAGAGAGAGTTGATGATTAAAATCTACCTGTGAGTTGTGAACTTTAATGCAAGGAAAGAGTTCACAGGGTGTATCTTTAATTTGTAACTTCATTTTCATGAAATTGTTTTTAGTAACCATGATCTAATGGAACATTTTGTAATGTCATTGGCTAAGTCTCTGCGACTTTGAAGCCTCAACATCACAAAATGAAAAGGCATGTGAAGTTGGAATTCCAATACATTTAGATAATAACCAAAATTTGGAATTTTGAAATTAGCATCATCGGCATGGAATAGTTTTCAGTAGATCTATTCGCACAAGAATGACCATAGGGAGACATACTTTACATGTTTATAACATGGCATAACTAATGTTTAATTCAAGTTCTTAGTTGGCTACTTGAAATGTTATACAATGAATAAAGTCTAATTAATATTGTGATTAAATAATAAGATTTTTATTTATAATCTATAGTTTTGAGACCATAGTTATTTATATTATTATTGTTTTTCACTTTGCAAGTTTTACTTCCTGAATAATTTGATTATTTGAAGCTCCACAGTCAATCGTAATTTTAGAAGTAAAGAATTAAGACTATCATAAATTTTATTGTGGATTACCTCTGGGTTTAGACATAGCAATAGTTTACTGTAACATTCATGAGTACTTGAAAATGGGGATTTTAAGTATTGGATAAACCCCCTCTTAGAGAATTACTTCATGGATTTTATCAAGAGTAATTCTGAGACGATAATATCTTATATTCTTGACATGAAGATATATGAAGTTATTGTTTACAAGTTGGTTATGCACTAATAATATGTAAACGCATTAGTAACTTGATGTTATAAAACATATTATTGTGCGTGATTTGATGAGTAAATCATGAAAGCATATAAGTCGAAGCTATTTGTTCATTTTTTGCCCTAATGGGAAAAGCAGTATTTGTGGGTTCCTCGATGATTTGGTGTTGACTTATAAGTGCTAGGCCTAGCCAAGACTAAATTGATGTGTTCGATTAGTAGTTGTAACAACCCGAAGTTTTCCATCATCAAAAACCCGTTGTACCCGTAAAAATTCGCCGTTTGTCAATTCGTTCCGTTTTGGTTTTGGGTTAAATCATTTAAAATTATATGTTTATTTTAATCTAATGAGTGTCCAAACCCCTTAGGAACTCTTGAAATTAGCCCTAAAATGTTTATTTCAAAAAGTTTAGAAACGTCCTCGCCGGGTTACGGAAACTTAATCGGGTGCGACCTAAAGCCCCGTTTAATGCCATTATCGGGTAGAATTCCACCGTGTCCAAGTTTTGAGACCTATTTAAACGTGTTTAAACATTCATTTGAAGCTTTTGCTTCCTATCTCTACTCTCTCTCTCTAACCTCTCTCCTAAATCCAAGTTTAAGGGTCCAAATCATCAATTTAAGGCTCCAAATCTTTGATTCAAATTCGAGTTTAAACCATGGATTAGGACCATTATCATGAGTTTACGGCCATAGAACAGTCCTAGGCTGTAAACTCATACAAATGGGGTTTTTGGAGCAAAAACCCTTCCAAACCACAATTAGACCTTAGATATGGCTAGATGACTTTATGGAATGGACCTAGAATGCCTTAAACCATGATTTAGAGCCTTGTTCATGTGTTTATGGCCCTAGAACAGTGCTAGGCCATAAACACATATAAATGGGGTTTTTATTCCCTTAAACTCTTCTAAAACACCAACAAGGCTTAGATACGACTTGTAGAATTATGGATTTGGCCTTGGAACACCTTGAACATAAATTTTGAGGAGTAAAAGGGAGTTTACGGCCAAGGCACATGCTTGGGCCGTAAACTCATTGTTCATGGAGAGTAAACTCCTCTAAAAGTGTTAAAATGCCACTTTAACACACCTAAAGCCTTGGGATAAATTCTAGAAGTGTTTACAAACAAGTATTGGACCTTAAAACATATTATTTTCCCCATCTAATGAGTTCACGGCCATGAGGGGGTTCATGGGCCGTAAAATCCTAAAACTATGTCAAAAGTCCCCTAAAAATCCATACAAGGCTTGGGAAAAATCATGGGAATCACATATGATTGTTTAAGGACCAAAACATTAAGGATTCTATGTATGGGGGAGTTAATGGCTGTAAACTCCATGTTTACAGTCGTAAACTCCAATAAATGGTCCCTATGTGTGTTATAATCCATTCCAAAGTCAAAAACCCAAGTCTAGCAATTATCCCCAAGTGTTTGAAGCCATTTTGCACCATAAACCACCCCACCATGAGTTTACGGTCGTAAACTCATGGGGAATGGGTGTTTTGGGCCGAAAACTCTTGTATGAGTTTACTCTTGGGGAGTAAACTCAAATTCCAAGTCCCTAGTGCCATTACACGTCCGCAGATGTCACCCGGGTCCTTCCAAACACTTACAATGGGGTGTTTCCGCGACTAAAAGTGTTTGTCCCTAACAATTAAATAATATAAGTCCTAATTAGATACAAATATGTATCTTTTCATTATACATAGGAATCTCGTACGTTTTCAAGCCCCGAACCAACGTTTAGCATCTGAAATCGTCACATTTCTCGTCAGGTGAGTTCATACCCCTACCCCTTTTCAATGGTTTTTCAATGTTTTCAAGGGAAAAACAAGCAAACTATAAATGTTTTCAATATATAACATTGCTGTATTTCAAATAATATATGGCAAACTTATAAATACCATTTCCCCTTATATATTATGTTGAGCATAAGGGATGATTTATCAACTATAACTATATGAATTTCAGCTAAGGAAATAACCAAACTAATCAAATTATTACGGGAATAATTTGGGGTTCTTTAGTTCTTGTTTCATCACGTACTGATATGTATACAAAGTTATTAGATAAACTATGTCCAGTTCAGTTTATCTCCGTTTCATTTTGAATGTATTGCCAGATGATTTCATTGTATATAGTTGTATTCACTGTATTATGTTTCATAATCTTTTGTATGTTTGATATCATATGAGAACCCCGTGAATAGTTTAGTACTACCTTGTGAGTTCGTCACTACCCTTTATGGATGATCAGTAAATCCTCCCCGGAAGTGTAACCAGAGTCTCCTGGAGGGAGAGCGAGGAATTTGTGAATAGATCTATTCGGGACTGACAATCCAACACCTTAACTGCTAGCTACAGTTAGGCGGGCACGCCTGGGGTGACGAATTTCTAGATATCGTTCGACGCCTGACAAGCGTCAAGGAGGCCTCGTTGTCGTATCAGCATGGTTACCCGACTCACAATACGTATTAATATAAGTTTATTCACAGTATCGCTTTGGGTTGGGTTTGACTATGTTTCGATTCCATATCTACCTTCTATCTATAGTTTCCATATCTAGTACGGGATGATGGTCCCATGGTTTTCAGTATAGTGGTCTTATATCTAATGTGGGATGGTAGTCCCATGGTCTTTAACTTATATCTAGTACGGGATAATAATCCCATGATTTCAATGAATATCAAACTATACCGTATCTAGTACTGGATGGTAGTCCCATGGTTTTGAAACTTTATCAAATACGGGATGATAATCCCATGGTTTTGAATCTATATCTAGTACGGGACGGAAGTCCCATGGTTTTCAATCTATACTTCAATAAATATCAAACTATGCCATATCTAGTACGGGACGGTAGTCCCATGGTTTCCAATCTATGTTTCCATGAATATCAAACTATATTATATCTAGTACGGGATGGTAGTCCCATGGTTTTCAATCCATGTTTTCATGTATATTAGACTGTCTTGTACTTAGTACGGGATGTGAGTCCCATGGTTTTCAAACTACTTTCCATCTATAGATCGCATATTTCAAACTAACTCATATCTAGTTCGGGATATTAATCCCATGATTCTCATTATATAGTTTTATGCATCAAACTATACTCCATAATATACAACCGGTCTTACATTCAGGAAAGTATGGGACTTTCCTGGGGAAACATTGAACACAACTATATTTTACAGATACATCTTTTACAGTAATAACAAACATTCAGGAAAGTATGGGACTTTCCAGGGGAAACGTTTACATAACTAGAACAGGGTAACAAACAGAATAACTTTACATCTTTCACAATTGGTAACAAACAATCAGGAAAGTATGGGACTTTCCTGGGAATACGTTGGTACATAACAAGAACACTATGTCAAACCAGATAACCTAATTGTACATTTACACAAGAGAAAACATGTTTTTAGTGTATAACTTTACTTTACATGTTGACAAACGATAACAAACCTTTTTAAGAAAATATGAGATTTTCTTGGATAACAAACTTTTTTGGAAAACTAAAGGAAACTGGTACATTTTCAGAAAACAAACATCTTATGAACTCACCAGCTTTATGCTGATTTTCAAACCTCTTGTATTCTCAGGTCAGTGATAGACAGGTACCCAGCAATCCTTTTTAGAGAAGACGGAGCGTACTGAAGATCTCGTCTTTACTTTTGTTAATATGATGCATATGTATATCACTGTACAACTTTACTTTTGAAACAAATGTAAATTTCTATATGTAATGTAATGGTTGCTTACTTTACTCACTATGTGCATTGGATTTGATACTCAATGTGGAGTCTGCCCCGAAAATGTTTCCGCCTTCGGTTTTCGGGGTGTGATAGTAGTCTAATGTCGTCATCACAAATTAGAAATCAGGAAACTTAAATTAAATAACCAGATTAATTATAATCCATATCTCAAGTCTATACGATATCTTGTAGAATGCATGAATATTTGATCAATTATCTTAGGACATGTAACTAACTGGGTCAAAGTTTGACAACGACTTTTGGTAGCTACAATTTGTTGATTAGTTTGGAAGTTATACAAGCAGTTATTTAGACTTATCCAAGTTGGATATTTCAATTTGATTCTTTCTTGACCAGGAACCTAGATCCTTTTTTGAGATTTTAACATTCTCCGGAGGCCTGGCGAGCGGATCAATTCACAATTTTTTTCCATTATTGCATCTGATTTCAATAATTTCATTGCCAAATATGGTTTGATTGACTTGATTATGGGTGGTAGGAAGTTCACTTATTTCTGAGATGTTGGCTGTAAGTTATGAAAACTGGATCATATTTGGTTTGGTCAAACTTTATGGCTGCTTTAGCATCTAACTCAGTTGTTGCTTTCCTGAGAATATTCTGATCACTCTCCGATTCTTCTTTGGATTAATTCCACGAACTTTGGACTTGCTCTATTTAGATTCTTCAGTTCATGGCTTTATCATTATGGTTTACATGAGGTCGATTTCAAGGTTTGGAATAGTTTTGTTGGTGGTGGAGCTCTTGTTAGGAATTTATCAGATAAACTTATGTTTGTTAAGCAAGCGATAAAAGAATGGAGGAGAATTGAATTGGAAAAGAAGAATAAAAAAATTAGGGATCTAAAATGTAAAATTGATGATTTCGAATTGCAAGCAGAGCTGAGAAATCTCTCTGATTATGAGATCTCGTTAGGGACATAATATAAACAATAGGTTTCTGACATGGAGAACTTTGCTAAGCTTGATCATATTCAGAAATCGAAAAACAAGTGGCTACGCTACAGAGACAAAAACTCTAGTTATTTTCATAATTCCCTCAAAATTACAAATAAGAGATGTAATATCTATTGGCTTATGGTGGATGGAAATTGGATTACGAATGTGGAAACCATTAACTATGAGGCTCCGAAATTTTTTAGAGGCAAATACCATGATACCAGGAATGACCGTCCCATTCTTATTAATCTCCATCTCTTGCAACTTTTAAAAGGAGATATGATTTTTTTAGAGGCACCCTTCGATCCTAATGAAATTAAAGAGCCGATTTAGGATTGCATAGGGGAGAAAGCTCTTGATCCCGATCGTTTCTCTTTCAACTTTATTAGACACTATTAGCCTTTGATGCAGGACAATATCATGAGACACGTCAAACACTTAGAAGATTTTCAGTGTCTTTCCAAGGGAAACAATTATTATTTTATTACACTTCTTCCTAAATCCAAACATCCTCTCTCTTAATGAATTCTATCCCATCAGCCTCATTAGCTGCGTACACAAGATTATCGCTAAATCTCTTTCCTCATGCTTAAAATGTGATATTGGTTCAATTATTAGAGAGACGCAATTCGCCATCATTAAAGGTAGGAACATCTTAGATGGTCCAATTATTATAAATTGTCACACCCCCAAACCAGAATGGCAAAAACGTCTGAGGGTGGATGAATTCATGAAAAATATCATAACATAATAAATAATAGTGATCAAAGCAACACTACCATCATAATTGTAATTGAGAAAATTACATTACATCCAAATGTTGTTTTTTTTCAATTTCAATTACATTATGACCAAAAATGTCCATCCTCACAACCTTGAAATTCCCTTGCTTAACAATTAAGTTTGTGAGTTTGTAAGAGTTTTGTATGCGAAAAATCTGCAACTTTTCCTTGTAAAATGATAGTGTATATTTCCATAAAATCCAATATTTTCTTAAAAATGAGTTGTAGTCTTAAAACCCTAAGACCGAAAATGTATAAGTATTGTTGTACTTGAAAATACTATTATGTAGTTTTATTATTTCATAAATCCATTTGAACATATGTTAGCCCCGTAAACCTAATATATTTTTAATACCCCGTGTAAGTTATTACAACCATGATAAAACCATAGTTACCCTATTGCGACGTTCTTTAGACATCAAAAGAGATGAAGATCAAGGTTTTCAAGCTTAGAACACTTGAAGATGCTTGAAGAACACTTGATTGTCAAATTATCCTATGGATAATAACACATATAAATGTGTGTAAATGTAATAAAACTAGTCTTTTTATGTCAAGAATCACTAGATCTATGGAGAAAAGTTTACCAAAAATTGAAGAACAAACTTGTGGAAGATTAATCTTGAGAGACGTGAAGAGTTCTAGGGAGCAAAATGGAGAGGTATGAAGTTGAAGAAGATGGAGTGAACAAATGGGGGGGGGGGGGGGGAGGGTGGTGGGGAGACAAGGATTTCAGTAAGTGTGTTTTGCCTTTTTGTTCGTGTAATTGCACATAAGATGCTAATTTAGCGGTGGGGGGGGGGGGGGGGGGGGGGGGAACATCCTAGTTCTTTGTGTTTTTTTATATAAATAGTTAAACCTTTATAACTTGGCATTCTTTTATAAAAAAAAATAGTGGTGTCTTTGAAAAGAAACAAGGTATAAAGGATGTATTGAAATTATAAAAATTCAAATTATTATGATTGTCATTATTATAAAAAATTATAATACGTTACACGAAAGTTAGGTTGTATCCCTAAATTCATTTCGTTCAAAATTGGGTGTTTAGGCCGGATATAGAATTCGTCACATTTGGTGACGAATTCACCAAAATTTGGTGTTTGTAGCCTTTATTATGAATTTTCAATGTAGTATAGGGTTTATGAATTTGACTACATCGAGTTATGAATATTATTTATACTATAATCATATAAATTGAATTACTGAATTGTTACGATACCAACCTTATTTAGGGTTTATATTCGATAACTGGCAACCACAGAGCTACTTTGTATTATAACTTGTCAATGGTACATTAGAAACATTAGAGAATATCACATTTCTCCTAAAATTTCAATACGATTTGAGTTGACCTGATTGACTTTTATTGACTTTGTTTGACTAAAATTGACATTTGTCACATCATCCCCCCGTTAGAAGGAATTTCGTTCCAAAATTAGCATTCTGAGTGGGTTCTCAAGGGTTGGGGAAAAGATGTGGGTATTTCTGTTTCATCTGGTCATCTCATTCCCAAGTAAATTCAGGTCCTCGCTTGGCATTCCGACGAACCCTTACTATTGGTATGCAACTTTGATTTGTTCTTTTGACCTCTCTGTCAATGATTTCCATAGGTTCCTCGACGAGACTGTGGTTTACTTCAATCCTGTCAGGTGGAATGACGAGGGTCTCATTAGATAGGCACTTCTTTAAGTTAGACAAATGAAAGGTGGGATACACGTTGCTGACTTTTTGTGGTAATCAAAGTTAGTACGCTACTGGGTCGAGATTATACTCTACAAATTTTGTTTACACTTTCTTTATATGCACGCGTAGTCGAGATTATACTCTATAACTTTCTTTTAGACTCTGTCGGCTAATTTTGAATTTATTTTAATATTATTATTTTTAACAGACCGGGACAGGAAAATCCGTTAAAAATTCATAACTTCTTCATCCGACGTCCATTTTCGTCTGTCTTTTTACCGTTGTACTACTGTTAACGAGACCTTCGATTCTCCTTTAGGTTGTGTCGGCTAAAAATCAATCAATCTTTATTTCGAGTTTTTAGTTGTATACTGCTATACCGAAACTTAGAAAAATCATAACTTCCTCATACGAAGTTAGATTTTGACATTCATTTTATAAAAATTCTCGGTTTAACGGATACTACGACTTTCATTTAGATCTCTAAAGCTAAAAGGTAGTTTATTGAAAACTCACTTTTTATGCTAAATAGTGTTTTGTCGGTTTTGTCGCGGATCTTTGATTAGTCATAACTTCTTCGTTATAACTCGGATTTCGATGAGGTTTTCGCCTAAATGTTTCTAACAATATAATATACAATTTTCATTAACATTATTTTTTATTTATTTCCGACTTTATATTTTCGTTAATTTCAATAGTTGAGTTTTGATACCAATCTCATAAGACTTCCAATACTTTCTGAACGATTCTAAACATAGTTTTACTTCATATCTAATAAAACTATCATGTTAGAACCCAATGCTCAAAACCATTATTATTTAATAATATTCATTCTTAAACTAATAAATACGATAACTGAATGTGTATGTTACAAATAACTCCTCCTTTTGAGTATTTCGTCCCTGAAATCACAATGATTAAACAAATAGGGATATTTCGCTCTTATCTCTTTCTTATTTTTCCAAGTATAATTTGGATCTCGATGGTGTTTCCCCTTGACAAGCACCAACTCTACTTCTTTATTACATAGATTAGTCGTTCTATTATTTATGATCTCTTCAGACTCTTCTATATATCTTAACTTATTATCTAGTTTCACCTCGGATAACAGAATCATTTCGTCAGACATGCTTAAACATTTACGCAAATAACTTACATGAAACACATCACGAATACTTGCCAAATCTTCCGGTAATTCCAAGCGGTATGCTTGTTTACCAATTCTCTGGATGATTTTGAAAGTGCCAACAATTCTAGGGCTAAAATTTTCCTTTCTTCCCAAATTACATATTGCCTTTCCGTGGGGATATGTTTAGTATTACGAAATCACCCACCTGGAATTCTGTGGGCAATCTTCTCTTTTCTGCATAGGATGTTTGTCGATCCTGGGCCATTTTCATTCTCTCTCGTACAATTTGAATCTTGTTAGTGGTGTCTTGAATCATTTCAGGGCCACTAAGGACTTTTTGTCCTACATCATGCCAACATAATGGAGTATGACATTTACGCCCATATAGTGGTTCATATACCTTCAATATATTTTCTACTGTTTGGATTGTTCTCTCTGTTTGATCATCTGTTTGGGGATGATAAGTTGTGCTGAGGGTGACACGAGTCTCACAAGAGTTTCATCCAAGTATACTTGTGCGTATTTCTCTATTGGGTATGTTTAACGTATGGAAAGAAAATGTGCATTCTTAGTCAGTCGGTCTATAATTATTCAAATACTATTATTCTATATAGCATTCTTTGACAATTGGAGAAACACTAGACATAAAGTCAGTTCTGAATTCTACTCGCCTATCCGGCGTAGTCTAGGCAAATCATCGAGGAAAACATCAGAATATTCATTAACAATTTACAGCTTTCTCCCCCTCTTTTGAGATATCAACTCTATAGGCTTGATAAGTAGAATGCTCCTTCGATATAAGTTTACGGGTTTCTACAAAAGAGATTAAGGTTAAGATTCTTTGTTCACCGTAGACATAAATAGGATTCTTCCCTTCGATAGGGATGCGTACCACCTTTTTGTAACATAGGAGTTCTGTGTGGTTGTTTGACAACTAATTCATGCCGAGAATAATATCAAAGTTGGGCAAAGAGATAGAAATCAGGTTAGCAAGAAACTATAACCTTCAATTTATATAACACAATCTCTATAGAGTTTATCAATAAGTAATGATACACTTCCTGCATTATCTACATGAAATGATTGGGCAAAAGTATCACAAGTAATTTGAAAAGAATGCACAAATTCATGAGACACAAAAGAATTTGAAGTATCATAATCAAATAAGATGTGAACAGGTCTAGAGTTGACGAGAAATCAACCAGTCACAACATTCGGGTCCTCATGTGCCTCTTCTATGGTAATCTGAAATGTACGGTTTTTAACTAAATGATTGTCAAACTCTTCAAACTTCTTAATTGATGGTAGTACTCAAATCAGCACTCGTTCTTCTTCCTCTATTGGGTATTTGGTCCTAATCTTCGAGTAAAAAAAAATCAATTCTCATTGCAGACTCTTGCTCCTTTTAAATTCGATTTATAGAATCAACTCAAGATAAGTTTTTCACTTTTCCTACAACAACAACTCAAATGGTCATATTTTAATGACCTTTGATTTCATAACGCAAAAGAAACCCAACAAACCATACTCTTGTGTCTTTAAGTCAAACATTATCATAGAAAAAACCTCCTTTCATGTTCTAATATGATATAATATCTTCATAACTAGTAGCATTTCTATCTAATAGTTGCTTAATCCATTAATGAAGGTTGTGATACTTTTATCGACTACCTCAACCATCTTCTTCTTCAATATTCTGACTGAAGTTTCGTCGCTACACAAGACATGGTTCTCTGAACCAATTAACTTACTTCACAGGTTTATATTAGTCGGACTCAATTCTTGGTGTCCACTAAGGTCTGAACAAAAATCATCTTCTTAATCATCACCGAAACGAAGTTAATGACATACTCGAACTAAAACGGAATCAATTTATAACTTCTTGATAACCTTGTGACTTTCCCTGATCCAAGTGTGAGTGTTGTGCTTCAAGTAGTATAGGCATTTACTACTATTCACACCTACTCATACTCTTCCCGAGTATTGTCTCACAGTTTTCCAAGTCACCATTCAAAAGTTTTCACAAAGCAACTTTTCATACCTGAGTGTGTTCAAACAAGTACATACAACAATTTCTCCTAGACTTCACTAGGGATTTCACGTTTCTATCAAACATATCTTGCATTTCTTATACTCGCCTTCTAGAATCCTTTTCACACATATGCTCGATCTAACATATCCTAATACTTTTCTTAGGTCGATAGGAATTTCACTTCCAAATTCTTCATATAAATTCTTTCTCATGTAGTGTCTACTCTGCAAGACACATTATACTAGAATTTACTCTAGAAGTGTGGAGACAAACAATCTCCAATTATCCGCATCATCTTCTAACTCATGCAAGTCAACATGTATATTTATTCGTTTACTTATCCTTTCATAACATCGTCATTCTTGTATATGAGAAAAAATTTCTTCTCATTGGTATATCTTTTAAGTCTAGCTCATAGAAATCTATCCTAGGAAGTCTGTATTTTAACTACATCTCAACATGTTCTACTAGTTTTGACTTGATTCCCTGTCATTCCTAACAACAATATCTCTTCTCATACAACACTATAAGTGTATATATTCTTCAACTATGTACTCTACCTTACTCTAACTAGTGAGTTATTCAGCCTTACTAAATGACTCATTTCACCATTTTAATCAAGTATGTTAAAGTCGGCTTAAAACACTATGGAACCTTCATAAGGATGTGATAGAAGTCAATTGTCACTCAGTATTATTAAGTACTAAGTATGAGCATCTTGTATAGGGTGACATATCAGCTCTTACCATACCACTCGAACTGCATACTACATCACAATGTTAGGCAAGGTCTTGTCCTATGGAGTCTAAAAACTTTGTTAGATTTTCCTTTGAACTTCATTGAATTCTTCTAAATCTTGCACACCATCAATTTCAATATTATCGAAGTATTTATCACAATCTTTAGTTGTTCTAACTTCTTAAGCAATCATTGCTTCAATCTGGTCAGTAGTGCAACAACTTCATGGATTATACCAAAATATTCATCTCTTCCAAATGTAATTTGAACACACAACATTCCCCCAAAGGTGTTATTGGTTCATTAAACATATTTTGAATGTACAACACTACTATATAGGTATTATTACTCTATTTACGGTATCAACTGATAGATTTTATTTTATGATATCCTTTGACTGTTGATTGATGTCGATTGTCGTAAGTCTCCTTATCACCTCGAAAAGTTTCATGCCGATGGAATAGAAGAAACAAAAACGGTTCTATCGACACGTGGATACAAAGAGTGACACCACGAATCTCCAAGTCGTGCCCACGCTTTCGGGTATTTTATTTATCTTTTAGCACATATTAGCATATAAGGTATCTCCCTTAAAGTATGCAATTGCACACTATAGCAAGTGAGGTATTCAACCTAAAGTATACTAGTCACACATCGTACCATCATTACTTAGAAATTCAAGTTTAAGCCTAGAAATGCTTACAACTCCTAGTTCTCTTAAACTAAAGCTTTGAAAATTTTGAAGTAACTTAGTAATTTAAAATATTAAGGTTTATCATTACCCAATACTCCACTTAATTCTTTCCTATGGTTTGTATCCATATACTCATAATGAATCCGTTCATATATTGAACTTCCGACGGTTTAAGTCTAAATACCAATCTGTGGTATTTAGTTCACTTAAACTACTACTTTGATACCATGATTGAGAGAACCCCTCTCTAAAGTACATTATATTTCTCCAAAACATGCTACATGCATATTCATAAACAATATACATTCATGATCACTAAATACAAAAGTGATATTATTAACTATTCTAAATCTTCCAACATTATGTGTCTATACTGGATGCTTATTACCTCCAATAGTTAAACACTGAGAGGGATAAGTAGTGACGCTTAGTGAGTTCAAAAATAGATACAAATAACGTCATGCCATATATATATACACCAATATGACAGAAGCGAAGAGGAACAAGGAACAACAAAGGCATATGTGAATCATGTGACAATCTTTCCATATCAACAAATGATCTGATTCAAGAATTTAAAACTAATGAGATACAACAATTTCAACTCGATATACATCAATAAGACTTCAGCTCAAGTTGCACAGAAAATACAATTTCAGATTATCATTTTTCTAGAATATACAGGCTTTTAGCCCTACATAGCCCTATGCCAATACCAGAAGTTATATGAGTCATGCTTTACATGGAAAAAGGCACAAAGCCAATACCAGAAGTTATACGAGTCATGCTTTACATGGCCAAAGGCATAAATCCGATACCAGAATAGTATCATACATGCTCTACATGGGCATAGGCTCAAAGCCAATACTAGAAGTTATACGAGTCATGCTCTACATGATCAACATTATAAAACCAGAATAACTCAGGAAAGCACATTGAGCATATAACACATAACATACAATTGTCCCTATATTGAACTCACCGTGAAATAACCGAATGTTAAAATACTAATTTGGGCAGCACTTCGTTTCTATAATTAACGTTCTTCGATGAAAACCGAAAGATTTATTGAAAACCAGGCCTTGCGAGTGTTGAGCTTCAAACCGAAAAAGATAAATTTCTCAGGGACTTTGGGCACTTCGGGATGTTTTTCGGGTGTTATGTATGATCCTGGGGCTTCGGGGGATGTTAAGTAGCTTAAAGGAGGATTTAAAGTGTAAAAAGTATGAATTTTCCAACCAAAACTAGGAGGGTTCGCACCTCCCTTTATATAGGGTGTGAAGCTTCGACCGAAGGGAGAAGAGGGAACACACGTTAGATACGAGGGGACGATGGGCGAGACACACGGCTCGCATGCGAGGAGCCAGGCATCGGATCTCGGACTCGCCACCACGTTGACACGCGTCAAGCTTCGGTTGGGCCACGCCTTCGGATGCGAGGAGCGGTGACGTTTCCGGTTCTAGGTCGCGAGTTTGCGAGACTTCTCGGCTTTTGTGGCCAAATCTTCAATAATTCATAACTTTCGCATACGAGCTCTCTGTTCAACGTACTTTATATGCACGCGTAGACGAGATTATACTCTACAACTTTTGTTAACACTTCGTCGGCTAATTTCGAATTAATTTTAATATTATTATTTATAACAGATCGGGATAGGAAAATGTCACACCCCCAAACCGGAACGGCGGAAACGTTCGGGGGCGGATGACTTCATGTGGTAACGTAACAAATGAATACATAGTAAAGAAAGCAATACAACCATCATATATATAATTGAAAGTTTACATTGTTTAAAAGTATACATGTTCAAAATCAATTACATTATGATGTCAAAATATGAAATTAAACTGGCGCCGCGGCGTCCCTTCTCCAAGATCCGTTTGTTACCTGTAATTACTGAATCCCTGGGACATACAAGTAGTTTTGAAAGAGTACATCAACATTTAAGCTGGTGAGTTTCATAAGTATTTAATGACAATGTTTGTATGAAATGAAATGTTTTTGTTCTTTGGTTGCATGTTCCTAGAAAATCCTATATTTTCTACTAGTATAATTGTAACCTTCTTTCAGGACAAATGCTTGTTTCTAGTAAATGTATGTAAGTGTAAAGATTTCAATTTGTCTGAAAAACCCCGTAAATCATTGTGTTTTTAATACTCCATGTGAGTTTTATAACCATCCTATTGACAAGGAATGCCTATGCACAACGTTCTTCAGGCCTTGGAATGTTCTGACGTTTGTCACCCCAAACGGTGGACTGTAGCTAACAGTCAGGGCGCGGGTTGTCAAGCCCGTATAGATCTATACACAAACACCATGCTCCCCCTCCAAGGGATTCTGGTATATAATACAGGACTTGAAATGTGTACTCGAACGTACGTGAAGTTAATGTCTCACAAAACTTAGTATAAAACAGATTTACGTGTGAAAATGTTCGTTCGTTATTGTGTATGAAAGTAGCTTATCGAAATAGTATTTCCATGTATGTAAAAGTTCATAGTATTCTCATAAAACTATACCTATTATAGTTTCCTGAAAGTGTGTTTCATTTGTTAAATAAAGCCTTAGTGAAAATGTTCACTTGTTATGAAAAGTGTAGTTTTTGTAGTGCCAAAACCGATACACAGAATGTAATATAAGCAAAGTATCTAATTTATATAAATACCTAAATCGTTTCTCATTTCAAAAGATAAAATGTTGTCGTGTTATACTTTTCATATGAAAGATTCCCTTTGATAGTTTCAAATCACATATGATTCCTTTGATAAAACGCGTAAAGTGAAAGTTTATATAACACCCGATAATAACCGAGTGTTTTACTTGTATTCCCCCCTTAAAAGCATGTAAAAGGACTCATACAACATTTAAAAACGTGAATTATAGGCGTATGAACTCACTTGTAAGATCGGAGGTTGCGAGATGAAAAACCGGACAGAATTTCGGCTTGCGAAAGTGGATTTCCTCAGGATTCTCGGGAATCTCGGGGGCACGAAAGACCTTCGGAACTCGAGCAAAGTGATCGGGGCTTCGGGGTAGTGCGGGCACGGAAATCGAGGCAAGATTGAGAGAGAAATGAGAGAGATGGGGTGTTTTTCGCGGAACCCTCGCATCTCTATTTATAGGGGTCTGAGAAGCCTCGGTACGCGGGGCGTACGAGCGTACGCGAGGCGTACTCGTGCGTCATGCGTGACCGAGTCCTCGACTGCCTCGCTTCGGATGGGACGGGACGGACATGCTCGCATAGGGGCGACGTGGATGAACCGAGACCAAGGCCTCGCGTACGCGGGGCGTACGGGGTTACGCGGCGCGTAACTCGGATGAGCACACTGACTCCCCATTCGGATAATACCGGATTTTTGAATTAAATTTATATATAATTTATTTAATAAACTTCAAAAATTCATATCTTCTTCATACAAACTCCATTTTCGACGTTCTTTATATCCCCGCGAAGGTGAGACCATACTCTATAACTTTCGTTTAGATTCCGTCGACAAATTCCGAAATTATTTTTATTATTTATTTTTAAAACGTCGCGGTAAGAAAATTTCTTTAGAAATTCATAACTCCTTTATCTGACGTCGGTTTTTGCCAGACTTTTTACCGTTGAAATACCATTGATGAGACCTTCGATTCTCGTTTAGGTCATTCCAGCCAAAAGTCGCTCGATCTCTGATTCGGGTTTTTAGTTGTCTGTCGTTAAGTCGAACTTGAAAAATTCCTAACTTTCTTATACGAAGTCGGATTTGAGCGTTCTTTTTACATACGATCATGGTTTAATGACATCTATCATAAAAGGTAATTTAACTAGTGATTTTTGCATATTTTATTTTCGAAGAAATTTTATTACAACTAACGTGGTTACAATACTTGACTTTTTAGGTCGTTTACATGTAGTTGAAATATGGGGTTGTCACATCATCCCCCCGTTAGAGGGAATTTCGTCCCGAAATTTAAAGCAAGAAAGATACAACTGAATCAGACAAAAAGATGCAGGTACTTTTGTTTCATCTGATCTTCACGTTCCCATGTGAATTCAGGTCCTCGCTTGGCGTTCCAGCGGACTTTCACGATGGGTATGCGACTTTGTTTTGTTTGTTTGACCTCTCGGTCCATGATTTCTACTGGTTCTTCCACGAAGTTGAGGCTCTCGTTGATCTCGATCTCATCGATTGGGATAACAAGAGTCTCATCGGACAGACACTTTTTCAAGTTCGGTACGTGGAAGGTTGGGTGTATGTTACTGAGTTCACGTGGTAGATTAAGTTTGTAAGCTACAGGGCCGATTCTGGCGAGAATCTCGAAAGGCCCTATGTACCTCGGGTTTAGCTTTCCATGCTTTCTAAAGCGTATCAAGCCTTTCCATGGCGAGACTTTCAATAGGACACGGTCTCCTACTTGGAATTCCAAAGGTTTTCTCCGTTGATCAGTGTAGCTTTTCTGTCGGTCTCTAGATGCTTTCAACCGTTCACGAATCTGAACGATCTTCTCTGTTGTTTCTCGTATGATTTCCAGACCGGTGAGAGTGCTTTCAGTATCTCGTCCTTTAGCTAATTGTGTGTCGCCAACTTCGGTCCAACACAGAGGGGATCTGCACTTGCGGCCATAGAGGGCTTCGAATGGAGCAGCCTTTATGCTCGTATGATAACTATTGTTGTATGAGAATTCGACAAGAGGTAAGTGGATATCCCATGCCTTTCCAAAGTCAATCACACAGGCTCTCAGCATATCCTCCAAAGTTTGTATCGTTCTCTCACTTTGCTCATCTGTTTGTGGATGGTAGGCCGTACTCATGTCCAATCTAGTCCCTAAGGAACTTTGTAGTGACTTCCAGAACCTTGATGTAAATCTACTATCTCTATCGGAGATAATGGACATCGGAAACCCATGCAATCTTACTATTTCCCTTATGTAAGTTCTTGTAAGCCTTTCCATCTTGTTAGTCTCCTTGATTGGCAGAAAATGCACAGATTTGGTTAATCTGTCGACGATGACCCATATGGTATCAAGTCCACCCGTTGTCTTGGGCAACTTGGTTATGAAATCCATAGTGATCCGTTCCCATTTCCATTCCGGTATCTCTGGTTGTTGTAGTAATCCTGAAGGTTTCTAGTATTCAATCGTAACCTTAGCGCAAGTAAGACATTTACTTACAAAGGTAGCAATCTCTGCTTTCATGTTAGGCCACCAGTACAATTTCTTAAGATCCAAATACATTTTATCTGAACCTAGGTGAACGGAATACTGCGTGTTGTGTGCTTCAGTCATGACGACATCCCTGAAACCACCAATTCTTGGGGTCCAGATACGGTTCATGAGATAATAGGCTCCACCACCCTTGACTTCTAGATTCTTTTCCATTCCCCTCAGGGATTCACTCGTCATATGCTCGGGTTGTAAAGCTTCTAGTTGAGCCTCTTTAATTTGTGTGGATAAGTGGGAATGGATGGTCATATTTAGAGATTTGACTCTCCGACTAGTGTATTCTTTTCGACTGAGGGCGTCAGCTACTACATTGGCCTTGCCAGGATGATAACGAATCTCGCATTCGTAATCATTGAGTAACTCGACCCATCGTCGTTGTCGCATGTTGAGCTCCTTCTGATCGAAAATGTGTTGAAGGCTCTTGTGGTCGGTGTAAATAGTACTCTTTGTTCCGTACAGGTAGTGTCTCCAGATCTTCAAAGCAAATACCACTGCTCCCAACTCTAGATCGTGTGTCGTATAGTTTACTTCGTGTGTTTTAAGCTGACGGGAGGCATAAGCAATAACTTTCCCACGTTGCATAAGAACACAACCAAGCCCTTGATTTGATGTATCGCAATACACTACAAAATCCTCTATCCCTTCGGGGAGGGATAGTATTGGTGCGGTGCATAAGGCTTGTTTCAGAGTTTGGAACGCCTTTTCTTGTTTTGTTTCCTAGTCAAAGACCACGCCTTTCTGGGTTAAAGTAGTAAGAGGTTTCACGATGCTAGAGAAGTTCTTTATGAATCGGCGAAAGTAACCAGCTAGACCTAGAAATTGACGAATCTTAGTGGGTGTCTTTGGTGTCGACCAGTTCTCAATGGCCTTAATTTTGGAGGGTTCCACATGTATCCCTTTTTTGCTAACAACATGGCCCAAGCATTCGACTCTTCGAATCCAAATTTCACATTTAGAGAACTTCGCATAGAGCTGCTTCTCTGATCGTAGTGTTTCTAAGACCTTACGTAGGTGTTGACTATGTTCTTCCTTACTTCGGGAGTAGATAAGTATATCATCGATGAATACAATGACGAATTGATCCAAGTAGGGACGGCACACTCAATTCATTAGATCCATGAATACTGCTGGTGCGTTGGTTAATCCGAACGGCATCACTACAAATTCATAGTGTCCATAACGGGTTCGGAAGGCTGTCTTGGGAACGTCTTCTTCTAGCACTCGTAATTGGTGATATCCGGATCGTAGATCTATCTTTGAGAAGTAGCTCGCTCCTTGAAGTTGATCAAATAGGTCGTCAATGCGGGGTAGAGGGTAACGATTCTTAACAGTGAGTTTGTCCAGCTCTCAGTAGTCGATACACATCTGGAACGATCCATCTTTCTTCTTTACAAACAAGACCGGTGCTCCCCAAGGTGAGAAACTTGGTTTGATGAATCCTTTTTGGTGAAGTTCGTTAAGCTGACTGGAAAGTTCTTGCATCTCTGCTGGTGCCAGACGATAAGGCGATTTTGCTACAGGGGTAGTCCCTGGAATTAAGTCGATTCTAAACTCGACTTAGCGTTGTGGTGGTAATCCCGGTAGTTCTTCTGGGAAGATATCGGGGAAATCCCGTACCTCTGGGATGTTGTTTATATCTTTTACCTCCCGACTCATATCGACGATGTGTGCAAGAAATGCCTGATAATCCTTCCGCAAACACTTTCGAGCTTGGATGCACAAAATGATGCAAAGGTTTGTACTTGATTTGTCGCTGTAGATCACTATTGCTTCATGGTTAGGGAGATTTAGACGAACAGCTTTTTCAAAGCACATGATGTCGGCGCGAAGAGGACTTAACCAATCCATGCCAACTATAACGTCGAAACTTTTTATTTGTACTGGCATAAGGTTGATTGGGAACGAGTGACTGTCTAAAGTTAATGTACCATGTATATGCAATTAGTGTTTTCCATTTTCCCATTTGCCATTTCTACAGTGAATGATTCTTCTAACATGCTAGGTTTACGTTTAAGTAAGTGAATAAAGTTTTGGCTCACAAAGCTTCTCTCCGCTCCGCTATCGAATAGGATGCATGCATATGAATTATCGAGAAGAAACCTACCAGCAACTACTGTAGGATCAGCTACGGCTTCCTCGTGACCAATAGCTAATACCCGTCCCACTCCGCCGGTATTTGCTGCCTTTAGGCAGTTTCTTTTGTAGTGGCCCACCTCGCCACAACCGTAGCAGGCTTGGCCTACACCAGCACCGGGAACTTGAGTGATCGGTTTTGCAGGGGCCTTGCAGAAATGGGCAGTGTGCCCCTTTCTATTGCAGTTGGAGCACTGCATTTCCCGACATGGTCCGTGGTGGTGGTAGTTGCACTTGGTGCACTTTGGGAGGTTGCCTACATAAGGCTTTGTTGGGTAGAGACTTGTAGGGATGGTAGTAGGTACCGTCGCACCGTTCACGGCAACCAGTTGTTGTTTCTTCGAGGATTCTCGGGAACATCCACCCTTCCCCTTATTCCACCCTCTCTTCTTCTTGTTGTTGTTATTGTTGTTTCCCTTGTGTGGTTTTGGTGTAGAAGTTGCTGATTGTTGATGATTTATGTAATCAATGAGCAATTGTGCCAGCTCCTTGGCACTTTCAAAAGTGTCAGGTTTGGAAGCTAACACACTTGACTGAATTTGGGGCGACAGTCTCCAAATGTATCGCTCTATTTTCTTGCTCTCGGGAGCAATCATATCTGGGCAAAGGATTGCCAGCTCGCAGAATCTATTGGTATAAGTTACTATGTCGGTACCAATCATTCCCAGAGTCCAGAGTTCATGCTCGAGCTTTTGAATCTCTCCTCGTGGACAATACTCCCTCATCAACATGATTTTCAAGCTCTCCCAGCTTATCGAGTTTGCCACTATCAGGGTAAGTACCTTAACGTGGCCATTCCACCATGTTAAAGCCCTATCAGAAAATGTGTAAGTTGCAAACTTGACCTTGCTGTGCTCGGGGCAGGAGCATATTTCAAACACTGATTCCGTTCTTTCAATCCACTGCCTTAAAACCATCACACCACCCGTTCCATTAAACATCCGGGGCTTAGCATTCGTAAAGTCTTTGTAGGTGCACTCCCGGGGTTGTCCATGACTATCGCCATGGTTGGAAGGATGTATGCCAATTCCTGAACCCGTAGTAGCAGGAGTATTGATCTATGACATGGCAGCTGCCACAGCTGCAGTGACTGCTGCCTGGAACATGACAACATCAAATTGAGGAGGTGGAGGTGGTGGTGGTATTGGTGTTTCGTTGTTAGGGTTACGTCTGGGATTCCTGCGTGGCGGCATCTTTAACTATACGTTTAAAAGATGATGATATGGATAAGAATAAATGAATAATGAATGTGTCTCATGAACTAAATTGCTATAGTTCAACAACAATTGATAGTATGAGTTTTACAGATAGAAGAGCGAAGGTTATTCGTAAATCCGAATATATGAACAAGCGTATGGTTTTTCCATAATATTTTAAAGATTGAACGTGATACTCAACGTAGTAGTAATAGCGTGCGAATTATATTAATATAATAGATGATACAACAATCACGAAAATTTGACCCTTAAAAGGGTCTCCGATTACAAGAGTTTAATGGAAGTAAAAACTTTTAGCCGAAGTCCTATCTTATAACAAAATTTGAGGTTTTCGCAAATACTACTTGCAACGTGTGTTGCGCTTGTAACTCGATTCCGCATCCGATTGCTTAGACTCCGTAAGATGCCTATCGAAGGCGGCTTGTTGTTCCCTCAACTCTGCGAGGGCTGCATTCGTTTGTGCTTGGAATGCTTTGCCGCGGAGGTGGATGTCGTTCTGCAACATATCCAAGCGGCGGATATCGGCCGCGTGGACTTGTACTTCCACGTTGACCTCTCGGATTCGGTTTGCTTGAACCCCCGATTGGTAGGACTGGTTGGCCAGTTTACCTACCATTGCCGAAAGTGCTCGGTCGGCTGAACCTCCGTCCCTGATGTCGTAGAAGTCTCGACACATTCCGTAGGGAGAGTGTATCCCTTGTTGTTGGCTCCAGTGGATGAGGTGACTTCCCCAAACGGGATTCGATCCTAGGAAGTTCCTCCTAATGGGTGGAGGGTTGATTATCTCCGGTTCCGAGTCTGTCCTGGAGTCATCCCCTCCATCCAACTCAATAGGCTCTTCGTCTTCCTCCGGATCCTCTTCAATCCATCCTCCGTTGCCTTGTTGTGGGTAGTAGGGGTCTCCATGCGGGTGAAATCCAACCATTTGACTATACGAGAATAGGGTTATAAGATTTGAACAAAACTTGAGACATGTAATAATAATTAATCTAGTGTATGCACCAAATACTCCTATAGTATTTAAATTGTACGTTAGATACTAGTGTCTATTTTGTTAAGTTTTGACTTGTTGCTCACTACGATCATTCCTCGACATACGTTAGTCTAGTTTCGGATAAACATAGTTGATCAGGCTATATTCGTCCCAAATTTGATTACATATCTCGAGAACTAATCGTAGTGTCCAACTTGTCTTAATACTTTTTGTATAGTCCTTATCATAAAAATGTGTCGTTGTATGCATGTACTTCGGATTTTTATAACCTAAAATAATCTATTTATGTGAAATAAGGATTTTAGGTACAACAACTTTTGTCAGAGACTTTGATTCCCTAAGCATTTATAGTTTGTATATCTTATGAGGTTCGATATACTTAGTTCACTATAAACATTGCTCTTATACCAATCTGTCACACCCCCAAACCGGAACGGCGGAAACGTTCGGGGGCGGATGACTTCATGTGGTAACGTAACAAATGAATACATAGTAAAGAAAGCAATACAACCATCATATATATAATTGAAAGTTTACATTGTTTAAAAGTATACATGTTCAAAATCAATTACATTATGATGTCAAAATATGAAATTAAACTGGCGCCGCGGCGTCCCTTCTCCAAGATCCGTTTGTTACCTGTAATTACTGAATCCCTGGGACATACAAGTAGTTTTGAAAGAGTACATCAACATTTAAGCTGGTGAGTTTCATAAGTATTTAATGACAATGTTTGTATGAAATGAAATGTTTTTGTTCTTTGGTTGCATGTTCCTAGAAAATCCTATATTTTCTACTAGTATAATTGTAACCTTCTTTCAGGACAAATGCTTGTTTCTAGTAAATGTATGTAAGTGTAAAGATTTCAATTTGTCTGAAAAACCCCGTAAATCATTGTGTTTTTAATACTCCATGTGAGTTTTATAACCATCCTATTGACAAGGAATGCCTATGCACAACGTTCTTCAGGCCTTGGAATGTTCTGACGTTTGTCACCCCAAACGGTGGACTGTAGCTAACAGTCAGGGCGCGGGTTGTCAAGCCCGTATAGATCTATACACAAACACCATGCTCCCCCTCCAAGGGATTCTGGTATATAATACAGGACTTGAAATGTGTACTCGAACGTACGTGAAGTTAATGTCTCACAAAACTTAGTATAAAACAGATTTACGTGTGAAAATGTTCGTTTGTTATTGTATATGAAAGTAGCTTATCGAAATAGTATTTCCATGTATGTAAAAGTTCGTAGTATTCTCGTAAAACTATACCTATTATAGTTTCCTAAAAGTGTGTTTCATTTGTTAAATAAACCCTTAGTGAAAATGCTCACTTGTTATGAAAAGTGTAGTTTTTGTAGTGCCAAAACCAACACACAGAATGTAATATAAGCAAAGTATCTGATTTATATAAATACCTAAATCGTTTCTCATTTCAAAAGATAAAATGTTGTCGTGTTATACTTTGCATATGAAAGATTCCCTTTGATAGTTTCAAATCACATATGATTCCTTTGATAAAACGCGTAAAGTGAAAGTTTATATAACACCAGATAATAACCGAGTGTTTTACTTGTATTCCCCCCTTAAAAGCATGTAAAAGTACTTATAAAACATTTAAAAACGTGAAGTATAGGGGTATGAACTCACTTGTAAGATCGGTGGTTGCGAGATGAAAAACCAGACAGAATTTTGGCTTGCGAAAGTGGATTTCCTCAGGATTCTCGGGAATCTCGGGGGCACGAACGACCTTCGGGACTCGAGCAAAGTGATCGGGGCTTCGGGGTAGTGCGGGCACGGAAATCGAGGCAAGATCGAGAGAGAAATGAGAGAGATGGGGTTTTTTTCCCGGAACCCTCGCATCTCTATTTATAGGGGTCTGAGAAGCCTCGGTACGCGGGGCGTACGAGCGTACGCGGGGCGTACTCGTGCGTCATGCGTGACCGAGTCCTCGACTGCCTCGCTTCGGATGGGACGGGACAGGCAGGCTCGCAAAGGGGTGACGTGGACGAACCGAGACCAAGGCCTCGCATACGTGGGGCGTACGGGGTTACGCGGCACGTAACTCGGATGAACACGCTGACTCCCCCTTCGGATAATACCGGATTTTTGAATTAAATTTATATATAATTTATTTAATAAACTTCAAAAATTCATATCTTCTTCATACAAACTCCGTTTTCGACGTTCTTTATATCCTCGCGAAGGTGAGACCATACTCTACAACTTTCGTTTAGATTCCGTCGGCAAATTCCAAAATTATTTTTATTATTTATTTTTAAAACGTCGCGGTAAGAAAATTTCTTTAGAAATTCATAACTCCTTTATCTGACGTCGGTTTTTGCCAGACTTTTTACCGCTGAAATATCATTGATGAGACCTTCGATTCTCGTTTAGGTCATTCCAGCCACAAGTCGCTTGATCTCTGATTCGAGTTTTTAGTTGTCTGTCGTTAAGCTGAACTTGAAAAATTCCTAACCTTCTTATACGAAGTCGGATTTGAGCGTTCTTTTTACGTACGATTATGGTTTAATGACATCTATCATAAAAGGTAATTTAACTAGTGATTTTTGGATGTTTTATTTTCGAAGAAATTTTATTACAACTAACGTGGTTACAATGCTTGACTTTTTAGGTCGTTTACATGTAGTTGAAATATCGGGTTGTCATAGAAAATCCGTTAAAAATTCATAACTTCTTCATCCGGTGTCTGTTTTCGTCTGTCTTTTTACCGTTGTACTACTATTAACAAGACCTTCGATTCTCCTTTAGGTTGTGTCGGCTAAAAATACTCAATCTTTATTTCGAGTTTTTAGCTATATACTATTATAACGAAACTTAGAAAAATCATAACTTCCTCATACGAAGTTAGATTTTAACGTTCTTTTTATGAAAATTCTCGATTTAATGAATACTACGACTTTCATTTCGATCACTAATGCTAAAAAGTAGTTTATTGAAAACTCTCTTTTGACGCTAAATAGTGTTTTGCCAATTTTGTCGCGGATTTTCGATTGGTCATAACTTCTTTGTAATTACTTGGATTTCGATGAGGTTTTCGCCTAAATGTTTCTAACTAGATAATCTACAACTTTCAATAACATTATTTTTATTTATTTCCAGCTTTATATTTTCGTTAATTTCAATAGTTTACTTTTGATCGGAATCTCATAAGACTTCCAATACTTTCCGAATGATTCTTAAAATAGTTTTACTTCATATCTCATAAAACTATCATGTTAGAACTCAATGCTCAAAACCATATATTATTTAATAATACTCATTCTTAAACTAACAAAACACGATAACTGAACGTGTATGTTACATGAAATGATTTGCATTTCTTCTTTACGAACAAGAATGGTGCTCCCCAAGTTAAGAAGCTTGGTGTGATGAATCCTTTTCTAAATAGTTCGTTCAATTTACTTGAAAATTCATGCATCTCAGCGGGGACTAATCGATGTCGTGATTTAACTATGGGAGTGGCTCCAGGAATCAAGTCGATCCTGAACTCAACTTGTTGAACATGTGGTATTCCTAGAAAGTCATCTGGGAATAGATCAAGAAAGTTATAGACTTCAAAAATATCCTTGATGTCCTTCACCTCTTGTTTCTCATCAACCATGTGGGCTAGGAAGGAATGGTACCTCATGTGTAGGTACTTCCGAGCCTTGATTCAGGAGACGATTCAGAGGTTCATATTGGGTTTGTCACCATAGATGACAAGGGTTTCGTTATTCGGTAAGCTAAGTCGGATGACTTTTTCAGAACACATAATATCAGCATGGTGAGAGCTTATCCAATCCATTCCAATAATCACATAAAAAATTCCTATTGTAACATGAATTAGATCGATTCTAAAGGGGTGATTTTTTAAGGTTAGGGTGCATCCTATGTAAATATCTTTAGTGCATTCTGTTTTTCCATTTTCCATTTATATGGTGAATGTTTCATTGAGTGATTGAGGCTTTTGTTTGAGTAAGTGTTTAAAGTTGTGGCTCATGAAACTTCTCTCTGCACCACTATTGAAAAGTATGCATGCATATGAGTTATTGAGGAGAAATGTATCGGTAACCATGATGGGGTCCTTCATTCCCTCCTCGTGCCATATTGCCAAAACCCTTCCCACGCTTTCGACATTTTTGTTCTTTGCCTTTGGGCACTCCCACTTGAAATGACGCGTCTTACTAGATCTGTAGCATGACTGACTCACCCCAGCATTAGTGGATTTTGTGGTTTGTTGTGTTGGCGCCCTACAGAAATGGACTGTATGCCCTTTCTTGCTGCAATTATTATAGGGCATCTCTTATCAGGCTCCACTGTGATGGAAGTTGTACTTGTTGCATTTTGGCAAAGTCCTAATATATTGTATGGCTGGTGTTGGGGCAGTAGGGACGGTAGCAGGATAGACATCCATAGTGCATCACTTATTTGCATGGTCGAACCTACATACATGGGGGAGTAGCACCAACACTTACTCAGAAAGTCTAAACTATAACAAACAACGAGTAGTATAAGCACAACTCGTGGCTAGTGGTGTCCTGTGGTCCCCAGAATGTAGCCACAAATGCTTGAATTTCCTCCGCTCGGCGCTCAGCCTCGATCACAATTGCTCCAGGGTGGTGTGTCGGTCTTTGTACTTCCTTGTCTCAGCAAGAGTGGTCGTGACTTCCTCCTGAAGGTAGTCAATGATCCTGCAGGTCTGGTTGTGATCCTCATCGAGTCATCAGAACCGGGCGGCAGTGACCTCGGTGGTGGCACCCACGTCCACGATTTAGCTAGTGGACGCCCTAGCCTGCTCGTCGAGGTGTGTGATACGATGAATCATGACAGGAAGATCCTTGTCTGCCGAACCGCCATTGTGGAGGTCTTAAAAGTCTCGACTCTTGCCATATGGGGGTCGCTGGCCCTGCCCGCGACTCCACCTCCGCAAGTCCTCTGCCCATTGAGGTCTCAAGCCTTGAAAACCTGGTCTGGATGCAAGATTGCGGATGTCATAGGGTGGGTTGATGACTTCGGACTCCGCATCAGGGTCCTCCTTCTCGTCCATGTCATTCTCCTCATCTACATCATCCTTCATCTACCCCTCAGGTTCCTCCTCCACATCCTCCTCGATCTTCTCCTCAGGATCCTCCTCTATCCAACCAACGTTCCCATTATTGGGAAAGTAGGGGTCTCTTGGAAAATGGAATCCTGCCATATCGTCTGTGCAAGAATAAGGATATAATAGACACATAAAAAGTCTAAGCGTATGGTGCTATAGTATCATAAAATACTCAGATAGTATTTTAAACTTTATGTTTGGTTCTAGAGTTTCATTGTATGGGGTGCTCGTAAGTTTTAGACTTGTTATACCCTGTGACTATTCCCAAGCATATGTTAGTCACATCTTGGATAAATATAGTTGATCAGACTCTATTTATCCAAGATCTTATTACATAATACTTAGGTCTACCAGTAGTGTTCAACTTATCTTAATACTTTTATATGGTTCTTGTTATGACACAACTCTAATATGTAGGTATTTACTTATACTTTACTAAAATATCATTATATTTTAAAAGTATACTTTTTAGTCAGAGTGTTTTAGCCCCATTGTAATTATAATTGGGAAATTTACATTACATCTAAACGAGAATGACGGAAACATCTGAGGGTGGATAACTTCATGAATAATATCATAACATAATGAATAATAGTGATCAAAGCAACACAACCATCATAATTATAATTGGGAAATTTACATTACATCTAAATGTTGTTTGTTTCAATTCCAAGTACATTACAACCAAAACTGAATAGTGTAACACTGTAATGTCCATCCTCACAACCTTGAAATTACCTTTTTTAACGATTCCCTGAGAATACAAGTAGTTTTGAACAAGTGTAAACAGTTAATTTGGTGAGTTCATAAGAGTTTTGTATACGAAAAATCTACAACTTTTCCTTGTAAAATGAGAGTGTATGTTTCTAGAAAAGGCAATATTTTCTTAAAAATAAGTTGTGGTCTTAAAACCCTAAGACCGAAAATGTATAATTATTGTTGTACTTGAAAATAGTATTATGTAGTTTTATTATTATATAAAGCCATTTGGATGTATGTTAGCCCCATAAAACAAATATATTGTTAATACCCCATGTGAGTTATTACAACCATGCTAAAACCGTAATTGGCCTGCTGTGACGTTCTTCAAGCGTTTGAAATGTTATACATTTGTCACCCCAGCCCTACCGGTCCAGCTGTAGATAACTACTTAGATGCAGGATTATCATTCCTGTATAGATCTATACACAAGTGTCACTCTCTCTTACTGAGATTCTAGTTATAATTCAGGACTTTAGTTTGTACTCTGGTAGGTACAGTGAAGACTATATCTCATAAAATTGTATCAACAAGTTTATGTATAGTGTAATGAAAACCCTTTTGTAAGTGGAAATATTATCTTTCCATAGTGATTACATAGTGTAAAATAATTATACATTTAAATAATTATTTGGTCGCCGCCAAAATGGTAAGATAGTGTTAATGACCCATAAATTATACCTATTATAGTTTATCATATATGTTTTCTTGTGTCCATATATATATATATATATATATATATATATATATATATATATATATATATATATATATATATATATATATATGTATATATATATATATATATATATATATATATATATATATATATATATATATATATAGATCCGGTAAGATTTTTTTTGGTTGGAAGGTAAGAAGTTTTTTTTTTCTACATATTTTTTTTACGAACAAAATAAATGAATCACTAGATGATTCATTTGTAAGATGATTCAGAAGAAAAAATTCCCAAAAAAACATCTTTATGATTCATTTTTAAGTAAATTAAGAAAAAATTCATTTTTATGACAATTTTAGTGAATAACAACAAAATCATTGTATAAATGAATCATCGAGATATTTTTTTGAGAATTTTTTCTTGTGAATCATCTTACAAATGAATCATCTAATGATTTATTTTGTTTGTTCGCGAAAAAAATATGTAGAAAAAAACTTCTTACCTTCCTACCAAAAATTTCCTTCTTATTTGATCTTGACTATATATATATATATATATATATATATATATATATATATATATATATATATATATATATATATATATATATATATATATATATATATATAAAAGAACATTTAGTATGATAAAACCAAGTTTTCTAGTGTTTGGACTTTTTAACGTCACTAACCATAAAAATTTAGTAGTAAACCTTGTCAAATTTATTTTTATCGTTTTGTGGATATTAAATCAGAAAAACATTATATATTAAAAACAACATATTTTAGGTTAAATCTCACAAAAATGGTACCATAATATAGTCATGACCATTTCTCCTAGAAAAACCCTACTTTTGCATGAAAAATGGTTGGTTTTTAGGTTTTATTTCTGTAAATCAAATCTTTGGTATTTTTAACTAGTTTCATAACACATTTCAAAAATAGGATACTTAGAGTTATATTCCACAAAAATGATGTAATATCTTGGCTACAACCATTTTTGCTAAAGAAATCATATTATGTTCATGATAACCACAACTTTTGTAGTTTCACTTTTATGACTCTTTTTAAATGCAACATTTATACTAATTTTTCATAGTTTTACATTTTAAACAAGCATACCATATATATATATACTCATAACACTAGATAATAATATTATTTTCTACAAATAATACTTTTTCCCAACAAAAAGATGAAGCATGCATACCAATTTGTTATTATCTAAGTTTACTTGTATCCTCCCCTTAAAACTTGGTAAACTCGAAAATGGAGGGGTGTGAACTAACATGAGTGGATTTCTTAATGGATAAAAAGATGAAGATGAAGGTTTTCAAGCTTAGAACACTTGAAGATGCTTGAAGGATACTTGAATGTCGAATTACCCTATGGATAATACACATATAAATGTGTGTAAATGTAACAAAACTGGTATTTTTATCTGTAGAAGCACTAGATTTATGGAGAAAAGCTTACCAAAAATTGAAGAACCAACTTGAGAGAGAGTAATCTTGAAAGAATTGAAGAGTCCTTGAAAGAAATTTTGAGAGGTATGAAGTTGGAGAAGATGAAATGAAGAAATTAGGGGGGGGGGGGGAGGGGTAACTTTTAAAGGGAGGATGGTGGGGTGAGTAGGGGATATGAGGGGACAAGGATTTGACTAAGTGGGTTTTGCCTTTTGGTTAGTGTAATTGCACATAAGATGCTAATTTACAAGGGAAACATCATAGTTCATTGTGTTTTTTTGAAGTCAAACCTTTATAAACATGGCATTCTTTTATAAAAAAATAGTGGTGTCTTTATAAAGAAACATGGTATAAAGGATGTATAAATATTTAATTTAAATTATAACAATTCAAATTATTATAATTGTCATTATTATAAAAAATAATAATACGTTACATGGAAGTTAGGTTAAATCCTTAAATTCATTCCGTTAAAAATTATGTGTTTAGGTAGGGTATAAAATTTGTTGTATTTGGTGATGAATTCACAAAAAATTAGTATTTGTAACCTTTGTTATGAATTTGTCATGTAGTATAATGTTTATGAATTTCACTACATCGAGTTATGAATATTATTTATACTAAAATAATATAAAATTGAATTACCAAACTGTTACGATACTAACCTTATTTAGGGTTTATATTCGATAATTGGCAACTAGAGAGGTACTATGTATTATAACTCGTCAATGGTACATTAGAAACGTTAGACAATATCACATTTCTCCTAAAATTTCAATACGCTTCGAGTTGACCAGGTTGACTTTTATTGACTTTGTTTAACCAAAAATTGATGGTTGTCACATAAATGAAGTTTGTAATTGGTCTAAGAAGTTGAAACACAATTTGACCAAAATTGACTAGAATTACCTTGATTCGGTTATGGCACAAATGCGTTTTGGGAAGAAATGGAGATTATGGATTAAAGGATGCCTCTCGTCCTCCAAGGCGTTCTTTTTTATTAATATTTTGAAGGAATTCCACATTTCCAAGGGCGTGCGTCAAGGAGACGCGCTCTCTTCGTTTCTTTTTATTATTGCTATGGAAGGGCTCAATGTCGCCATGAAATATGCATGCCAAAAATCTCTATTTCGTGGAGTTCGTATTCCTAAGGTTAATTTTGGAAAATCTCAAGTTTATGGGATCGGAGTTACAACAGGGGAATTAAATGGGTGTACACGTATCCTGGGATGTAACACTGCTTCTTTTAGCTTCAAATATTTAGATGTTCCTGTAGGAGCTAAAATGTTGCTGAAAAGACATTGGCAACCCATCATTGATTGAATTCATTCCAGTTTATTTCCTGGAAGGCGAAATCTCTTTCTTTTGGCGATCAGCTAACTTTGGTTAAAGTTGTGTTGGATACTCTTCCAATCTATTTTTTTCTCCCTGTTTAAGGCCCCTTCTTCGATTATTGAGTTTTTAGAGAAAATTAGACATCGTTTTCTTTGGGTGGGAATGATGGAAAAAACAAAATTTCTTGGGTGGCTTGGAAAACAATGCTTGGTCCAAAAGAAAAAAGGTGGTCTCGGGGTGGGCTCTCTTTTATCTCTCAAATTGGCCTTGCTCTCTAAATGGATTTGGAGGATTAAAACTGACCCAAATGCACTGTGGTGCCAAGTTGTATGTGAATCCATAATTATTTGAAAAACCCATTTATTCTCTTGGAAAAAAGACATGTTCAGGCACTTGGTATAACATTGTTCAGGCTTTCCATAATTTGCAGGATATGAGGAATTGTGCTTCAGATATTTTCCAGATCCAAGTCAATTCAAGAAGGAATACCCTTTTCTGGTTAGATAATTGGTTTGGTGATGAGACTTTTGTTGATTCGTCTTCAGAGCATTTTTAATCTTGCTAGGAAAAAATCTTGTTTCATCTCTAATAGGATAAATTCCAATAGGAAGTTGAACTGAGCATGGAAGAAAATTCCTAGTAACCCTATGGAGCTCATTGTAACATCCCGGAATCGCAAGAGTAGAGTTGAAGGGCTAAAAGTGTAAGTTTTAGAGGATGACTCGGCGAGTCCATGGATAGACTCGGCGAGTCAGGTCGCGGTCATGGTCGCGTGTCAAGTGGCCTACTCGGCGAGTCCATGGGGTGGACTCGGCGAGTGGGTGCTGTATGAAGAAAACCCTAATTTCCGGGGTTGGGCCCTATATAAAGAACATTATACCCCTCCACAGCCTCTCTTATTCCCCCCTTGAGTTCTAGAAACCCTAATCTCGTGGAGAAGAGCATTGGTGGAGCAAATTGGAGCTTGGAGAGGTGTTGCTTGGAGAAATCTTGAAGGAGAAGTGGTTTGGATCAAAGGGCTTTGCTTGGATTCGTGTTTAGCTGTTATTGAGGCATCTTCTGGAGGTAATATCTTCGTCCTTAAGCTGTGCATTCCTAGTTTCATCATTTGGGGTTGTGTGGGATGCTTGGTTGTGTGACATTTTGGTGTTGGAGGATGGATCTGAGGTTGCTACCTCAGATCTGGAGTGGAGAAGTCATTGAGTGCATTAAAGTCCCAACCTTTGTGCTATGAGTGAAGCTATCATGTCCCAAACCTTGGTTCTAAGGTGAAAATGGCTTAGATCTCGTTAGACTCACGTAAAGTTTGCCACTTTACGTGATGGATGGATTGTAGGAGGTTGGATCTATGTTTTGGATTAATTGCATGGCCTGAGATGCTTCTGGATGGATTCAGAACGGAGGTACTCGACGAGTCACATGGGTGGACTCGACGAGTTGCTTGAAGATGGCCTGGGACTCGACGAGTTGGAAGAACAACTCGGCGAGTAGGTTGAAGATGGCCTTGAACTCGACGAGTCCATTTGGACTCGGCGAGTCTTGTCAGGGGAGTCCCCATATTTCTGGTTGAGTCGATGAATCGGTGAGTCAAGGGATGACTCGGTGAGTTGGGTGCGAGTGGACTCAGAATTTTATGGACTCGGCGAGTCATCGGGTTGACTCGGCGAGTAGGGTCAGTCAGGGGTTGACTTTGACTTGTCCAGGGTTGATCAGTTGTCTTCCAGGGGTATTTCGGTAATTATGGGTATTTATTGGGTTATTGTTGATGTTCAGTGGAGGAGTTGTGTCAGAGTTCGAAGCAGCGGGATCTTATCTTTTCAGCCATCAGTTTCGAGGTGAGTTATCCTCACTATATCAACAGGGTCTAAGGCACCAAGGCCGGCCCTTTATTGTATTGAGATTCAGTTACGTTTATCATGTTATTGCTGGTTGTGTCTGCATCCTGGTAGTTAGGATGGTACATGCTAGGGGACCTTGTAAAGGTCAGTCCTCGATATGCAGAGTAATGCTATGCTAGTGAACAGGTAGGTCGGTAGCCCGGTTAGAGTAATGATATGCTATGTGATCTGTTTACTCGGTTTGTTGATTATGACTGTTATATGAATGTATGTTTTGTGCACATGGTTGTTTGGACTGGAGATGGGTTGAGGCGGGTCCTGCTTTGTGCTGTAGGCCAAGATACCCAGGGCGGACCGGTTGTTCCGAAGGCCCAGCGAGCGGTCCGGATAGGCTGTAGGCCCCATGAGGGCGGACCAGACGTGCCGAGGCTCGGAGAGTGGACCAGGCCGACTGTAGGCCCGATGCGGGCGGACCAGTCACACTGTAGACTCAGAGAGTGGACCAGGTGGGTTGAAGGCCTGATGCGGGCGAACCAACCCCACTGTAGACTCGAAGGACATGACTAGACCCGGAGGATGGATCCGAAGGACTGAAGGCCCGATACGGCGGACCAGTCACGTTAGACCCGATATGCATGGTTGTTCTATGTTCTGTTATGTTATGTATGATTTATACGTTTTGGACCGGAAGGTCGTAGCCTGGAAGGGCGTATGCGTGGTTGGTATCTTGGGGGTATCTCACTAAGCTCTCGGGCTTACAGTTGTGGTTTAATGTTTTTCAGGTTCTTCAGGAGACTGTGGCAAGGCGAAGGCGCGATCGTACCGCTCCTTACGATTTCGTAACGACATGATTCTGGGATTACTTAAATGAATTGTATTGAAAACCTTTTTGTAAACATTTTAATGAAAATCGGGTTGTTTTGAAAATTTTAAATTGGTTGTGTTTTTCGGATGTTACAAGTTGGTATCAGAGCCTTGGTTTGAGTGAATTGGAGGAACACTTGTGTGACTCCAGTCTCAAATCGAGGAGAGTTTTCAAAAAGAGAAATTAAATGGTTTTCAAATAAGTAAAGGAGGACGCGGAGGTACGATCAGCCGGAGCCAGTAAGTAACCCCAAAATACCATACATGGCAATTGTTTTATTGAGCTTTGATAGAACAGCATGCTAGAGTTAGGCTAGGGATCTTCAGGATTTATTGATAAGTTGCCTGATTTATGATGCCTGCTAGCCTAGGGTTCCTTGTGAGAGATTTCTAGTGTTCCTCTAGTTGTGAGGATAGAGCGTTGTTATGTGTGTCGCTAGGGTGTTGTGGGAGTACTTCATGCAAATATGGGTTGGTGTGGAAGGTAGTATGGGCCCGTACTACTGAAAGCACGGACTCATACGCGTATCAGGGAAACCATGACCTCTAGGGTTGGGATGTGAGCCGGTTCCCGGGATAGTGGAATATGTCTGAGATTTGGTGTTTTATTTTCAGTATGGAGATTTCAGGGCACGCTGGGAGTGGATCCGGGTCAGGATCAGGAGCCGGAGAGGGAGTTGCGGGTGGGTCTGTACAACCCGAGGTTGTCAGCCAGATGAGTACGCATGAGTTGGATGCGAGGATTCGTGAGATCTTGCATGATGAGGTTGCCGCATTGTTTCGGTCTGAGCTGCCAGAGTTGTTTGGGTCGATCAAGACCGCCATGGTGGAGTATTTTGATGAGCGATATGCAGCTCTCACGGAGACGGCTGTCGCGGCGGCTACCGCAGCAGTAGCAGCGGCAGGGGGAGGAGCCAGTAGAGGTTTTCAGTATCGGGACTTCGACAATACGAAGCCTCCCACTTTTGATGGAGTTCAGGATCCGATCGTTGCTATGAGATGGTTATCAGATGTGGAAGGATGCTTCTTCACGTGTTCATGCCCTGCTGATCAGAGGGTGAGATGTGCTTTGAACCTGTTGAGGCTCGGAGCAAAGGATTGGTGGAGATTGACCACGGGGTCGTACTCGGATGCGCAGAGGGCTGCGATTTCATGGGATCGGTTCGGGGAGATGTTCAGTACTCGTTATGTTCCACAGGTCGAGAGGGAGAGGTTGGCTCAGGAGTTCTTGGAGATGAAACAGGATTCGGAATCGGTGACGGAAATCACCAGGATGTTTACTGAGTGGGCGATGTTTTGCCCTGAGTTCGCTTCGGAGCAGGCTCAGATGTCCCGATATCTGAGCATGCTAAAGAGGGACATCAGACAGTTTGTGTCTGCGCAGAGGTGCGAGACTTTGCTGGAGTTGCAGGAGGCCGCCAGGCGGCGTGAGTTAGAGATTGAGTTGCAAATGCGTGAGCTGAGGCAAGCTCCGGTTCAGTCGCAGCCGGCGACGAAACGGTCTAAGACCGTTGATTCCAGGATGGGAGATCAGGGTGGCCACGTCTGTGGAAAGTGTGGAAGGGGTCATGCCGGGGTTTGTCGGTCCGGTGGAGCATGCCGCAAGTGCGGGAAGGAGGGACACTATGCGAGGGATTGTCGGCAGTCAGTGCCGGTTTGGGATTTGAGGATATGCTATCATTGTCATCAGGTTGGACATTTGAAGGTCAACTGTCCACAGCTTGCTGCGGGATCGGTGCAGGCTCCAGCACCGGCTACGTTGAGGATCACAGGTGGAGGTCAGGGTGGAGCAGAGCCCCCAAGGGCTTAGGGCCGTGTTTTTCAGCTTGCTGCTTCGGGTATGTTCTTTCTGCTGTTTTGATTATTTATGATTGTTGTAGAGTATTGATATCTGCTGGTTTCATTGGTTGGTTATGGAATTGCGTTTCGGGTTTCGTGTGGTATTCATTGTTCCTTGAGGGTTTGGCGAGTTGTGATCGAGATTTCGTTTTAGTATCTTGTGTTCCCTGGGGGATCGTTATGGTTATGGGTTTGTACTATCGTTGATTATCTTTGTGAGGATTGGTGGCGGATGCGGTGTTGGTTTGAAGGACAGTTAGATTCGGTAGTCTGAGGAATTGATAGTTGAAGATTGGGTTCCTTTCGAGCAGGTTGTGCAGCATGGGAACATGATTGTATGAAAGTTGTTGGTACTGGTGAAAAAAAAAAACATTTTGAGTGCATGTGTTGATTCCTGCAAGGTTGCTTGGGGAGATCGATGATGGCAACCGGTGACTATCTGTCAGTGTCTTAAGTGGGGGAGAATTGGAAATTCTCCGGATGATCGTTGGGCCTGAGAGGTTGTTTAGCTGCTTGGGAAATTCAGCGGTATTTCTATTAGTTGAGACCAGGCTCGTATGAGTGAGTAACAGGCGTGCGGGGCGGAATACAGACCTAGAGCAGTTGATTGAGGAAGGCATGGGAGCAGGCCGGGATCGAGCATGTAGGATGGAGATAGAGTTCGGAACCCCTAGAGGGTTAGAACGGTATGCACGGGAGGATTTCCTGAAGAGATAGTTCGGAATAATGAGTGCTTGTTGAGCGGTCCGGATAGACTGAAGGCCGCAGGCGTACCAGTCAGGCCGAAGGCTCGGAGGACGGTCCAGTCAGATTGGCTGAAGGTTCTGAGAGTGGTCCAGTTTGGCTGAAGGCCTGGGGAGGCGGTCCAGTCATGCTGAAGACTCTGCGGATATTGTTAGATCGGTTAGAGGTTATGGGTTGCGTACGTTGCAGTGAGAATACATTGGGAGGTCTGGCCCCGGCTAGCGATCTTGAGCAGTGAAGGTAGTGCATGGGCTTGAGAGTCCTCGTGAGGAGAGTCAGAGTAGCGGTAATGCATGGAGGTTGAGTACGCTTAAAGAGGTAATGTGGCGTAGGATGAGCACCATGGTGCCTGTCATGGTGACTGGGCGGACGAGTGGTTTCCTTGATAAGGAAAGAGGGAGGAATGGAATCCCAAAAGGGAGTGCGAATCCATGGAAGTGAAAGAGGCAGTGTAGAGTTATGATTGGAGTGGTCCGTCGATGGTCCTTGAGTAGTGTGTTGCGTCGGTGGAATAAAAGCTCATTCGTCTTGATATGTTGCTTTGGGCGCGGAGGGAATGCCGCGATGTAGAGCCAGGGAGAGGGATTCGGAAGGGATACAGAGAAAGAGTCTTGGACTCTCAGTGTGATTCTGATCAGGGTTTTGGCTATGTTAGCGGTTCATCCTGGAAGGATGTTCGAGGATATCATCAGTGTATCAGTTTTTCCAAACCTGAGGGTGCTAGAGCTAGATCAGCATGAGTGTGTGATTGCAAGAGGAGAACTCAGGGGAGTTGCTCCGAAATGGAAGAATGGGTCTTTCGGTCGTCATGCGATGGATAGAGTGGAATTCGGATCGGGGATCCGATGGTTCGAGGCATTATAGCCATATGAGTCAAGTGAAAGATGAGGAATTGAGCAATAAGGCATCAAGGGTAATTCTCGGTTGTTGAGTGTGGTTATCAGAGGGATTCAGCTGGTGCCCGGTTTGAGTAGGTGATGGGGACACCGTAGGGTAGAGAAGGGAGCTTCTGGTTCTATGGTCGTACCATGAGGGACTTGGTTCGGTCAAGGTCAAGTGGTGCGTCGTGGGAAGTAATTTGAAGATGAGATGCTGAAGGCTTCGAGGACGAAGCCTAATTTAAGTGGGGGAGAATTGTAACATCCCGGAATCGCAAGAGTAGAGTTGAAGGGCTAAAAGTGTAAGTTTTAGAGGATGACTCGGCGAGTCCATGGATAGACTCGGCGAGTCAGGTCGCGGTCATGGTCGCGTGTCAAGTGGCCTACTCGGCGAGTCCATGGGGTGGACTCGGCGAGTGGGTGCTGTATGAAGAAAACCCTAATTTCCGGGGTTGGGCCCTATATAAAGAACATTATACCCCTCCACAGCCTCTCTTATTCCCCCTTGAGTTCCAGAAACCCTAATCTCGTGGAGAAGAGCATTGGTGGAGCAAATTGGAGCTTGGAGAGGTGTTGCTTGGAGAAATCTTGAAGGAGAAGTGGTTTGGATCAAAGGGCTTTGCTTGGATTCGTGTTTAGCTGTTATTGAGGCATCTTCTGGAGGTAATATCTTCGTCCTTAAGCTGTGCATTCCTAGTTTCATCATTTGGGGTTGTGTGGGATGCTTGGTTGTGTGACATTTTGGTGTTGGAGGATGGATCTGAGGTTGCTACCTCAGATCTGGAGTGGAGAAGTCATTGAGTGCATTAAAGTCCCAACCTTTGTGCTATGAGTGAAGCTATCATGTCCCAAACCTTGGTTCTAAGGTGAAAATGGCTTAGATCTCGTTAGACTCACGTAAAGTTTGCCACTTTACGTGATGGATGGATTGTAGGAGGTTGGATCTATGTTTTGGATTAATTGCATGGCCTGAGATGCTTCTGGATGGATTCAGAACGGAGGTACTCGACGAGTCACATGGGTGGACTCGACGAGTTGCTTGAAGATGGCCTGGGACTCGACGAGTTGGAAGAACAACTCGGCGAGTAGGTTGAAGATGGCCTTGAACTCGACGAGTCCATTTGGACTCGGCGAGTCTTGTCAGGGGAGTCCCCATATTTCTGGTTGAGTCGATGAATCGGTGAGTCAAGGGATGACTCGGTGAGTTGGGTGCGAGTGGACTCAGAATTTTATGGACTCGGCGAGTCATCGGGTTGACTCGGCGAGTAAGGTCAGTCAGGGGTTGACTTTGACTTGTCCAGGGTTGATCAGTTGTCTTCCAGGGGTATTTCGGTAATTATGGGTATTTATTGGGTTATTGTTGATGTTCAGTGGAGGAGTTGTGTCAGAGTTCGAAGCAGCGGGATCTTATCTTTTCAGCCGTCAGTTTCGAGGTGAGTTATCCTCACTATATCAACAGGGTCTAAGGCACCAAGGCCGGCCCTTTATTGTATTGAGATTCAGTTACGTTTATCATGTTATTGCTGGTTGTGTCTGCATCCTGGTAGTTAGGATGGTACATGCTAGGGGACCTTGTAAAGGTCAGTCCTCGATATGCAGAGTAATGCTATGCTAGTGAACAGGTAGGTCGGTAGCCCGGTTAGAGTAATGATATGCTATGTGATCTGTTTACTCGGTTTGTTGATTATGACTGTTATATGAATGTATGTTTTGTGCACATGGTTGTTTGGACTGGAGATGGGTTGAGGCGGGTCCTGCTTTGTGCTGTAGGCCAAGATACCCAGGGCGGACCGGTTGTTCTGAAGGCCCAGCGAGCGGTCCGGATAGGCTGTAGGCCCCATGAGGGCGGACCAGACGTGCCGAGGCTCGGAGAGTGGACCAGGCCGACTGTAGGCCCGATGCGGGCGGACCAGTCACACTGTAGACTCAGAGAGTGGACCAGGTGGGTTGAAGGCCTGATGCGGGCGGACCAACCCCACTGTAGACTCGAAGGACATGACTAGACCCGGAGGATGGATCCGAAGGACTGAAGGCCCGATACGGCGGACCAGTCACGTTAGACCCGATATGCATGGTTGTTCTATGTTCTGTTATGTTATGTATGATTTATACGTTTTGGACCAGAAGGTCGTAGCCTGGAAGGGCGTATGCGTGGTTGGTATCTTGGGGGTATCTCACTAAGCTCTCGGGCTTACAGTTGTGGTTTAATGTTTTTCAGGTTCTTCAGGAGACTGTGGCAAGGCGAAGGCGCGATCGTACCGCTCCTTACGATTTCGTAACGACATGATTCTGGGAATACTTAAATGAATTGTATTGAAAACCTTTTTGTAAACATTTTAATGAAAATCGGGTTGTTTTGAAAATTTTAAATTGGTTGTGTTTTTCGGATGTTACATCATGGAGTTAAATGCTCTTTCGGGGGCTCTTTCGTAGGTGGACTTAGTTTTTGGGGCGGATAAATGGAGATGCAAGCTGTCATCTGACGGGAATTTCTATGTTTGTAATCTGAGATCCCTTATTGATTGTAAGGTTACCAATTAGGTGGACAATCTAACCATTTGGCTTCGCCTGGCTCCTATTAAAGTTATTGGTTTTGTTTGGCATACTTGTTTGGATCGGATTCCTTTGATGCTTGCGCTCTTTCGCAAGGTAATTCTCATTCCTTCTCAGAATTGTCTTTTATATTCTACTGGTCTAGATGAGTCTAACCACTTTCTAGTGGGCTGTCATTTTGCTGATAAAGTTTTGAGGTGGATTTTCGAATGGTGTAACATTCCAGCTTAAAGTTTTGCGACGGTTAGTGAGTTGGTGGCTTTCACGGCGGTTTGGGGGCAATGTCCAAAGAAAAGTCATCTTTTTCTGTCCATCATATATGGTTTCTTACGGTACATCTCGAAAGTAAGGAATGACTTGTTTTTCAAAAACTTCATAATTTTCTCTTCGAAGGTGGCGGATAACATTATTGTTTTAGTTTTTAGTTGGGTAAATCATAGAGGTATATTTGGTGTTTGTAATTAAACAAACTGGATTTGCTCCCCATTTAACATTTTGTGATTATTTTTCTCGCTTGATTGACAATGGTGTTAATATATTTCCGCCGCTTAAAAAAAAATCATGTGACAAAATTATCGTCATTTAGTATAGTAGATCTGATTACAAAATAAAAACCATAAACATTGATCACTTCTTCACCGTTTCCCAAATTCTCCGACTACCATCATTCCTCACTGTCGCATCACATTTTTAAAATTAGTAGTGCCACTAGTGAAATCCGAAACAAAAAAAAGAATGAACCCCTTGACCCTTTCTCATCACTTTCGCTGTTGTTCATGGTATCATGAAACCTCCGACGACTGCCGTTCCTCACTTCGGCACCTCTCATATGACTCTCAAGATTATCACCTGCTAGAAAAGAAAAAGGAAAGAAGAATGGGTGTCTCGATAGTGGCGTTGAAGTTATTAAAAAAATGGCCCCTCAATTTCGTTTTTTTTTTTCTTTTTAAGAATAAGTTGAACAAGTAACAATTATTAAAAAAAGAAAAATCTAAAAATAAGTTAGAAACTAACATCACAATTAAAATGAAATAAGCTTGAGGACATTTTTAATCAAGGAAAACAAAATAAAGATTAAAAGTCTAACTTTTACAAAATACATTTATGATTAATGTAATTTTTTGGACAAAGTTGCAATAAACACCAAACCATATAATTGGTTTTACTCTGAATAAATATAAAAACAAAAATAAAATAGTCATTATACATGAAATGTTACAAAACCTCGTTTTAGTAATGAAAAATGTTTAAAAAAACAACCATGTTAGCTAGTTTACATATATAGTGTATTCATATAAATATGTCAGCCAATGTCGTGTTCTTATTATCAAACAAAGCCCCTTTGTGTTAAAGAAATACAGAGAAACCATTAGTGGGAGGATTTCGTGCTTCTTCTTTCCATCTTCGCCTATTCACTCAAGTACAAACAGGCACAGAGAGTAACAATGTCTTCAATTGCCGAAAAAAATGAACAAACAAGTGTCATGCTAGTTACAGCACACGCTCAAGGTCACGTAAACCCCATGCTAAGACTTGGCAAACTTTTTGCTTCCAAAGGGCTCCATGTCACTCTCGCTACCAATGATCTTGCCCTAAAAAACCGCTCCACCACTATTGGCGGCGTCCACCTTGAGTATTTTTCCGACGGTCTACCTGAGGATGCCGATCGACTGAACGGTAATATAGATACCTTCATGAAGTCGATTAATCAGTTTGGACCCATAAATCTATCTGCTCTAATCCGATCAAGCGGTCGTAAATTCGCATGTCTTATCAACAATCCTTTCGTGCCTTGGGTGGCTGACGTCGCGGCTGAGTTTGAGGTTCCCTGCGCCATGGTTTGGATCCAAGCATCCACAGTCTTTCATATTTTTAACTGTTTCTACAATCGTCTTAGCGAATTCCCAACTGAAAACAACCTTGATATGAGCGTGAATTTGCCTGGACTTCAACCGCTACACGCGGAGGATCTACCGTCTTTCGTTCTTCCGTCGAATAACATGTTTACCTTCGATAGCATATTGAAGGATGTCTTTCATAATTTGCACAAATATAAATGTGTGTTGGGAAATTCTTTCATGGAGCTGGAGAAAGATGTGATAACATCGATTAATGACGCTGGCGTACCATTTTGGCCTGTAGGACCGATTGTTCCGGCGTCCATTTTTGGGAAGAAAGACGTGATTGACGATGATTTTATGGGTGTAAATAAGTTTAAATCAGCCAACGTGAGTGATTGTTTGGAATGGTTAGACAAACAACAGCCAGCGTCAGTTGTTTATATATCTTTCGGAACCCTAGTTTTTTCATCCAAGGATAATATAGAAAGCATAGCAACTGGTCTGAAAATTTCGAAACAACCATTTATCTGGGTGGTAAAGCTGCCGGAGAATCAAGAAACCCATCAATATGAGATCTTGGAAGAGATTAGGGAACAGGGTTTGATCGTGAGATGGAGCCCACAAACAGATGTGTTGTCGCATCCATCGGTGGGGTGTTTCTTAAGTCACGGTGGGTGGAACTCGTTGTCGGAAACTATTACTGCCGGCGTACCAATGATTGTTTGTCCACAGTGGACTGACCAGCCAACGAATGCAAAGCTTGTTACCGACGTTTGGGGCATCGGGGTGAAACTAAATAAGAATCCAGGAGCGTTTTTCGATGGGGAAGATGTGGCACGATGCGTGGAAGAGGTTTTGAGTGGGCCTAAATCGAAGGAGTTTAGAAAGAAAGGGGCGGCGTTGAAAAGGGCGGCCCGTGAGGCAGGGGCAGACGGTGGTTCGTCGGACAAGAATATCCAGTTGTTTGTAGATTCAGTTTCTTCGTGCTAATGAAATTCAAGTATGCCGCAAAGTGATGCTCTGCTTTGTGCGTTGTATTCTCGCTTGCTGTTTTTTCACATTTTTCTCTTGTATTATAATAACCGATTCTCATAGTTGTGGGCAGAACTCTCTCTCTCTCTCTCTCTCTCTCTCTCTCTCTCTCTCTCTCTCTCTCTCTCTCTCTCTCTCTCTCTCTCTCTCTCTCTCTCTCTCTCTCTCTCTCTCTCTCTCTCTCTCTATATATATATATATATATATATATATATATATATATATATATATATATATATATATATATATATATATATATATATATATATATATATATATATATATATATAGATCCGGTAAGAAATTTTTTTTGGTAGTAAGGTAAGAAGTTTTTTTTCTACATATTTTTTTGACGAACAAAATAAATGAATCACTAGATGATTCATTTGTAAGATGATTCACAAGAAAAAATTCCCAAAAATACATCTTTATGATTCATTTTTAAGTAAATTAAGAAAAAATTCATTTTTATGACAATTTTAGTAAATAACAACAAAATCATTGTATAAATGAATCATCGAGTTGTTTTTTTGAGAATTTTTTCTTGTGAATCATCTTACAAATGAATCATCTAATGATTCATTTTGTTTATTCGCGAAAAAAATATGTAGAAAAAAAAACTTTTTACCTTCCTACCAAAAATTTCCTTCTTATTTGATCTTGACTCTATATATATATATATATATATATATATATATATATATATATATATATATATATATATATATATATATATATATATATATATATATATATATATATATAAAGTAGGTTGAACATGTCTATATAGTTCGAAAAATCATATCTTTGTTCCGAATTTCGAACTTGCTATTCATGTTTAATATGTTGAGTTTTGAACTTGTTTTTCATGTTTTGAGTTGAATTTGAAAATTGTTTATGAACTTCTAATTTATTTTTCATTTTAGATATCTATTGAAAAATGCACGAAACTTCTAACTGTCAGTTAATGCTAACTAACGAAGTAACAGTAAATTACGAAAATACCCTTAGCTAGTTCTAACACCCCTTAAATTTGGAGGATTGGAAAGCAGGCCCAAATTGTGAATTGATTCTTGACGTTGATGACCAACTAATTAACTGCTTGGTAATGAAATCAACCCGCCATGAAGCTTTTGTCGAAAAAAATGACAATCTAATCCGATGTTACTTTTTTCATGATAAACAAGATTTTGCAATATAAATGACTGCTTGATTGTCACATTTTAATGGGATAGGAGAGATATTGGTGACATGTAAGTCATGCAAAACACGAGTAAGCCATGCAAGTTCAACACACATCCTTCTCATAGATCTATACTCAGCTTCAACTTCAACTTCAGGTGAAGATAAAAAAGATTAACTGCTTTTTCGACTTCCAAGAGATAGGATTGCCACCAAAAAGTACAAAAACTTCACTGACTGATGACCATGGTATTGGGCAGGCCGGGCAATCAGAATCATAATATGCCTCAATGTCAAAAATGGGATTATTTTGAAAAATATACCTTGACTAATCGTCCCTTTGAGATACATCAAAACATGCTAATTAAGATGTTGAACTGAATAAGACAAATCTGGTAAGGTGTGAAGTCGATAGTTAAACTTGCTAATAAGTTGACTATATACTATAGGATCTGAAAGTAGGATGCCTTGATCATCATGAAGTCTAAGCTTTGAACGTAAAGGACTAGAAACATGAGAAAAATCACTCATGAAATATAAAGACAATAATTCTCTTATGAAAAATTTCTAGTGAATAACCATCCCATTATCCACTAAACTAAACTCCAGACCAAGAAAGTAAACAATGTTCCCCTTAACTTTTTCATCTTGTAAGTATCATTAAGAAACTGTTTTAACAAAGATATTTCTTGTAAATCATTTCATGTTATAAGAATATCATCAACGTAAACAACTACAAGTCTACAATAATGATGAGATCCTGATTGGTTTTTTGAAACATAGAAAGATCGTTTTGAGAATGCTTATATCATTTAGTATGCAATGTTGAGTGCAATTTGGCATGCCACTAGCGAGATCTCTTATTAAATCCATAATGGAATTTGTTTAATTTGCATATCAAAGATGGAGAATTAACAGAGAGACCTGGAGGAACTTTCATAGACTTATTCATGGAGATATCTATGAAGAAACATATATAACATTCGTGTTTCAGGTATGCTTTTTTAGAAGTTTAATTCTTTTAAATCTAAGTTTTTGGGATTTTTGGCTTGGCCACGACGTGGTAATGTAATGACCGCAGTACGTATGGCAACCCAGTTCAGAAAATAGGTATCCACGAATCACAACGGCGTGGCAAGGCTTTTGTCACAACGTGGTGACGACATATTGGAAAACCCTAGATTCAAGGTTGGTGCCATATTTAAAAGCACTAACTTCAAGGGTCGCCTCATTTGCTAACCTCTATTCTCTGAAATCACCCTCATCCAAACCCTAGCCCCCTTTGCATGCTTTTGGCTCATCTTTGGTGATTTCGTGATATTGGAAGGAAAAAAAGGAGCTCTAGTGCTTAGATTCATAAATCAACTCATCTATACTCCTTTTATGTATCTTTCACTACTAGAATATAGGCCTTCAATGACACACAAACCATGACACGCGGTGATTTATGATATGCAAATGTGTGTGTCCAAAAAATGTTATCTCTTCCAAAATTTAAAGGATTTAGGACACGCATTTTTGTGGGCCCTAAAATTAGTCTCTAAAAAAACAAGGAGGGCACCTATAATAAAATGTGTGTAATCTAAGGACGTCGTTTTATAAATTTTAATGGAACGCGCATTCTATTCTTTAATAGCTTGGGGGAAAATGAAATCCTAAAAAATTAAAAACCTCGCCTTCCTATTTTTTCCTTTCCCTCTTGCCCTAATTATCGACGCTCCTTCCTTTCCCCTCCCGATATTGATTGCCGCCTACTTCTTCCCTCGCACTTCGACCATCGTTACTGGCAATTCTCGGTCGTCAACGTCGATCAAGGAAACAATAGGCATGCCATCTCCGAAGATAACAACAATCGGACATTATGTCTTATAGATGAATTCATGTGAAATTCTCTGAAATTATGCTTGAACTTACATCGAAAGTGGTTGATATATTACACAGACATATGTTTATGGAGATCATTATTGATATGATATTGATAAAGGAGATTGGAAGATAGTCTCTAGCCCTAACGGCCCCCTCCTCGCAGTCTATGTTCTGGTCATCGAATGGTATGTTCATATCTTTCTGATTTCGCTTATGTCATCCATCTTTTAGGGTTTCCATGTAAACCCTATACCTAATTTGCAGGTTTCATATAAGTACAAGCTCGTTGTTTTTGGTGGCTTCTATGATACCCTCAGAGAAGTTAGGTTGCTATTAGTTTCTTTATTATCAGATATATTGGAGCTTAAATCTTAAAAGATATGATATTTGATTCTGCTATTTGTTACTTTGCTTCATCATGCAGATACTTCAATGATTTGCACATCTTTGATCTTGATACTTTTAAAGTGAAGTCGTGAAGAAAGTTAAACAACTTAAAATGGTTGATAATTCTTTTTTGGGTGAATCAAGTTTTGTAATTAAATTTAAATATAATGTGTTATAGTAGTGGCAAGAAATCAAACCTATACCTGGATGCTTGTGGCCAAGTGCTCAAAGTGCCTTCAGACTATTTGTTTACCAAGGTGATGTGATTTAAAAGTATATACTGAATAGATTGCAGAAGCATGGAAAAATAGGACTCACTGGGTTGGATCAAATGTTACACTTTGATATATATATATATATATATATATATATATATATATATATATATATATATATATATATATATATATATATATATATATATATATATATATATATAGATGATGCTAACTATTGATGGAAACATGGTTTCTATTGCTTTCAATGCATATGTTATAGGAGCTGTTGCGGAGGTTGCAGGTGCTGGTTTAAATGTCCATCTTTCAACAGTTCTTCCTACTTTGCTCTCTACAATGGGAGATGATGATCATGTTGTATGTAGTTGTGAATTTATTCACATTCCCATAGTGATCTTCATAAAGTTGCTTTCATTTCCATGCTAAGTTGGCTTTTATTTGTAATATAGGAGGTCCAAAATCTTGCAAAGAAGGCTGCAGAAACTCTGGTGTTGGTAATTGATGATGAAGGACTGAGTATTTGATATCAGAACTTCTCAAGGGGATTAGAGATAACCAGGTAAGGCTCTATAGAATATATCATATTTTTATTCTCTTCCACTGTATATATCTGACTCTGACATATGCTATTATAACTTTGCAGGCTTCAACTAGGCAGAGTTAAACATATCCGCTTGGATACTTTTTCAAAAATAGTAAATTGTATGTTGGAACAAACCCTGCAACTTCCAAATAAATATGAAAGAAAACAAAACTTGTTCCCTGTTGTTGCTGTACACGAACAGAAAAGAAGAAGGAAAACAAATACATAGGACTACATCTTTCTGTCCTCTTGCTATTAACTGGAACCATAACATACAATATATACAGGTACCTAGCTTGTTGCCTACTCCACTTTTAAGGGAAACAAACTCTACCTAGTTTAAGCAATAAAATAGGAACCAACTAAACCTATCTAAGCTATTCAAAAGAAACGTGGCCAACATGGCCATTTACTGATTCATACTCTAAGCAAAAGTCTAAACTACCCCTAGTGACCTCCTTTGACTAAAAGTCAGGATTATACCCAACAATCACCCTCCTAATTCTGACTTGTCCATACTCCTAGCAATCATGCATCAGCTTCTTGTTTGTTTTCCACCCAGACAGCCCTCACATGGTTGCTTGCATTTTCCCTAACTTGACCTTTCTCGGACACTCGAACTCCACCTCGGTCACGTCCAAAGTCATCACCAAATCCCGATTTTTCCAGGACACCCGACCTTCACCTCGGTCACGTCCAAAGTCCTCCATACCCGGCTGTTGTTTGTCACCACACAGAACTCGTTTGCTCATAACACTTCTGTGACACGAGAGCCTTCTTCCACCAATCAAGAAAAACAAAGCAACCCGCTTTTCCCGTCTTCTTTCACCTGCAAAACAAAACAAACTCAAAGCCACCTGCTTTGACGAGTCTTTTCTTTTCATTTTCTTATGCATCTCCGGTAAATCTCTCCATTTTCCGTGACATACCCACAACCTACCGCCGGAATCACCACCACAATAAACCGCAGCCACCTGCTGCACACAACGCCCATTTTTCCTTTCTTGTGATAGCCCCAACCTTTTCCGATCCAACTTGTTCCAAGATGCCTTTTTCACCGGTCAAGAAAACAAAGCTCCTGCCTTTTTTGTTTTCTTTTACTTGCAAACAAACCAAACCAAAACCACTTGTTCTGATTTTTCCAGCTTGTCTTCTACGCTTCTGGTTAGGATCTTTCTAACATGGAACAAGTAGATAAAGGATGGAGGCTGCACTCTTTCAGCCTGCTACAAGAAACGATTTACACCCCTCAACAAAACCTGAGTGCTCTGATACCAATTGTTGGAACAAACCCTGCAACTTCCAAATAAATATGAAAGAAAACAAAAGTTGTTCCCTGTTGTTGCTGTACACGAACAGAAAAGAAGAAGGAAAACAAATACATAGGACTACATCTTTCTGTCCTCTTGCTATTAACTGGAACCATAACATACAATATATACAGGTACCTAGCTTGTTGCCTACTCCACTTTTAAGGGAAACAAACTCTACCTAGTCTAAGCAATAAAATAGGAACCAACTAAACCTATCTAAGCTATTCAAAAGAAACGTGGCCAACATGGCCATTTACTGATTCATACTCTAAGCAAAAGTCTAAACTACCCCTAGTGACCTCCTTTGACTAAAAGTCAGGATTATACCCAACATTGTATCTGCTAGATGAAGCTCCAGATATGATATCCACCTTGATCATTTTACTAAGTGACACAGACTCTGTCACTATATCGGTAGTGCTTCATTTATCTTACTTTTATTACCATTTTTTATATATAAAACTTCACCATTTATATTATATATATATATAATACACAACAGGCTGCCTAGGAAGCACTGTCTAGAGTTGTTGGTTCAGTTCCAAAAGAAGTTCTCCCATCATATATAAAATTAGTTTGTGACGCTATATCCACATCTAGAGACAAGGAACGTAGAAAGAAGAAGGTTAAATATATTCACTTTATATTCAATAATAGTTATTTCATGATTTTGCTATATTAATTAACTTAGACAAATAAATATTTGTTGATGGACATATAGGGTGGACCAATTGTTATACCTGGGTCTGCAGAATTGAGAGAAGAGGTTGCTCAAGGTCTTGGAGATTTAATTGAAGTAACAAGTGAAAAAACACTCAAGGAGTTTGGCATCCGTATTACAGGGTACAAACCATTTATGTCTAAGAGTCTTGTATTTTATTTTTTACTTGACTTGTGTTTTCTATCTTGATGATTCCAGGCCTCTGATCCGAAAATTTGTTGTCATTATTAGATTTACTACTGGAAGTGGTGGTTGTAGCAGTATTTATATATTTATCCATTGGTCCGGCTGTAACTTGGTAATCTGGGAAAAACACAAAAAATAAAGTGAGGGCTTTTATACAGGTGATGACATGGACATGGAAAAAAGTGCATGGAGGCATAGGTGAAGATGGAACACTTCAGTCATTGTTGGAGACTGAAAAGGTACCTTATATAGGTGGCATTTAGTATTTTTAATGGATATTATAAAAAAAATTATATTTTTAATTTTTTATTTATTTGAATTCGTCTATTTATATAGGTCATGGATTTTCAGCTTCAAAGATATGTATGGACAAAGTTGCAACTTCTGTCTCAGTTAATCATGTATTTCAAGTTCATTGACAAAATTGAAACTTTTTCTCTTGTATGTGAAAAAGACGTAAATACCATCTTTCTCTTTGTGACCAGCTTTCTAGCTTTGGGGCTCTTACTATAAATAAAGATGTTAGGAGAAAAGAAGATATTTTGAATTCATCTTATTGTGATGTTTGGCATGAAGTGATATCAAATCTTAAATGTAAAACTTTATGTATTAAACCAGCAAGAGATGGATGCTCCACTAGAGTTGCAAGAATCTGGTACGTATAAAATGTAAATGTAGCAAATAGCAACCTACTTTCACTTTCTTTTATTTCTTTATTATATTTTATAGCATCCCACTTTCATTTCTTTTTTACGGTTAATATCATAAAAAACGTTATACATTGGTTTCTTTCGGATTTAAACATTCACTTTATTTTTTTTACTGAAAAGCCCTTGATTTTTTATTTTTTCAAAAAAAAACCTTAAATTTTTTTTTTCGGAAAAACCCTCACATTTGACAAGCTGTTTCATAAAAAAAGGTTAATCTTATAAAAGTCATTATTAGATTTATTTGGTTGGCTTCCTCTTCCTCTTACCACTAATATCACTTGATAATCGTATATGTTTTTTTCAGCCTAAATACAAAATGTCAGTTAATAACTCTCGATTAGATACTATATTTACTATAGCATGGTTATTCATACATGCAGGTTACTAAAAAAAATCAATGTGTCAATTGGGCAAGATCCAAATTCAAGATATCCGAGTGGGGTTCTTGACATATATGGTTTTGATAGATTTAAATCTAATAGGTAATCTTGTGATTGACTTATCAAACTTACTGGGTCGTACATCAGTTTTATCTTTATGGTTCCATGTTTCAATGATTTGAGGTAATCCACGAAGATGAACTAACAGCATTTTCCTTATTATTATGCATTTTGGCCTTTTTTTGTTTTCAACTTTTGTCCCCAAGTGGATCTTAAGTATTTTTTTATAACCTAGTTGTATTAACTACACCGCCAATGACTAAATATTATTATATAAGTTGTTTTCATCCCATAAAATTAGACATACACATAAAGTCAACTATTGAAATTATTGCATAGTCTATACCTATATATATTTTTATGGCTGAGATTGTTGTTGAATTCTAGGCTACTTCCCTCCATGAAATTTTTCATTGTCCTATTAATTTGGAACCTATAGAGATTGTCAATTTATCATTAACATCCTCTAACCTCTCGCTATGTATTAACATCGATAAGCCTTTTGTTCTCACGTTATAGAAATTTAAGATTCATAAAGCTACTTATGTTCTAGCCAAATATAAATAAGTCTTTCTTGTAGCCCCACTCTTATCCTTAGAAACATAATTAATTATCAAACTGCATGTGTTAATATCTCTACTTATAATTTCATATATTAATTACACACTGAAAATGGCAGCAGACCATGTGCAACATACTTTCTTTGAAAACGAGCTCTCTATGGTGACATGTTAAAGGTAATAATTAATATATAAATACTTCTTTTGTGAAAGATTACAAATATTGGTATATATTTTAGTGTAGAAAAATAGTGGTTTGGCTTTGATGATCTTGAAATTTAATCTTTTCATTTGTTGTTTTTTCAGATTTTAAGGCTTATGTATGCAAACTCGGAGACTTAAATACTTTCACTTGCTTATAACGATGTACACAAACTAAGGAAATGGGAAATGTATGTATTCAACTTTTATATTTCAAAACTTCAAGTAATTACTTGCCATCTGTTAGTATATATATATATATATATATATATATATATATATATATATATATATATATATATATATATATTCCGATGTACTTCTAAAGCTTATTGATTATGTGACTAATAAAAGCTTTCTTGTTTTAGCTTATGTTCAAGTCATTACTTGCCATCCACGGTGGGTGGACAGCAACCAATTTTTTGACATGGAGGATATTTTTGACATGATAGCTGAAACAAGAAGGTGTTCATTAATAACAATGAAGTATTAGGTTACATAGTTAGGGAAAACCTCTTAATAACAACTGTACAATCTGATCCCTTTAATATGAATGTATTACAATTTTTTGGCATGATGTTATTGGATGAAATTGATTGTTTATGTATATATTTGTTTCCATATTTTTGTGTTATGTGTAAATGAGTATTGTAAAGACACGTCGTAAACACATATTGTAAATGGTTCTTGAAGTTTATGGCACGCAAATTTGTGTCATATTCATTTATGATAGAGACTTTAATGATACACAATGTATATCCTAAATGTGTGTCGTAAGGTTATGACACAAAAATGTGTGTCGTCTTCCTTTATGAAAGGACCTTCCTTGACACATATTGTGTGTCGTAATTTAGCGTCGTAAATGGGTGTCGTAAATACGTGTCATAAATGTGTGTTATAAATAGACGATGCGCAAAAGCGTATCGTCTTTCATTATGACAGGGCTTTCCTTGACACGTATTTGTGTGTCGTCTGAGCATTTTACGATACACATTGTGTGTCGTAAAAGGTTGTTTTTTCTAGTAGTGTTTTGGACTCCTTGTAAATCCACAAACTTCTAACTTTCTAGTTCCTTCTTCATAGATCTAGGTTATTTAGCATGTTTTGGTCATTTTCACATCTTTTTGACCTAGTTGGGTGAAGGACACGCATGGGTTGTGCATGTCCATAAAGCTTGGATTTTTATGGACCTTTAGGGTCCTAAGAAGCTTACTAAAGATTATGATCAAAGACTTATCTGATTAAGGACTCAATTCGTTAAGCTGTCCAGATACAGCAACCACGACGTGGCAAGGTGCTTGCCATAACATGGAGAAAGGGAATGTAACCACTATTTTGGTGTTCTACTACCACGACATGGCTATAGGTTAGTCACGATGTGCATACTCTTTAAATTGATTTTGACCATTGACTTTTTTTTACCTGGTTGACTTTTGGATAACATCACAATTGTTTTAAAATTTTAGAGTGTAAACTAATATTTAACCTTGACTATTTCGATAGGTGGGTTGTAGCACTAGTTTATCATCAGTAAGAGTTGTGGTTGATCTGATTTGAGTGTGAAGTGAGTCTGCTCATTGTATTATAAAGGATGCTATACTGTTTTATTGAGTCTTACATGAAAGACTGTGGTTGGATCACATCACTTGTATGAAAGACAATGGTTGGATCACAACACTTGTATGGAAAACCATGTTTAAATCATGGCAGGAAAGACTATAGTTGGGATATAGAAATGGAAGTGATTGTAAGACTATGGTCGGATCATATTATTTTGGGTTGAAATACTCCCCAAGGGATGGCCCCATTTTTATGTATGGTATGTGGTATTTTGGGAAACCCACTAAGCTTTATGCTTACTCTTAATGCATAAAAAGTGAACCCTAGCAATCCTAACCAAAACTGAAGTCAAGTCAAGTCAAGTCTGAGATGCGAAGATGTTCTGAATTCCTTTCATTTCCAAGATGAAGATATTCCGAAGTTAGAGTCTGTACAATCATTTAATTCTTTTTGTCTTTTGTTAATGTAACAGTTCTTAGGACTAATTCAATAAATCTTTTAATTATCGGATTTCTCAAACACTTAGCATTAACTAGTAAATAAAATGTATCTCGGTTTGTACCATGTCTCTCCTTTACTACCTCGGTTTCTATATTCTCTTCACATCAAGTTCAAACTCTCTTGCAAGTTAAAAATTTCTTTCATTTACATTTTTCTTGTCTTAAAATCATATTTACTTTGATCATACTCAATCTTATTTCATTTTCACTTGAATACTTTGTTGGATAATATCTCCAAGTCTTAACTAGTTTATCAGACTTGACTGGACTAACTCATTAGAAGCAGACGTTGATCTTAAACGTTAAATTAAGGTTTGAGTTTTGAAACTTTATCCACACATTGAAGCTTGTACTTACAATTGCTATCAAAGATTTAGTGGTTGTCCTTTGAATCAATACGAACAGATTATAGTTGATCTGAGATTACCTTGTTATCTTAATCATTTATGTGTTCAGGATAAAAGTTCTTTTATATATCACTTCTGCTCTAATACGTTAACTTCAATGGCTGCTTCTAATCCATCTCAATAAATATATTCAATGCAAATAGTGAATAGCATGGTTTTCCCTTCTAAGGCCCCATTATTACTTGTTAAAGAGTATGATGACTAGAAAGTCAAGATGGAAAGATTTTTAATTGGCAAAGAAAAAGGTGAACAAATATGGAGGTCTGTAAAAGAAGGTCCTCATGTTCCAGTCATACAAACAGTGAGAGATGTTGCTGCAACTGTAACATCCTGATGCTAAGGTACTTCAAATTTCAACCCTTCAATTTATTTATATTGCAATTGGTACAAAAGTTAAAGAATTATAACCAGAAAGGGCCTTAATGGTATTTTGGTAAAATGGAGCTTCAGAGTATGCCATGCGTACATGATGTACACTAGGCATACATCATTGTACACGGGCGTACTAGCTAAATATGGAAACCCTAATTTTTAGGATTTAGTAGGTATTTAAGCATCCTTATAGCCTCATTTCACTTCATCTTACCAACCACTACCCTCTTATTCATGTTTAAAACCTTAAGAACCCCTTGAGGAGCAATTTCTAAACTTGTGTATGTGTGTTTTAGTGATTTATAAGAAGAAGAAAGGAAGAGAAGACCACCTTGAAGGAGTAAAGCTCTCTAGATCCAGAATCGCGCCATCTTTTGGCACCATTTTGAGGTATCAAGTTCTGAACTTGGTGTTGTTTCTTGTAGATCTTATTTTGGGTTGGTTTTAGGTCCTTTTTGTCTCAAATGTGGTGTTTCTTGAACAAAACATGTTCTTGACCCTTTAAGCAATAATTTCAGACCCATGGGAGGGTCTTGACTCATAAAAATGGGTTTCAAATGGTTGGTTTTGCTCCATGCATCTTGTAGAAAGTCTTAATGTATTAAGACCTTGAGTTAACCTCTTATTAGGCATGTAAAGTCATAAAGTTGGAAACATTATGACTCTAGAGTGTATTTTAGACATGGATCTGAAGTTAGGACATAAGAGCTTAAGTCATTATGCTCCTGATGAAGTTTTTATGTTTGTGATGGTACGCCCCGTGTACTTGGTCAGCCACCCCGATGGTGGTCAACTGGGAGGATCGGAGTACGCCCAACGTATCTCTATAGTATGCCCTACGTACTCACACTTGGTTAGCTTGGTTGGGTTGAATCAGTTTGACTTAGGAAGTTTGACCAGTTGAAATTGACTACGAGTTTGACAAAGATTAACCCGAAGGGTATTTTGGGTATTATGGAATTCGAATTGAGTTTGGCCATTCGGTTGGAATAGGAGGAATTCAAATGACCACGACATGAAAGACTCGTACTTGGGGCTTGATGGTATTCAGTTCAAGGACTGGTCTGATTGCGGAGCAAGCCAGACATAAGTTGTGGGCCATGAGGGCAAGCCACACTTATGCTTTGGTCTAAGGGGTAATCCAGACTTTTAGCTATGGAACATTGCATATGTTTATTGTATATGTGTTATTTAGTTATGTATTGGTACTTTGGAGGAACTCACTTGTAGCACTCGGCTCCTGGTACGTATTTTTATTCAAGTAATTATCACATTTTGGCCTGGGACTCAGCCAGTTGGAGGTCCAACTCGTCGAGTAGAATCGACTTTGGACACGGGGGTTTAGTGACCTACTCGACGAGTAGGAGCTATCTAGACAAAACCCTAATATTTAAGGTTTACACCCTATTTAAACAACTTACCTTCTCCCCAACCATCCTCCATCGTCCCTCTTACTTCCAAAAGGCACTAAATCAAAACCCTAGCTGTGTTTGAGCATTGTTATGGAATTTTTGTGCATTTGGTGGTTGTGAAGCTTGAGAAGAAAGAAGGAGTTTGAGAGATCGATTTAAGGCTAGTGGATCCAGAGGTTGTGTTCCAACTCCAGATCATATAAGGTAAAAAGCTCCAGCCTTGGTCTTCCATTTGATAGATCCATTTTAGGGCTTGGAAATTGACATCTTTGGAACACTTCTAAGCTATATCGGGTTCCAGAGCATAGTGAAGGGTAAAGGCTTCATATCTTAGGCCTTGAAGGGTCCTCATGGTATAAAGGTGCCAACTTTATGGCCATGAGAGCCCCATGAACCTTGTAGAAATCATTTTTGGGTCTTTTGAGCTTAACAATCCATGCATGGACATCAAGTTTTTATCTTTACATGAAAAAGGGACCCTAGGAGGCTAGATCTATGGTATTGATGCATTAAGACCCATTATAATCAACTGTATAGTTTTTGACAAAGAGGGACTCAACGAGTCACTTAGGTGACTTAGCAAGTCAACACGCTTTTTCCCTTAAATCGTCTTCTAGAAATGGTTTTGGTTGAGTAGAAGGACCACTCAGCCTGCTAAGGGTTTGTTTTGGACCTGGAAATCATAGGTCTCGGCAAGTGTATGAACAGACTCAGCGAGTCCAAGGCAATCTCCCAACCCATGAGGACGGACTCTATGAGTTGTTCATACAACTCAGCGAGTCATAGACTAGATAGGATAATATGAGGAAGCTTAACTCGACGAGTTCAAGGAAGAATTCGGCAAGTCAGTTGAAGATTTTCCCGATGTTATGATTGAAGGAGAACTCATCGAGTTCTTGCTAGACTAGACGAGTAGAGTTGAGTTGGGGCAGATAATGCAATAGGGACTCGACGAGTTGGCAGGCTAACTCAACGAGTCGAGCTAACTAGAGGTTAACTTTGACCTTGACATTGATTTGGGTTTGGGTTAACCCCTATAAGGGTTATTAGTATTCATAGTAATCTAGAATGATCGTTGTGTAGGGATTGAGGAGTCCAGAGGAGTTGATACTCGTGCCGAGGACTGTGCGGATACTACACGAAATCCAGGTAAGTTACCTTCCAGTAGAGGGTCTAAGGCCCCAAGGCCAGCCCACTAGTATGAGTTATAGTTGAGATGATTGTCTTTGCGATGATTGTTTGGTATGTGTTATATGTTATGATTATGTGCTAGTATGCTATGATGCTAAGTGTTATATGATAGTAGGGGTAGGATAGACCCCGGTACCGGTCGAAAGGACCGAAGGGGTAGTTAGTGCCCAATCATGTTAGTTATCTTATGTTATGTGCTGTGATTTTATGTGATACTTTTAGAGGGGTGAAACAGTCCCCAATGACCGGTCGAGCGGATCGAAGGGGTAGGCTAGCACCCAAATATGCTAGGCTAGGTTACCGGTCAAGAGAACCGAAGGGGTAGGCCAGCACCCAAGTAGGGATGAGAGTGCGTCCAAACCCAGACCGGTAGACCCGGAACCGGAAAACCCAGGAACCGGTTAACAAGATTTTTTAGGACCGGAAACCAGACCGGTATATAGAAACCGGTTACGGTTCGATTCCGGGTAAAGTGGGTCTAGAACCGAAAAACCTAGAAATATCAAAGTGGTTCGAATGGAATCGGGTAAAGTGGGTCTAAAACCAAAAAACCTGGGGAACCGGGTAAACTGGGTCGACTGCATGTTTTGAAATTTCACAAAATACAAAAACAAAGCTTAGAAAAAAAATCACAGCTTTGATATCCCTACTTTGGGAGACTATAAATCAATGAATATGAAACCAAAAATGACAAAATTACAGTCTAAAATCATGTACAAATATATCACAGCTTTGATATCCCTACTTTGGGAGACTATTCCCACTTCAAACGAATTAAATATGCATGTTTTAAATCTATCACGAAATGCAAAGAAAGCGGAAAAACATAAAATTTTCAGCTTTGATATCCTAACTTTGAGAGACTATAAGTCAATGAATAAACACCCAAAAATAACCAAAATTATAGTCTAAAATCATTTGCAAACTATAAACTACACTTTGGAAAAAACTTTATGCCACTCCGACTTCAAATGAATGAGATATGCATGTTTTAAAACCATCACAGAATATAAAAAATTAAAAAAATAAATAAATAAATAAAAAAAGAAGCTGAAAAACATAAAATTTCCAGCTTTGATATCCCAACTTTGAGAGACTATAAGTTAATGAATATAAACCCAAAAATGACAAAATTATAGTCTAATATCATGTACAAACTATAAAATATACTATGGAAAAAACCTCATGCCAATCCGACTTTAAACGAATGAGATATGCATGTTTTAAAACTATCACATAATACAAAAAAAAAAAAAAAAAAAAAAAAAAAAAAAAAAAACTGAAAAACATAAAATTTCCAGCTTTGATATCCAGACTTTGAGAGACGATAAGTCAATGAATATAAACCCAAAATGACAAAATTATAGTCTAAAATCATGTAAAAACTATAAACTATACTATGGAATAAACTTCATGCCAATCCGACTTCAAACGAATGAGATATGCATGTTTTAAACTTTCCATAGAAACTGGTTTCGGCCCCTAAAACCGGTTCCGGTTCCTAACACGGTTCCGGTTCTTAAATCCGGTTTACCCAGACCCGATGGACCCCAAACCCAGATTACCCAGAACCTGGATAGAGACATTCTTTAAACCCGGGACCCGGGCCGGTTTTACATATTCCATTTCTAACGGTTCCAGTTTCGGTCCGGTTTTCCGGTTCTAAATCTCATCCCTACACCCAACTATGCTAGGCAAGGTTACCGGTCGGGAGGACTGAAGGGGTATGTCAGGCACCCAGATATGTCTGCCAGTATGTGTTATGTATAGTATGTGGTATGATGGGGGGAACTCACTAAGCTTCGTGCTTACAGTTTTCAGTTTTGTTTCAGGTACCCCTTCATCGAAGGGGAAGGAGCCGGCGTGGTAGCTGCACATTACATGCACATTAGATTTCCAAATTTTGTGATTCATGGGATTGTACTCTGATTTTTATTACTATTTGATGTTTTGACTTTGAGACATTTTTTGATGGTTTATGGTTTGAGATGATATCAACAAGGTTTTCAGTAAACAATTTTATAAATTACTTAACTAAAATGAAATTTTTTGACTCGAAATTTAGGATGTTACAAGTTGGTATCAGAGCCTTGGTTTGAGGGTTTCGGACACACCTTCATTGTTCCTGGACTCAAACCAAGGATTTATAAGATTTTCGCAAGAAATTGTTTTTCTAAAAGTTAAAGTAAGAAAGTTTTGAGAAAGAACAAGGCGTGTGATGTGCGTGACCAGCCCAGCTCAAGTAACTTTTCCCCAAGATACCCATACATGTTATGTTATGATCTGATATGATTACGAGAACTGCATGCTAGATTAGGTCTAAGGACGTAGAAAGTATGCCTTTTATTCCTACTATATGTGTATGAGAACTGCATGCTAGAATAGGGCTAAGGATTTGGGAAGATGCTTGCTATGCCTGTTGTATATGCTTATTAGGTTGCATGATAGCCTGGATAGGTTATGTTTGGGACGAGTTACTTAACGCCCGGATGCCGCATGCTTTGTGCTAATAGGAGTTCTAGTTTTTTTCAGTTAACTAGTAAACGAATACATTACATTACATCTTGCAAGGACTAAATAATTTTAGAAGGTTAGGTTTAGCCCTATTTCGCAGCTCTCATTTGAGTCTAACCGTTGTAGGGTACGATCTCTCATTCAAAGAATTATCTAGTCTTAGTAATATGTAATGGTATTCGCGAGTTAGTTAGGTGAAGGTAGCAGGGACTTCTTACACGGATGACGGCAGAGAGTAGGTTGGAGAGTTACCCTAAGGTAAGCCTAGGATGAGATTAGCTAAGAATACAGCAGTAGAAGGGCGGACTTGGTGAAGTCGAAGCAATCCTTGAGGAAAGTACGGATAGATGTGGAAGGTAGTATGGGCTTGTACTATTAAAAGTAGAGGATTTGTACTCGAGTCAAGGAGGGCTAAGATGGAACCTGGAAACTTGTAGAATGTCTAAGACCTCTGATGTAATGTATGACCCTAACACCTATGTGTTTGTTTCAGAATGGTGATGATTATGCATCACTGAGCAAGAGGATCTGGGTCAGGATCAGGATCGGGTTTGGTTTTAGGTTCTGAGCTAGTGGACGAGAGGCTACGCAAGTTTATCGCATCAGAGACCAGGAGAGGCATCCTTGATGCGACCTCGATTATCTTTAGTTCGGTCAAGGAAGGGATCATAAAGCTGATGGAGGATCGCCTCAGGGTGTTCAGGAGCGACATGGCATCCAGCTAGTCTGGATCATGCACACTGTCCTTCAAGGACTTCAGGGGCAATGGTGCACTGTATTTCCATGGGGTGAAGGACCCTGTTATATCCAGGCAATGAATTGCGGACATTGAGTTTGCACAGTTGACGAGCTTCTTCCCTGAGGGGTCGAAGGTTTGATATGTTGCGGGATACTTGAGGCATAGGGCTAGGGATTGGTGGGAGTCGGTTGGCGAATCTCTGGCAGCATCGGGTATTAAGGCTTTGACATGGCCGGATTTCATAGCCCGGTTCAGGGCTGAGTTCGTACCAGCTGTGGAGCTTCAGCAGCTGGCCAGGGAGTTTGTCGATAAGAGGCAGACGACTGAGACTGTGGTGGAGATCACCGCCAAGTTTCGAGAGAGGGGTTTACTAGTACCCAGTATGTATGAGATGAGGAGATAAGGATATGAGGAGGACCCGTTATCACATGGAGAGTTGATATCCAGGAGCATGTTAGGTTCTCGGCGTGTCCGACCCTGGATTTTATTATTGCTAGGGCGAAGGAGAGGGAGATGGATTTGAAGCATATCCGTAAGAGGAAGGTTGAGGAGGGACACGCAACCGGGGCTTTAGGGAAGAAGCCCAAGGGATCAGACATTAGGCCGGAATTCTAATAGAGTTGAGGCCACTGCAGGAGATGCGGAAAGACCCATAAGAAGGTTAATTTTCCGAGATTGACAGCAGCAGCAGTAGTGCCAGCTCCAGTGACCCTACGGATCACTGATGGCCAGAAAGGGAAGGTAGAGGCTCTAGTGGTGAAGAGTCGAGCCTTCCATTTGACTACCGAAAAGGCATGCATCACACTTGATGTGGTGACGTGTATGATTTCTTCTTCCTAGCTTTTATTATATGTTGCTTATGGTAGTGATATGTCGTGTTTATACTTGTTTAGGATCGTTCCATGTGAACGGTATCCCAGTACAGGTGTTGTTGGATTCAGGTGCCACTTGATCATTTGTTTCTCTTCCATTTAGCAAGATGTTCCCTAAGTCTTCGATCATGCTAGATTGCCCTTTAGAGGTTGAGATTGCCGATGACCGATCAATACAAGCATAAGCAATTTTTAGAGATTGTGTTTTTAGGCTATTTGAGGAGCGCTACCTGGTAGACTTGGTTCCCATTCCATTGCGTGGGAACAAGGTAATTATATACATGGATTGACTAAGCCCCAATGGGGGGTGATAGACTACGCGCATCTGTTAGTGTGAGTCAGGACCCCAGGTGGGGGAGAGATGGTGATTCAGGGCGAGAGGCCACAACATGGAACGGCATTATGTTCAGCAGTGAGGTCTAGGCGCTACCTTTAGCAAGGTTGTGTTGGGTATGTTGCCTATGTTACGGATACCCGGGAGGCGGGCAAGGCGTCGATTAGCGATTTGCAGGTGGTGCGAAAGTACGTAGATGTATTCCCAGAGGAGCTACCTGGGATACCACCGGAGCGACAGGTGGAGTTCCAGATCGACCTAGTCCCTGGTGCGGCTCTAATAGCCAAGGCACCATCTTAACTTGCTTCTTCTGAGATGCAGGAGTTGCCTATGCAGTTGCAAGAGCTACTAGACAAGGGATTTATCAGTCCGAGTAGTTCGCCTTGGGGAGCCTTGATCTTGTTGTCAAGGAGAAGGATGGGTCGCATCACATGTACATAGATTACCGGGAGCTGAACGAGATAACGGTGAAGAACTGTCACCCACTCCCGTGGATAGGTGACATGTTCGACCAGCTTCAGGGGGGCATCTTGGTTTTCCAAGATAGAATTGCTTTCAGGCTACCATCAAATGAGGGTCCGGGATGAGGATATACAGAAGACTGCTTTCCAGACTCACTATGGCAACTACGAGTTCGTGGTGATGCCCTTCGGGCTCACCAATGCCCCTGTCGCATTCATGGACCTGATGAATCGTGTGTGCAGACCGATGTTGTATCGGTCTGTGATAGTTTTTATTGATGATATTCTGATCTACTCCAAGATGCAGGAGCAACATGAGGACCAGCTGTGCGATGTTTTGGATACTCTAAAGAGGGAGAGCTTGTACGCCAAGTTCTCTAAGTTTGAGTTTTGGGTACACGAGGTGCAGTTTCTTGGGCACCATGTCAACCAGAATGATATTATGGTTGACCCAGCCAAAGTGGATGTCGTGTTGAGATGGGAGGTTCTGAAGTCTCCATTTGAGATTTGGAGTTTCCTTGGATTAGCCGGCTACTTTCGGAGATTCATCCAGGATTTCTCCAAGATAGTCGTACCCTTGACCCGACTGACCAAGAAAGCCGTTGTATTTCATTGGGGGCCGGAATAGCAGGCCCCATTGGAGACGCTGAGACAGAGATTGTGTGAGGCACCGATCTTTCCCCTGCCAAAGGGCGTGGAGGATTTTTTTTGTATTGCAATGCGTCCATCTCGGGATTGGGTGCAGTGTTGATGCAGAGGGGGCATGTTATGGCCTACGCTTCGAGGCAGCTGAAGCCTTGCTATGTGAACTACCCGACGCAGGATTTGGAGTTGGGGGCGTTTTTTCTCTCCCTCAAGATTTGGTGACATTACCTCTATGGGGTCCGTTGTACCATTTACACCGATCACAAGAGTCTAAGGTACCTCATGTACTGGCCGAATGTAAACATAAGGTAGCATCCGTGGCTAGATGTGGTGAAGGATTATGATTGTGAGATCCTATACCACCCAGGGAAGGCCAATTTCGTGGCCGATGCGCTTAGCCGCAAGGCAGCACCGATCAGAGACATCTACTTGTGGATGACAGTAGTGACTCCACTATTGGAGCGGATTCGAGAGGCCCAACAGGAGGCCATGAAGGAGGAACATTGTAAGAGTTAGCATATTGTGGGTCAAGTTTCCTCCTTTGATTTTGACAGTCGTGGATTGTTGACACTACACTGTAGAGTGTGGGTCCCACATCATGGGGAAGTGCGCCAGGTAATGATGGAGGAGGTTCTCAAATCCATATTTTCTATCCATCCCGAGGCGACGAAGATGTATAGGGGATCTTCGCCCTGATTACTAGTGGCCCTGCATGAAGCGGGATGTAGCATGGTATGTAGAGTGGTGCTTAGCCTGCAGGAAGGTCAAGGATGAACACCAGAGGCTACACGACAAGATGAATCCACTAGATATTCCCATGTGGAAATAGGAAGATATTACCATGGATTTCATCACCAAACTTCCCAGGGCCGCACAGGGAGTGGATTCCATATGGGTCATCGTGGATCAATTGACCAAGAGTGCCATTTCATACCGATCCAAGAGAGCATATCGGCTGAGAAGCTGGTCGACATCTACATTCGAGAGGTTTTGGCCTAACATGGAGTGCCAGTCTTCATGAATTCTGAAAGAGATGTGCGGTTTACTTCCTGATTCTAGTAGAAATTCCACGACAAGTTTGCTACTCGTCTACACTTTAGTACCACTTTTCACCCATAGACGGATGGTTAGAGCGAGCGAACCATCCAGACTCTGGAGGATATGTTGCGGGCGTGCGTACTAGACTTTGGGGGTAGGTGGGATACCTACCTCCCATTAGTTGAGTTCTCCTACAATAACAGCTATCATGTGAGTATCGATTATCCTCCCTTTAAGATGTTGTACGGGAGGAATTGCAGGACCCTGATATATTAGGGTGAGGTTAGCCAGAGGGTCATAGGGAGCACTAAAGTGGTGCTCAAGACGATAGAGAGGATTCAGCAGGTTAGGAGCAGGCTTCAAACTGCTCAGAGTTGGTGGAAGAGTTATGCCGACAAGCGACGGTCAGACCTGGAATTCCAGGTTGGGGACATGGTGCTTCTAAAGGCGTTGCCTTGGAAAGGTGTCCTCTAGTTTTGGAAGTGGGGAAAGTTGGTCCCTAGATACATTGGACCTTTCGAGGTTATAGAGTGGGTGGGCAAGGTGGCATATCGGCTAGGCCTCCCAGCCAAACTCAGTCAAATTCACAGTACGTTTCACGTCTCCCAGTTGCAGAAGTGTCTGGTGGATGACTCGGCAGTGGTTCCCTTGGAAGATGTTTAGGTAGATGACAGCCTGAACTACATCGAGCGGCCTGTAGCGATCCTCAACCGACAGTTAAAGGATCTGAGGAATAAGAAGGTCGATCTGGTGAAGGTGCAATGGCAGCATCGAAAGGGTTCGGAATGGATATGGGAGCCGGAGAACGAAATGAGGGAGCACTACCCTAACCCGTTCCCGGATCCAGCAGCAGACTTCAACGACGAAGTCAAAAATAAGTGGGGGAGATTTGTAGCACCCGGCTCTTGGTACGTATTTTCATTCAAGTAATTATCACAATTTGGCCTGGGACTCGCCAGTTGGAGGCCCAACTCGTCGAGTAGAATCGACTTTGAACACAGGAGTTTTGATACCTACTCGATGAGTCGGAAGACCGACTCGATGAGTAGGGCTATCTGGACAAAACCCTAATATTTAGGGTTTGCACCCTATTTAAACAACTTACCTTCTCCCCAACCAACCTGCATCATCCCTCTTACTTCCAGAAGGCCCTAAATCGAAACCTTAGCTGTGTTTGAGTATTATTAAGGCATTTTTCATCATTTGGTGGTTGTGAAGCTTTAGAAGAAGGAATGAGCTTGAGGGATCGAGTTGAGGCTAGGAGATCTAGAGATTGTTTTCCATCCCCAGTTCATATAAGGTAAAAAGCTCCAGCCTTGGTCTTCCATTTGATAGATCCATTTTAGGGCTTGGAACTTGACATCTTTGGAACACTTCTAAGCTATTTCGGGTTCCAGAGCATAGTGAAGGGTAGAGGCTTCAGATCTTGGGACTTAAAGGGTCCTCATGGCATAAAGGTTCCATCTTTATGGCCATGAGATCCCCATGCACCATGTAGAACTCATTTTTTGGGTCTTTTGAGCTTAAGAATCCATGCATGGACATCAAGCTTTTAGCTTTACGTGAAAAAGGGACCCTAGGAGGCCATATCTATAGTTTTTATGCGTTAAGACCCATTATAATCGACTATATAGTTTTGGACAAAGAGGGAGTCGACGAGTCACTTGGTTGACTTGGCGAGTCGGGATGCTTTTTCCCATAAATCGTCTTCTGGAAATGGTTTTGGTTGAGTGGAAGGAACACTCAGCCTGCTAAGGGTTTGTTTTGGACCTGGAAATCATAGGACTCAGCGAGTATATGAACACACTTGGCGAGTCCAAGGCAATCTCCCAACCCATGAGGACGGACTCAACGAGTTGTTCATACAACTCATCGAGTCATAGACTAGACATGTTAATATGATGAAGCTGAACTCGACGGGTTCAAGGAAGAACTCGGCGAGTCAGTTGAAGATTGTCCTGATGTTATGATTAAAGGAGAACTCGTCGAGTTCTTGCTAGACTCGACGAGTAGAGTCGAGTTGGGGAAGATAATGGAATAGGGACTCAACGAGTTGGCAGGCCAACTAGGCGAGTCGAGCCAACTGGAGGTTGACTTTTACTTTAACTTTGACTTGGGTTTGGGTTGACCCCTGTAAGGGTTATTAGTATGCATAGTAATCGAGAAAGAACGTTGTGTAGGTATTGAGGAGTTGAGACGAGTTGATACCTATTTCGACGACTGTGCCGATACTACACGACATCGAGGTAAGTTACGTTCCAGTAGAAGTGGGTCTAAGGCACCAAGGCCGGCCCACTAGTATGAGTTATAGTTGAGATGACTGTCTTTTTGATAATTGTATCGTATGTGTTATATGCTATGATTACGTGATAGTATGTTGTGATGCTAAGTGTTATATGATAGTTGGGGTAGGCTAGACCCCGGTACCGGCCAAAAGGACCGAAGGGATAATTAGTGCCCAGTTATGTTAGTTATCCTATAAAATGTGCTATGATTTTATGTGATAGTTGGAGAGTGGTGAAATAGTTCCCGATGACCGGTCGAGAGGACCGAAGGGGTAGGCTAGCACCCAAATATGCTAGGCTAGGTTACCGGTCGAGACGACCGAAAGGGTAGGCCAGCACCCAGGTATGCTAGGCAAGGTTATCGGTCGTGAGGACTGAAGGGGTAGGTCAGGCACCCAGATATGTCTGGCAGTATGTGTTATGTATAGTATGTGGTATGATGGGGGGGACTCATTTAGCTTCGTGCTTATAGTTTTAAGTTTTGTTTCAGGTAACTCTTCATTGAAGGGGAAGGAACTGTCATGGTGGTTGCACATTAGATTTTCCGCATTTTGTGATTCATTAGCTTGTACTCTGATTTTTATTACTATTCGATGTTTTGATTTTGAGACATGTTTTGATGGTTTATGGTTTAATATGATATCAACAAGGTTTTCAGTAAATAATTTTATAAATTATTTAAATAAAATGAAATTTTTGGACTCGAAATTTGGGATGTTACATCACTAAACTTTGGCTTACAGTTTTGGGTTATATTTCAGATACTTCGAAAGACTGTGGGAAGGTGAAGGCGTAACCGTACACATCCTCTATTTATGATCTATGATTTTGGGAAAATTCTAATGTCAGAAATATTTTGAAAACGAATTGTAAACTTGTTATGGTTTTGGAATGTATTTAAAAAAGTTTAAATTTTCCTCGATTTTTTTTGATGTTACAAGTTGGTATCAAAGTCGTGGTTTGTGTGAATTGGAGGAACGCGCATGTGAATCCTATCTCAAAATAAGCACAAATATTTTAAAAATTATTTTCTAGTGTTTTCAAAATAATCAAGGAGGGTGTGATTTGTACGATCAGATGGAGCTAGTAAGTAGATCCCAAATTACCATACTGTTATTTGATTTTGTGATTTATTAAAACAACATGCTAGCGATAGGCTATAGATCTTTAGGAATTGCATGATAGAGTTTCCTGATTATATGATGGATGATAGCCTATGGTTCTTCCTTATGCGAAATTGACATCATTACGATAGTTGCTTAGTGTATACATCATGATTATACAAAACTAGGATTCTATAGCTTGAGAATCTTTGGTTTGGCCTTAGTTCCTATTCTTATCTGATGAAGGGCTTAAGGTAGGATCATATATTCGACTGTCTATAGGGTCCAGTGTTATGTATGAGTAGCATATACGAGGGCTGTAGGGTTGGTGGAAGTTTCATGGATCAGTTGGGTGGGGTTAGTTGGTTAGTTTCGAGATGTTTAGCCTTCTTCTATGGTGTGAGGATTAGGTGTATATGTATGCTAGTATGTATTGTTAGGGTTATTGTGATGGTCCTTGAGACAAATATGGGTAGGTGTGGAAGCTAGTATGGGCCCGTACTACTGAAAGCACAGGATTCGTACACGTAACAGGGAAGTCAAAACCCCTAGGGCTTTGTTAGGAGTTGACTCCACCGATATGATATATGTGTTATCTGATATCTCCGTGTTTTATTTTTGGTATGGTGACAAGGAGACGATTTGAGGCTGGATATGGATTGGGATCGGTAGCTGGCAGTTAGAGTGGGCCAACTGTGTCCAAGGACATGATTAGAGAGATTCTTCAAGAGGAGATTGTTGCTCATGTTTGAGCACAGTTTCCAGAGATGTTCACGTTTGTTAAGAGTGCCATGGTGGATTACTTTGATGATCACAATGTTGCTTTGTCTGACGTTGCTGCTGTTGTAGCCACCACAATCTTTGTTGATGTTGGGGTTGGGGTTGGGAGAGTCATCCAGTATCGGGACTTTGACAATATGAAGACCCTGATGTTTGATGGAGTTCAGAACCTGATCATAGCCATGAGGTGGCTTTCTAACATTGAGGGGTGATTCTCCACTTTCTCTTGCCCAGCTGACCAGAAGGTCAGGTGTGCAATGAACTTTCTGAGGTCCGAAGAAAGGATTGGTGGAGACATGCTACTAGTTCATATTCTATAGAGTAGAGAGCTGTTGTGTATTGGGAGTAGTTCTCGGAGATGTTCCACTCTAGATATGTGCCGCTAGTGGAGCGTGAGAGGTTGATCCAAGAGTACTTGGATTTGTCGTAAGGGACAGAGTCGGTGACGAAGACCACCAAGATGTTCACGGAGAGGATCATGTTTTGTCCTGAGTTTGTTGCTTTTGAGTAGGCTCAGATGACCCGTTGCATGAGAATGATCAAGGAGAGACCAGACAATTTGTATCCATTAAGAGGTATGGTTCCCTGTTGAAGTTAAAGGAGGCTATCATGCATTGTGGGATTCAGATGGAACTCCAAACGAGAGAAAGAGACCATCCATGGTGCAGTCGTAGCCGACGTTGAAGTGGTTCAAGGCCAATGATGTCATATTTAGGGGTTAGAAGGTTCGCATATGTTGTGATTGGTATGTATATACTCATTATTATATTGATTATGTTTTATTTTTTTCTTATATATGTGTATATATATATATATATATATATATATATATATATATATATATATATATGCATCTGCTAGGTGTGTTCCTAGTGAACTCTTTGCCTGCTCTTGTGTTGTTTGACTTGGTTGCGAGTTGGTCCTTTGTATCTCGATCATTTAGTAGAGAGTTTGATATGCCCATTATGGAGTTAGATTGTCTATTGCGGGTTTCTATTGCCAACGAACATCGTGTTTCTATGTCTTCAGTGTATCAAGTTTGTGTATCAGAGATCTTTGGGCTGCCTTGTTAGATTGATCTGATCCCTATTCCCATAGGGGTTGTATGCGTGATAGTGGGTATGGACTGGTTAAGCCAGTTTGGTGCCATGATTGAATACGAGGGCTAGCGAGTGGTAGTTTGAACCTCATGTGTGGCAGAACTGGTTATTTATGGAGAGGGCACTAGGGTCGGTTCAGGGTTTCGTTCGGTAGCCAGTGCTCGTCAGTATACTCAGCATAGATGTGGAGGTTAATTGTATTATGTAGTTGAGAATCAAATTAGGGATCAGATTTTAGTTTAGGAGACTCTAGTGGTCGGGAAGTTTGCTAATGTATGCCCGTAGGAATTACCGGGTCTGCCTCCCGAGAGGCAGGTCAAGTTCAGGATTTACCGTGTGTTGGGTGCAGCCCTGATTGCTAAGGCGTCGTACCGCTTGGCATCGCTAGAGATATAGGAGTTGTCATCTTAGCGCCAAGAGCTGCTAGGCAAGTACTTCATCAAGCCGAGCAGTTATCTATGAGGAGCGCCAATATGGTTCGTCAAGAAGAATGATGGTCTGCATAGGATGTACATTGATTATCGGGATTTAAACAAGCTAATAGTGAAGAACCATAATCCCATTCTATGGTTGATGATATCTTTGATTAGTTTCAGGGTTCATATTGTTTCTCCAAGATAGATTTGAGGTCTGGGTATCATCAGGTGAGAGTGAGAGAGGAGGACGTAGAGAATACTGCGTTTCAGACTCGTTATGGGAATTACAAGTTCATGGTGATACCATTTGGTCTCACCAATGCATCTACTGTATTCATGGATTTGATGAAATAGGTATGCAGGTCGATGCTCGATTGATTCATCATTGTGTTTATTGATGATATCGTGGTGTATTCCAAGACCAGAGAGTAGCATGAGGATCATCTTCCAGAGCTTTTGGGGGTTTTGAGGTGATAACGGCTTTATGCCAAGTTCTTGAAGTGGGAGTTTTGGTTATCATAGGTCCAGTTCTTGTGGCACCTCATTAACCGGTATAGGATTTTGGTCGATCCGGCCAAGATCGAGGCTGTGATGCAATGGGAGGTTCCAAAATCCCCTTCGCGATTAGGAGTTTCTTGGTTTTGGCAGGGTACTATCAAAAATTCATTCAGGACTTCTCCAAGATTATGGTACCCCTCACTCATATAACGAGGAAGTGGGGACTTCTAATAGGGCCCTGAGCAGCAATTGGCATTTTAGACTCTTTGGCAGACGTTATACGAGGTCCAGGTATTGAATCTTATGGAGGGGATTAAGGATTTTGTGGTATTCTATAATGCATCCATCACTGGGTTATGGGTGGTCCTCATTTAGAGAGGACGGGTGATTGCTTAAATTTTGCGGAAACTAAAGCTGAATGAGTCACGATATTCCATGCATTATCTAGAGTTGGGGCAGTGGTGTTCACCCTCAACATTTGGAGACACTATATATATGGAGTCCATTGTACGGTCTACACATATCACATGAGTTTGAGATATCTGATGAACCAGCTGAACCTGAACATGACGTAGCACAAGTGGCTGGATGTACTAAAGGATTATGATTGCCAGATCCTTTACCATTCAGGTAAAGAGAATGTGGTATCGGATTCTTTGAGCCACAAGTTGGTTGGGTATTCAGATAGGGTGACGTGTATGAGGATATCCATTGATTCTCCACTTTTGGGGTTGACCAGGGAGGCTCATTCCGAGGGAGTTAGGAAGGAAAATTTAAAGTAGGAGAGGATCTAGGGCGAAATTGATAGATTTTTCATGGGTAGTTGAGGATTATTCACCTAGTGTGGTCGGGTTTGGGTTCCAATTTCTGGTGGAATCAGAAAGATTGTATTGGAAGGGGCCCATAAGTCTCTTTTTCTATTCATTTGGGGCCACCAAGATGTTTCTGGATTTAAGATTGAGCTGTTGGTGGCCGTGTATGAAGAGGAAGATAGTCTGGTCTGTCGAGAGATGCTTGACCTGCATGATGATCAAGGATGAGCATTAGAGGCTACATGGAAAGATGCAGCCTCTAGAGGTTCCCATGTGGAAATAGGAACAAATTTCTATGGATTTTATCACCATGTTACTAAAGAAGGCAAAGGGTTTTGATCCTATATGGGTCATCATAGATCGATTGACCAAGAGTGCCCAATTTTTGGCGATTTGGGAGGGTTCTTCTGCCGAGAAGTTGGTTGATGTGTATGTTTGCGAGATCATTGCTAGCCATGAGGTTCCGGTCTCCATTGTTTCAGACTGTGATGTTCGGTTCACTTCCTATTTCTGGTAGAAGTTCCAAAAGGAATTAGGCACAGGGTTGCATTTCAGCACTGCTTATCATCTGCAGACTGACGGCCAAAGTGAGCGAACAATACAGACCCTTGAGGATTTGTTGTGGTCCTGTGTTATTGATTTTGGCGAGATTTTGGATTCCTACCTACCTCTTGCGGAGTTCTCATATAACAAAAGGTATCACTCTAGCATTGGTGCCCCACCTTTCGAGCTTTAGTATGGTTGGAGATGTCATACCCCAGTTTGTTGGGGGGAAGTTGGTCATAGTGTTATGAGATGGACGGAAGTAGTCCTTCAGACCATAGTGCTTATCCAACAAATCAATCAGAGACTGCAGGCAACTCAGAGCCAGTAGAAAAGTTATGTTGATTAGCATCGATCCGAGTTGGAGTTTCAAGTGGGTGATATGGTATTACTGAAGGTCTCACCTTGGAAAGGTGTGATACACTTTAGGAAGAGGGGCGAAATTGGGTCCCTGGTATATCGGCCTTTCAGGTGATTTCCAGGTTTGGCAAGGTTTCATACATGTATGATCTACCGGAGGAGCTCAGTCAGATTCACAACACTTTCCATGTTTCACAACTAAAAAAGTGCGTATTGGATGAGGATGTGGTGGTTTCCTTAGAAGATATTCAGTTCTACGAGCGCCTAAACTATGTTTAGAGGCCGGTAGCTATTTTTGAAAAAAAATATGAAGGTCTTGCGCAACAAGGAGATATCTTTGGTAAAGGTACGGTGGTAGCATCGGAAAGGCTCCAAGTGGACCTAGGAGCCGGAGGCAGAGATGCGGCAACATTATCCTGAGTTATTCATGGCGGAAAACTTCGAGGACGAAGTCTAGATCAAGTGGGGGAGTAACATCCCGATGCTAAGGTACTTCAAATTTCAACCTTATAATTTATTTATATTGCAATTGGTACCAAAGTTCAAGAACTATAAGCAAAAAGGGCCTTAATGGAATTTTGGTAAAATGGAGCTTTAGAGTATGACATGCGTATGTGATGTATGTTGGGCATACATCATTGTACGCGGGGAGTACTAGCTAAATAAGGAAACCCTAAGTTTTAGGGATTGGCTGGTATTTAAGCATCCTTATGGTCTCATATCCCTTTCATCTTACCAGCTACCACCCTCTTATTTCTGTTTACAACCCTAATATCCCCTTGATGAACCATTTCTAAGCTTGTGTGTGTTTTTGTGATTTAGAAGAAGATGAAAGGAAGAGAATACCACCTTGAAGGAGTGTAGCTCTCTAGATCTAGAATCACACCATCTTTTGGCACCATTTTGAGGTATCAAATTTTGAACTTGGTGTTGTTTATTGTAGATCTTTTTTGGGTTGGTTTTAGGTCCTTTTTGTCCTAAATGTGGTGTTTCTTGAACAAAGCATGTTCTTAACCATTTATCTTGCCCTTTCAGACCTTTGGGAGGGTCTTAAGTCATAAAAATGGGTTTCAAACGGTTTGTTCTTCTCCATGCATCTTGTAGAAGGTCTTAATGGATTAAGACCTTGACTTAAGATTTTATTAGGCACGTATAATCATAAGTTGGAAACTTTATGACTTTAGAGTGTATTTTGGACATGGATTTCAAGTTAGGATGTAAGAGCTTAAGCTATTAAGCTCTTATGGATGTTTTTGGGCTTGTGAGGGTACACCCACGTACTCTGAGTACGCCCCGCGTACTCGGTTAACCACAACATCGTGGTCAACTACAAGGATCAGAGTACGCCTAGCGTACCTACGGAGTACGCACTGAGTCAGCTTAGTTGGATTTACTCGGCTGGGTTGAATTAGTTGACTTAGTGGGTTTAAGCAGTTGACTTTGAATTTGAGTTTAACCAAGTTTGACCTTAAGGGTATTTTGGGAATTCTAATTGAGTTTAGCCATTTGGTTGGGATAGGAGGCAGTCATAGCTTAGATTTGAACTTGAGATTCCTTCAGGTTTTGTCAAGTTTGTAAGGTGTGTTTTCTCACTATACTTGCAGGTCGAAGTCACCAAGGTCGGACCATTAGTTTGATACGTAGTGATAGGCTTAGTATGGAATATATATGCATGTTTATGCTAGTTATTGATATGATAGACTGGTAGATCTGTTGGAATGCCTGTGAATCTATTGCATGACTATATGTTATGTTTATTTTCTGGTATATATCAACATATTGCTTTGGGTTGGGTTGAGGTTGTACTACTCCGTGCGGTAGCCAACAAACCCTGGAGCATTCCAGATATGAGCTGAGGACCAGGTAGGGCATGTCAGGCTCATTACGAGGGCTCATGAGTATTCCAGATACGAGCTGTCGGGTAGGCATTCCAGACTTGTAATCAGGGCTTGATGATATTCAGTCCAAGGACTGGGCTGATTGGGGAGCAAGCCAGACATAAGTTGTGGGCTGTGAGGGAAAGCCAGACTTATGCTTTGGGCTAAGGGGTAATCCCGACTTTTAGTTGTGGACCAGTGCATGTTGTTATTGTATATGTGTTCGTTGGTTATGTATTGGTACTTTGGGGGAACTCACTAAGCGTTGGCTTATAGTTTTGGGTTATGTTTCAGGTACTTCGGATGAGCGCGAAAAGGGGAAGGCATATACACATCCTCTATTGACAATCTTTGATTTTGGGAAAACTCTGATGTCAGAAATATTTCGAAAACTAATTGTAAACACTTTATGGTTTTGGAATGTATATAAAAAGTTTAAATTTTCCTTGATTTTTATGGATGTTACAACAACTGTCATAGGCCAAGAAGAACATCGTCCAACACCTCTTACTGCTACAGATATTGAGAGGTTGCATGTTGACCAGATTACATTTTTCGAGATGTTGTTTGGTGTTCCTCCATCTCTCTTTAAGCACATTAAGTTGTGCAACTTTCCATAAGAGATTTAGGACACTCTTCAAGACTTGTTCAAAGGTTCTTAGAATATATAAGACAAATGTCTGACTTTTGTTGTTAATGATTTTGATACCTTCACCGCTACTAAAGGTGAATCCATAACATTCCCTTCAAATAGGTATCGAATTGTTGTGAACAACATGACTCCACACGGTATAATTAGAACTACTCTTGAGTACAACCTGAATTTCATCAATAGCCTCGAAAAAGGTTGGGGAAATGTCAAGTCATGTCTTCAAAGTAATGGATCTCTGAAGAAGCTGAAGCTTTATTAACTCTTTGATGAACTACAAGTCCACGAATCAAATGTTGCACAAACTTTAAGAGAACTGTCAGGAGGTCCTCTTTCCTTGGTTAATTGTGTAACCCAGTTGTTCCGAACCCATCCATTTCAGATCCCTTTAGAACTATCCCACCTGTTTCACCTATTCAACCTACATTTCCCACTCCACTAGCTCTACCTATTCCGAACCATCCAAAAAATATTGATCTCGATCCAGCTGAGTCTGAACTTCGCTTCCAACAAGAGTTTGCACTATTGTCCATGAAATACAAGCGTCCATGGAATCCTAGTCACATACCATATCAAAACTCATTCCAAACCCCTCATCAAATAATCCTCAATCGTTTCCTAAACCTTCAGAGAACCCACCTACTTACAATCCAAACATCTCATCATCAAGTCACCTCTCAGAATCCTATGAAATTCCAAAGTCAGACAAACCCAAGATAATTTGTCAAAAGTGTGGACATGGTAACCATTTTGCCAAAGATTGTTTGGCTTAAACCACTCAGAAACCAAAGGTTAAGGATTCTTCTTACTATGCCTACAGAGCTCAAGAGATGGCAACATGTGAGAAAGCCTTGATTACTATTGTGTCAAGAGATGTTGAAGGGTACTAGTCTTCTAGATACGAGGATGATGTGAGTACTCGAAGGAAAATGTGTCTTATGGAAAGACAGTTAATCGAATGTGATGAAGGCTACTAGTCATCAGGTTCATAAGAAAATGATGAAGATGCTGAGCCGAACGTTTGCTACATGGAAACAAATGATACACCATGCATAAGCATCATTCAACAGGTAAAATCTATGATTACTGAAAATAATTTTGATTTATCTCTTTGTGAACCATATCTAACCCAGGTCCAAACAGATATGACCATTATCCATAAATCCTATGAGTCTTCCGAAGAAGTAAGTGAGAAGTTAGAGAGTGAACTGAATTGCCTTAGATTACACTTTGAAGATCGAAAGCTTAAGATAGAATCACTAGAAAGAGAGCTTGTAATGTATCAAGATGAATGTATCATTCTATAAAAACAAATGTGAAATCAACGTTTGTGAAAGAAATGTTTTAGTTTCTGATAAAAAAAACATCTTAATGCCTAAACTGATGCTTTACATCATTCAATTGATATTCTTGAAGAAAATGAACGGATGACTCATAATTTTCATCATCCATGGTCCAAAGCACCAGGTCTTAGAAGCAAGTTTCTGAAAAGAATTGCTCGTCCCTTAAAGGAGTTGCAAAACCTAACTTTTATGGGAGATGTTCTGAACATTACACACTCGGATACTCCTATCTCACCACTGTCACCCCTTCTTGAGACTTCAGACAAATTCAAATCTCTGATTCCTGAGTTCCAACCTATAGTTGTCAAATGTCCTAATTCCACGCCTCTTCAGCCTCTGATACCCCTGGACCTAAATCAGTCTTCAGATTCATTCCCTGACATCATCTTTACTGGAGTTCAATTTCCAAACTTCAGTCCTCTGAACAACTATGTTGTTGAGGAAACAATTGTATGTGATGATTTATCTGATTTGTGTGTCTCTAATTCTAAAGTGATCTTGAAAATAATTGTAGTGCCAATTAAGCCTAAGTTTAACAATCACTCATCTGAGTAAACTTCTAATTCATCATCTAACTCTTGGAAAAATCCTTAGTTAAATAAGAAAGATGTTGTCAATCCTAAGATCAAAGCCAGAAATACACCCAAGAAGGACAATAGGTCAAGGAAAGATTCCAGATTCATGGAGAGATCCGAAAAGAAAGTGTCTCGAACTATTAGTCCAATCACTAGGAACCATAATACATTTGGTCCTATTAGGATTCTCAATAGACCATCCAATCTTCCTAGTCCAGTTGTTCAAAATAAGTTTGTCAGTCCTAATCTAACATAGGTTACTGTTAAGACTAATTCTTTGAAAACTAACTCTCATCAAACAGTTTCCTCTGTAGTTATTCCTAAATATAATGGTACAACATTCAAATCACAACAATTTCCAAAACTAATTGTGCCATTATAAGCAACAAGTAAAGAACGAGTTGATAAGAACACTATTGTTGAAAAATCTTCAAAAGATTCCAAACAATTTTTTTGGAAAGTAAAAATGGGTTAAAAAGCTTCTGTAACTTCTATCAACACACTGATTCAAACATCCGAGAAAACTATTGGTCCGAGGAAAGCAGTATCCAAACAGCCTTTAGTTGAATATCATTTTCGGATAAATGGAAAGACCATGACATTCTACTTCTTTTCCAAAGTGTATTGGAGAAAAACCTCCAAAATACCAGCCACTCAAAAGTTATAACGCAAGTCCAAAGCCCATGCCAAAGTCCCTAAACCTAACTCGAAGCCTAAAAACACCAAAACTGATTGATTTTGCAGGCACTTTGTGCTTCGGAACAAGATACAACATGGTATATTGATAGTGTTTGTTAGATGCACATGACGGGTAGAAAGACTTTCTATGTGATCTAAAACTTTCACCGTTGGTACATGACGTATGGAAACAATTCAAGTTCACAAATCTAAGGTTATGGCATCCTTACCAACAACAATTTTTCTCTCTCCAATATGGCATATGTATTTGACCTCAAACACAACCTGATTAGTGTGGCTCAACTCACAAATGCAAATCGAAAAGTTGAGTTCTGCAAAAAGCATAGCTACATGATTACAGAAGACTAGAAAGAATGTCTAATCAATTCCATACACAACAAAAATATTTATCCATTAGACATCGACATGATCATCAGAAAGCCTCAACTCTGTCTTCTCTCTAAAGTCGTTACTGATGTTAGTTGGTTATGGCATCAGAGGCTCGCTCATCTAAACTTCTGATATATGAATGACCTTATTTCCAGTTAAATGGTATGAGGTCTAACACTCCTCAATTTTGAAAACAACCATCTCTGTGTTGCATGTGAATGTGGGAAGCAATCCAATAAATGTCATCCTGTAATCATTGAAAAATCAATTTCGGAACCATTAGAACTTCTACATATTGATCTTTGTGGACCCTCCACCGTAGAAAGTTTGCATCACAAAAAATACATTCTTGTGATTGTTGATGACTACACTAGGTTAACTTGGGTCTTCTTCCTTAGGTTAAAATCTGAAATAGTGTCAGAACTTATTAATTTCATAAAAGGAATTGAAGTTCTTTTCAAACTTCATGTAAGAAGAATTCAAAGAGACAATGGCTCGGAATTTACCAATGTCACCATTGAGAAATTACTCTCCAACAAAGGCATCGACCACAATTTCTCTGCTGCCTACACTCCTTAACAAAACGGTGTGGTTGAAAGAAGAAACTGAACTCTCATTGAAGCCGCTAGCTCAATGCTGAACTTTGCCAATCTACCTATTTATCTTCGGGCTGAAGTTGTGTCTACATCCTGTTTCACTCAAAACCGAAGCATCATTAATCTACATCTCAACATGACATTGTATGAAGCCATGAATGGTTGCAAGCCAAGTATCTCCTTCCTCCATGTTTTCAGATGTAGATGATTTATCGAAAACAACCATGATCAACTCACCAAATTTCAACCCAAAGTTGATGAAGCAATATATTTGGGATACTCAGAAAAATCGAAAGCCTACAGATTTCTTAATCGTCGAACTCGTGTACTTTAAGAAATATTTGATGTCATGTTTGATAACAACCTTGTTTGGAACTCTGGCCCAACTCTTGTTACGACTCACATCATTAAGTCCGAGGCTACATCACCGGGATCTCCGAATCCCCAAATCATCTATGAAGTTGACTCTAAAATCCTGTTCGGACCTTTAGAACTGCTCTTGACTCTGAATCTTGATCAAGATCGTCCTCATCAACTGCAACTCCATTTGTCAAAACGTTTCTAGTCATCTAAGAAGCAGAACTGCATTGATCTCTCAACAGCTGAAGCAGAATACATTGTTGTTGTAAGTTGCACTTTGCAAGTTCTTTGGATGAAATCTCATCTTTTGGATTATGGTTATAGATTTCAACTAATTCCAATATATTGTGATTTCTCACAATCCAATTCAGCACTCTATGAAAAAGCACATCGATATTCGGTACCATTTCATTAAACATTATGTTTTAAAAGGAAACATCGAGATTATTTTTTGTTACATCTGACGATGAAATTGTTGATGTCTTTACTAAGGCATTAGACGGAAACAAATTTAATGGGTTTCTAAACAAAATGGGTGTGATGATGCATGATTCACAATTCTTTCAACAGGTGTGTACTCTCTGATGGAAACTTCTGAAAGTGATATAATTCCAAAGTCAAAATCCTTTCTTCTTAGAATCATTACCTCTCAAAAATACAGGATCATTTTACATGTCTTTTTTTCTAACATCTTCTTCTAGTTTTGAGTTGCTCAACTTGCTTCATCTTTTCAAGCTCCTGACCAATATGGTTACATTGGTGTTTTTGCTTTGATATCTCCTTGGAATTTATTTCAAAATGAAGTGTTATGAAGTTAACCTCAAAAATCATATCTGAAAGGGTAATGCACGTTCATCTCTAACTCTTGTCCAAGTTCTGATCCTTCATGTCTTGGAATCCAAATTTGTTGAAAATTGTCCTTTAATATCTTTGTAACTTTTACTTCTAATATTTAGTCTAAGATTGTGCCATCTTGAACTCTATATTGTGTACTAATGATGTGTTTGTATTCTTTTAGAAGTATTTTATGACATCTTGTCTCGGAATTTACTTACTTCGAAATTCTCAGTTGTAAAAGGAAGTTCAAAGGTTTTTATTAAAGTTTTTTTTAATTCCGAAACATTTTCTTTTTACAATAACTTTTCTTGATGATTATCCTTAATTATCAACAAACATGCTTTGGAACACATTCTGAGAAAGTGCACGTCAACTCCATAACTGAAAGGATGGTTTTCCTTTTTGGCACAACTAAACATCCCATCTTTTGCATTTTCAGTTTTTTAAGAATACTAATTTTGGAAACACATTTAATGCGACCCATTTTTCTTTCGTAATGAAGACTTAGTTACATTATCTGACTTATTTTTTTTCCAACGTATTATCCAGTGAACTTTTCATAGTCACTTTAGGTCAGAAGTTTATGAGTTGTCTACTCGCAATGTAACTTTTGAGACTCTATAAATAGAGTCCTTAACATCATGAATAAATACACCTCCACATCTGAATTTCTCTATCTCTGAATTCTTATCTCTTACTATCTAAGATCTTTCTGAACTTTCTCTCAAATATTAAGATCAAACTCTCATATCTCCTTCAGAGCATGTCTTTGAGACTTCTTTCACTTTAAGCTAATCACATGAACTAACTCAATTTAAATGCAAACCTTGTTAAGAATCAGCTTAGTGTTTACCTGATATATAACTTATTGTCATTTACATTTCCTTTACTTTTCTATACTTACATTTTTGCAACAAACTATCTAACAACTCTAACTTCTTACTATTGTTGAGCTTTATGATCCTTTGAGATTAACTTATTTCCGCAATATATAACTTGTACTAACATTTGTTCAAGTGTTTCTTAAAAGTTTTTTTCTCAAGAATTGGTATCAGAGCCTAAGTGGTTGCTTCTTAAACAAAACCCTAATTTTGAAAAGCCTTCTATACCACTAAAGCTCATTTTTCTCAAAAAAATCAAAACAAAAAAAAAAGGAAATATGGCACAATCTTTATCTCTAAACATTTCCAATAGTGTTGGTGGTTCTAATCGAGCTCCAATACTTGTTGCAAGTGAAGATCATCACTGGTCTCAAAGGATGGAGAGGTATATGAAAAGACTTGGTTGAGATGTGTGGAGATTCATGGAGGAAGGACCTTATGTTCCCATTCTTACTCCTGTTTAAGCTGATGGTGCTCAAGCTAGACTAGATGGAGGTCAAGCTACAATGATACGTCCCACTAAAGATGATCTTGATTAGATGGAAAGTGATGTTGTTGTCTTCTATGACATCTCGTGTGGATTGGCCCCAGACAACTTCGACATCATCATTAACTGCAAGTCAGCCAAAGAAATCTGGGATGTTCTCAAAAACTTGTATCAAGGTTCTGAGCAAGCTCAAGAAAAGAAACTCACCACCGCACTCAACAAGTTTAACAACTTCAAAGCCCATCCTGGTGAGAGTCTTGAAGACTCCTTTAGAATATTTAGTCTTATTGTCACAAAGTTATCAAACGTTGGCTCCGTTCAAAGCAATCATGAAACAAACCTTCATTTTCTCAATGGCTTGGGTAAATACTGGACTACGGCAAAAATGATAGTCCAAGGAGATAGGAAGATTCACACATTATCTCTCTTCAAGTTATATGGAGAGCTTCAGGCACAAGAATCAACTGCGCTAGAAGATTGTGAAGACTTCGGAGGTCCACATGCCCTCATAGCTAAAACCCCACAAAGAAAAACCACCAAATCATATGAACATTACCCTCTTTCGTATGACAACCCATCACTCTTGTTAGCCAACAATTCAACAGGCTACCACCAACCACTTTTCGTAAAAATTAGTAGTTTACCAAACCATTCTTCAGCCGAAACTTTAATCCATAGAACAATCATTCTCGATATCCCAGAAACCCCTCACCAGTCTTCATAACCTCAGGACACTCATCAATCCAAGGAGGCACCGCAACTTGTCAAGTCAACTGACTCCGATACCACAACTGAAGATAAAACTGATGTTATCATTTGTCACAAATGCAACAAAGAAAACCACTTTGCTAAAAATTGTAAAGCTAATGTGGTGAAATACAAAGCATTCTATCTTAGAATGGTTTAGGAGATGGAAGAGAAAGAAAAGACAAGGGCATACGTGGCCCAAGTAAAGAGAGATCATGAATTATATTCGTTAGGAGATGAAGATGAAGATATCAACAACGTCAAGGGAAAAGGAAAAATATGCATGGTGGCAACTGCTGATGAGCCCGGATCAACAAAGTTGGAGAAAAACTACTACTTCATCTAGAAAGATGGAACTCTTTGCATTGTTGAACAGGTAAAACTCATGATCCAATCTAATAATTACAGTATGCATGATTGTCAAACCTTTTTAGACAACATCAATGACACATGTGATGCCGTCCTTTCAGACTATAACAAGGATTTAGATGAGAATAACATATCGTCCCAAGAAATTTTTCATGTAAGAGGACAACTAGAAGATAAGAGACTTAAATTTTCCATGTTAGAAAGGGATTTAGTGTTAGAAAAAGATGTCAGAATGTTGTGTGAAACTCAGTTAGGAATAACTTTAAATCAAAGGGATTGAGCCCAAAAGGAAAATGTACGCTTAAATATTTTAATCGAAAAGTTGTTTAATGAAAGTGAAGCTATTGAAAATCCTGTAAATAATGGGACCGTAGATAACACATACAATTGGTGTTGGTCCAGAGGGTATTCAACCCTAAAGGACTCATCACCTCGGTTTAACAAAGATGATCCCTATGTCCCTCTGGATCGATAGTTTTATTTCCCTATCAATGACAAAACATTCCCTAAAGACATTAGATGTCACTTCGGTAGGATTCATGAACTGAGTAACAATTGTGTTATTGAGGAAATTCTCCTAGAATCCTCCGATCCAATTCCAATCATTAACACAAGTTGTCCCAGTTCTCAGTCATCTTCTATTGTAGATGAAGAAATTGTTTTGGAAGGACCAGACTTAGCTAATAATTGTTCATCCTTACCTTCCATAGAATGTTCCAACAAAAAACCATCTCTGACTTACTCTGCGGTAGCTAATAATTATTCCTTAAAAGATCCAAAATGGAAAGGTCTGTTGCCAATTCCTAAACTAAAAAAGTCACCTCGGTCAAATCTTAAGTCAAAACCTAGGAGAAATTCTCGTACAAAAGCTCTTTCAAGTTCCAAAGTTTCAACAGCCAAAAGTCATCCACGAACCGGACAAAAGACCTTACCTACACCCTCCAGACCGATGTCCAAATCCGGTGTTTGGATAAAACCTCTTAATTCTGAACTCTATTTTTTGAAAACCTCACATCCAATCCACCCTCGTAACATTCCTAAGGTTACAAAGCATCCCGGATTAGGTGAAAACATTGACAAGAAACATGTCCCTATGCCTCGTATTCATACATCTAGTCAGAAAGATTCTTATTTGTCCCCAGGCTCCAAACTTGTTTAGGTACCCAAACTAACCAATTAATCTTGTAGGTAATGTGCAAGGAGGAACAACAAGAGGGGTGGTTGATTGACAGTGCCTGCTCCTTACACATGACCGGAAGGTTAGAGTACCTTTGGGATTTCTAGCCTATATGTAATGGTGGACATGTCACTTTCAGTAACAATGCAAATGGTATCATCCGGGGTTATGGTGTTCTGACTACGGGAAACTTCTCAATTTAAAAGGTTGTTTATGTTGAAGGACTCAAGCATAATTTGATCAGTGTAGGTCAATCTTGCAAAGCTGGTCATAGAGTTGAGTTTGATTGTGAGTACCGCCACATTTTGACAAGTGATAGAAGCAACTATCTGATTAATTCTAAATCCAAAGACACAATGTACCCTTTGGATGTCTCTTTAATCATTGGCAAACCACAATTGTAATTTCTATCCAAAGTCAGTTGGCTATGTCCCTGCAAGTTAGCTCATCTCAACTTCCGGTATATCAATAACTTGGTCAGCGAAGAACTTGTCTGAGGTCTTCCTATTCTTAAATACAACAATGAAACCCTATGTCCAATGTGTGAGTGTGGAAAGCAGACAAAAAGAAGCCATCCCTTGGTGATCGATTCTTCAATAATGGATCCATTATAATTTCTTCATATTGACCTCTACGGTCCATCTATAGTAGCAGTGTCATCATAAAAAATACATACTTGTTATAGTTGATGACTACACTCGTTTGACTTGGGTCTTCTACTTAAGACTCAAATTAGACACACCGCAGGTCCTGATTAATTTCATCAAAGAAACCGACCTTCAAATAAATGTTCCAGTAAGAAGAATCAGAAGTGACAATGGAACTAAATTCACAAATCATCTCTTGATAGTTTCTTGGTTTCAAAAGGCATTAGTCACAACTTTTCAGCTCCCTACACATCGCAGCAAAATGGAGTTTTAGAGCGAAGGAATCGTACGTTGGTTGAAGTTGCAAGATCAATGTTAAATTTTTCCAACCTTCCTCTATACTTATATCCCGAAGCAGTGGCAACTGTATGCTTCATTCAAAATCAAAGCATCGTTTGCAAGCATCTAAACAAAACTCCTTATGAGGGCCTGAACAACCGCAAACCAAATGTCAGATTCTTCCACATTTTTTGATGCATATGTTTTGTGATCAACAACAAAGATCACCTTAACAAATTTGCACCCAAATCATATGAAGGCATTTCTCTTGGCTACTCTACCAATAAAGTAGCCTATCGGGTTCTCATTAGACGCACAAGGCTAATAGTCGAAAGCTTCGATGTCAAATTTGATGACTATTATGTTCGCAACACTACTCCCTCTTCTGAAAAAAGTTCATCCTGGAAATTGATATCCCAGTCTCTTCGGGTCCTCTTAACATATTTGAAGTTAACTATAATGACCTATTTGACCTCGTAGAGACTGCTCATCTATCTGAAATTCTTGTGTCTCCTGTAGCTCAACAACAACACAGAGGTATCTGGGCCGTCCGTGTCTGATGACTTGTCGAATGGAACTTCCAACTCGCCGGTTGAGGGGGGAAAGCACAACTCCGATTCAAAAGACAACCATCGAGGTTCCAGTTATTGAAGATGCAACTCTGGTATCTATCCGCGAGTTACAACTCAATCAAATGTATCAGACTCTAATGATAAAGAAATAGAGTACATTGATACAAGAACAGACTCGAGGGGATCATCACTCAATCAGCTATCCAGGGGGAATCATCCTTGGTTCAAAAGGAACTTCCATCCGCAACTCAAAAAGAATCTCAATCAAATGCGGATCGACTCCCTACAATCCAAGACAATTCTATGGGCTGCTCTAAAGTCGAAGGGGAACTACCTTCCCCAACCAAAGAATGTTCATACATTGAAGATATTCCCTTTACCACAACCTTGATCATCAACAATCTCGCCTTCACATTTGGATGAAAGATCATCCACCAAGGTCAAATCATTGGTAACCCATCCGCATGCATTCAAACTCGATCTTCTCGTGATCTAACGGACCACTGCCATTGCACAGCTTTCATGTCTACATTCAAGCCTCAATCCATCAAGGAAGCTCTCATGGACCCCGACTGGATCACTGCAATGCAAGGAACAAGGTATGGAAGCTGGTACCAAACCCAAAGGCCACACAATCATTAGTACTAGATGGGTTTACAAGAATAAACTTGGCGTATGTGGAACATAAGAGCATCAAGGTTCATCAAATGGATGTAAAAAGTTACTTTCTCAATGGTGAACTGAAGGTCGAGGTTTACTTACAACAACCTTCAGGTTTCGAAAGTCAAGAATTTCCTAACTATTGCTACAAGCTTGAAAAGGCAGTTTACGGTCTCAAGCAAGCTCCAAGGGCATGGTATGAGACTCATTCTAAGTTTTTTTTCATGCTTGGGTACAAAAGAGATGTGATGGATCCTACTTTATTTAAAAGGGAAAATGGTAATCACTTAATTCTCACCCAAATATATGTGGATGATATCATATTTGGTTCAACAGACCAAAAATTGTGGATGATTTCGCAAAGCTCATGACAAGAAAATTCCAAATGAGCATGAATAGAGAGATCAATTTCTTTATAGGACTTCAAGTAAAACAAGTCCCTCAAGGGGTTTGCATCCATCAAAAAAATACACCTCTTAGTTGCTCATGAAATACTTAATGGACAATTGCTCCTCAGCCAAAGTTCCAATGGCCTTCGGATACAAGATCTCTGTGGATCCTACCGGAGAGTCGGTTGATCACAAAACTTATCAAGGAATGATTGGGTCATTGATGTACCTAACCGCAAGTAGACCGGACAATGTCTTTGCCACAGGCTTATGTGCTCGATACCAAGTCGACCCTTAGATATGACATCTGACCGCAGTCAAGCAAATCTTCAGATACCTCAAGGGAAGCAAAGCTCTAGGCCTCTCGTATCCTGGAGGAAATGATTTCATACTTCAAGTATTTACCGATGTGGATCACGCCGGTTGCATATTAGATTAAAAGAGTACTTCAGGTGGTTACCAATTTCTAGGAGGAAGATTAGTCAGCTGGTCTTCAAGGATATGTAGCCATAGCCAGTTGTTGTTCTCAAGTTCTTTGGTTGAAGACTCAACTGATGGACTACGGTTACAGAATCCTCCACGTAGCAATTTACTATAACTCAGAGAGTGCCATTGCGATTTTTCACAATCCAATTCACCATTCAAAGATGAAGCAGATTGAATTGTGGTACCAGTTCATCAAATATCACATACTTAAAGGTAACATCGAACTAATTTTTGTCCCAAATCACGAAGAAATTGCTGATGTTTTTACAAATGACCTTGATGCAACAAAATTAAATAGATTTTTAGAGATGTTAGGAATGATGAATCCCGGTCCGCAATTCCTTTAGAATTGATTGCTACCTCAGTCATATCTCTGTGAAGAATATGCTTCTTTTCTTTTCAAACAAAATTCTTGAAGCATTCTCTTCACTGCGGTTCTCGAACAATATATCAATCATATGTTCATCTGGTATATTCTGTATACCGCAATCACATATGATCTATATATCCTTCGGATCTTTAATTCCTTTTATTTCTAACTATTTGATCAAGTGTTCTCTCAGCTCAAGCTACCGCATCCATCCATGTCCCAACCTCAGTTTCTCTTCACTGTCTTCCATCGCAGTCATCAGAATTCATCCGCAATCACATTAAATGATCACTTCATAAATTCCCTGAACTTTGTGTGTTATTTAATGTTCTTCATTAAATAAAAATTCTTCACTAAATAAAAACAACATTCGTTTTGTAGCATACAATGTTTCATTTTCTTTCAAAATTCCCTTTTTCGTGTCAGACCTATTTTAGGTTAAGTGACAAATAAATATTTTTTCCCATAAAAGAAATCTTTTAAGAAATCGTTTACCTTAAACTGTCACATCTCCTAGCACCCAAGCTATTTAATCCGTTTCAAATTCCCCCTTTATTCAACAAGTTATAACCCCTCACCACACATTCCTCAAATGTGTGATAATGGGCCTGACTGCCAATAAATGCCCCATTTTCAAAAATAAATATTTATTTTTGTTTTAATTTTATGTGTGGCTGATAATAGTTAAAACCCAAGGGTTTTTACCATTAATAGCTGTAAATAGGGTAAATCGAATAATATTTTGAAATCTGGTGCTATATAACACTCTTTTCCTTACAAGAAAGCTTTACAATTTCTAAACCCTTACGAGGATCTTTCTCTCCTTCATCTTCTTACTCTCTGGTTTTCGGAAAGTTCTAAAAACCTTTTTCAAAATGGTGACATCTGGAATCTCCAAGAAGCAATCCAAAGCTTCTGGGAGTGGAATTCCTTATCGTCACCTTTTTAGGAGGATCTTTACTCACATTTGATTTAAGGGAGTGGAATTCCTTATCGTCAGTTTTATCAATCATCATCGATAGGCTCCACTCTATTTAATCTCTAACTATACAATGAAATTTATTTAAGGTTTAAGTGATGTTATTCTTGAACGATGATACAAATGGTAATAACTAGATCTAGGTTAGCTCATAAATAAAAACTCATGATCCAAATATTCCCAGTTGAGAGATATGTCTGGTATGCCGCAAGACATGTTTGGACTCCTTTGAAGAGCATGCAGTTCATTGTAAAGAACTAATGAGGTTTAAAGACAGTCATGATATGGTTAGGGATGTTTTGTTTGACATATTAAGCGTGTCGGGGTTTCCGCCAAGAAATAGGCACCTGTGAATTACTGACCCGAGAGATGGAATGTCAACCCTTAGATCGGATGACATTTTTAATTTTGGATGGGTTGGAGAGAAACATGCTTGTATAGACCTTATATAGGTATCCTCTATTATAGGCTTGAGGGATGGAGGTTTCAAGGTTGGACATGCTGTTTTAAAAGCTACTGCATGCAACATCACAAAACATGAGAAATTGTGCATGGAAAATAAACACGTGTTCATACCATTTGTATTTGATACGTTTGGTTTCCTCACGTTAGATGCGGTGGAGCTTCTTAATTGAGTACAATGGATCATGCCACAACGTAAATTTTCCAACCAAAATTTTCCACATATATTTGTACTAGCATAAGGTGATCACTATTTCCTTTTTTAAATAATGTGGGATCAATTACTCCTCTTTTATATCCGGACGAGACAAGAAATCTAGAGAGAGTCTCATACCATGCTCTTGGGGGTTGCTTCAAACCGTATACCGCTTTTTTAAGTTTATAGCAGTGATCAGGGAATTCTATACTTTCAAAGACCAGGGGTTGCTGAAGATAAACCTCTTCTTTTAATTCCCTATTAAGAAATGCACTCTTAACATCCATTTGATAAACATTGATGTTTTTGTGAGATGCAAATGCTAGAAAGATTCGGATAGCCTCCATTCGAGCCACCAGAGCATATGTTTCATCATAGTCAACACCTTCGAGTTGATTGTAGCCTTTTGCAACTAGCATTGCCTTGTTTCTGATTACGGATCCAGACTCATCGAGCTTGTTCTTGAACACCCATCTGGTGCCAACAATGGTGTGACCTTGCGGTTTTAGAATAAGTTTCCACACACTATTACGTTCGAATTATGCTAGCTCTTCTTGCATCGCCGCAATCCAGTCGGGCTCTAGTAAAGCTTCTTTGATTGATTGGGGTTCAACGGAGGACATAAAGGCTGAGAAGTGGCAGTGATCAGATAAGTCTTATGAAGATCTGGTTTGAACGTCAGCTGACGGATTGCCAATGATTTGACCAAGTGGATGGTGTTTCGTCCATATGTGAAGAAGCAGTTGAAGGTGATCAACAGCTGCAGTAGAGGGGATGTCTTTAATGTCAGAAGAATCCGAGATAGGGAACGGCAGTTCCCCCTGGACTTGAGAACAGCCTGCGGAGTTTTCTTGAGCTGTTGGTGTTGCGGTAGATTGAAGAGGTTCCCCCTCGATTTCTGATGGGATCTCTTCAGAAACATGAGGGTGTTCTTTCTTGGCTAATGGGAGAGAGGAAATTCTAGGATCCGATCTGGTGTCAATATTTTCTATGTTCTCCTCATCCGAGTCTGAAGAGATGTTTGATGGTTGAGATTCTTTGCGGATGAACGGAACTACTTCGAATAGTACTGGAACCTCGATGGTTGTAGTATGATCCAGAGTTGAGTTTTCTCCCTCAACCAGCGAGGTGGAAGTACTTAGAGACACAACATCGGAAGGCGTAGGACCTGATACTTCAGCATGTTGTAATTGAGCTTCCGGAGAAACAAGAACTTCGGATAACTTGGTTGTCTCTATTGGATCAAAAAGATCATCATAGTTAACTTCAACTATGTTTAGTGGACCCGAAGAATTAGAAATATAAGATTCAAGAATTGATTTTGTTTCAGAGGAGGGAGCCGCGTTGCGGATATAGGAATCGTTGAACTTTACGTCAAAGCTTTCGACAATTAGCCTTGTGCGTCTTATTAAAACCTGATATCCGATTTTATTGGTTGAGTAGCCTAGAAAAATGCCTTCATCGGATTTGGGTGTGAACATTTTGAGGTGATTTTGGTTGCTGATTATGAAGCATCTACATCAAAAAATGTCGAAGAATCGGACATTAGGCTTGCGGTTTTTGAGACCTTCATATGGTGTTTTGCCGAGAGGTTTGCACACTATGCTATGGTTTTGCACAAAACAGGCTGTGGCTACGGCTTCAGCCCAAAAGTACAGAGGAAGATTGGCAAAGGTTAGCATTGATTTAGTTGCCTCCACCAGAGTTTTATTTCTTCTTTCAACAACACCATTCTGTTGCGGGGTATAAGGAGCTGAGAAATTATGACTTATACCCTTGGATACTAAGAAATCATTCAGTAGATGATTGGTGAATTCAGTGTCATTGTCACTGCGGATGCATCGTACTAGCAGTTTGATTTGAAGCTCGATCTCTTTGATGAAACTGATGAATACCTGCGGTGTTTCTAACTTGAGTCGGAGGAAGAATACCCATGTAAAACGTGTGAAATCATCCACTATAACCAGTATATATTTTTTATGAAGACTGGCTACAGTAGATGGACCATAGAGATTGATGTGAAGTAGTTCCAACGGTTATGTAATTGAAGAGTCGATCACCGATGGATGACTTCCCTTTGACTGCTAACCACATTCACATGCAGGACAGAGTGTGTCATTGTGAAATTTTAGAATTGGGAGACCACAGACTAGTTCCCCTTGTGACCAGGTTGTTGATATATCGAAAGTTGAGATGAGCAAGCTTCCGGTGCCAGAGCTAGCTCACTTCGGATACTCCTTTGGATAGAAAGCAAAGTTGCAGTTTGCCAATGATCAGAGAGACGTCCAGTAGATACATAGTGCCTTCGGATCTGGACTTGATTAGACAAGTGCTTCTATCATTTGTCATTATGTAGTAGAATTGATCATCAAATTCAACCTGATGGTTTGCCTTACATAGTTGTCCAACACTAATGAGATTGTGTTTCAGACCTTCCACATAGGCGACCTTTTGAATTGAGAAGTTTCCTGTAGTAAGAACACCATAACCTCAGATAATCCCATTTGCATTGTTTCCAAAAGTGACATTACCCCCATTACAAACTGGCATGAAGTCCCAAAGGTATTCCAACCTTCCGGTCATGTGCAAGGAGCAGGCACTGTCGATCAACCATTCTTCTTCTTGATCGTCCTTGCACAAAGCCTGCAAAAATTAAGTGGTCAATTTAGGCACCCAAGCGAGTTTGGAGCCCGGAGTCACATACATTTGTTTAATCGATGCATGATGTGAGGTTGTACGGACAGGTTTTAGGTCAATTTTCAAACCTAGTCCTGGGTATTTGTGATTTTTTGTCAGATTGTAAAATTGAGAATAGTTACGAGATTTTTGAGAAAACTGGGATTTGTCATGAAGAGAAGTCTTTTGACACTGACATTGACATGCAGACTTTTTGGCATTTACACTGACATTACGCTTGGTCTGTGGTATTGACGAAAAGGTATGTCTTTGTCCAGTCCGAGGATTGTAAGATCTGACAACTTTGTTTATGTGATTTGAAAAGGTGGTCTTTGCAGATCTCGCAAGTGTGCAAACATGTCCAGACCTTTTGTGAGGTGACTTCTTAAACTCTTGATTTGACCTTTTGAGTGTTTGAGTTGGTAAAATTCCTTTCCATTTTTGAGCTTTTGAAAGTGACTTAGAAAAGGTTGGGGTAGGAAAAATACCCTTCCATTTTGGATCATCTAATGAATAGACCTGAAAACCATTTGATCGAAAAGACTTTTCCATTTTAAAGTTTGTGTCAGATGATTTCTGAGTAGTGTTAGAAACTGTAAGGTCCTTCCCTTTTGTTGTCTTGGAAATTCTTGATTTGAAATGATAATTTGAAAACGCAAGTTATCTGGATGTTTTGACTTGGGAATTTTAACAAATTTCTTATGTTTTGAATAAACTTCCCTTTGCTTGCTGCGGGAATGAAATTCTTCTTTGAAAACTCTTTTTGCTTCGGTTTTAGGGGAACCGCAGTCAATGATATTTAGTTGCGGTTTCCTTAAATCTTTTGAAGGTTTAGAAAAGCGGGGACTTGATTCATCCAAACTAGAAAAATCAGGGTTTTGAGAACATTGACCAACTTCAAAATTATCGATTGGTAATTCATGACTGATTGGTTCAATAATAACAGAACTCTTGAGTGTGGTTTGCGGTGTAGTGCTTTGAACAACCGCATAGTAAGTCTTAGTGAATACTTCAGTGGGACATTTGACATTCGGTAGTGGAACAGATTGCGGTTCATGACTACAGTCAAGGGTACTGCGGTTAGACTGCAGAGATGGGAAATCCAATGTGACTTCTGGATTTTCAACAAAAATTTCCTCATCAACTACGGATGTTGTCTGAGAATCGAAATGACTTGTGTTATTAACATGATTAGAAAATTCAGGAAGAATTTCTTCGATAACACAATTATTACTCAGATGATGGAGTTTACCAAAATGAGTTTGGATATCCTTAGGAAATGTTTTTTCATTGACTGGAAACAAAAAGTTGCTGTCAGGAGGAACATAGGGACGTTCCGGGGTGAAACAGGGTGAGGAATCTGTTGCGGTTGCATACCCATTGGACCAACCCCAGTTCAAAGTGTTATCCACATTCCCATTGTTAACTAGATTCTCAATGGCTTCACTTTCATTAAAAAGCTTTTCAATTAAAAGATTTAAACGTACAATTTCACTCTGTGCTAAGTCTCTCTGATTCAAAGCTATCTCTAGTTGTGTTTCTCTTAACATTTTAGCATCCTTTTCTAACATCAAGTCCTTTTCTAACATATCCATTTTGAGTATCTTCTTATCCAAATGTCCTCTAACGTGGAACATCTCCTGTGATGTAATGTTCTTCTAATCTAAGGCTTTATTGTAGTCTGTAAGGACGACAACACATGTGTCATTAAGTGTGTCTATGTAAGGTTGACAGTCATGCATGCTATAATTTAAAGACTGAATCATAAGCTTTACATGTTCCACAATGCTGAGGGTTCCATATTTTGCCATATAACAATGTTTTTTCTTTATTTGGGTTGAGCCGTCTTCATAAGCAGTTGCTACCATACAGATCTTGCCTTTTCCTTTGCTGTGATTGTCCTCATCCTCATCTCCTGATGACCACACTTGATGATTTCTTTTCACTTGAGCAACATAAGCTTTCCTTTTTTTCTTTTTCTTCCAGTTCTTGAGCCATTCGGAGATAGAAAGCTCAGTCTTTCACAACGTTTTCCTTACAGTCTTTTGCAAAATGGTTTTCTTTGTTGCACTTATGGCATATAACCACACCACTTTTATCTTCTGAAGGTGTACCGGAGTCAATAGAATGAAACTGCGGTGGTGCATCTTTAGGTTGAGCTTGCTGAGACTTCGGTGGAGGGTGAGGATTCTTGGTGAAACGAGAGTGATTGTTTTGAAAGTTGCAGTTTAAAGGTGGTCAGTTGTATTGTTGGTTTTTACGAAACGAAGGTAGTAATTGATTGAATTTTTGACTGACAAGAGCTATGACATTTTAGAATTCTTCTTCATCGTCATACTCTGAGTCTACTTCATATGAATAGGGTAGAGAGTCATACGAAGTGGGATGTATTTGAGTGTGAGGTGATTGTACTATTAGAGAAAGTGGACCCCCAAAGTCTGAACAGTCCTTGAGCATGGTGGACTCCTGAGCTTGTAATTCTCCATAGAGCTTATAGAGGGACAACGAGTGAATTTTCCTATCTCCTTGAACAATAGTCGTTGTCCAATGTCATCCCAAACCATTCAAGAATTTAAGGTTTGTCTCATGGTTCCTTCTTACAGTACCCGCATTGGATAGTTTAGTCACTATCAGGTTGAACCTTTTGAAAGAGTCTTCTAAGCTTTCACCCGCATGAGCTTTAAAGTTGTTAAACTCATCGAGTGCAGTAGTAAGCTTTTTTTCTTGAGCTTGTTCGGTCCCCTCGTACAGATTCTTGAGCACATCCCAGATCTCTTTTGCAGATTTGCAATTTATGATGATATCGAAGTTGTTAGGGGTAACTCCACATGATATCTCATAAAAGGCTATTGCATCGTTTTCCATTTTGTCGAGATCATCCTTGGTGGGACGGTTCATGACTAGTTGACCTCCTCCTAGTCTGATAGTGGCACCGTCGGTTTGAGCAAGTGTGAGAATAGGAACATGTGGTGCTTCTTCAACAGATCGCCTTAAATCTCTTCCAAGTCTTCTTAAGTACCTTTCCATTCTCTGTGACCAGTGATAATATTCATTTGCAACCAGTATTGGGGCTCGATTTGAACCACCAACACTGTTGGAAACATTTAGAGAGAAAGCTTGTGCCATTTTTGAAAATGATCTTCAGTGTTATAGAAGGCCCTTTGAAAATTAGAGTTCCGATATTCAAAAAACAACCACTATGGCTCTGATACCAATTGTTGAGAGAAAAACTTTGAGACACACTTGAATAAATTTTTAGAACAAGTATATAGTGGAATAGTTAATCTCGAAGGGTCTGTTAGCTCAACAATAATATTAAGAGTTAGAAGTTAGTGAGTTAGATACGAAAAGTAAAGAAATGTAAATGACAACAATTGTTATATCAAGTATACACATAAGTAGATTCATAACAAGGAATGCATTCAAACCAAGTTAGTAAATGAGATCTAGCTTAGTGATTAAGTCACAAGTGACTTGCTCCGAAGAGAGATGGTGATTGATTATGAGAGTAAGAATATTTGATAAGTAAGATAGAATGAGAACTTTAAGATGTGTATTAGAATTTGATGAAAGATTCACACACATACCGATTAAATGAGAAATGAGCTCTATTTATAGAGACTCATGAAATACAGTAGACACGTTCTCTATGAGTAGCCATGCAAGGTCTACTGGACAATAGAGAGAATTTAAATAAGACAAAATAAACTGAGTAATAAAAAGTGATTGCGGTGGCTTCTGACGTTGGTTGCGGATGCGGTGCTGACTGCGGTAGCAAGAAAGTTCAAGAGGGTCACTTTAATGATTCAACAGTCCGTTTTCGTCTGTCTTCTTACCATTAAACTACTATTGACGAGATCTTCGATTCTCGTTTAGGTTGTGTCGGCTAAAAATTGCTCGATCTATAATTCGAATTTCGAGTTGTATATTGATATGCCGAATCTTAGAAACATCATAACTTCCTCATACAAAGTCAGATTTGGACATTCTTTTTATGAAAGTTCTCGGTTTAGAGAATACTATGAATTTCATTTAGATCACTAAAGCTAAAAAAGTAGTTTATCATAAACTCACTTTTTACGTCATACGGTGTCGTGTCGGTTCTGTCGCGAAACTTTGATAAGTCATAACTTCTTCGTTATAACTTGGATTTCGATGAGGTTTTCGCTTAAACGTTTCTAACGAGATAATTTACAAATTTCTACAACATTAGTTTCCTTATTTCCAACTTAAATGTTATATGTTCATTAATATTGATAATTGATTTTTTGATCGGAATCTCATAAGAGTTCCCATCACTTTTCGAATGATTCTAAACAGAGTTTTACTTCAAATCTAATAAAACTATCTTGTTAGAACTCAATGCTCAAAATCATATATTATATAATAATATTCACTTTTAAGCTATCAAGCTTACAAAACACAATAATTATACAAGGTTATTAACATGTATGTTACAAATACCTCTCCTTTTGAGGATTTCGTCCCCGAAATTACAATGATTTAAAGAAATAGGGATATTTTGCTCTTATCTCATTCTTATTTTGTCATGTATAATTTGGGCATCAATGGTGTTTCCACTTGACAAACACCAACTCCACTTCTTTATTACATATATCAACCATTCTTTCGTTTACGATCTCTTCAGGTTCTTCCACATATCTTAATTATCCAGTTTCAACTCGGATAACGGGACCGTATACATTCTTAAACATTTATGCAGATAACTAATATGAAACTCATCATGAATACCTGCCAAATCTTCCAGCAATTCCAAACAGTATGCTTGGTTACCAATTCTCTGGATGATTTTGAAAGGTCCAACAAATCTAGGACTCAATTTTCCTTTCTTCCCAAATCGCGTAATGCCTTTCCATGGGGATACCTTCAGCACTACAAAAATCACCCAACTGGAATTCTATGGGTCGTTTTCTCTTTTCTACATAGGACTTTTGTCGATCCTGGGATGCTTTTATTCTTTTTTCGTACAATTTGAATCTTAGCAGTGGTGTCTTGAATCATTTCAGGGCCTCCAAGGATTTTTTGTCCTACATCACACCAACATAATGGGGTACGGCATTTACAACTATATAATGCTTCATTTTGTGGCATTTTTATTGAAGTGTGGTATCTGTTATTATATGAAAATTCGACAAGAGGTAAGTACTTGTCCTAATTACCACCAAATTCTAGGACACATGCACGAAGCATATCTTCCATTGTTTGGATTGTTCTCTCCGTCTGACCATCTGTCTGGGGATGATAAGTTGTGCTGAGAGCAATCTGAGATCGCAATTCATGTTGCATACTAGCCCAAAAATGAGAAGTGAATCGAGTATCACGATAGGAAATAATATTTAGTGACACACCATGTCTTGCAACAATTTCATCCAAGTATACTTGTACGTATTTCTCCATTGGAGTTGTTTCATGCATGGCAAGAAAATGTGCACTTTTAGTCAGTCGGTCAACAATTACCCAAATGCTATCATTCTATCTAGTAGTTAGGACAAATACTATTGCAGCGAGTTCGAGGTCATGGGTGGGATAATTCTTTTAATAGTCTTTCAGTTGTCTTGAGGCATAGGCTATTACTCTACCACGCTGCATCAACACATAATCGAGTCCCAACCTTGAAGCATCTCTATACACGGAAAAATCATTATCACCTTTTGGGAGTGATAAGATCAGAGCATGAGTCAAAAGATCTTTTAACGTTGAGAAAGCTTTTTCTTAAGCTTCACCCCATTCGAACTTTGCTTCCCTTCGAGTAAGACTTGTGAGATGTATAACTATACGCGAAAAATCTTTAATGAATCTCTGGTAATACCCTGTGATACCCAAGAAACTACAAATTTGAAAAGCATTATGGGGCGCTTTCCAATTCTGAATGGCTTCAATGTTTATACTGGATATTACATGGCCGAGATATTGAATTTGACGAAGCCAAAATTCACATTTGGAGAATTTAGCATATAGTTTCTCCTTTCGAATGAGTTCTAATATTTCACGAATATGAATTACATGATTAGCTTCAGACTTGGAATAGATTATAATTTCATCAACGAATATAATGATAGATTTATCGAGCACTGGACGACATACCCGATTCATCATATCCATGAATACAACAGGAGAATTTGTCAAACCGAATGGCATGACAAGGAATTCAAAATGCCCATAACGAGTATGGAAAGCAGTCTTCGGTACATCCTGCTCATGTACTTTCAACTGATGATAGCCAGACCTCAAATTAATCTTTGAGAAATAGCTAACACCCTAAAGTTGATCAAACAAGTCGTCTAAGAGAGGTAGTGGGTACTTGTTCTTGATTGTTACCTTATTTAGCTTGCAATAATCAATACACATTCACATCGATCCATCTTCTTCTTGACAAAAAATACTGGAGCACCCCAAGGAGAGATACTCAGTCGAATAAAGCCCTTATCAAGTAATTCCTGCAGTTGAATCATCATTTCCTTCATCTCAGCCGGTGCAAGACGATAAGGTGTCCTTGCAATCGGAGCAACACCAGGCATAAGGTCAATTGGGAATTCTACTTGCCTATCTGAAGAAAGTCCAGGCAAATCATCGGGGAAAACATCAGGATATTCATTAACAACGGGAATATCATTTATAGTTTTCTTCCACTCTTTTGAGATATCAATTGTATAGCTAGATAAATAGAACACCCATTCGATATAAATTTACAAGCTTTTAGGAAAGAGATTATTTTAAAGATTTTAAGTCTTTGTTCACCGTAGACATAAATAGGATTCATCCCTTCAGTAAGAATGTGTACTATCTTTTGTAGCACAAGAGTTTTGTACGGTTCTTTGACAACCAATCCATACCGAGAATAATATCAAATTTGGGCAAGAAGATGGGAATCAGGTTAGCAAGAAAATTATAACATTCAATTTCTATGAAACAATCTCTATAGACTTTATCTGCAAGTAATGTTACACTACTCGCTGTATCTACATGAAACGGTTAAGCGAGTGCATAGCAAACAATTTGAAAAGTCAGTGCAAATTCGTCCGACACAAAAGAATCTGAGGCACCAAAATCAAATAAGATGTGAGCAGGTCTAGAGTTGACGAGAAATGTACCTGTCACAACATTTGGGTCTTTAGTGCCTGTTCTGTGGTAATCTAAAATGCACGGCCTTTAGCTTTTGGCACCTCCTCCTTTTTAGTTGAAGTATTTACCGGTTGTTGAACATAAGCTTGACTTCCCACCATTTGACTAGTAAGAGTAGGGCAGAAATGCTTCCTGTGGCCAGTAACACCACAAGAAAAGCATGTAACATTCTTCATTATGCAAATGGGCTTCATCTGTTCTAATTCTCCACATCCATAACAGATCACCGATTCTTTTTTTGTTCTACATTTGCCCTGGTGATTCTTTCCACATTTTCGACATGATAGTGAGTGAAGAGAAAAAGATTGACCTACCACGGCCACGAGAGGTATTATGAGATTGCACTTGTTTGCTAAGATCATATCGAACGGATTGAGCTGGTGGAATAGAGGAAACAGGAACAGTTTGATCAACACGTGGATGCTTCGAAATAGAAAAAGTGGCACCACGTATTTCTAAGTCATGCTCACGCTTTTGGGTATACTAAAAAGATTTATCAAATGACAGAACATCCCAATTAACCATGAAATCGTGGATTTCATAGTGTAATCCTTCCATGAATAACTGAATTTTATCGTCTTCAGTTGGAATATACTTTGCAGCAAACCGTGGTTTTTGATTAAATTGAGTTTTATAATCATTCACAGTCATTCCTCCCTGTTTAAGCTCAATGAATTCTTTCTCCGGTCTTCTCCTTATGTCTAGAGGACAGTACTTTCCTAGCAAGCGAGTTTTGAACATTTCCCAAGATAAAGTCTCTTCGCCATACTTGTTGAGAGCTTCAAATGTTGCTTCCCACCAGACTAAGGCTTCTCCAATAAGCATTGAAGAAGAATAATTAGCCTTGTCTTCGTTTACCACATGAGAAATACAAAATACTTTTTCTGTGTTCTATATCCGAGTAAGAACAAGAATGGGATTAAGAACAGATGAAAACTTCGTAGCACCATTACTCTTGAAAGTTTATGAATGAAGGGCGTTTTGCCTCCCCTTTTAAAGATTCTTTGGTAGCTTTCTCTTTACCTTTATCACTATCCTTTTTATGTTCTTCGAGAGTCTGCCGAATAACACCTGCAAGTTTATCCAAGATTCGCTCCGCACGAGGGGATACTGGACTATTTACTTCTACAGGATGAGTAACTCCACCCACATCTGGTGTATGTCTACTCACCTGTTCAACCATTGTTCTGAAAATTTTGGAGTAATATAGTATTTTAGAATATTATGATTTATCATTACCTAATACTTTAATTAAGTCTTTCCTATCGTTTATATCCATATACCTACAATGAATCTGTTCATATACTAAACTTCCAATAGTTTAAGTCTAAATACCAATCCGTGGGATTTAGTTCACTTAAACTACTACTCTAATACCATGATTCAGAGAACCCCTCTCTAAACTTTACAATATTATTACTCCAAACATGTTACCTGCATATTCATAATATAATTTACAAAAGTCTGGATACAAACCAACTATTGAGATTTTTACAAAGTTTTATATATTACATAACTTCCTAGGAATTTATACACTAAGTACAAAAGTGATAATATTAACTATTCTACATCTTCCAAAAGTACAAGACTATATTGGATGCTTATCACCTGCAATAGTTAAACACTGAGAGGGATAAGCGGGTGACGCTTAGTGAGTTCAATAACCGTTACAATATAACGCTATGTCATATATATATATATATATATATATATATATATATATATATATATATATATATATATAGATATACATCAAGATAACAGGAGCAAAGAGGGACAAAGAACAACAAAGGCGTATGTGTATCATATGATAGGCTTTCCATATCAACCAATGATTGGATTCAAAGATTTACAATCAATGAGATACAATAATTTCTATATGATATACATCAATAAGACTTCAGCCCAGGTGGAACAGAAAATAAACAATTTCTGATTATCATTTTGCTAGAATATACAGGCTTTCAGCCCTACCTAGCCTGATGCCAATACCAAAAGTGATACGAGTCACGTTGTACATGGCCAAAGACACAAACCCAATACCAGAAGTGATATGAGACATGCTCTACATGGCCAAAGGCGTAAATCCAATACAATAATAATACGAGACATGCTCTACATGGCCAAAGACTCAAAGTCAAAACCAAAAGTGATACGAGACATGCTCTACATGATCAAAAGTATAAAACCAGAATAACACAGGAAAACACATTGAACATATATGTCATAACATATAATTGTCCCTATATTGAACTCACCGTGAAATAATCGAATGATAAAATGATAATTTGGGCAGTACTTCGTTTTTTAAAATGAATTTCTTTGACAAAACTGGGAGTTTTCATTGAAAACCGGGCTTTGTGCGTGCAGAGTTTCGACTGAAAATATTATTTTCTCGGGGCCTTTGGGTGCTCTAGGTTTTGCTTCGGGTGGTAGGGTAGTTCCTTAGGCTTCGGGGGTGTTAGGAGAGTTTGAGGGATGAAATAGAGTGAAAAAGTATGAAAATTGTAAACAAATTTCGAAAGGCTCACTTTTTATTTATAGTAGTCCGAAGACTCTCCGTACATTGGGCATAATTCCAGTACGCGGGGTGTACTGTTTAGTGTGGCTCTACGCTAAGCATAAATGCAGTATGTTGCGCGTAGAATGATGCATGGCGTCGGACGTGTCTGCATGTAAATGAAAGGCGATGTGGCTGATTCCGGTCCTTGCTTCCGAGTACGCGGGGCATAGTCTAAGTATGATGGCCGTACTACTTCGTATAAGCCTCAAAGTTTGTGTCTAAAACTTCAAATTTTCATATCTTTCGCATACGGGCTCCGTTTATGACATTCTATATATCCACGCGTAGGTGACATTATAGTCTACAACTTTCGTTTAGACTCTGTCGGCAAATTTTGAATTCATTTTTAATATTATACTTTTAATAGGCCGCGACAGGAAAAGCCCGTTAAAAATTCATAACTTATTCATCTGACGTCTGTTTTCGTCTATCTTTTTACCGTTGAACTACTATTGACGAGATCTTCGCTTCTCATTTAGGTTGTGTCAGCTAAAAATTGCTTGATCTATAATTCGAATTTTGAGTTGTATACAACCATGCTGAATTATAGAAAAATCATAACTTCCTCATACGAAGTCAGATTTGGACGTTCTTTTTATGAAAGTTCTTGGTTTAATGAATACTATGACTTTCATTTAGATCACTAAAGCTGAAAAAGTAGTTTATCATAAACTCACTTTTTATGTCATACGACGTCATGCCGGTTCTGTCGCGAAACTTTGATAAGTCATAACTTCTTCGTTATAACTCGGATTTCAATGAGGTTTTCGCCTAAAAGTTTCTAACGAGATAATTTACAACTTTCTATAACATTATTTCCAACTTAAATGTTATATCTTCGTTAATTTCGATAATTGACTTTTTGAACGGAATCTCATAAGACTTCCCATCATTTTCTGAATGATTCTAAACATAGTTTTACTTCAAATCTCATAAAACTATCTTGTTAGAACTCAACACTCAAAATCATATATTATATAATAATATTCACTTTTAAGCTATCAAGCTTACAAAACACAATAATTATACAAGGTTATTAACGTGTATGTTACAACTGCTTTTTTTTTAACCAATTTGTTGTAACCACATGCTTACAATATTTGGACCACTTTATCTTCGTTCCTTTTCCCAAACATGCAAATAAAAAAGGAGGGGGTGAAGAAGGGGTTGATATCTTTTGTGGGTTGCTAATGAACCAGACTTCATGCTTGGACTAGTGTTTGTAGGGCAAATACTTTCTACATTGGTGTTATGATGGGGAAAATAGTTCCTACATTGATTTCGTTATAATACCCATCAATTATTTAGCAAGTCCGGACGAGAATTCACTAAACTAGGGAAATTGTGTTGATTATGAAGAGCTGAAATGATCCATACCTCCCAAAATGCGATTAAGAATTAAAATATGCTTCTACTTTGAACATGTAACCCCATCAAGTCTTAGTCAATATCCTCGAGCCTAAGGTATACAGTGACATCAAAAGTAGTGGGTTTCAACAGGAAATTTAGTAGCAAAGCATATATATATTCCAATGATGGTGAGGGCTTTGCTTCCTGGTTTTTTGGGTTGCACACGAACAAAAATCCCAAATGAATGGCATAATTGGAAAAACTCAAAACCGTTACCCTTACCTGTTCTTCGCATCAATATCTCTTTGCCTTAAGATCTCTCTCTCTACCTTGATTTCAGATATGTGGGTTGAATAAAAAAATAGAGGTTGGCGATGGTAGTCCCAATACCAGAAAATCTTAAACGGAGTAGGAAGATAAAGGTTGCTCGATTGAGAAGTGGTTTTGAAGCCGTCTATGCTATTAAGTTTAGGAGAGAGAGTGAGAGAGAGAGATAGAGAGAGAGATTGAATGTTAAATAATATATTTCTTTTTTTTTAACAAGACAAAACATCATAAATTGTCTCTGTGGTAGTGAAATAACGAAAATGTCTTCGAATATAATAATTAAATAATAGTAGTGAAATAACGAAAATGTCTTCGAATATTATAATTAAATAATAGTTAACGTCTAAAGGCTGACGACATTAGCAAAAATGACAAAACATCAAAAGTTTTAAAAACATATGGATCATTTGTGAAAATTTTGATCAATAGGGATTAAACCGCAATTATCATTTATTATGTTCTGTCAAAAAATATTTATGTGAAATTTACCAAAGGATTTCAAATATACTTGAATTGTTGGTTATAATATCTTTCATAATTTTTTTTTAAAATAATTAACATGCTGAAAAAATTAAAACAAATGAGCGTTGAATAATACTATAATTTAAGGTAAGATGGGAAGTTATTTGACTAAAGTGTTGTTTGTTTTCTTTTTATATATATATATATATATATATATATATATATATATATATATAAACCACTTCTGATCACTTATTGTTACGCTGAGCAGCACTTGATCATTCGCAGTTGCTTGTTTTTCAGAAGAATTTTAACTTCAAAACTGTTGTAGGTGTACTATGTGGCGCAACAGTACATCATCTGTTTCAAACATCATCACACCTTACTCTAATTTATTACAGCAGTCTACAAATGTTAAAAGACAAACAACATTTTTATTCCATGTTACAGCCGGTTGATCTATCTCGTTGATCTATCTCTTCTACTACGAAGGGTTGGAAGATCATCTATAGAATCATTCATTTTGTTTTCGAAAAGCAAACACTTAAGAGAGTACGATACGATGTTGCATAACACGTGCCATAGTTGTTAAATCAATTTTTTTTTTTAAAAACGAACACGACCCTACGAAAAACTAAATGCTACGTGGTGAAAAGCGATGTAAAAAAATATAATTTAAAAAAAAAACACACACACACGACCCACTTAATTAGCTCATTTGTAATCATAGTAGATAACGTGCCGAAACAAAATCCCATTAGTAGCAGGATTTCGTCATTTTTCTTCCCATCTTCTTCTTCTGTTCACAAACACACAAACTGAGTACCAATGTCTTCAATTTCCTCAGAAAATCAACAAACAAGTGTGTTGCTTGTTACAGCTCACGCTCAAGGTCACATAAATCCCATGCTAAGGTTGGGAAAACTTCTTGCTTCCAAAGGCCTTCATGTCACTCTTACTACCAATGACCTCGCCCTAAAAAACCGATCCTCCACCATCGGCGGCGTCCACCTTGAGTACTTTTCCGACGGCCTACCTGAAGATCACGATCGACTGAACGGCAATATAGATACCTTCATGATTTCGATGGGTAAGTTTGGACCCGGAAGCCTCTCAGCCCTAATCCGAGCCTCCGGTCGTAAATTCGCATGTCTTATCAACACCCCTTTCCTCCCTTGGGTGGCTGACGTCGCCGCTGAGTTTGAGTTGCCCTGCGCCATGGTTTGGATCCAAGCGTGCACAGTCTTTCATGTATTTAACTGTTTTTACAATCGTCTTAACGAATTCCCAACTGAAAACAACCTTGAGATGGTCGTTAATTTGCCTGGGCTTCCATCGCTACGCGCGGAGGATCTACCGTCGTTTGTTCTTCCGTCGAATACCATGTTTACGTTCGATGGAATATTGAAGGAGCTCTTTTATAATTTGCACAAGTATAAATGGGTGTTGGGAAATTCCTTCATGGAGCTGGAGAAAGATGTGATAACGTCGGTTAATGACGCCGGCCTTCCATTTTGGCCCGTAGGACCGATTGTTCCGGCGACCCTTTTTGGGAAGGAAGACGCCATTGACGGCGATCTTAAGGGTTTAAATAAGTTTAAATCCACAACCGAGAGTAACTGTTTGGAGTGGTTAGACAAACAGCATCCGGCGTCAGTTGTTTATATCTCTTTCGGAACACTAGTCTTTTCATCCAAGAGTAATATAGAAAACATAGCAACTGGTCTGAAAATTTCGAAACGACCGTTTCTCTGGGTGGTAAAGCTGCCGGAAAATCAAGAAACTCATCAATTTGATATCTTGGAGGAGATTAAAGAACAGGGTTTGATCGTGAGATGGAGTCCACAAACTGCTGTGTTATCACATCCATCAGTTGGGTGTTTCTTAAGTCACGGTGGGTGGAACTCAATGATTGAAAGTGTCACCGCCGGTGTGCCAATGATTGTTTGTCCGCAGTGGACTGATCAGCCGACGAATGCTAAGCTTGTTACAGATGTTTGGGGCATCGGAGTGAAACTAAATAAGAATCCAGAAGCGTTTTTTGATGGGGAAGATGTGGCACGATGCATGGAGGAGGTTTTGTCTGGGCCTAGATCGGAGGAGTTCAGAAAGAACGGGGCGGAGTTGAAAAGGGCGGCTCGTGAGGCGGTGGCAGACGGTGGTTCGTCGGACAAGAACATCCAATTGTTTGTAGATGCAGTTTCTTCTTGCTCATGAAATGTATGCACTATTATGCTGTGCTTTGTGCAAGATATCTTGTACTTTTCCTTTAGTAATAAATTATTACTGGCTTGTCATTATCAAGATCTGTACTGACTTTTTTGTCATCTTTTATTTATTGTCAAGCACAATCATGCCACTTCAAAACATATTCAATAAATTGGATTAGAGTTTAATATGCATTAAGCTTTTTCTTTTTCTAATGATAAACAAAACCAAATTGGTATCTCCTTTGACTAATCTAATTATTTGTACTGAAAAATGAGATTAAACATAGGGAGTAAATAAGTCAAATCTACAGCCTCAATTACCTGTGCAGTGCATACTACAATTCAAGATTTTGACATTTTTTTGCATAGATGCATATACCGTATATGATGAATTATAAATTTTTTGGAATATGAGATGTGCGTCTATAAGATATGGGTAATCCGTTTCCTTTGTTAATTTTGTATATATACTTTGTTTTATTGTTTAATTGTCTAAAAAGTTATAAGTCTTTTCTTGTAAAAGAAAATTGTAAAAATTTATTACGATTCATAAACCTAGATGCTAACCGTAAGTTAATTTAGATTCATAAGTTTAGTAAGTAATGTTAGTAAACCGATTAATAAACAAAAAGGATAAGAATTTTTGGATATGTTACAGTTTAAGCTTCTTTATATAATTTGGTTTTGAAATATTAGTGGCGTTCCAAAATAATAATAATAATAATAATAATAATAATAATAATAAAAGAAAATAATAATAATAATAAATGAAGAAGAAGTAGCCGCCATCCTAACTTTAATATTGGTATTCTGTTCATAGGTATCATAAGGCCTCCGATGGTACGTCTTACAAAAGACTGTGTGGCTTGGTGGCATCTTGGTCATGTTCATGCACACCACCCGTTGTCATGTGTTGGATTAAATATCTAAGTCTATAATTATATTTAATCCATGTTATTATCACATGTGCGTAGGAGTTAATGAGAGATTCTGTACGTTTAAACACCTAAATTGTCCCTTTCTAAAACTTTCTTCTTTAACTTCCCCGCATCAAAATTTATTGTTGATCTGTTCTTCGGTACTATCATTTTCTTCAAGTGTTAGTCACTCAAAAAGGGGAACTTTGTTGTTGCTATGACCGTTTTCATAAAGATTGATCTACATTTTGCTGGAATTTTTACCAGGTATCCCTCTATTACATACGCAGATGGAGCAGAGCAAAGGTTTGATGATGGTGATTTTGTTGGAATGGACAAGAAGGAATTTGTCGAGTTCCTTGAAACATTCGCATGTGAGATATGTGTGAATGTGTACTATTGCATGCCCGATATCGTTTAACCTGATGGATTAAGGTTAATCGCAAATGACTTGGATTACATGGAACTAATCGAAGTAGGGTATGCTTATGATTGTGTAATCGATGTATATATGGACCATCTTGGTGTTAATGTACATCAATGGATTCTTGAAGAGCAAGCAGAAGTTGGCAGTTCTTTAGACCAATTATCTGGTGCAAATGAAGATCATGAAGAAGTTCACAGTCGTATGGATATGGATGATGGAATCGGCATGCAAGATTTAAATGGTGGTATGGATGATATCCGAGGTCCAAACGGAGATTTGCAAGGTGAGCAAGATGATGACATTCACATGGAAGTGGACAGTGAACCTGATGAGTACATTCCTATGAACAAGACAAAGGATGATGAGTTTCTAAGTAAGTTGTGCCTAATGGAGCAAGTCACCCCCCACAGTCCACCTTATGAAGATACATATGATCCACCACAAGAAGATAAGGTAATTTCTATTGACCAGGCTATTTACAATGAGAAAGTTCATTGGAAAAAGCAAAAACCTATATTAGGTATGAGATTTGTGAGTCCTAACCAACTGAAAAATATGATGTAGCAAATGGTTATTAGTTATGTTACAAAAAAATGATAGTAAGAGACTATTAGTGAAATGTTGTTTTGGGCAGTGCAAGTTTAGGATGTGGGCTTCTTGGATGAGTGAGGAAAAGTCTTTCCAGATAAAGAGTCTCATAAATGAGCATAATTGTGCAAGAAACTTCAAGTTAGGTTCAATTGTGAATTATTTATGGATAGGTACCCATTACACAACACAGTTCTTACAGAAATAAAAGGTTAGTGTGAGGCTACTTAGGGATGAGGTTAAAGAGAAATTTGGTATAGATGTGAGTATAGGATAGTGTAGAAGAGCAAAGAAGTATGCAATTGAACAAATTGAAGGAACACTAGTGGAGCACTATGCAAAGTTGTGGTCATATGGTGAGGAGATTAGAAGATCAAATCCAGGATCAACAGTCAAAATTGACGTCAATCTATGCCGGATGGTAAGAATTATTTTAGCAAACTTTACTTGTGTTTTGATGGGCTTAAGCAAGGGTGGAAAGGGAGTTGCAGAAGGGTTATAAATTTAAATGGATGTTTCTTAAAGGGCATATGTAATGGAGAGCTAATATGTGTTGTAGGAAAAGATGCCAATAATCACATATTTCCAATTGCATTGGCAGTTGTCTGTGTAGAGAACAAAGAAAATTGGAAATGGTTTTTGGAAAACCTTACAGATGACCTTAGACTGGATAATGATTTTGGTATAACATTAATCTCAGATCAGTATAAGGTAAGTTATTTTATTCCTAATTTAATAAATTCTAGTCTCATTTTATATAACATGTTATCATTGTTTCACAAGGTTGTGAGAGGTTGTGAAGGAAATACTGTCTACTGATGAACATAGGCAGTGTGCAAGGCAGATTGTTGCCAACTTTAGGAAAAGATTCAGTGGTGTGCATTATGAAACCATGTTTTGGAAGGCAAGAAAGGAATCCGCTGAGCCTTTATTCAATGCTGCCATGAAGGAGATTGAAGTGCTTAACCCTGCAGCCTTTGCTTGTCTTATGGAAATAAACCCCAAACCATGGAGTAGAGCATTTTTTTTCAAGAGGGAAAGATGTGTGATGCAGTGGAGAATGGCTTATTTGAGAGCTTCAACAGTGTGATAAGGGATGCTAGGAAAAAGCCAATCATCACCATGTTAGAGGAGATTAGATTGTATGTTATGGACAGAATATACAGTTTAAAGATTAAAGGTAGTCCATGCCCTGATTACAAGCCTTACCCAGCAATTACACTCCTACTGAATCAATTATAAAAATCTCAAAGGTACTTTCTAATATTTAAACTCATAATTGTATGTAATTACTTATGTTATGTCTACATTAGGTATTGGCAGGTTTTACCAGTGGTCTAAACCAATTTAAAACAAGAAACATGGTTGAGTCCTATGTTGTTGACCTGGACAAGAAGACTTGCACTTGTAGAGTGTGGCAGCTTAATGGGTATGGATGTGTGCATTCAATTTCAACTATATCATTTATCAATAGAGATGTTCGTGGTTATGTTGATACAATGTTCTATGGAGCAGTCTACAAGAACACCTATAAGTATCTAATTTAGGGGATGAATGGTAGCAATATGTAGCCACCTACTGAATTCATACCACCTCTTCCAAATATGAAGAGAAGAATGCCAGGTAGACCTAAGGTTAACAGAGGAAGAGATGCATCAGAGAAGCTACCAAGGCACACTGTGTCTAAGGCAGGGAAAAAAATCATGCAGTGTGTGTGAAAATGTGGGGTATAACAAGGTTACATGTTCTCAAGTGCAAAAACCTAAAGTTGGTAAGAGGCCTAAACTAAATGTTAAAAAGGAGAACAAGAGTTAATGAAAAAGGTGAAGGAGTAGGAGGTTTCAATGAAAAAGGTGAAGGAGCAAGAGGTGTCAACGAAGGGCAAAAGGGTCAAGGGTGCAAAATTAGTGCATGAAGGGAAAAAGGGTCAAGGAGTAGAAGGTGTTGCTTCTTGAAGGAGATGTAAAATAAATAAATCAGAGAGAATCATAAAGATGAAACTTGCTAAGAGGGTGAAGGGAAAATATGGGAAAAGGAGATACCAGTGCAAACCCATTGGAGCTTAACTATTAGGATCTTATTTCGTTTAAGTTGTTATCTTTTAACTTGGTTGTGTTTGGTTGGATTTAAGTGTTAAGTTTGGAATTGGGTTGTAGTAGGTAATTAAGTTTGGAATTGGACAAGTTGTTATGTTTTAACTTGGTTATGTTGTAACTGACTTTGTTTAATTTGCTTGTTCATATTTCGTGCATACAAACCACATCAAAACTAAAAGATAACAACTTAAATAAAATAAAGCACATTGCAAGTTACATAACAGATTAAACGAAATAAAGTACATTATAAGTTTCAAAACACATCAAAGTGCATTACAAATTACATAACAAGTGGTCAAATTGACCTTCATTACAACTTGTACATGATTAAACAGAAAAAAAAAATACCCAACTACATATTAGGTAAACCTTCAACTTAAAGACCTCATATTGAAGCTTTTTGTTCGACTTAAACAACCCATTTATGATCCCACATTCATTGTTGCACTGCATTTCATCAACCCAAGCTATGAAACTTGAACGAGCATCCTGATTACAACTATTTGCTTAAATTAATACATCTTAAAAAGTAGGGTTAACATCAGAATTTGAATAAATGGTAAATTACCTTTTTCGATCATGCATAAAAGGGCCTTCCTGGGTTATTGTTAGTACGAGATGTTCTTATTATAGCCTCAGCTCCACATCCACATTCCATGTTCTTCATTATGTACCTTCAAAGTGGAGAGTATTTGAAGAAGAAAACAATGTGCTAGAATGAAACTACTTGGTATATATGAAAGGGTAGTACGTGTAAAAGACTATATTAATTACCCCCGATGTGCAAGGAAAGTGGGGTCCCGAACATCCCCGCTTTTTCCTTCTTCCTAATTCTATTACACTTTCAACGGATTATTCACTGAAAATTAACAACTAATTAAGATAAATGTAACAACGTGAATTTTTAAAACAATTTTTCATTTTTCAACATAACATATTTCATAAAATATTCTCAAAACCCAATGTATCAAATAGCATCTCAAATACATCATCTCCCAGAATCTAAATATACTCAATACTCTCTCAGTGTGTACAGATCATGTCGGCGCCTTCGCGCAATCCTCGTTAGTACCTGAAACACATAACACACAACACGGTAAGCATAAATGCTTAGTGAGTTCCCCAAAATACCACATACAACACATAAGCCACTTGAGGCTATAACTCGGTATGACCCTCCGGTCAATGTGTCTCAGCGGGACCCTCCGATCCTGTAGCTCGTTGGACCCTCTAGTCCGGTCTAGCACATTGGACCCTCCAGTCCGGTTTGATCGAGGACCTTATGGCCTCATGGGTCGTTGGACCTTCTGTGCAACACCCCAATTCTTAGGTATTGTTTTAAATGAGATTTCTTGGGTTAAGCCCTACTCGACGAGTTGGTTGCCCTACTTGTCGAGTAGCAGCGGGGTGAGATCGCATGTTAAGTGACCAACTCGACGAGTCCATATTGGGACTCGATGAGTAGGAGCTGGCAGATGAAACCCTAAATCCCGGGGTTTTGCACCTTATTTAAAGGAAACTTAGCCTCCCTTGGGCCTCTTTACAGTTCTAGAGAGTCCTTGAGAACCCTAATACGTGTGTGTGTGTGCCCATTGTGTGTTTGAAACTTGAAAAGAGGATCCTTGGAGGGAGAAGGCTTAGAGGAGAAGGAGATTGGAGCAAGTAGAGTGTGGGAATCAACACTTATCTCAGTTATCATCTTCTAGAGGTACCTAAATCGCCATTTTTCCTTATAGATCTCTTCTATTGGTTGAGTTTAGGGTTTTTGGGGAATATTAAGTTAGTAAGATGAGCTATGGGCTAGATCTGAGGTTGTAACTTCAGATCTGGACACTCCTTGGATTCTAGAAGCATAAAGTTACAGTTTTGGTCATGGTTGAGGTCCCTTTTGAGCATGAAGCTCCATTAAGAACTTAAAATATGCATTTAGAGCCTTTATAGCCATGCATACACGTAAAGTTTGCAACTTTACCTGATAAGCATGCCCTAGAAGCTTGGATCTGTGATTTAGAGCCGCTGCATGGCTCAAAAGAAGTCTGTATTGAAAAAGGACTGAATGGACTTGACGAGTCACAAGGTTGACTCGGCTAGTCACATGAAGATCGCTGAGGACTCGACGAGTTGGATGAACAACTCGTTGAGTTCGATGAAGATTGCCATAAACTCGACGAGTTGAAGAACAACTCGGCGAGTCGGATTGCATTTTCTCCAAGATATGTATGTGTGTGTATTCGTCGAGTTGCAAGGAGGAAACTTGACGGGTGACCTTGAAGTTTGATTGAAAATCTAAGGAACTTAGCGAGTAGCCGAGGGTACTCGGCGAGTAGCCGAGGGTACTCATCGAGTTAAGGTCAACATGGACTGTTGACCTTGACTGAGGACTTTGACTTTGACCAGGGGTTGACTAGTGGGTTATGGAGTACCTTATAAGGTTAAGGACTTATGAGTATGTTGTACTATGATAATAGGTGGTGGAGCTTGTGTCAAGTGATCCGAGAGTTGGAGTTTACCTTTCAAGTCGACATCTGCGAGGTGAGTTATCCTCACTATATCGATAGGGTCTACGGCACCAAGGCCGACCCTTTAGTTGTTATTGTTATGGTATGTTATGTGTGGTTATGATCTGTTAGATCGGAATCAGGGTAGACAGTATGTTATGCTCTTATGCTCCGTAGGGATTGGTATGTTAGTGACCTTGCTAGGTCGGTGCTCTAGTTACGAGAGAATTCTATGATTGATGATCAGTGAGATAGATGTGTTTGATGTTTGTATATGCCAGTATAGGATAGTTATGCGCACGCGGTTATTTTCTTGTTGGTTGGGTTGAGGCGGTCCTGCTTTGTGCTAAAGGCCAACATACCCTATAAGCGGTCCGTGGCGACTGTAGGCCCACATGGTGGACCAGTCATACCGAAGGCTCGTGATAGATCCATACAGACTGTAGGCCCGGTAGGGCGGTCCAGTCAGGCTAATGGCCCAGTATGCATGTTGATTGATTGATTATTACTAATATGGTATTGTCATTGTGGTATTGGTATCTTGGGTGTAGCTCACTAAGCCATCGGGCTTACAGTTTTCAGTTTATTGTTTCAGGTACTTCAGGAGATCATGGCAAGGCGAAGGCATGACTGTACCGCTCCTCATCCTTATGTTATGATTTTGGGACACTCTGATGGATATTGATTTGAAAATAGTTTTGTAAAACAAAAGTTGTTTGATTTTATTTATGATTGAAAAAAGTTTAAATTTGGTGTAAAATTTATGGATGTTAAACTCTTGTCCGGTCTATATATCACATAACATACATATAACACATTGCACATAATCGCAAACATACACATACATATAAGACCCTCCGGTCTACACATAGATACCACTCTAGGTAATGTATAGTGAGAAGACTCACCTCGTAAGATGTCTAGTCACTCTCGTGCCTGATATCCTCGATCTAGCCTCCGCCTATCAAATGATAACACCTCAAATTAATACTCTCTTTATGTTCTCATCTCTAAAGGATGGGTAGAAAACCATTCTACCCCTCCATGGCCTCTCTTAAATCGGTTGACCAAAACCCTAAGGTCCTCGGAAGTCAACCCCAGTCAATGGTCAAATTTGACCAAACTCGCCGAGTGCACTCGTTGACTTGGGGAGTTCATGTGTATACCCTAAATCCTTTTAAGACCTCACTCAACTCGTCAAGATAACCTCCAAAGTCGATGGGTTACCACTGGTCACGAATCACGAGGCAACCCAATCTGACTCGTCGAGTTCTCTCATGGACTCGACGAGTTTCCCCCATGGCTTTACTCATTCGACCTTCTGAGCTCAGATATGTTCCTCTAATCCATAGATCTGGCCTTTTAGCCTTGCTCGGGTGGTACAGGATCTCACAATCATAATCCTTAACCACATCTAACCATCTCCTCTGGTGCATATTCAGGTTGGGCTGATCCATCAGATACTTCAAACTCATGTGGTCCGTGTATATGGTACATCGAACCCCATACAAGTAATGTTGCCATATCTTGAGGGAGAACACCACTGCCCCCAACTCCAAATCGTGGGTGGAGTACCTCGTCTCATGAGGCTTCAGTTGCCTCAATGCGTATGCTATCACATGCCCTCTCTGCATAAGAACCATACCCAACCCTGATATGGACGCATCACAATACACCACAAAATCCTCCATTCCCTCTGGAAGAGCTAACACCGGGGTTTTGCATAACTTCTGGCGAAGTGTCTCAAATGAGGTCTGCTGCTCTGGTCCCCAAGTAAAATTCACACTCTTCCGGGTCAATCTGGTGAAGGGAACAACAATCTTGGAGAAATCCCTGATAAATCTCCGATAGTAGCCGGCCAATCCCAGAAAACTCCTAATCTCGATGGGGGATCTCGGCACCTCCCAACGCATAATAGCCTCAATCCTGGCCGGATCGACCAATATCCCATTCTGGTTAATGAGGTGCCCTAAGAACTTGACGTTTCATACACAGAAATCACACTTGGAGAATTTGGCATAAAGCCTCTCTAATCTCAATACTATGAGGATCTCTCCTAGATGCTCTTCATGCTGCTCTTTGGACTTCGAATACACTAGAATGTTGTCAATGAACATTATCATCGACTGATCCAACATCAACTTGCATACTCTGTTCACGAGATCCATGAACACTGTTGGTGCATTGGTGAGCCCAAAAGGCATCACCACGAACTCGTAATGCCCATAATGAGTCCTAAATGCCATCTTCGGGATATCCTTATCATACACCCTCATTTGATGATATCCTGACCATAAGTCTATCTTGGAAAACCAAGATGCTCCCTGCAACTGATCGAACAAATCATCGATCCTCGGTAGTGAGTAACGGTTCTTGACCGTTAACTTGTTCAACTCCCGGTAATCAATACACATCCGGTGTGTTTCGTCCTTTTTCTTGACAAAAAGGATTGGTGCTCCCCATGGTGAGCTACTCGGTCGAATGAATCCCTTCCCCAGCAACTCCTGAAGTTGCGAGGATAACTCATGCATCTCTGGTGGCGCAAGGCAATAGGTTGCCTTGGCAATAGGCGCTGCTCCCGGAACCAAATCAATGTGAAACTCCACCTGCCTCTCCGGAGGCACACACGACAACTCTTTGGGGAAATCATCCGGGAACTCACGCATTATCAGGACCTCATCAACTGAACTCGACCTCTCGGTGGCAATTTGTGTATCCATCACGTAGGCTACAAACCCTCCGCAGCCCTGCTATAGACTCTGTCTCGCCCTGGCAGCCAAGAAAAATGCTGACCCAAATCGGGTACCCTCTCAATACACCGTAAGTACTCCCCCACTAGGGTCTCGAATGGTCACTAACTGACGCTCGCAATCGATAACAACTCCAAATCGGCTCATCTAATCCATGCCCATAATGACACAGACAGCCCCCATCACAATCGGTACCAAATCTATCAGAAACTCAACACCAAAAATTTTGATTACACATCCTCGAATCACATTCATGGCACACACCGCTCGCTCGTCGGCTATAGAAACTCACAGAGGTCGACTCAACGCCTCTCGTCGAATACTGATGTGCTGACTAAATGCTAAAGATACGAAAGACCGACTCGCACCCGAGTCAAATAACACCAAATCAAGTACAAAAAGCACACGAAAAGTACCTAAGAATACCACAATATAAGCACAATATCTCAAACTCAGCAAAAATAAATAAAAGAATACATACGAGCCACGATATCGGGTGCTGCGCAGACCTCCTCCGCTGTCAATTGGAAGGCTCTCCCGTGAGCCTTCGGTGCCTCGGCCTTCGCTGGCTGGACCTTGGTAGCTCTAGCAGCAAGTGCAAATCCCTGTGTTGATCCCTGAAGTAATTACGGGCACTCAGCCTTCCGATGGCCGGTCTGGTTGCAGTGAAAGCAAACTACAAACCCCTTGGGGCAATCCCTCGCAAAATGCCCCTCCTTGCCACACTTGTAGCACTCCCTTGCTCTGCACACTCGCTCATGGCTCTTTCCGAACTTTCCACAAGTGCGGCCCTTCTGACCCCAAATCTCGAATCAGCGGGCTTTGCCCACTTGGCTGTCGGCTGAGTCTAAACTGGTATTTTGAGTTCAGCAAATGTTCGGTATGTTGAGTTCACCACGAACTCACGAATGTCCCTCCTCAGAATGCTCAGATATCGACTCATGCGTGCCTGCTCAGTAGACATGTGTTCAGGGCAAAACAACACCCTCTCAAGAAACATTAGTGTAATCACAGTCGCGAACTCCGTCCCCTGCTTGAGAGACAAGAACTCTTGTGCCAACCGTTCCCTCTCCACCGGGGGAACATACTCATCTCGAAACATGGTGGTGAACCTCCCAGGTCACCATTGTAATCTCTGCAGAAGTGAAATTAGCCGTCACAAATTTCCACCAATCATTCGCTCCCAAGCGAAGCTCATTAAAAGCAAACCGAACCCTCAGATGCTCCGCACAAGAACGTGTGTAGAAGCATCCCTCAATGTCTGAAATCCACCTCATCGCGGCTATCGGATCCTGATTCCCATCAAACCCTGGTGGCTTCGTGTTGCTGAACTCTCAGTACAGCAACGAGTCACCCCCCTGTGGCCTTGCGGCAACAACAGCTGCTGTGGCTGCAGCAGCAACCACCTCGGTAACAACAGTGTACCTCGCATCAAACGTATCAATCAGTGTGGTCTTGATAGACCCAAACATCTCCTGAATGGCCTCCCAGATTGTTGTGACCATCTCGTCATGTATCATCCGAAGAATCTCCTCGTCGCTAACGTCACTGCCCCCTGGAGTGTGGCGTGTCCCAACCATGATGTCTCCAAAACACAACACAAGAGATATCAGAGACTCACTCGAGTATACTCGCACTCGATACTCAACCCTACTTGTTCCTTGGTACCCGAAGGATTCTTACTTAGATTGTTCACTGACCCAGTGTCTCCAACAGTACGATCCATATACTACCTTCAACACCGCTTCAGTATTCACCCCAATTCCTCCTCCTTGGATCCCAGATCGCAAGTACTCTATATCTTTCTAAGCGCAAGCTACTCTCTAGTAGACCACTCATAAGCTCCTCGCTGCTACCTACTCACTCTTGAAGAATCTCAAAGTAGCAGTAATCCCCTAGGCTTAGGGGTGTCGAACAGGTAAATTTTTCGGGTTTCGGGTAGAATAGGTCGGGTAGAACGGGTATTTCCCTAAGAAAATAATACCCGATACCCAACCTATATTGTAATTCGGGTTTTCGGGTTTCGGGTATTTGGGTATGAGGTCGGGTCGGGTAATTATCGGGTATACCCGAAAATTTCTTAAATGACACTTATTGATAATTTTTATTTTTTATTTTTTCATGTTGGTTGGTTTAATAAAGAATCGGGTAGGAAAATACTCCATACAGTTAACAAGTACATATATAATAACAATACAAATCATTATAATATGTAATGTACTTTTTAATTCTATTTTATGTGATAGTGAGAAACTGAGAATTGTGATGACAGTTCAGGACTTTAGTTTCAACGTCGTAATCCCTTTGCAAGTTTGTGTCGACTGTCGAGATGTCTTTCATAAGAAGGAAATGAAGGGTTTTGTATTATTTGAAGTGTGCGTACATGACTGCATTGCATATTTGATATTTAAAAAAAAAACGAATTCGGGTATACCCAAAAATAAATATTCATACCTAAAACCCGACCTATATAATTATTGGGTTAACCTATTACCCGAATGTTCATACACGTTACCGTTCTACCCGGCCCATTCTACCCGAATTCGGAACGGGTCGGGTGGGTAGAACGGGTTTCGGGTTTTTTCGACAGATCTACCTAGGCTAAGGCATCACAAATCAGGCCACTCTAGTCCTAGATATGAATACCTATCCTACTCTAGCATGCATAACATATCACATAATATCACATAATGTAAGGGTGTTTTGGAAAATCACCGTTCTGGCACTGGTTGATCGTGCACACTGCTCCGTTCTGCTTGTCACAAAATCTCTTATCGGAAAAATTGTTTATTTTATGAAAATTTCTCTCAAATCCTCAGTTTAAGTTCAGATACGCCCGACGGTGCATCCGAATCCCTCAAACCAAGGCTCTGATACCAACTTGTAACAACGTGAATTTTTAAAACAATTTTTCATTTTTCAACATAACATATTTCATAAAATATTCTCAAAACCCAATGTATCAAATAGTATCTCAAATACAAAATCTCCCAGAATCTCAATTTACTCAATACTCTCTCAGTGTGTACAGATCACATCGGCGCCTTCCCGCGATCCTCACTAGTACCGGAAACACATAACACACAACACGGTAAGCATAAATGCTTAGTGAGTTCCCCAAAATACCACATACAGCAAATAAGCCACTCGAGGCTATAACTCGGTATGACCCTCCGATCAATGTGTCTCAGCGGGACCCTCCGGTCCCGTAGCTCGTTGGACCCTCTAGTCCGGTCTAGCTTGTTGGAACCTCCAGTCCGGTATGATCGAGAACCTTCTGGCCTCATGAGTCGTTGGACCCTCTGGTCCGGTCTATATATCACATAGCATACATATAACACATTGCACATAATCGCAAACATACACATACACATAAGACCCTTCGGTCTGCACATAGATACCACCCTAGGTAATGTATAGTGAGAAGACTCACCTCGTAAGATGTCTAGTAACTCTCGTGCCTGATATCCTCAGTCTAGCCTCCGCCTACCAAATGATAACATCTAAAATAAATACTCACTTTATGTTCTCATCTCTAAAGGATAGGTAGAATACCATTCTACCCCTCCATGGCCTCTCTTGAATCAGTTTGCCAAAACCCTAAGGTCCTCGAAAGTCAACCCCAGTCAATGGTCAAATTTGACTAGACTCGCTGAGTGGACTCGCTGACTCGGCGAGTTCACGCTTATACTTTGAATCCTTCTAAGACCTCACTCGACTCGTCAAGCTAACCTCCAAACTCGACGGGTTACCACTGGTCACGAATCGCGAGGCAACCTGATCCGACTCGGCGAGTTCTCTCATGGACTCGGTGAGTTTCCCCCATGGCATTACTCATTTGACCTTCTGAGGTCAGAGCTGTTCCTCTAATCCATAGATCTGGCCTTTTAGCACTCAAAAGTTACGTAAAGGTCTGAACTTGATGTCCATGCATGGCACATCAAGCTCTATTTGATGAGATAACCACTTTAATGGTGTTTTAGGCTCAATATACTCATGGAACTACATAAAGCTAAGCTCAAGGGACTCTCTGGACCTATCAAGGTCCATATTTAACGTCTAAATCGAAAAGGGACCTCTCATCTTCATAACCTAGCTCCAAAAGAGGGTAAAGAACCCAAAATCCATGAGATCTATTCAATACAAGAGATTAGGTGAAGATTTGTACCTAATACAGAAGTCTGGAGTGAAATAGCAGCCAATCCCACGACCTCCTTGATTCCAACCTTGAAACTCTTCTCCTTCTCTTCAAAGAACACACCAAGAAGCTCACAAAAGTTCTATTTCTCACTCTAAGCTCTCAATTGCGATCAGGGTTTCACAGGGGTTTGTGTGGCCACAAATGAAGGCCATAAGGGCCTTTAAATAGGTCCCAAACTCGGGCAATTAGGGTTTTCCTCATCAGCACCGACTCATCGAGTCGGATACCAGACTCGACGAGTCCATTCATTAAACTCGTTATCTAAACACGACCCTACTCGACGAGTTGAGGCACCAACTCATCGAGTCCCTCCAATTAATTCAAAATAAATAATTAAAATAGCATACCCGAAAATCCAGATGTTACAATAAAAAAAATCAACAAATAACATCACCCAACTTTACAAAATGCCTAACATTTAGATAGGTCTTTCATTAATCATTGGATTTCACTTACAAAATGTATGTCATTTAGAGAGGTATTTTACATATGTCGGCAAAAAAACACAAATACCAAAAAAAACACATACACAAACACTACATATTAATAACCTTCTTAACCATGAACCGCCTTAGCTGCAAATCAACCCATCATCCATAAACACTACATATTAATAACCTTCTTAACCATGAACCGCCTTAGTTGCAGATCAACCCATCACCCATGCTTAACAAGAAAATGGAGCACAACCACCAACAACAAGAGCATCCCCACCATCATGCCACCCATAGCAACGCCAACGACTTTAAACTTCTAATCATGGTCATCCAGCTTGTGCTAGAGACTGATGTGGTCGATCCTGCAAACGATATACTCATGTCCAAGCTACCACTTCAACCTTTTCATTTCACTTTAGTTTTCTTTAATCTTCAGACCACAATCATAGAAAATTGAGTGTAGCACATTGTAGTTGATGTCTTCACCAAATTTTAAAGAGTCGGGTTGTAACATCTCAAAAATACGGGCCAAAATTTTCATTTTTAAATACGTCATTATAAAACCAACAGTGTGATAAAACATCTGTAATACCATGTCATGTCAAAACCGAGTAGGAATAATCAAACGATTTATCATAAAACAATATCAGAGTGTAATCCCAAAGATCTCATGTGCGGAAAACCATAGTGTGATGCACTGCGATCAAGCCGACTCCTTTCCTTTAAACACGAAGTACCTGAAACCAAAACTGAAAACCGTAAGCACGAAGCTTAGTGAGTTCCCCCATCATACCACATACCATACAATCATATAATGAACAGCTAGGAGATACGGGCCTCACCCACGCTCATGGAGGTACGGGCCTCACCCACACTCCGCTAGCTAGGAGATACGGGCCTTGCCCACACTCCACTATCTCTGAGATACGAGCCTCGCCCACACTCAGCCACTAAACCATAGCATACAAGTATATACAATCATATACTAAATAGCTAGGAGATACGGGCCTCGCCCACACTCATGGAGGTACGGGCCTCGCCCACACTCCACTATCTCTGAGATACGGGCCTTTACCACACTCAGCTACTATCACAAATATCATAACACAAACATACTATCAGACATAACTGGGGTGTCCGAACTACCCTTCGGTCCTAACAACCGAACTCTACTACTATCACATACAACATATCATGCCAGCATATAACATATCGAGTAGTAGCAAACCTAGATGATATCACAAAGACAATCATCTAACATACAACTCCTACTGGTGGGCCGGCATTGTGGTTGTAGACCCACCGCTACTGGAAGGTAACTCACCTCACACTGCTGAAGTCCCGTAGACACAATCCCACATTGCTGAAGTCCCGCAGACTCAACCCTAGCTGATGGCTGACAGATTCCCGATATGTCAATATCAAAACATCACCCAATTAATAATTGGATCACACTACATAACCATAAACACTTACTTTGGATAATTACATTACCCCAAGCTTGGCTTATTCAAGCCCAAGGCCCAATCTGTAGGCCCAAAGTCAACTAGGAATCAAAGCCCAACACATGGCCCAATTTTCCAAATTGGGCCTAGGCCTATACATGGTCTCATTCTAAGGCCCAACATCATATACTCATTAAGGCCCAAACCTTGGCCCATCTATGGCCCAATTTTCCAAATTAGGCCCAAGCCCCTTACATGGGCCTTACCCTAGGCCCATTAAATTACTATAGACCATTAGCTTGATCTTGGATAGTCCATTTAATAACCCAAATCATCAAGGCCCAATAGAAAGGCCCAACAATAAACCCAAACGAAATTGCGGTTTCACATAAAATGATGATTAGGGTTAAGTTTCCTACTTAACCCATTAAGGACTTAATCCATTAAATCCATTATCGCTTAGATTAATCTTTGCCAAAGTTTATTATTTAATATCTCAAGTTATTAAATAATTCTTGTGTGTCACGCTTAATTCCCTAAATTAAGATTTATTAGCATTAGGGTTTTTCCAACACAAATACTAGCCCATTATTAACTTGTTGGACTTTTAGGCTATTAGGGCTTTATTGGGCCTACCAAGCCCACTAGAATATCATTGAGCCCAATAGGGTTTTATTGGGTCAATTAGAGTCCATTAGACTCATTAGGGTTTCACTAAGCCCATTTGGCTTCATTGGGCCCATTAGGCTAACAAGGCCCATTAGGGTTTCTAGCATCCCCAATCGAGTCAACTCACAAGACAAGCACACCGCCACCCGACACGGCGGCCGATGGTGGTTAGAGTTTCATTTCATTATTTCGATTTCTAGTTACATCTTACAAAAAAATAATCAATTAACACATACACACCCACTATGTTAATAACACACACAACCACCTATTGGTGGCCGGCGGTGGCGTATGGCGGTAGCCACCACCTCACGGTGGTAGCTGTGCATTCCCTTCAAATTCATACCAAGGGTTTCACACCCACACATTACGACACACACAAAGCCCTGAAACAGTTACACCACCACCCACCTAGAGGTTCATGGTGGTGGCAGCGATAAACATGTCGTCAGCAGCAACACAAGCGAACAACAGCAACGGCGGCAGGGCGGCAAAGCAACCATGAAAAGAGCAACAACAAAAGGAGGAGGCGCCTGCTCGTGTCCCCCTCGACGATTAAAATAGCAACGCTGTTGGGAGGCCGACAACACACTCCGACAGCAACATTATTGGCTTGGAACGACAGCAAACAAGCCCCGACATCGGACTTCAACTGCCTCGGTTCCTCCAGCGACAACTCGGAAGCATAGAATCTGAGATAGTGGCAGCGGCAGGTTCGTTATAGCGGCTTCGGTGGTCGGCGGCTCAATGGTGGTGGTGCGATGCCGGGAGATGAAGAAGGAGGCGACAAACGGTGGGAGGCATAAGGGGGTATGGGAGTGATGGTTGTACACAGGATCCATAGGGTTAGGGTTTGTATGGGCTTTATACCCGGTCCTTACAAACTTGCAGCCATAATGGCACAAATGGTCCCTCCCTCCATAGAACAATTCGAAATAGACCCCATATTTACCCTTTAAACCCTCAGCATTAAATCCTTTACAATTCAGGTCCGGTTTTTACTAAAACAACCCCTCCTCTACAAACTCTTTTCAAATGAAATCCTAATAATTACCAAATAATCCCTGCCCTCATAATTCTTTACGGAACCCATCCGAAACATAGACTTTTAACCCCCAACTTCTAAAATATTTACAAGTTGCTCCTCGAAATCACACCTTGCTAAATAATTATAAGTTTTAGGGCTATGAGCCATCCATTAATTAATTTATTTGTTTAATAAATAAACGGGGTTTTACAACTCTCCCCCACTTAAATTAGATTTCATCCTCGAAATCATTCCTTACCATTCCTTACTCGCCCAACCACTCTAGTAGCATGGTCACCAACTTGGGCACACCCTAGCCTTCCTAGGGTAGCCATGACCAACCTCGTAAGGCCCTACAATCCGTAGATGAATGAGTTTCTCGCAACTAGGTAACATTTACTCGATCTGAATTTGTTGTCTCGAGATGGTCTGAATCCCTGGCAAACCACTCATACTGAATCATTATCGTTGGACCCAGTCCACTTTATCCTTCGACCGACTACTCAATTTCCGATAACTCGAGGTTCCCATTATAAAATAGGATCACCGACCTAATCATCTCTGTAGATCACTTGTACCTGGCCGAGGCCCAGATACTCCTATTGTGAGTGACTTCTCACTCTGCAGTAAACCAGCTATTCCATGTGTACTTGCAACCTAAGACACAAGTACTAATACTGCCCAAACGCTGAAACTGCCCGAACACAGAATTGCCTGAAGCAGTATGTTGCCACACGGCTACTTTCCAAAATTTAATGAGACCTCCCTGATCCCCATTCGTTCACTAATTATCTGAAATATCGGGTTCCTGCCCGGCTGCGGAGCCAATGGACTCCCACCTAGTCGCCTTAAACGACTTCTGAACGAAATCCTTCTCTGGAACTAGTTGCCACTGAGGCTCTAACAACCCCCGATCTAACCGATCGGGTCCATGCGTCGAATCCTGTCATCATCAAACCCAAGGCTGAAAGTGATTGCTACCTAACCAATGGTAGCCTTATCTCACATGTCCTGAAGCAGTCCGTTGCTTTTCTGATCTCATAACTGTAGTGACGCTCCTACAATCCTATCACTGGCTCAACTAGATCTAATCCATCTGGGTAATTCCGAAATCCAATCCGTGGATTTCCTTATCCCTTCTGCTACACCCGAACTGGTGGGTACTACTGTTCCTTTCGCATTCTAAAAACATGCTCATGCCATCTATCAACCTAGTGGATGCTATGGCTACACCCGCAGACTTACAACACTCTATCACTATCCAGATGCTAATGAATGCTACGGCTACACCCGTAGACTTACAGCACTCTAACACTATCTGACTGCCTGGTGAATGCTACAGCTACACCCGTAGACTTACAACACCGCTCACACTATCTGCTGCTAGTGAATGCTATGACTACCCCCGTAGTCTTACAACACTTTCCCAACTGAGTCGAACACGCACTCGACTTAACCTCAACCGAACTCGAGTCCTAACCGGAACTCTAACCTGGTTGCCGAAACCTGCTATCACGTGACCCCACTATATTAGTACCGTACCCATGACTGTGATCAAAGCGTCACACTAAACCACTAAATCATCTACACCCTCTGGCAGGGTAAGAATCGGTGCCTCGCACAACCGCTGTCTAAGAGTCTTGAATGCTGCCTGCTGCTCAGGGCCCCAATGAAAGGTCACCGACTTCTTGGTCAGTCGGCTCAAAGGAACCGCAATCTCGTAGAAATCCCATATAAATCTCCGATAATAACTTCCTAGACCCAGCAGAATCTGAATCTCAGATGGAGACCTCAGAATCTCCCACTGCATCACGGCCTCTATCTTGGCCGGATCAACTAGAATACCCTTATGGTTGACAAGGTGGCCAAGAGATTGCACCCCGCGCAACCAGAACTCATATTTATAGAAAGTCTCTCCCCCACTTAGATTCGACTAAGTCTTCACGGCATGCGAGAATTGAAGGATTCCCAATCCGTCTCGCTTTCTAATATCCCACCGATGACAAAATGTGCTTACCAATGCTAGCGTTTAATCACCGATTAAACCTTAAGATTGCCCATCCTCTGAAATCTTGAAGAGTGCTCTTGAAATTTGTTCCATACTGACACCTCAATTCATCTCCCAGGCTGACAACTGAAGACCTTAATCTTCACTCTGGCTGATGAATCCTCGTTCTCATTTCCAATCATGCAGTACCACTGAACTCTGACCGAGCACAGCCCATGCAAAAAATACAATTCTCTTGAACATGCTATGACCCACCACTTTTGCATCTAACACCTGCGACTAACATTATCCTTTTAATGTCACCAGCTCTGTCCTAGCAACGGTAGTGCCTTGAACTCCAAAATTCATCCATAGACAATTGCCGACCATACCTGAACAAGGATAGAACCTCTGAACGCTGACTTCATTGGAGAACATTCACTCCAACCCTGATCGAGTATCCTTAAAATAATACTCCTGCATAGATCCTGACAAAGATCCGAAATGATAACGGTGCGCGTGGAACCCACTCCACAAGGTCCTTCCCTCTGTAGGTTCATCAAGGACCTTTCGGCATTCAAGATGGCATATACGGTCCTTGATAACCGAACACTAGCAGAAAACTGACTCGAGATCCGACTTATCCAAACTCACTCGCAATCCCAAAGCGATACGTATTCCCAATGTCCATCAAATAAGATGACATACCCGCAATATCTGGAGGAATACCGATCCCCTTCTGCTAACATGACCAATCTTGCTACCCTGTAGCAGCCTGAACCCTTGGAGCGATAAACTCCCTCGTGTACTTTCTTGTATGCGCTGCACTGACTCAGGCCCTGCTGGCCTTTCACCCAATGATCAGAAGTCATGGGTCATTTCTCGAGACCCTCTACTATACGCACCTGGCACTCATCTCTCTTTCCAGGGTGCTCCCAAATCGATCCCGCATTTGCAACTCTTGGGAATCGTATCCTTCAGGGTCTGACACCCTGTCACGCTCACTAGCTCGCTTGCCAATGGCTAAGCTGCAACAACTGGAACATCCTCTGTCCCCAAACTGTGTCACAAACTCTTCCCTGAAGCTTCTTAGATTCTCCAAGACTCTCGATGATTCGAGTATGGGTCCTGTGCTTTCAGTAGTACGGGCCCAATACTACCTTCCACACCTATCTATACTTTCCTCAGCAATCCTCCCGGATCCTCCGAGTCACTTCCTCAACTGGTACACCAAAGTCTAACTAAGCCTCACTTCTAACTCACTGAAATATATCCTAGGCTTCCCTAGGTCCCCGAACTCACCAGTCCTCAGCTGCTGAAAGATTCCCAGTATTGTCAACTAGCTACTTCATGAATATAGCCACATGCAATAGAGATCAGATAATCCTTCGAGTAAAAGACCCATCCCTAGAACGGTTGGACTCAGACAAGAGTTGCGCAATAGGATCAAGTCTCGCACTCTGGGATTATCCAGCTTGTGTCCCATGTGACCTAGCATATTCATTTAATAGTTAACTCACATTACTAAGAGTCCCACAAAGCACAGAGCAAGCAGCATTCAGACAATGGGAAATCTAACCATCATATTCCAATAAAATCATTCTATCCTCTAATCAGGAATCTGTACATGCAATTCAAAGGCTCATACAATCAGGCATAACCTAAACAGGCTATCCTATCACTGACTGATCAGTACTACCATGCAAGTCTACAAGCATATACAATAGGCATATAAGGCATCCTCCTAGATCCTTAGCCCTAAGCTAGCATGCAATTCTCATAATCATATCATATCATAACATCTCATAACATGTACGGATATCTTGGGGAAAACTTACTTGAGCTCAGCTGATTGCACGCATCACACACCTTGTTCTTTCAAAGTCATTTTCTCTTTTCAAACTTCTTTGTATAAAATGCTTTTACTTTTGAAAATTTTTATACCAAGCCCTTAGTTTGAGTTCAGACACACCTGAGAGTATGTCCAAATCCCTCAAACCAAGGCTCTGATACCAACTTGTAACATCCCAAAAATACAGGCCAAAAATTTCATTTTTAAATACGTCATTATAAAACCAACAGTGTGATAAAACATCTTTAATACCCTGTCATGTCAAAACCGAGTAGGAATAATCAAACGCTTTATCATAAAACAATATCAGAGTGTAATCCCAAAGATCTCATGTGCGGAAAACCATAGTTTGATGCGTTGCGATCAAGCCGGCTCATTTCCTTTAAACATGAAGTACCTGAAACCAAAACTAAAAACCGTAAGCACGAAGCTTAGTGAGTTCCCCCATCATACCACATACCATACAATCATATAATGAACAACTAGGAGATACGGGCCTCGCCCACGCTCATGGAGGTACGGGCCTCACCCACACACTGATAGCTAGGAGATACGGGCCTTGCCCACACTCCACTATCTCTGAGATATGGTCCTCGCCCACACTCAGCCACTAAACCATATCATACAATTATATACAATCATATACTAAACAGCTAGGAGATACGGGCCTCGCCCACACTCATGGAGGTACGGGCCTCGCCCACACTCCACTATCTTTGAGATACGGGCCCTGCCCACACTCAGCTACTATCACAAATATCATAACACAAACATACTATCAGACATATCTGGGGTGTCCGAACTACCCTTCGGTCCTAACAACCGAACTCTACTACTATCACATACAACATATCATGCCAGCATATAACATATCGGGTAGTAGCAAACCTAGATGATATCACAAAGACAATCATCTAATATAAAACTCCTACTGGTGGGCCGTCATTGTGGCCGTAGACCCACCGCTACTGGAAGGTAACTCACCTCACACTGCTAAAGTCCCGTAGACACAATCCCACACTGCTGAAGTCCCGCAGACTCAACCCCAGCTACTGGCTGACAGATTCCCGATCTCTCAATATCAAAACATCACCCAATTAATAATTGGGTCACACTACATAACCATAAACACTTACTTTGGATAATTACATTACCCCAAGCTTGGCTTATTCAAGCCCAAGGCCCAATCCGTAGGCCCAAAGTCAACTAGGAATCAAAGCCCAACACATGGCCCAATTTTCCAAATTGAGCCTAGGATTATACATGGTCTCATTCTAAGGCCCAACATCATATACTCATTAAGGCCCAAACCTTGGCCCATCTATGGCCCAGTTTTCCAAATTAGGCCCAAGCCCCTTACATGGGCCTTACCCTAGGCCCATTAAATTACTATAGACCATTAGCTTGATCTTGGATAGTCCATTTAATAACCCAAATCATCAAGGCCCAATAGAAAGGCCCAACAATAAACCCAAACGAAATTGCGGTTTCACATAAAATGATGATTAGGGTTAAGTTTCCTACTTAACCCATTAAGGACTTAATCCATTAAGTCCATTATCGCTTAGATTAATCTTTGCCAAAGTTTATTATTTAATATCTCAAGTTATTAAATAATTCTTGTGTGTCACGTTTAATTCCCCAAATTAAGATTTATTAGCATTAGGGTTTTTCCAACACAAATACTAGCCCATTATTAACTTGTTGGACTTTTAGGTTATTAGGGCTTTATTGGGCCTACCAAGCCCACTAGAATATCATTGAGCCCAATAGGGTTTTATTGGGTCAATTAGAGTCCATTAGACTCATTAGGGTTTCACTAAGCCCATTTGGCTTCATTGGGCCCATTAGGTTAAGAAGGCCCATTAGGGTTTCTAGCATCCCCAATCGAGTCAACTCACAAGACAAGCACACCGCCACCCGACACAGCGGCCGATGGTGGTTAGAGTTTCATTTCATTATTCCGATTTCTAGTTACATCTTACAAAAAAATAATCAATTAACACATACACACCCACTAAGTTAATCACACACACAGCCACCTAATGGTGGCCGGCGGTGGCGCATGGCGGTAGCCACCACTTCACGGTGGTGGCTGTGAATTCCCTTCAAATTCCGACCAAGGGTTTCACACCCACACACTACGACACACACAAAGCCCTGAAACAGTTACACCACCACCCACCTAGAGGTTCACACGGTGGTGGCAACGATAGATACGTCGTCAGCAGCAACATAAGCGAACAACAGCAAGGGCGGTAGGGCGGTGAAGCAACCATGAAAAGAGCAGCAACAGAAGGAGGAGGCGCCTGCTCGTGTCCTCCTCGACGATTAAAATAGCAACGCTATTGGGAGGCCGACAACACACTCCGACAGCAACATTAGTGGCTTGGAACGGCAGCAATACAAGCCCCGACATCGGACTTCAACTGCCTCGGTTCCTCCAGCGACAACTCGGAAGCATAGAACCTGAGATAGTGGCAGCGGCAGGTTCATTACAGTGGCTTTGGTGGTCGGCGGCTCAATAGTGGTGGTGCGACGCCGGGAGATGAAGAAGGAGGCGGCAAACGGTAGGAGGCATAAGGGGGTATGGGAGTGACGGCTGTACACAGGATCCTAAAGGTTAGGGTTTGTATGGGCTTTATACCCGGTCCTTACAAACTTGCGGCCATAATGGCACAAATGGTCCCTCCCTCCATAGAACAATTCGAAATAGACCCCAAATTTACCCTTTAAACCCTCAGCATTAAATCCTTTACAATTCAGGTCCGGTTTTTACTAAAACAACCCCTCCTCTACAAACTCTTTTCAAATGAAGTCCCAATAATTACCAAATAATCCCTGCCCTCATAATTCTTTACGGAACCCATCCGAAACATATACTTTTAACCCCCAACTTCTAAAATATTTACAAGTTGCTCCTCGAAATCACACCTTGCTAAATAATTATAGGTTTTAGGGCTACGAGCCATCCATTAATTAATTTATTTGTTTAATAAATAAACGGGGTTTTACACGGGTGAAGGTGGTGAAGCCGATATTGTTGCTCTTTAAGGGTTCTTCTAGAGGATTGTTTTCCCGAATATGGTAAACAAGTTTCAGATTTGTTTTACTTCAAACCCCACATGCGTATATCCCCTTATAATTCGAGAGTTGTGCTTGGGACTAAATCGAATCGACAATGTAAGGTTGTTGGTGGAAATTAAAGACGGTAATTACTATTTACATGTGCCAGCTTCTGTATCATCGAGTCAACTTAGTATTGACTCGGTGAGTTACCCCATATGTATACATGGCAAGTGACGAGGCAGGTTAACCTGCTAAAATGGGAAAGATGACTTTCCCAGTCGGTAAATAACAAGTTTATGCCCTTAAAATGCAAAAAATAGTCACGAGGGACCATTTAAACCCTTATACGTAACTTTGTTGGGCTACAGTGACAATAACCCTTTGATTATGAGCATGGTCTTTTTGGGTTGCCTTCACTCATGCAACTTGATAGGATGACTAGTGGAGAGAAAGAGAGAGTAGGATTTATTATATGAATAAAAAAATTGGTACTCAAAAATGATTTTATTAATATATTACAAGATTAATATATTATTTGGAAATCACATTATTAATTAGTAATTAATCAGAAATTAATTTGATATTAATTTTGGGATTAAAAGGAACTGATTAATAATTGAGGGACTAGTTTTGCAAATCATTGATAGTTGCAAACTTGGGCTGATGGACTCCTATGGGAAGACTGGATGAAGTCTATAGGAGGCCCTATAGAATTCGTCAAAGGCTTATATTATTTAGGACCATGGACTACTTAAGGCCTAAGCAAGGAAATTAGGGTTTTCACCTGAAAACCATAATAGCTCCAACTATATAAGCCCTCTAAGCCTAAGGATTTCGGCCCCTACTCTATTCTAAGAGAACTTGGCTGATTTATTCTTCTCTCCTTCTCAGCCTTGTTGTGTTGAGTGTTTGTGACTCCATTAGATGTGCAAGACTTGGGGCACTAAGCTTTCAAGCGTCAAGGTGGTTCTTGTTATTACTACATAAGTAGTGAGGTAATGATCTAACCCTAGTTTTATACACGATTTTGAAATTTGTATGCTAGTCCATAAGGGTTATTGCTTTGGTGTTCATATTTGCATATTCGATAAGGAAAAGCATAGATCCAAAGCAATTAAGGTTGCATGATCACATAGGATTGTAGATATGCTCAAAACCCTTCAGTAATATCAAAGTTTAGGACGTTTTTTAATTGAATAGATGCAATAGTGATTTGTTCAAAGCTGTAGAAAATCAAAATCCACTATCTGATCAGGGAACTCGACGAGTTCAAAGTAGAACTCGATGAGTTCAGCGCCCAACTCGACAAGTTGACTCGTCTGTATGTAACATCCCAAAATTTATAGCCAAAAATTTCATTTTTAATTAGGTAGATTATAAAAACAGTAGTCTGGAAACATCATCAGTGTCATTCAAATCATACTCAAACCTAAGTGTCAGAAATCAAAAACCATAACATGTCATAGTAAAACAATATTAGAGTACAATCCCCAAGGATCTCGTAATGCGGAAATCATAGTGTGATGCGTTGCGATCATGCTGGTTCCTTTCCTTTTGAAGAAAAAGTACCTAAAACCAAAACTGAAAACCTTAAGCATGAAGCTTAGTGAGTGCCCCAAATACCACATACCATACATATTAACATACTGCCTAGCATATCTGGGTGCTGGCCTACCGCTTCGGTCTCTTTCAACCAAATACTATCTAGCATATAAGCACATAAATCACATATGGTCATACATAACCATGAGCCATACATATATCATAATTAATAAAGATGCTATGTACCGAACATAGTCTTGCCATTATGCCACGGGCCGCACGTGGTCTTTCTTGCCAAGCCGAGGGCTAGCCCTCGGTCTTACAGACAAGTGCTAGGAGCCACCTCCTGGTCTTCCATGCAAGCATCACAAAGACAACTAGCATACATACTACTCTACTTAGCCTATTTAAAACAATGTCCTAGAAGCCACCTCCTGGTCTTTCATACATAATGCCTAGTGCTAACCCCTAGGCCTTCCTACAATACATAAACCAAATGGGTCGGCATTAGTTCCTTCAACCCATACAAACAGTGAGGAGACTTACCTCACACTACTGAAATCTCGCAAATAAATCGTTGGATGGTGGCTGACAGATCCCTAAACTGTCAACATCAAAACAACACCCAATTCATAATAGCTTCCAATGCATAACCATAACTATATACTTGGGGTAAAGAGACTATTTTACCCCTAAACTAGCTTGGATCATAATCAAGGCCAAACTCAAAATTTGGAGGCCCAAAAGCCAAATGATAAATCAAGGCCCAGTAAATGAACCGATTTTCCAAATTGGGTCCAAACCTCTACAAGGTCTTACTTTAAGTCCCAACCATTTATTCTAGTCCAAATATTTGGCATTTCGATGGGTCAATATCTCATAATCATCAAGGCCTAATTATGGCCCATCTATGGCCAAAATTTCCAAATTGGACCCAAAACCCTCACGTGGGCCTTACCCTAAAGCCCATTAAAATATTCTAGTCCGTATTCTTGTTCTTGGATGTCCCATCAATAGCCCAATTACCAAAGCCCTACAGAAAGGCCTAATTCTAAGCCCAAAAAATTAGGGTTTTTACATAAAATGACGAATAGGGTTAAGTAAAAACACTTAACTCATTAAGGACTCAATCTGTTAATTCCAATATTACATTAAGTTAATTCCAAAGGATTATTTATTGAAATTTCAAGTCTAATAAATAGTTTCAATGCAGGTCCCAATCCAATCCGAAATGAAGGTTTCATGACATTAGGGTTTTCTAAACCCTAATTAGAGTTTACAACTCATAAGTTAGTTAATTAGTTAATTAAATAAATATATGACTGTTTATAATACGAGCACCACCCACTGCCACCTCGGGTAATGGTGGTCGGCGGCGGTCCATGGCGGCAACCCCCATTTTAGTGGTGAATGCTTATAATTTTTAACCCAAACATGATCAAAGAAAATCTGGTACACACAAAACACCCAAGGTGACGGCTTAGTGGTGGTAGAATGACAGTATGAGGTGGCAGCCACCACCTCACGGTGGTGCTGGTGGTTTTCTTTAATTTCTTGCCAATTTTACATCTAAACAACATCACACCCAAAAATACACACAATAGCACCATAAAACACACGTACAATAACCCACCCACGATGGTTGCTGGTAGCGGAAGAGAAAGAGTGGTGACAGCCATGGTGGTTTTTTTCGTGACTTTCGGCTATCCTCATGCATCTAACGATTGAACATATACTCCCTCGTCGCTCTAACTAGACACACACACCATACACACAGAATGACACCCACAACACCGCCACCCATACAGTGGCAGATGGCAGTCGAGAAATGCAGTGAGAGGGGCAACTGCCGGGAGCGACGACGACGAAAGGACTTGTGGTAATGGCGGAAGAAGCGAAGGAGCACATTACCAGGGAAGAAGATGTAAACGCGGCCACAAAATGCCGGTCTTTGCTATCACCGACAACAACATAGGGGGCCGACTTCGTCGACGGTGGTTTAGCAGCAACGACTCTCGGCCGTTCAAGGCAACGTCAAGGGGGTTTTGGCTACGACTGAATGTTGGGGATACAAGGTGGCGGTTGCAATAGTGATTAGGGTTCACTACAAGAATAATGACTATTAGTGACAACAGGCGTCGCCGCTAAAGGTCTCGATTATCGCCGCTAATACCTTTAGCGGCGACACGTCGCCGCTGTTGGTTCGTCGCTAATACCCAATTTGTCGCTGCTAATGCTTACCGTCGCTGCTAATACCATGTCGCCACTAATACTTTCTGTCGCCACTAAAAGTGTCACCGCTAATTGTAGTTTTCTCTTTTTTTTTAGTTTTTTTTAAACATTCTTTCCATATACAAAACAAACATTATAAAATTATAAAAACTATTATAAATTGTAAAAACTTTATAAAAACATATAACCAAAAACACATCCATACGTACACAATTCACATACAAAAACATATACATACATATACAAAAACACATATACATGATACACATACTAATACACAAATACATACATAATACACATATAAAAATACTAATATATATATATATATGTATATATATATATATATATATATATATATATATATATATATATATATATATATGTGCATACCAATACATAAATACATACATAATACACATACATATACAAAAGACACATTCTACATATAAATGAGTTCATAGAAGAGAGAAGAGGGAAGAAGGAGCTGAAGGAGGAAGAAGGAGCTGAAGGGGGTTATATCTGCGAAGGGCATTAGCGGCGATGCCTTTTAGTGGCGACACGTTGAGTATTAGCAGCGACATATAGAGTATTAGCGGCGACACCTTTGGGGGGAATTTTGATGGTTAAATTTTTTCAGTATTATCGGTGACATCTTTGAGGGGAAACTTTGGCGGTCAAAATTTTTGAGTATTGGGTGTCGCCGTATTGGTATGTACGTTATCGATTTTCAGTCGTTGGATTAGAGACAAAATCAACGGCTAAGGTTTCACCTCATATTTCGACGCGGATCGGGGTCGATAGGCATTAGCGGCGACACATAACGCAAAAATTATGCGTCACCGCTAATGCCCATTATTCTTGTAGTGGTTAGGGTTTGAGAGGGTATTGGGTGCTATATCGGATAAAGGGATGATATGGGTGACGGGTTTGATCTCCCATCGCCAATTCCAAACTTAGATGTGCATTTGACACTTCCTGTAACAGCCCGGAATTTCAGGTATTGTTATAATTATGTTTTTGGGGTGTTTTAAGAGGGGACTCGGCGAGTTGGAGCCAGACTCGCCGAGTAGGACCACAGACTTGGTCGCGGGTTCGCGACTGGACTCGAAGAGTCCAGATATGGACTCGGCGAGTCTGCGTTGTTCAGCAGAAACCCTAGCCGTTTGGTTTTGGAACGTATAAAATGGACTTATAGGCCGTCATTGTCCGTTTTAGCCTACTGAGAAGAACCCTAAACCGATTGTGTGCATCTGGAGCAAGGATTGAAGATCATTGTTGAGTTTGGAAGAGTTGTTGTGCAAGGAAGAGAAGGGCTTTGCTAAAGGAACAGCAAGAGAATCATGTTCTGAGGTTTGGGGACGCAGAGAACACGTTATTCAGGTAATAAATCGAATTACACTCTTCCATGTTGATGTGTATATGGATTTAGGGTTTAGGGAACCCTTTTGGTGGCTAGATTGAATGTACCTTAATCCCCAAACGATTGGAACCCTGTATTGGGACCTTTAGAGGTCCAGAATGTCCCATGCCTGTGCATTTCGGGAATTAAGAGAGGTTTTGGATTGGAATCCTTATGCCTTAAGTCGAAATGTAAATTATAAGTCTTGGGGTGTAGCATGAGCACCTAAATGAAGGCCTTACGTGATGGACCAGCTTAGGAGGACCAGATCTATGAATGGTCGGGACAATACTGATCTTAGGAAGCAGTTTGATCGACTGCATGGCATGGACTCGCTGAGTCCAATGAACAGACTCGGCGAGTAGCTTGGAGAATAACTGGGACTCATCGAGCTGTTCTTCAGACTCGGCGAGTGGAGTCGGGGTGGCCCCACGATTCTTCCACGAGGAACTCGTCGAGTCAAGAAGGATACTCGACGAGTAGAAAGGGAACATTAGGGAATTGGTGAAGACGTCTAGACTCGCCGAGTTGCCATAGCACTCGCCGAGTCCGGTCAAGTTGACCGTTGACCGTTGACCAGAGTTGACCTACATGTGATTTCTTAAGGGCAGTTGTCTTGAATGATAAAAGTGTTAATAAGGGATATATGATATTATAGGGAGTCTGTAGCTCGGCGGATCGAGTACGAGTGATTTCAGGAGTTGCTAGCTTTCGATATTCACGAGGTGAGTCTTCTCACTATACTGTACCCGGAAGGGTTTGACTGTGTGACCGGAAGGTCGGATATGATATGTGATATATGTGCTATATGTGGTAAGTTAATTATTATATGTGTTGTGTATGTTTTATGGGCCGGAAGGCAATATGTTATGGGCTGGAAGGCGAATATGTTATGGGCCGGAAGGCGATTATGTTACGGGCCGGAAGGCGTTGTGTTGTGGACCGGAAGGTCAGGGCCTGGAAAGGCGTATATGTGTAAGTAGTATATTGGGGAACTCACTAAGCATTTATGCTTACAGTTGTTATGTATGTGTTTCAGGTACTAGCGAGGACCGTGGGAAGGCGCCGGCGTGATGCGTACACACTGTTCGATATTTTGAGATCTTGGGGATTTTATGATTATATTTTGACCTAAAACTTGGAATAATTATATTTAGTTTGAATAAAGTCACTTTATTTGCAATGGAAAATTTGTTTGAAAATTTGCGTTGTTACAATTGGTATCAGAGCCTTGGTTTGAGGGATTCGGGGGTACCTTCGGGTGTAACTGAACTCAAACCGAGGATTCGAGGAAAATTTAAAAATAAATAAATAAATAAATAAAGGCGTAAACTTTTACAAATGATCATGTGGTAAACAAGAAACAAGCAGTGTGTACGATCAGCCAGCACCCGAACGGTAAAGATCCCCAGAATACCTTACAATGTTATGTTATGCAATGAATTATGAATTATTATGCATGCTAGAAGACTAGGTATTCATGATAGGACTAGAGTGGCCTGATTTGTGATGCCTTAGTCTAGGGAGTTTGCCGATATGAGATATTTGATAGCGTGCAGGTAGATAGTGCATATCAAAAGTAGAGTACTCACTTTTCGGGGTTTGGGGAGGAAGATTGGGACGAATGCTGATACGGTGTGGTCGGTAGTATTGGGCCCGTACTACCGAAGACACCGGGTCGGTGGGAGACCCAAGTAAGAATCCCTGGATATCGGAGACTGAGTAGGGTTGCGTTATCGAGTGCAATTGTACTTGATAGAGTCTCTGATAATTTTATGTTGTATTTCAGAGACATTATGGTTACAACACGCCACGGGGCGAGTTCGAGTAGTGTGAGCGACGAGGATATTCGTCAGATGATTCAGGAGGAGGTAGCTGCAGCGATCCGGGCTGAGATCCCGGAGATGTTTGGGTCTATTAAGACCACCCTGATGGAGACGTTCGAAGAGCAGTACGCCGCACTGACTGAAGCTGCAGCCGCTGCCGCTACCGCAGCCGTGGCCACTGCCAGGCCACAAGGGGGCGACTCGTTGCTATTCCGGGAATTCAGCAACACGAAACCCCCTAAGTTCGATGGGACGCAGGATCCGATTGCTGCAATGAGGTGGATCACCGATATTGAAGGGTGCTTTTACACTTGCTCATGCCCAGAGCACCTGAGAGTACGGTTCGCTTTGAACCAGCTCCGTCTGGGAGCGAAGGATTGGTGGAAGTTCGTGACGGCGAACTTCACTTTGGCGGAGATTACAGCAGTGACATGGGAGAGGTTTACTGCCATGTTCAAGGATGAGTACGTTCCCCCAGTGGAGAGGGAACGATTGATTCAGGAGTTCTTGACCCTTAAGCAGGGTACTGATTCGGTTGCGGTGGTCACGCGGAAGTTTCATGAGAGGGCGATGTTCTGCCCCGAGCTGGTGTCTACAGAGCAGTCGCGGATGAGTCGGTACTTGGGTGTTTTGAGGAGGGATATCCGGGAGTTTGTGTCGAACTCCACCTATCGTACTTTTACTGAGCTTCAGGCGAATGCCAGGAAACGCGAGATCGAGTTGGAGACCCGGGCCAGGGAGGAGGCCGAGTCTCGGCAGATGGACCGGTGGCCGGCTCAGTCTCAGCCGGCAGCCAAGCGGACCAAGTCCGCCGATTTGAGGGCGGGAGGTCCGAAGGGCCGCACTTGCGGAAAGTGCGGTAAGGGTCACGATGGGGCGTGTCGAGCTGGTGGTTGCTACAAGTGTGGCAAGGAAGGACACATTGCCAGGGATTGTCCTAAGGGGTTTATGGTTTGTTTTCATTGCAACCAGACAGGCCATCGGAAGGCCGAGTGCCCGCAGCTTCGTCAGGGATCTACACCTACTACCAGGACTACTAAGACTCGACCGGCGAAGGTCGAGGCCCCGAGGGCTCGCGGAAGAGCCGTTCAGCTGACTGCGGAGGAGGTCCGCGCTGCGCCCGATGTTGTGGCAGGTATGCTGTAATTCACGTATTTATTTAAAGTCGAAATGTTATGCTTATGTTAATATATGTGTAGGTACTTTTCTTGTGAACTCTATGCCTGCTCTAGTGTTATTTGACTCGGGTGCGAGTAGGTCCTTTGTATCTTTAGCTTTTAGTCAGCATATCAGCATTAGTCGTGAGCCGTTAAGTCGGCCTCTGAGCGTTTCTATAGCAGCCGAGAGGGTGGTTTGTGCCACAGAGGTTCTTCGGGGATGCGTACTAGAGATTTTCGGGGTTGAGTTTCCGATTGACCTAATTCCTATTGCGATGGGTGATGTCTGTGTCATCGTGGGCATGGACTGGTTGAGTCGATTCAGCGCTGTCATCGACTGTGAGCGTCAGCTGGTGACTATACGAGACCCTAGTGGGGGAGTTCTTACGGTGTACGGCGAGGGTACCCGTTCGGGATCAACTTTTTGTTCGGCCGCTAGGGCGAGGCAATGTCTACAGCAGGGATGTAAGGGTTTTGTGGCGTATGTGATGGATACGCAGGAGGCTTCCGAGAGACCGAGGTCAGTGGAGGAGGTCCCAGTGGTGCGCGAGTTTCCAGACGTTTTTCCCAAGGAGCTGCCGGGAGTACCTCCTGCGAGGCAAGTAGAGTTTGGTATCGACCTGATTCCGGGGGCTGCGCCTATTGCGAAGGTGCCTTATCGTCTCGCACCTCCAGAGATGCAAGAGTTGTCCTCGCAACTCCAGGAGTTGCTGGGGAAGGGATTTATTCGGCCGAGCAGCTCACCGTGGGGAGCACCGATTCTGTTTGTCAAGAAGAAGGATGGTTCACACCGGATGTGCATTGATTACCGGGAGTTGAACAAAGTGACGGTCAAGAACCGTTACCCGTTACCGAGGATCGATGATTTATTCGATCAGTTGCAAGGGGCATCTTGGTTTTCCAAGATCGATCTGAGGTCAAGGTACCATCAGGTAAGAGTGCGGAATGAGGACGTCCAGAAGACAGCATTTAGGATGCGATATGGGCATTACGAGTTTGTGGTGATGCCTTTCGGGCTCACCAATGCCCCGGCGGTGTTCATGGACCTCATGAACAGGGTATGCAGGCCGATGCTGGATCGGTCTGTGATTGTATTTATCGACGACATCCTAGTGTATTCGTGATCTAGTGAGCAGCATGAGGGACATTTGCGAGAGGTCCTTGAGGTACTGAGGTCGGAGAAGCTATATGCAAAGTTCTCCAAATGTGACTTCTGGTTGCGGGAGGTCCAATTTCTTGGACATGTTGTTAATCAGGCAGGGATATTGGTCGATCCGGCCAAGGTGGAGGCTGTGATGAGTTGGGAGGTACCGAAGTCACCTTCTGAGATCAGGAGTTTCCTTGGGTTGGCGGGGTACTATCGGAGGTTTATTAAGGATTTCTCCAAGATCGCAGTGCCGCTCACCAGATTGACTCGGAAGGGTGTTGCATTCTCATGGGGACCCGAGCAACATACTTCCTTCGAGACACTTCGCCAGAGACTGTGCGAAGCCCCGGTACTAGCTCTCCCGGAAGGGATGGAAGATTTTGTCGTATATTGCGACGCATCGATTTCGGGACTGGGTGCAGTGTTGATGCAGAGAGGTCATGTGATAGCTTATGCATCGAGACAGCTAAAGCCTCATGAGGCGAGATATCCCACGCACGATTTAGAGTTAGGGGCAGTAGTGTTCGCTCTCAAGATTTGGTGTCACTACCTGTATGGGGTTCGATGTACGATATACACAGACCATAAGAGTTTGAAGTATTTGATGGATCAGCCCAACCTAAATATGCGTCAGATGAGGTGGTTGGATGTGGTCAAGGATTATAAATGTGAAATCCTGTACCACCCGGGCAAGGCTAATGTGGTAGCCGATGCACTGAGCCGCAGGGCGGAGAGCACTCCATTGCGAGATGTATGTCTGAGACTGACGGTGATGACTCCGGTATTGGATGCTATTCGTGGAGCACAGGCCGAGGCTGTGAGATCCGAGATGTAGAAGAAAGAGCGAGTCGTTGGGTTAATTTCAGAGTTCGTTAAGGATGGTCGAGGACTTCTGACGTTTCAGGGTCGGATTTGGGTACCGTTCGTGGGCGGCACGCGTACTACTTTGATGGAAGAGGCTCACAGATCGAAATTCTCGATCCATCCCGGTGCTACGAAAATGTATTTGGACTTGAGGAAGGAATACTGGTGGCCCTGTATGAAGAGAGGCATCGCCTGGTTCGTTGAGAGGTGCTTGACCTGCCGTAGAGTTAAGGCCGAGCACCAGAGACCGCATGGCAAGTTGCAGCCTTTGGAGATTCCTGAGTGGAAGTGGGAACAGATTACAATGGATTTCATCACCAAATTACCGAGAACTGCCAGGGGAGTCGATGCAATTTGGGTGATTGTGGATAGGTTGACGAAGAGTGCACACTTCCTTGCCATCAGCGAGAGTTCATCAGCGGAGAAGTTGGCGGAGATATACATGAGGGAAGTAGTATCTCGGCATGGAGTGCCGATCTCGATTGTTTCGGACCGTGATGTACGCTTCACTTCCAGGTTCTGGAAGAAATTCCATGAGGAGCTGGGTACTAAACTGCATTTTAGTACCGCATACCATCCCCAAACAGACGGTCAAAGCGAGCGGACGATTCAGACACTGGAGGACATGCTTCGAGCGTGTGTGTTAGATTTCGGGGGTAGGTGGGATGCGTATTTACCCTTGGCAGAGTTTTCCTACAACAACAGCCATCATTCGAGCATTGGTATGCCACCTTTTGAGTTGTTGTATGGTAGGAGGTGTCGGACCCCCATTTGCTGGGGAGAGGTGGGACAGAGAGTGATGGGCAGTACAGAGATCGTACTTCAGACGACAAAGAAGATTCAGCAGGTTAGACAGAGGTTATTGACCGCCCCGAGCCGACAGAAGATTTATGCGGATAGACGCCGGTCCGAGCTTGAATTTCAGGTTGGCGACTTCGTTCTCCTGAAGGTTTCTCCTTGGAAAGGAGTGATCCGGTTCAGGAAGAGGGGCAAGTTGGGGCCCCGGTTTATAGGTCCATTTCGTGTGATTGCAAGGGTAGGCCGGGTAGCCTATCGGTTGGATTTGCCAGCAGAGTTGGGACAGATCCACAATACTTTTCATGTATCGCAATTGAGGAAGTGTATAGCCGATGAATCGGCAGTGGTTCTATTAGAGGATATTCAGGTGGATGCGAGCCTGAATTACGCCGAGAGACCAGTGGCCATCAGGGATCGGAAGATCAAGGTTCTGAGGAACAAGGAGGTACCTCTGGTGTTGGTTCAGTGGCAACACCGGAAAGGATCGGAGATGACTTGGGAGCCGGAGCGTGAGATGCGAGAGCAGCATCCGCAGTTATTTGCAGAGTGAGACTTCGAGGGCAAAGTCTAGTCCTAGTGGGGGAGAGTTGTAACAGCCCGGAATTTCAGGTATTGTTATAATTATGTTTTTGGGGTGTTTTAAGAGGGGACTCGGCGATTTGGAGCCAGACTCGCCGAGTAGGACCACAGACTTGGTCGCGGGTTCGCGACTGGACTCGACGAGTCCAGATATGGACTCGGCGAGTCTGCGCTGTTCAGCAGAAACCCTAGCCGTTTGGTTTTGGAACGTATAAAATGGACTTATAGGCCGTCATTGTCCGTTTTAGCCTACTGAGAAGAACCCTAAACCGATTGTGTGCATCTGGAGCAAGGATTGAAGATCATTGTTGAGTTTGGAAGAGTTGTTGTGCAAGGAAGAGAAGGGCTTTGCTAAAGGAACAGCAAGAGAATCACATTCTGAGGTTTGGGGACGCAGAGAACACGTTATTCAGGTAATAAATCGAATTACACTCTTCCATGTTGATGTGTATATGGATTTAGGGTTTAGGGAACCCTTTTGGTGGCTAGATTGAATGTACCTTAGTCCCCAAACGATTGGAACCCTGTATTGGGACCTTTAGAGGTCCAGAATATCCCATGCCTGTGCATTTCGGGAATTAAGAGAGGTTTTGGATTGGAATCCTTATGCCTTAAGTCGAAATGTAAATTATAAGTCTTGGGGTGTAGCATGAGCACCTAAATGAAGGCCTTACGTGATGGACCAGCTTAGGAGGACCAGATCTATGAATGGTCGGGACAATACTAATCTTAGGAAGCAGTTTGATCGACTGCATGGCATGGACTCGCCGAGTCCAATGAACAGACTCGGCGAGTAGCTTGGAGAATAACTGGGACTCGTCGAGCTGTTCTTCAGACTCGGCGAGTGGAGTCGGGGTGGCCCCGCGATTCTTCCATGAGGAACTCGTCGAGTCAAGAAGGATACTCGACGAGTAGAAAGGGAACATCAGGGAATTGGTGAAGACGTCTAGACTCGCCGAGTCCGGTCAAGTTGACCGTTGACCAGAGTTGACCTACATGTGATTTCTTAGGGGCAGTTGTCTTGAATGATAAAAGTGTTAATAAGGGATATATGATATTATAGGGAGTCTGTAGCTCGGCGGATCGAGTACGAGTGATTTCAGGAGTTGCTAGCTTTCGATATTCACGAGGTGAGTCTTCTCATTATACTGTACCCGGAAGGGTTTGACTGTGTGACCGGAAGGTCGGATATGATATGTCATATATGTGCTATATGTGGTAAGTTAATTATTATATGTGCTGTGTATGTTTTATGGGCCGGAAGGCAATATGTTATAGGCCGGAAGGCGAATATGTTATGGGCCAGAAGGCGATTATGTTACGGGCCGGAAGGCGTTGTGTTGTGGACCGGAAGGTCAGGGCCTGGAAAGGCGTATATGTGTAAGTAGTATACTGGGGAACTCACTAAGCATTTATACTTACAGTTGTTATGTATGTGTTTCAGGTACTAGCGAGGACCGTGGGAAGGCGCCGACATGATGCGTACACACTGTTCGATATTTTGAGATCTTGGGGATTTTATGATTATATTTTGACCTAAAACTTGGAATAATTATATTTGGTTTGAATAAAGTCACTTTATTTGCAATGGAAAATTTGTTTGAAAATTTGCATTGTTACACTTCCAGCCCCTCCATCACGCGTTCTTTTCAAATTAAGCCCAATAATTACAAAACAGTCCCTGCTTCACAAAAATCTTTACATTTCAAGTCCTAATGTTACAATATGGACCCCTAATTCTGGAATTTATTTCATTTAGCTCCTTATCGCTAACACCGATAAATTACTAAGGCTTTAGGGCTAAAATAAAATAAAATATACAATGTATCTCGAGATTTAGGGCTTATTTATTTATTTATTTATTTTTATTCACTTATTATTATTATCCTTATTTATTTATTTATTTTATTCTATTTGTTTTATCTTTAAACGGAATGTTACAATTCTCCCCGACATTAATTAGATTTCATCCTCGAAATCGCTCCTTACTAACACCCATATCCAAACAACTAATCAGACGAACATAACCGGTGATTTTGTGCGTAGAACAACCTTCTCATGACAACCAAAACCCAAACCGAACTTCCATCCCAAAGAACCCAACCCTGATCCTCCGAAAGAAGCCACTTTTACCTCTCTGGCACCGGAAATCTGCATTGGCCTGACTTCCTGACAGACCACCCACGCTGAGCTTTACCATTCTTAATCCTTCTCGAACAATTGACCAAATGCACACTTCTAACTTTGATTATCTCGATGCTAATATTAGAAACCAAATCACTAACCATGAAGACTGTAGACACTTATACTTGACAGAAGGCTTAGATAATCCTTCGAGTAGAAGATCCATCCCTGCAACGGTTAGACACAAACGAGAGCTGTGCAACAGGGTCAAATCAATTACTCTAATATTATTTAATCCCTCTTCAAGTGACTTAGCACTTTCGATCATCAAGCTACTCCACACACATGAATCCCCAAATCACTACTACTGTCCGAAGCATCACCTAGTTTTAATGAGGTTCTAAATTCGGATGATCGGGCCGAAATTTGATCAAGTAAAGGTTTTTGGATCTAAAGGAATAGAGTTTAGACCCTCTTGGATATTGAAAATGTTGGACTAAGTGATTAAATCCTTCTTTTTGTGCCTTGAAGAAAAAGGGTAAAATTAGAAAGGTGATATATTAACCATCTTGCGTGAATTAAGGATTTTAATTCAATATTTTTTATGTCAAATGTAACTAGATAAATTGAGGGGATCGTCAATACCTTTCAGTGCATATAAAGAACACTAAAAATGGAGTTGAAACGAAGAAGTTATGTCTATTTGAAGTTGATCTGGAAATTGGGAATTTTGCTCGATGATGGGCGTAAGAAAACTACGTTGGGCATAGGTGCTAAATTCCGGACACGAGTTTAATGATTTATGCAGGGCGTATCCACTGCAAACCAAAACCCTAATTCTATGGTTTTGAGCCATATTTAAGGGCTCTAACTTCTTAGGATCCTTCCCATAACCAGCCTCCATCACCTATGATGATTCCTTAAGAAACACTAACCCCATCCAACTTGTTTTGAGCCTTGGTACCTTTTGTGAGCTTATCTTCTTCATTTGGTGGTTGGATCTTGAAGAATAAGGTGTTTGTAAAGTGTATGGAAGAAGGATTCAAGTATAGATCCAGCAAAGTTGCTTCATTTATGGAACATTGTAAGTAAAAAGCTTATAACTTGTCATTGATTTCTTAGATCTTGTTAATGGTCATTTTTGTGACTTTTTGGTCCTTTGAACTTGTGTTTTGGGAGTTAAGAGAACTCCAACACCTTTTGAGCTTTAAAGAAAACTCTTGAGACTTTTTGGACTTTGAAAGTTGTGCTTTGGTGCTTATTCATTAATTCATGCAAGTGGTGTTAGCATTTTTTTCAGTTTAATGCATAAAGTTTAGATCTTGCTTAATTATAGTGTCTTAATGGATAAAGTTCGAAACTTTATCCATTAAGACATTCTAAAGGTCCATATCTAAAAGTTTGAAAGGATGGATTTCTATATTAAGAGCTTAATAGAGTTTTTGGACTCTTGAGGCTACGCTGAGTGTAGCTGTTTGTATGCCAAGTGTATGGCTACACTAAGCGTAGGTATATTCTACACCGAGGGTAGAGTCACACCGTTGACTTTTTGACCAGTTTGACTTTTAGTCACACTTGGGTATAAGTGGGTATTTAGCTAAGGGGTAGTCTTGTTTTGGATTTAGGTAGCTTGGATTAGTTGTTATCTTTGTTGGGAATGCTATTGAGTTTATGTTATTTCATTCAGGTGAGTCTTCTCCTTATACTTGCTTCTGTGGTAGTATATGCTCACTAGTTGGGTCTTACTTGTTGATTATTCCTACGTGTGAACTAAGTTGGTGATCACTCATGGATTGTAGTGAGTCCACGTGACTACTGATAGTCCCCAGTGTTACTAATAATCCGTGAGGTGTGTTGTTAATCTACAAGGCATGTTGTTAGCCTACTGGCACTATAGATATTCCCCGAGGTTGCTGTTAACCCATAGTTGTTTATGTTGTGTGTTGTATGTGACATTTGAGATTGCTTATAGTTATAAGGTTGTTGATAAAAGATAGCTGATTATTATGTTGTGATGTATAAGATATTTTGGGGGACTCACTACGCTTTGTGCTTACAATTATGGATTAACTATTTTGAAGGTACTTATCAAACCGCGAAGGTGAGATTGTACACACACATCAACAGATTTATGATTTGAAGTTTCTGCATTATCTGCTTTAACTCTAATTCCTAAATAATGGTTATAAAAATGGAAGTTTAAATTGCACTAAAAATGAAAAATTAGCCTGGGATTTTGGGATGTTATAAGTACTTATCGATAGCTACCCATAGATATAAAAACCATCAAAAATGGAATCTTTATGCAAAAGTTATGATTTTTAGAAGAAAACTAAATTCGGAGCAACCAGGAGCCGACTTGTCACACCACCAGAGGGTGACACGTGGCACCTTCTCCATTCACCCTTCCTCCCTATGACTAACCATTACAATGTTGACATGTGGCCAGGACGCGATGTGCCTAAGGGTGGAGTGCCCTATGAGTTTGGCTATAAATAGAAGCGTTTTGCTAGCCTTTCTGTACCAATTCACCTAGAAACTCTTCCAAACTCTCACAAAACCCTTGAGACCCTGTTCTAGTACTTCTTAGGCATTAGTAGCAAATCTCTAGAGCATTAGAGAGCCTGGAGAAATAGATTTTTCTACTTTAAAGCTCTACCCGTGTGGTATCAAGTTTTTCACTAAACAAAAAGTAAGTCGCGTTATGCTTAATGTGCTTTAAGTATAACTTATATTTATGTTTATAATCGTTATTATGAACTTATAAATAAGACTTATCTGTAATACCTGTCGTTATACTGATCAATCTACTTACGAGAATGATGTCAATGCAAGATCAGTGAGGTGTTTAAAGTGGATTTTCCAAACAATATATCTTTATACGCTAAACAGATCCTACCTTCGATATGATATTACCTGGTTGTTTCTTATCAGCTATAAGTTGGTATTTCGTTTGGGATTATTGATATATCTAAGTAACTTTTATTATAATCACAGATAATATAAACGAGGATTGAACATAGTAACATTATATCTAAGTTCTTTTAAAAGAAAAAGTTGAAGCGTATTTGGATCGCAGATTTATCTAAAAGTCTTTCACCTTTAACCAAGTGGGCATGTAGTTACTTTCGAGTGCATACTTATAATAAAAGGATTTAGTGCTTGTATATTAATATTATATTAATTGTTTACTATCGGTATGCTTGTTTTGATTTTATTAGTAAGTTATAATCTTATCATGTGATTAGGAAACTTTATTTGAAGTTGATTTTCATTCATTATAGTCTTGTTTAATTTTAAATTAATACTTATAAAGGATATTTTAGATCGAAGTAAGTTGAAAATCTGAATAGCTCATAAAACTGTAGAGTATGACTGGATTATCTTCTACTGTGAGAAGACGATAGTTAATTATTCTAGACGGTCTTGTGAATTACTTTGATAGTGTGAATTTATAACCTACATATGTAGATAAAATGAGATACCATATTTATCAAATACTTTGAACATTTGTTACCTTTAAATGACTTACACTGTCCAATGACTCTCCTAGCCGTGTAGTCAAACAATTACTCAAACGATTTATCAGGTTAACTAACTCTTCTAGATAATCTTGAAGTAGGATTTTGTGAGAACCGGTTGGACTGAGTATGTTTGGATAGAATTTTTTGATATATATATATATATATATATATATATATATATATATATATGTTGGACTTATATATTTATATTGTTTTGAAATGTTTTATTGCAGGATTGTTAGGTCATAATTTAGTGGTTTGGGCTAGGCATCAATATGTATAGGTCTGAATAGGGTTTTGGTCGTATTTGGTGTTTGCGGTCCGATTGGTTCACATTCTAAGGTGTTCACGGCCGTGAACATGTTCACGGTTGTGAAGCTGTGTGCGGTTGGCTGTGTCAATATATATAAGGTGTGTCTTGTGAGTGTAAAGTGACATTAGCCGTGTGTGTGTTTTCAAGGTGTACCAGGCGGTTTTCAGCCCTGCTATAAAATCGTGTGCATTGCTTGATTATTTCCTTATTCTACTCCGTTCTTGATTCATTCTGCTTGTTCTTGTTTGATCACTGGTTTGGTTCCTTGGATTTGGGGGACTTTACAAGGATTATTAATATAATTTAATAACATTAATGTGCTTGAAAACCTTATGTATCTCACCAAGTTTGCGAAACCTGACACACTCAATTTATATACATCACAGAGACTGCTACTAAGACTGCTGGAAACTAAATAAGATGTTGAGTGAATTAAGAGATGTGTCTGTTATAGTATTCATGACCTTTAAGTATTTACGTTGTAATCAATCTTAGATAGTTAATTATGATATCCTTGATATTATAAAATTTTGAAAAAAATATTTGTTATCTCAAAAATATTATATTAAATTGGGATTTTCGCAACAAAAACAACACATAATTTTAAAGCGTAAAGACAAAATTTTAATTGGTTTTGAAAAATATGAGATATCACAATTAGCAAATAAAATGATTAAACAATTTGACAGTTAATCATACTATAATACTTCAAGTTTTCAAAACAATTTGCAAGACAAGAAATACATGGTTCTATTACAATCACATGATCACAATTTTATTCCACGTAATGGAACAAAAGTTATGGTTTGGGCCTAAGAAAAAATAATTTTATTCAATGGAATAACACAAAAAAATATTTTTTTTTTAATGTAAAATAGCTTAAAAATGGAGTTTATTAAAAAAACCAGTTATAGCACCACTACGACGGTGACCATCCTTACTAATAAATGAATGTTTTTTTTGTTACTTGTCATATTTGACACATGTTATTTTTTTAAGATTTTTAAAATTATTATTTTCCACTTGTCATTTTTTGAGGATTTCACATTTCTTAAATCAAATTTTAATAAATTCTAATGGATTATATATATATATGTAAAGTTATTATTCTATTAATTTGATAATATATTCTCATAAATAGTCCAAACAATTTGATTTTTTTCATAAATACTCCAAAAGATTACATTTTGTATGGAAAAACATTATTTTATAAAATATTTAATGTTTATATATTTTAATATTAAAATTTTACTTTTAATAAACCCGTATAATATTCAGATCTCATACCTAATAATCGTAATAAATAACGGTAAATCGGGGGTAATAGCTCCACTGTTATTCCAAACTATTATTTTGAAAACACTGGTTTTTACCTCCGCTAACCGCTACTACAGGAGTATAGGACCGCGATTGACTGCAGAGGTAATTAGTATTAAGCAGTCACTAATTGGTGAGAAGCTCGGCAACGAAAGTTGGTGCTGCCATCAGGGATGTAGATGCTGGTTGTCAGCGGTGTTGAAGGTCGGAAGGGGGAGAGAGGAGCAGTCGGATTGAAGAAGGGAGCTTTTGTAAATAATTAATGACAAATTTTAGATGCTATATCAACACCATACGGATAAAATTACCAAATTATCACATGCCCTGTAAAACGGAAATTATTGGACATTTAGATGGTAACAATTTTAAGAATTTAAGGTCTTAATTAACACGTTTTTTACAAATTACCACGTTTTGGAAAATTCAACCATCATTTAAGTCAATACTCCTAAAAATATACATAATCTCACATCTATAGTGAATGGACACCTAACAACACCCATGTTTCAACATAACTTTATCCAAACACACCTATATTCGCAAATAACTCAGCCATGTGATTATTGAAACAAAATCCCGTAAGTAGGAGATTTCTTCAATTCTTCTCTTTCCCATCTTCGTCTAACCACACCACAACACACACACACACAAACACAATGAGTTCGATTTCTGAAGAAAATCAACAAACAAGTGTCCTGCTTGTAACAGTTGCAGCTCAAGGTCACATAAACCCCATGCTAAGGCTGGGCAACCTTCTTGCGTCCAAAGGCCTCCACGTCACTCTCGCCACCCATGACCCTGCCCTGAAAGACCACTCCTCCACCGTCGGCGGCGTCCACCTTGAGTATTTTTCCGACGGCATACCTCCAGAACACGATCGACAATCCGGTGATATTGATTTCGCTATGAACACGCTGGGTAAGTTTGGACCGGGAAACCTTTCCGCCCTGATTCGAACTCACTGCCGTAAATTCGCGTGCATCATCAACACCCCTTTCATGCCATGGGCGGCTGACGTCGCAGCGGAGTTTGCGCTACCCTGCGCCATGGTTTGGATCCAACCATGCACAGTCTATCAGATATATAACTGTTTTTACAATCGTCTCAACGAGTTCCCAACTGAAAATAACCTTGATATGATCGTGAATTTGCCTGGGCTTCCATCACTGTGTGCGGAGGAGCTACCGTCCTTTGTTCTTCCGTCGAATACGTTTCGTAGCTTCGATGGTATATTGCAGGAAGTCTTTCATAACCTGCATAAGGTCAAATGGGTGTTGGGAAATACGTTCTTGGAACTGGAGAAAGATGTGATAAGGTCTTTGAATGACGCGGGTCATTCATTTTTGCCTGTCGGACCAATTGTTCCGGCAACCCTATTTGGCAAGGAAGACAACATCGATGGCGATCTAAAGGGTACAAATAAGTTTAAATCAGGCAACGAGAATGATTGTTTAGAATGGCTAGACAAGCAACCACCGGCGTCGGTTGTTTATATCTCATTCGGAAGTCTCCTGTTTTCATCTGACAAACAAATAGAAAGCATAGTAACTGGTTTGAAAATTACGAAACGACCGTTTCTCTGGGTTGTAAAGCTGCCGGAAAATCAAGAAACCCAAGAATTTGAGATCTTGGAGGAGATAAAGGAACAGGGTTTGATCGTGAGATGGAGTCCACAAACTGCTGTGTTATCACATCCATCAGTTGGGTGTTTCTTAAGTCATTGTGGGTGGAACTCACTGATTGAAAGTGTTACCGCCGGTGTACCAGTGATTGCTTGTCCACAGTGGACTGACCAGCCGACGAATGCTAAGCTTGTTACCGATGTTTGGGGCATCGGGGTGAAACTAAATAAGAATCTAGAATCGGGTAATTTTAATGGGGAAGAAATGGCAAAATGCGTGGAAGAGATTATGACTGGGCCTAGATCGGAGGAGTTCAGAAAGAACGCGGCGGAGTTGAAAAGGGCAGCATATGAGGCGGTGGCAGACGGTGGCTCGTCGGACAAGAATATTCAGTTGTTTGTAGATGTAGTTTCTTCTTGCTCATGAAACTCAAGTATGCAATGTAATGACGTGCTTTGTGCATGATATCTTGTACTCTTGTTTTCTATTATTTTTTATTGGAAAATGAATGCTTATTGACATTTTATCACTAAATTGTCACGATGAAGATCTATATTGATTTTCTGTCTAAACATCATTACCTTTTGAAATTATAATTATAGTTTGTTATTCTGAATTATAATGATGTGTACACAATTTTGAGAGGCCAATGCGGTGATGAAAACAATTTCTCATAGGATAATTATCGATTGCTACATGATAGGCTGGTTTTAGAAGCAGTGAGGATCACATGTTGTTTAAGTCGAAACATGTGGCATACATATTCACATGTTGCTTAAGTCGAAACATGTGGCATACATATTCACAAGGGATGCACATTCAATAACAAGTTAATCCACCCAACATCATCCACTTAAAAGCATCCAAATTTTGGATTTTTAGTTGTCAATTTTTCTATAATTTTCATATCACGATGACAATACCAACTTAAACAACTCAAAAATTCTACAAAACTTCATGGGATAATAACTTAAGAGGATAATGTATTTCAACTTTTAGTCATATTTGGTCACTAAATTATTTTTCGTGTCTTATTAACCCATGAACTTGTTGAAACGTGTACATTATACCAGTATGAGCAGCGGTAATAGTGGATTTTCCGGTTCTCAACATGGTTTCCAGTCAAGTATGATTTTCCGGTCATCTTCTTCGGCGACATTCCGACATTCGTTACCTCTGACCACACTTTTAATCTAGGTTTTAGTGAAGGATTAATTAGAACTTACAAAACACACCCAACTATGTATTCTTGGTGTTTATGTGTGAAAGTTCGAAGCTAATGAAGATGAACATGAACATGAATACACAAAAATGAACTCACATATCATAGCCTCCGATATGCAAAACCCTTTTCAGAACGTCGTTGTCTTCTACGGAAAACCCCCTTTCTTCCTTATGATTTTCTACAAAACCAAGTTTCGATCTGCAAACACTAACACCTATGGTTTAAATCAAGCTTTTAAGGAAAAAGTTTTCAAAAGCTCTTTCTTCTTCATCTTGTTCATCAATGGCAAAGTTGTAACTCTTTTAGATTTCAAAGATTCATTTCAGATTTCGAGCTTCCTTTCAGATCCAAGCCCATCCACTTAGGGGTTTTTGGGTTCTATACACATGATGCACACAAGAACAAGTTATTGGTTCATTTTTCAGGTTTGAGTTCATTTTTCGTTTGTTTATATTCCATCTTTGATTTTTTGATTCAGTGACACAGACGATGAGCACATCTTATATGGGTTTTGTTTCATAGATGAGTTTTGATGAACCACCATTAAAACCCTTAAAAACTTAAAAATCCAAGATAGGTTTTGATGAACCACCATTGGATCTTTGAAGATTTGTGTTCAAATAAAAACTTTTTTGAAAATCGTTCACTTAAGAGTATAAGTACATTGCATTTCTAGTCTTGAGTTCTTATCTTGTTTGAGTTGAGTTCATCCAATTTCTGGTTTTTGAGTTGAGTACATCGCATTTATGGTCTTGTATCAGACCATCAGAGTTCTTATCTTGTTTGAGTTCATCTAATTTCTAGTTTTTGAGTTGAGTACATCTGAACCTGTGAAACAACCTCAAATGAAGATGATCGGAAAATCATACTTGGCCAAAAACCACGCTGGAAACCGGAAAAACCTACTATTATTGTTCATAATGATATAATGTAAATGTTTCAACAAATTCAAAGGTTAATAAAACACAAAAAATAATTTAGTGATCAAATGTGACCAAAAGCTAAGGTATTTTGCCATTTCAAGTCATTAACCACCGACTTACTTTATCATTCAACATTATATAATTTATGAAAGGTTTTGGCATAACTGTAAAAGGTAATTCTTTCATAGTGTAGTGGAAACATATGATCCTAAAATTATGTTTCAAAAAAATAATTATAATAACATTATACAATTTATATGATCTTTCCTTTATGAACTTGATACTTCATTTGAAGTTATTGCTAATTGATTTCATTTTCCATTCCTATTTTATCTTATTACTAAATTTAGTAATCTTTATCTGTAAACACACTTGCTGTTCCAAATTGTATTTATATCTTGTTTATAAAAAAAATTAAAAGTTAGACATTTTCGGACAAGAAGTGATATTTTCACTTAAGAAATTTATTCATCCATATAAAATGTATGATTTATTGATCGACAATAACTACAAGGAAATTATGAATCAATTTTCTTAAGTGAAAATATCATACTTTTTGGATACCCGAATCTCTATCCATATCCATTTTAGATATCCACAATTGGGATATACGCTCATTTTCGGATACAAATTCTAATAGTATAATCTAGTATCATTTAAACGCACTTAAAAAGGAAAAGGAATACTTTTTAAGTTTTGAACTTCAGCCACCACCACTTGATGTGGAGGCCTAAGTTCAATGCTTTTAAACTGTTAATACCTAGCCCACCATATTCGTTTTTTGGACAATACCTTGTTCCAAGCGATCCACGACTTGATTGTGTTTTATTCTTTTTGTTGGATATCGAGTAGGGACAAAGGGAGCAAGTTGATCTCGAAGGAATCGCTTGAAAATCCAAGGATCCCCCTTAAACCCAGATATAATTATTTTAGTATTTGTTTCTTTATGTTTGGCTATTTCTTGAATTTTTGCTATGGGGTCCTTTTCAAGTAAGTACGCTTTACTCTCAAAAAAATAAATTTCATATAAAAAAATACCAATTATTAGAAAGTTGATTGCAATTATAAACAAATCAGTTAAACGCTTCTTACGTTATATGGGCATATCATTCTACACTCTATAGATAAGAGCAGAGAGTTTGACGATTTGCTTACATATCCTTTCATCTCTCAAACATGGATTCGATTTGCATACAAAATCAACACAAAAATGTTCTTCTAGTTACACTTGCAGCTCAAGGTCACGTAAACCCTATCCTAAGGCTAGGCAACCTTCTTGTTTCCAAAGGCCTACATGTGACTCTCGCCATCAACCACTATGCCCTCAAACACCGTTCCCCCACCACCCACACCACCACCGTTGGTGGTGGCATCCACCTTGAGTTCTTCTCTGACGGCCTTCCTATTGACTACAACCGAAAGGCCGATATAGATTACTACTTGGATTCACTAAGTAAGTTTGGACCTGTTAACCTCTTGGCCTTTATTCGATCTCACCCACGTAAATTTGCATGCATCATCAACACCCCGTTTGTGCCGTGGGCCGCCGACGTGGCGGCAACGGTTGGCGTTCCGACCGCCATGCTATGGATCCAACCATGCTCCCTGTACCAGATATATTATCGTTATTACAATATGCTCGATGAGTTCCCTACTGAAAGTAACCCGAATGTGAGCGTGAAGTTGCCGGGGCTGCCGGTTTTTGCAGCGGAAGAGTTGCCGTCGTTTGTTCTTCCCACGAATACGTTCCGTAGTTTCTACAATATATTAAAAGAATTGTTTACTAATACCTGCAAGGTGAAGTGGGTGCTGGGGAATTCGTTCATGGAGCTCGAGAAAGATGTGATCATGTCACTAAATGATGGTGGCCGTGTGTTTTTGCCCGTGGGACCATTAGTTCCGGCTACGCTTATCGGTAAGGAAGAAGAAGTAGATTTTGATCTTTTCGGAAGTGACGTCAAGAGTAATAATTGTATGGAGTGGCTAAATATACAAAAACCCTCTTCGGTTGTTTATATCTCATTTGGTAGTATCCTCAATTTGTCGAATAAAGAAATAGAGAGCATAGCGGTTGGTCTGAAGAATATTAAACGGCCGTTTCTCTGGGTGATAAGGCCGCCGGAAAATCAAGAACTACCGGAATTAGGGTGTTTGGAAGAGATCAAGGAACAAGGGTTGATTGTGAAGTGGAGCCCACAAACGTTTGTGTTGTCACATCCATCGGTTGGGTGTTTCCTGAGTCACTGTGGGTGGAACTCGTTGCTGGAAAGTCTTGCTGCCGGAGTGCCTGTCATTGCATGTCCACAGTGGACTGACCAGCCTACAAACTGTAAACTCGTGACTGATGTTTGGGGTGTTGGCGTGAAGCTCAAGAAAAGTTCAGAAGGTCTTGTTAATGGGGAGGAACTGGGAAGATGCGTGGAAGAGATTATGAGTGGGCCGAAATCGGAAGAGTTCAAGAAGAATGCGGCGGAGTTGAAAACGGCGGCGCGTGAGGCTTTGGCAGATGGTGGTTCCTCAGACAAGAATATTCAGATGTTTGTAAACGAAATGATTTCATCATCGATTTTCAAACCAAAATAAAAACAACATAATGAATTTTAAGACTTTACTTATTGGTTAGATCATGACGATGTAACGATCTTCCAAGGCTATTAATAGTTGATTTCGATTACGCTTGCCTATCATTAACTAAAAGTTTTTACTATTTCAGGGGTTGTTTCGTAGATAGACCAATGAAATGACTATTATAACAAAATGAAATGTAGAAAATCAATGGGAGTAGCTATTTTGTAATGAAAATCTTGTTGAATCTTCCATCAATAAATACTTTGTAACTCTTTCTAAACTGCAAAGGCTTCATGCTAGCACTCCACTTCTAAGGTTAAAGAGAATGCATCACAATGCATTTATGTGTGAAGGTATGCCGCATCAAACAAAATCATTCCACCTTCAAGTCACTAGTAATAGGAAATGGTGTCCGGAAGTATATATGTAGTGACATAGAGATACATAGAGAGAAGGTTTTTTCTCTCTGGTTTGTGAAGGAACATAGCAGGCTTCACGGATGCTCCCAAAGTTACAAGTAGGGTGGTGTTTGGAGGTAAGTCACACGTGACTTGGGGTTGCCAAGTCAACTAACATGTCAAAACCCCAAGCACTATGTATAGCCTAACTGCCTAAGGTACAAGCCTAAGGTAAGTGACATATATGCTTATAAAACAAACAAATATTAGGCTTAAAAGTGACATCTATGATAAATAGTTCAATGAAAGAATTGAATGATAAATTAACTTTACTATTCTGAGATGTCATGTTGGTGTTCAACGGATATGAAATTCAATGACCATTGAAATCTTTAATTGGAAAAAGGAAACATTTTAAATCCTTAAATATATATATCTTTCATTGACCTTTATAGAGTTTCATGTATTGTAGAAAATTTTAATTCGAGTTGTACAAAGATTAGATTAGTGCTGCGACAAACTATTTTTAATAGTAATATCCAAATCTCTCTTCTTCAACTTGTCCTACAAGAACATCTCCAAACTCTTGATTTATGAAACAATCTCTAAATCCCTTCAGCGTATAATATTGGAACAAAACGTAACAACCAAATAGTATGGAAAAATCTTGAAACCCTTTTCTACAACAACAAAGATACGAAAGCTATTAAGTTAGACAAAGAGCTTTCTTCATATCTCTTTTGATAACTCATTTATCACTGAATATTGGACCTAAATCAATTCCACACCCAACCTTTAGGACAATATCGATGTCTCGATACCTAAAAGAACATGGTTTCTTACACTATCAACTGATTATCTCCAAAAATTGATTACATAGTCTAATTTATAATCGCTTACCATTTCCATCATTCCTCAAACGTCGATCGATATTACGAATAGGAAAAAGAATTAATCATTTCCATAAACGCTCAATTTAAACCATTCGTAATGACCTTAACCATTCTCAAGGTTGAACACTTCAACATCTTTGTGTTTAGAACCATGGTGGAGAGATGGTCTTTATAACCGCAGACGAGTAAGAATTCATGGAGGCCATGGTTTTCTACATTGCTAAGAACATAGTCAACGACTCAATAATCGCAAATAGGTATAGGTGGTGCAGTTGGATGTTCTGGATCCTTCCCTTGCCTTTTGACATGTTTGACTACCCCACATTGGGGTTCTTCCCACTCTATTAGGCCCACATACTGCTTCATCATAATATACGCAGCCCACCAAACTAGCTTGTCCAACATCCTCCGACCGAAATGTTCTATACACGCCAATAGTAGCACTATATAAATTTCTACATGATATAAAATTGAGAAAGTATATTTTAGAAAATTATAATGATAGGTGAAATATCAATGTTGTATTCTTCAAAAGGTGAGAAAAAAGATAAAACTAAAATAAATCGAATTGTTAATCCAAACTTAAAAATTAAATTTGAAACTAATTTTATTAACTTCTTTCGTTAATATGAAATATATATATATATATATATATATATATATATATATATATATATATATATATATGTGTGTGTGTGTGTGTGTGTGTATGTGTGTGTGTGTGTGTCCAACAACTCTAATGTGGACTTTGTTAGGAAGTAAAGCGGATAACTAGCAAACCTATAAGGACACAAGACACAGTATTTACATGATTCAATCAAGGTGACCTACGTCCATGGGAAGGAGGGGAGTATTCTTTATTTCGAAGCTCGTAAATAGAGGTTACAAGTATAATTTTCATAAAGATTTGCCTAACAATCTAGAATTTAACATACAATAATGACCTAGAATGCATCCCTATTTATACTTGAGGGATCAGACCTAAAACCCTAATGGGCGAAGCCCATTGGCACATAGGCCCATGAAAGGTGTCAACCAATCACAATCTGGCATGCAACATCTTCTGGAATATTCTTCCATGTCATACAACCCATTTGTATCAACAATGCACATAATGGACCACCTTGACCATAGTAGAGCATCATGATGCACATGTGGCACATCATGAACGCTAATGGCCCAACATCCATCATGGTGACACAACATGTTGTATTTCTTGAGCATGATCATCTTCTAGGCAAAGGTGTCAACATGGCACAACAATGGAATCAATATGACGCATCATGTGCCAAGATGGTCCATGATGGCGCAACATTTCCTCATGATGGCACAACTTCTTATCCTTGGTGTAACTTCACTCCTTGATGGCACAACTTCGCCTTGTTGGCGTAACTTCAGTCCCTCATGGTGTAACATCCATTCATTTGGCGCAACTCCTTTCTTCTTGGCCCAACATCTTCATGAATGGCGCAAGGTATAACCTCATGGTGCAACATCCTCTATGCTTGGTGCAACATCCATAAGGATGGCGTAAATTCCATCTTCATGGTGTAACATGTTGCTTCAAGTTTCTCCAAGTGCTCCAAACCACTCCAAGTTGCTCCAAGCCATTATAAGTTTCTCTAAGCCACTCCAAGTTGCTCCAAGCCACTCAAGTTGCTCCAAATCGCCTTTTGGAAGATCTGTTCCTTTGTTACTTGATATGTTCCCTTTTCACTTGATATGTTCCTTTTCTAATGATCCATTCCTTTCTCAAAAAATTTGTTCTTTTATCACATGTTCTACGAACCCTAAGTGCTCCATTGTGATCTAAGTGCTCCAAATGCTCCATGAGCAAGATCCAAATGCTCAATTCATATTTAACAATCTTCATCTTGACTTGAGCATCCTCTAAACTCCACCTCGAAAAAGAACTTCCTCTCCCATCCTGCCATTTGTACCCGAAACGACTTGCCTCTTGTGAAAATCAACTAATTCCAAGCAAAACTTGAACTTCTCCATGGGCAACGACTTTATTATCATGTCTGCTGGGTTCACCTTGGTTTCAATCTTTAGTATTGAAAAAATGTCAACTTTTAGAATGTCCCGAATGAAATTTAGCCCGACGTCAATTTGTTTTATCTTATCATGATACACTGGGTTCTTAGTAACACTCAAAGGACTTTGGTTGTCACAATACAAGACATGCTTATCCACCTTCAGACTAAGAATGTTAATAAGCATGTGCAACCCTATCTCCTTCTTTATTCCTTCTGTCATGGACATGTATTGGGATTTAGTCGTAGACAAAGCAATGGTATCTTGTAACATTTACTTCCAACTGATGGCATATCTGAACAAAATGAATATGTAGCACATTTATGACATGCTCTTCAACAAATCACCACCATAATCAGTGTCAACATATCCAACCAAGTCAGTTTTCGAATTAGATCCATACATCAAGCAAACATCTGTCATTCCCTTTAGGTATCACATGATCCACATGAATCTCCATCCCTAGTATCTTCTTTGCTGCTCCTAAATCCTTCATCTCAAACTCAACCTTCAGCGTCGCCTTCAAGTCATTTAATCCAGCCATGTCCTTGGTTGTGATGAGCATATCATCAACATATAGCAACTAATACATGTAGGAATCTTCCCGAATGAAATTTAGCCCGACGTCAATTTGTTTTATCTTATCATGATACACTGGGTTCTTAGTAACACTCAAAGGACTTTGGTTGTCACAATACAAGACATGCTTATCCACCTTCAGACTAAGAATGTTAATAAGCATGTGCAACCCTATCTCCTTCTTTATTCCTTCAATACACGCGTATCTGATATAATCAGAGTTGACAGCGGCTTTGGAAAGCTACGATTGCAGATCGGGATCTGAAGTCATACGCAGAATAGTTGTTAGACTTATCCAAGTGGGAGACTGTTGGATTAGTGTCTAAGTCCATAACTATTTTCGTATGTACTTGACCCGATGGTGCATGGTCCTTTTGGGTTGCCTTCACCAAAGCAACTTGATTGGAGAAATGAATAAAGAGAGAGAGGATAATATGATTTATTAATATGTTATAAGAATAATATATTAAAGGAGAAATCATATTTGTTTAATTAATATTGGTCAATAATTAATTAAGAATTAGTTTTGTGATCAAATGTAATTAATTAAACTAGAGGGGCTGATTTGTAATTATGTGATAGTTACAAAATAAGGTAAGGATTATCTTATTTATATGGTGGACGAATTTAAGGTTGGAAAGCCTTAGAATTCGAGTATGATAAGGATTCAAGGATTATCTTATTGGTTGCTTAATGGATAATCAACTAGATAAGGATAATGACTGAAACCCTATCTCTACACCTATATAAACACCCCTAGGGTCATGAATTCGTGTATCCCTTCCCAAGAGGTCCTAGATACGAATTCTAACCTCTCACCTCTCTCTTTATACCTTCTCCACTTGCTTATGGTGTTTGTGAGCCATTAGAGGAGTGACACTTGTGACTCTAAGCATTCTAAAGTCAATCCAAGGTGGAGTTGTGATTGTTATTGCTATATAACAATCAAGGTATGTTCTTAAACCTAATTATATGTTAATGTCGATTTCCATATGTTAAAATTAGGGTTTATAGTCTTGGATTCAAAGCATGTACAATAGAGAAACCTAGATCCAAGCATTAGGGTTTGTATGAGCACATAGGATGTCTTATGACCAAAACCCATCAGTGGTATCAGAGCCTAGCTTGGTTTCAATTGTATTGATGCATTGTATAACTGGAAAATCGTTTTTTGGGCTTTATGGCTGAGGAACTCGGCGAGTACCACATTGTACTCGGCGAGTAGACCTCAACTCGGCGAGTACAGTGTGGTACTCGGCGAGTTCGAGCGTCAGATAATGCTTATCTCGGGATTTCTTGCTGTTTTTGCATTTGGATAGTTACCTTATCATGTTAGATCAATATAAATCCGATTTTATGATATATATGACTATATTCTTGATCTAATTAAAGATAATTATCAATTAACAAGATAATTGTTTCCTTATAAGATAATTGATTAATTATTTTGAGTAAATTGATAAATTGTTTTGCAAGAAATCATTAAATAAATCAAATATGAATAATTATGTGATTAAATGTTAATTTAAAATTATTTGTTATTTGATCCTTGTTGTTATGAAAGGTTTCATATTTTCCCCTTTAGGTTTTATGGTTTAAATTTGAACCCAAAAGTTTTGGAGTTTTGAAATTTAAATAGTTAAAACTCTAATGTTTTGAAAAAGGTTTCAAAACTTGCCCTCAAGTTTTGGAATTTAAAAGTTGATTAAAGGTTTAATTAGAAATGTTAAATTCTAAAACCCTAGTAATGTTTTGAAAAGTTCAAATCACACCCTTATGGTTTTATTAATTAATTAAGGAGTATAATTAAAAGACATTTAATAAATCCATAAAGGTTTAGGTTAATTTTTAATTGAATTAAAAGTGTAATTGTTAAAGTTAACCATATAGTATTTTAAAAGTATAAAATACACCCTATACTATATATAACATTAAAAGTTTGATATTATATATATGTATGAGTAAAAGTCAGTCTTACCGTTAGTAGGCCTCATTCACGAAGCTGGTCTTTAAGGGGTGTTTAAGGAAATTGCCTATAAAATGGCGATTGAATGGGTATCCACTCTTACCCACCGCACTCTTGACTAATGGAGGGTCGTTAGCCGAACGGGTAGGATAAGACGAAACCTTCCATTATAAGTATAATGAAATACAAAGTAACTAAATGTTTTTCAAATTCCCAATCTTAGTTACTTAGGCAAAAGTGAATTGATGCAATTCCATGAAATTACACTTTGTGCCCTTGCGAAGACGTTAGTGGAGCGTGTGTGGTTTACCGGCACACTAAATGGTTCTAAGTAAAGGTTGCAAAGGGTGACTCAATGTTTGTCATAGTTCGGTGGAGCGTGTGTGGTTTACCGGCACATCGAATAGGTGATTGTAACATGTGAGGGCACCATGTAACTTTGCATGGTTATTCACACCCGCTTTGTGATCCTCGGCATCCCAGTCACAAACAAGAGGGGCATATCGAGATTTAAACATGCCATTGAAATGTTCAATGAATCTCAAAGGATCTAGGAGTTTTCATAGATTTAAAACTTAAATTTCTTTTTCGTTTTTCATGGTGGAAATTAGTGAATCGTCATTCACTTACCTTCAAATGTTCTGCAATTTGGGTTACGGCATCCCTCTCCCGAGTTGTAGGATATTGTGTTGGGTCCTAGCCTTGGAATTTCATTTGGGTGATTTACCAAGGACTCAATCAATCAACTAACTTGAATTCGTTTTTCTCCCGATGTCAAAGTTCGACAACTATGGTCTTCTCAAATCCCGTGGAACAAGCATTCCACATGAAGATGATATTCCACGATTCGATCGAGGAACAAGAAATCATGCTTCACTTCCTCCTCCTCCTCCAATTATTCTCCCTAACCCACAAGATTGTAAAATTGAAAGGTTCAATATCACTCAAGCCCTTTTGGCAAGTAAACATAAAGAGGGCAAGTCGGTGTGTGCACACATCTTAGGGATGAAGTCACACACTGATAGGTTAAGAATGTTGGGATCCGTTGTCTGTGAGGAAATGGCTGTTGATTGGGTTCTTCAGTCACTTCCTAACTCGTATAGTGAGTTCGTAAGAGAGTACTATATGATGAGCTACGACGTGACCCTTATAGATCTCACCTACATGCTTATTGTTGCTGAATCAACAATGGTTTGGCGCAATAGAAAAGCAAAGTTGATTGGTGAATCTGCCTTCAAGACCTCTATGGATATAGACCATGGCAATGAAAGACATGCAATGATCGAAAAGTTTGATCATAAGAGAAAGGCGATGTCCGAAGTAGTTCCATGTGTTGTTCCAAAGGAGTCAATTTGCTTTTATTGCCAAGAGAAGGGGCATTGGAGACGAAGTTGCCCTATTTACCTAAGAGATCTAAGAGATAGGAGAGTCAAAAGTATGACTATGCTTTAGGTAATAATCCACTATCTAACTCCATTAAGTTCCTATTCATTGATTCTTAATACATGATGTGATAAGATTGCATTTGAATGTTTTGAAGGATCGGTGAAAAGAAAGGAAGCTTGATAAGAGAGCAAGATGAATCTAATCACAAGAGATGGATCTTGATCTCATGGACTTGAAGATTGGATTTTGAGCTTAGATAGTTATGATAGAGTTGTTAGAAATTTTCTTTTTACATAGTTTTCAATAGATTTTGCATTGTAAGGACAAATGTTTTCCGCTGCTTTTATAAATAAAATAAATTTTGTTTGACTTATTTATTTATTTATTTACTTCCTTGCAATGAAATCGTTTTGAAAATTGATGTTTACATATTTCTACAACGAATGGATATGATTCTTAGTTATGTTATTTATGGAAATGTCGAGAATTTACCAAATAGGGAGAGTTTCTCATCGCCCAAAGTTTCAAATTGGACCGAAACTTGGAATCATGCAACTTGGTTGCACGATGAATGATAAATTTCATATTTTGGAAATTAGACTAATTCGTTGACAAAGTGTCAAGTGAAGGACTAGGAGATCGAGTACACAAAGTTGTGTGTTGATCAAGTTCACCATAAGAGTAACAAAGATATTCGTCATGATTTACTAAAGGCTTAGTAAACATGATTACACTTACAAGATTAAGTGTAATTTTGAATTGATTAAAGGGTTTAGATCAATAGCAAAACGAATAAGAAGAATCAAGTAGGCAGAAAGATAAGAGTTTCTCCATTCTAAGAAGAAGGGAGAGTAGCTTTTATGCTTTATGATAGGTCTTAATGATTAAGAACCATATCTCAGTTGATCCTCTAAGTGAGTCTCGGTACAATTGTATGTCCAAGAAGAGGAATCAAATATTGAAGAAATGGTCAAATCAAGAAGTCAATCATACTTCATTCCAAAACAAGTCTTAAAGTCAAGACTGTGACATTGAGTGAATAGTATTAAGAAGGTTTATAACATTCATCAATTGGGGAAAGTTGTGATGTCTTGGATAAGACAAAGACCAAATAAGACCAAAATTATGAAGTGTTTTTGTTTTGATAAAAGCTACACTAACTCTTGAATATTTGTTTGTCAAGAAATGTTTATTGACAAAAGAATCTTATATGACAAGGAGTCAGTGGGAGTCTTAATGGTCTTGAAAGGTTTCAAGAACAAATCAAATAAACCTTATTGATCATCACTAGCACACGAGTTGAGGTTTACAACCTATCGTGAAGACATTATTTTGTTTCTGTGCCAATCCAATCGAGTTAATTATGCATGTGAGTCCTATGAGTTCTCATTTGAATGCATAAAAGTCAAGGACCTTGATCAATGGAAAGTACATTGATAGGAAAAGGTGAGCTGCTTAACTACTTGGAAGACGTGGTGGGCAGCTGTGCTACCATAAGGCAAGAAATCAAGATTAAGGAAGTTCGATCCATATGAGTTTGAATTTGTCGTAAACTTTGGTTTTAACAAATTCACATGGATAGGAACACATACACCGTTTAAATCTAAGTGTCATAAGATTTCCTCCTTCATGAAAATGATTGTGAGAAAATGCTTTCACTAAGAAAGATTTTAAAAGATAGTGATTTTAAAATTGCATTCTCGAATTCGATCATGGTTACGGCACCCCTTTCCATAATTTGAATTGTGAGGTTTGGAAATTAGTCTTAATTGTTAAGACACACATATGAACTATCTAAGGCAAAAGTGTATAAGTTCAAGAAGCCTTGATAAAAGATTATCAAAGCACTAAGTATTAGAAACATGAACTTAAGAAATTCAATAAGTATTGTTTTTCTGAAAGTTAAGATGTTTATAAATACATGTCGAAGCTAGTGGGAGCACAAGTGTTATGTTTTATAATAATCATCATGATAGTGGGAGCATAAATGTTATGATTGTATGATTATTAAGGCACGTATTGCATAGTTGGCAATATTAATTATAGAAAACAAGAGTCATACTTTGCAAAGTTGTAAAGTTGTTTTGCTATAATTAAGGGAGAGAATATTATGCTTCATTTCAAATCTAAAGGATTAGATTGTGGAATGTTAATAAATTTAGTCAAAGGTACATAGTGTGTTCTTAAAATTTCGATTATGATTACAGCATTCCTCTTCACAATTCAAATTTGAGAACATAGCAAATAAAACATTGTGCATCGTGTCCCATACGCTATGGGTATAGGATCGATTGCAAATGCTTTAATGTTTGACCATTCTAAAATTTTCCAAATGTCTAGTGCATTTAGAGGGAAAAGTGACTAGAATTGGTTTTGACTAAAATAATTAAACAACTATCAAAGGACAATCCAAAGTTCGACGAGGATTGGTCGCTTGTGAGTAGTTGGAAGTATAGTATTGGAAATTATGGAAATGTTTCCATATTGGATGGACAATATCGACATCATTACGAATAGATAAGATTCTATTAAGAAATGAGTTGTCATATGGAAAATATGGAAGCGTGTCCATATTAGGAAGTAAATATTGAAAATCTATGTCTAGATTAGAAACTTTTATGCAAAAGGATGTTCAAAGGAATGTACTTTGAGTGAGAGACATCATATCTAAGGAATTGTCTTGTAACAATCTCCGATAGAGGACTTTGTAATATCATTGGCAATAGTCTTTGAGACTTTAGTGCAGTGACATTACAAAAGGATCGTTGCATAAAGTGTTAGAATCTAGTATATTCTATAAGTAACAAGAATTTGATATTCTTACACTTAAGAAAATGGATTTGGAGTTGTAAAATGAGAAGGATTGGAAACGTGTTCAATTTGTCTATTTCACAAAAGTAAGAACCATAGGTAAACATTGTGTGCATGCTAGGAGCATGGGACAAGTGTTGGAATTCAAGTAAGAAGTTGATTACCCGAAACGACAAATAATGATTAATCGATATGGTGATAAATAAAACGTGTTTTGTTTATACTCAAAGGTTTGAGGCCATATGGGATTAGTATTATTCTTGTGTTTCACTTTGCATGTTTTGACTTCCAGAATAATTGAGTTTATTAAGAATAATCGAATTATTCAAACGGGCCACAGTCGTTCATATGTTGGAAGTAGATATAAATGAAGACTGTCGTGAATTGGTGTGTGGATTGTCTGGAAGAGTATTAGACATAAGCAAATGTTTGCTGCAACGTTCATGAGTGCTTATGAATATGATTTGAGCATTGGATTAAACCCACGCTCACTTGGATCACTCCATGAATTGTATTATGAGTGATTAGTGAGACGATAACATCTTATATCCTTGAAACCGAGATGTGTGAGTTGTATCTTGCGAATCGGTTGCACATTGATAATATGTAAACGCACCAGTAACTTGGTGTTATAAAACATATTGTTGTGTGTAATTCGGTGAGTGAGTGCAAGCGAGCATTGTATCAAAGTTTATCCGTTCCTTTTATCCAAAGTAGGATAAAAGCGATATCTTTGGGCCCTCGATGGTTTAGTGATGACATACGTAAATGCTCGGCCGGGCTAGGGCTAATTTGATTTGTTCAATTAGTCTGTCGTCATAAATCGGAAATCGAGATATAGTACAAAGAGAATGATTAGAAATCATATCTCATACGATATCTAGAATGGAGGAATATATGATCCCTTATCTAAGGACACGCGTATCTGATATGATCAGAGTTGACAGCGGCTTTGGAAAGCTACGATTGCAGATCGGGATCTGAAGTCATACGCAGAATAGTTGTTAGACTTATCCAAGTGGGAGACTGTTGGATTAGTGTCTAAATCCATAACTATTTTGGTATGTACTTGACCCGATGGTGCATGGTCCTTTTGGGTTGCCTTCACCAAAGCAACTTGATTGGAGAAATGAATAAAGAGAGAGAGGATAATGTGATTTATTAATATGTTATAAGAATAATATATTAAAGGAGAAATCATATTTGTTTAATTAATATTGGTCAATAATTAATTAAGAATTAGTTTTGTGATCAAATGTAATTAATTAAACTAGAGGGGCTGATTTGTAATTATGTGATAGTTACAAAATAAGGTAAGGATTATCTTATTTATATGGTGGATGAATTTAAGGTTGGAAAGCCTTAGAATTCGAGTATGATAAGGATTCAAGGATTATCTTATTGGTTGCTTAATGGATAATCAACTAGATAAGGATAATGACTGAAACCCTATCTCTACACCTATATAAACACCCCTAGGGTCATGAATTCGTGTATCCCTTCCCAAGAGGTCCTAGATACGAATTCTAACCTCTCACCTCTCTCTTTATACCTTCTCCACTTGCTTATGGTGTTTGTGAGCCATTAGAGGAGTGACACTTGTGACTCTAAGCATTCCAAAGTCAATCCAAGGTGGAGTTGTGATTGTTATTGCTATATAACAATCAAGGTATGTTCTTAAACCTAATTATATGTTAATGTCGATTTCCATATGTTAAAATTAGGGTTTATAGTCTTGGATTCAAAGCATGTACAATAGAGAAACCTAGATCCAAGCATTAGGGTTTGTATGAGCACATAGGATGTCTTATGACCAAAACCCATCAGTTTTATCTTATCATGATACACTGGGTTCTTAGTAACACTCAATGGACTTTGGTTGTCACAATACAAGACATGCTTATCCACCTTCAGACTAAGAATGTTAATAAGCATGTGCAACCCTATCTCCTTCTTTATTCCTTCTGTCATGGACTTGTATTGGGATTTAGTCGTAGACAAAGCAACGGTATCTTGTAACATTTACTTTCAACTGATGGCATATCTGAACAAAATGAATATGTAGCACATTTATGACATGCTCTTCAATAAATCACCACCATAATCAGTGTCAACATATCCAACCAAGTCAGTTTTCGAATTAGATCCATACATCAAGCAAACATCTGTCATTCCCTTTAGGTATCACATGATCCACCTGAATCTCCATCCTTAGTATCTTCTTTGCTACTCCCAAATCCTTCATCTCAAATTCAACCTTCAGCGTCGCCTTCAAGTCATTTAATCCAGCCATGTCCTTGGTTGTGAGGAGCATATCATCAACATATAGCAACTAATATATGTAGGAATCTGGTGACAATTCCTTAGAGTAGACACAATTGTCTAATTGGTTCCTAGTGTAGCCATGCGAGAACATGAATGAATCAAATCTATTATACCATTGTCTTGGAGACTGCTTCAAACCATACAAGCATTTCTTCCGCAAACATACATGATCCTTCTTAGAATCAAGGAACCCTTCTAGTTGGGACATATGAATCTTATCTTCTTGGTTCCCATGAAGAATTACAGTTTTCACATCAAGCTATTCAAGCTCCAAATCAAATGCACTCACCATGGCCAAAAGAACCTGATTTGTCTTGTGCTTTACAACCGATGAGAACACCTTATGATAATCAATTCGTTCTTGTTTAGAAAACCCTTTCGCCACCAACCTTTCCTTGAACATAGTTGGTTCAACTCCTAGTATCCTTTCCTTCTTCTTAAAGATCCATTTGCATCCCACTGGCTTTACTCCCTTTGGTAATGGAACAAGATCCCATGTTTCATTCTTCTCTAAAGATTTTATTTCTTCATTCATGGCCATCAACTAGTCATTTGCTTCTTTACTCTCCACAACCTCTTTATACAACTAAGGCTCTTTAGTGTTAATGTGCTCTCTAGTTGCTAAAGCAAAATCAATGGAGTTAATTTCACTTGAATTCACACATCCCACATATCCTTGTTTATTTAGAACTGACATACCCTTCTCACTCATGTGCTCCAACCTATGATGCCACAACCTCATCTTTTCATCACCTTCATTCAAGGATTAGGAGATAGCCACCATTCGCATAACTTTACTACCTTCTAGGATATAGATCCCTTCATGATTCATCTTGCCTTTCATTATAACTAGAGAAAATTTGGTCACTTTGACCCAGTCACCTTCACCAACATACCTCATTCCATTCTTATCTAATGTTCTAAGAGAAATTAAACTCTTTCGAAGTTTTGGATTACACCAGCAATCTAACTTCCTGACCATGCCATCGTGCATCTTGATCTGCACCATTCCACTACCTTTGATACTGCTCACCAAATCATCACCCATCTTGATTGTTCCATTCGACTCTTTAAAGCAGTCGAACCAGTCACAATTATATGTCATGTGATAGGATGCTCGAAAATCCAAGACCTAAGTATCATCAGAACATGATGTATTAACAGTCAATACATCACCATCATCCTATTCTTCAGTTATGAAAAATTTCCCTTAAAGTGTCTCTTCTCCTTACAGCTATAACATTTTTCGTTCAATAAAACTTTAGTCTTTGATTTTGAACGTGATCTCCTTCTGTTTCCCCTTTCCTCTATTTTATCCTTCCTATCCTGGCAAACAAACCGAAACTTGACACCTCCTCTCCAACTAAAACTTTCTTTTCAGTTCTTGAACATCAGAGAGTCCTTCACATCATTCACAATGATCGTTGTCCTACTATAGATCATGGTATCAACAAAATTCTCATATGAGTTCAGAAGAGAACATAAGAGAATGAGCGCCTAATCTTCATATTTAATCTTCACATCAAACCCTTGTAGATCCAAGATAATGAGATTAAAGTTATCCAAATGATCTTTCACTTGGGTACTTTCAGGAATTCTGAGAGTATACAACCTTTGCTTCTGATACAACTTATTCGTCGGTGAATTTTTATGGTACTTGTCATAAAGTTTATCCCAGGACCCAGAAGCAATTGTTTGATCCACGACCTACCTTAGTACTTCATCTGTCAGGCTCAACAGAATGGAACTATGTGCCTTCATCAGAATATCCACTTTTTTTCAGTCATCATGTCTTTAGGTAGTGTTAACTCTCCTTCCAGTGTTGTTGCACATCCTTATTGAACCAGAAGATCCTTCATCTTCACCTTCCAGAATGCGAAGTCATATGAACCGTTGAATTTATCCAAATCAAACTTTTGAGTAGAGATCCTCAATCACAGGAATAAAAACCACAGCTCTGATACCATTTGTTAAGAAGTAAAGTAGATAACTACCTAAAGTATAAGCATAGAAGATACATTGTTTATGTGGTCCGGTCAAGGTGACCTAAGTCTATGGACAGGAGGGGGGTATTCTTTATTTTAGAGCTCTCAAACAGAGGTTACAAGTACAATTTCCATAGAGATTCAACCAACACTCTAGAAGTCAAGATACAATAACGACCTATCATGCATCCCTATTTATACCTGAAGGATCGGACCAAAAACCCTAATGGGCCAAGCCCATTGGCCCATTAAATGTATCAACCAATCACAATCAGCCATGCAACATCTTTTCCAACATTCTTCCATGTCATACAATCCATGAATATCTGCAACGCATATGATGGACAACCTTGACCATAATGGACCATCATGGTGCACAGGTGGCGCATCATGAATACTAATGGCCCAACATCCATCATGGTGACACAACATGGTGTATTTTGTGAGCATGATCACCTTCTAGGAAAACGTGGATCAACATGGCATAACAAAGGAATCGAGATGGCACATCATGTAACAAGATGGTCCATGATGGTGCAACATCTCCTCCATGGTACAACATCTCCTCCATGGCACAACATCTCCTCAAGCCGATGCAACATCTCCTCATGATGGCACAACATATCATACTTCGTGCAACTTCACTCCTTGATGGTGCAACATCAACCTCTTCATGCAGCTTCACTCCCTCATGGCGCAACATCCACTCCTTTGGCACAATTCCTTTCCTCTTGGCCCAACACCTTCATGAATGGTGAAAGATATAACCCCATGGTGCAACATGCTCGATGCTTGGCACAACATCCATAAGGATGGTGCAACATCCATCTTCATGTTGCAACATGTTGCTCCATGTTGCTCCAAGTTGCTCCAAGTTGCTACAAGTGCTCCAAACCACTCCAAGATTCTCGAAGCCACTCCAAGTTGCTCCAAGCCACTCTAAGTTGCTCCAAATCACCTTTTGGATCATTTGTTCCTTTGTCAGATTGCCCATTCCTTTCTCAAAAAATATGTTCCTTTATCACATGCTCCATGAACCCCAAGTTCTCAATTGTGATCTAAGTGCTCAAAATGCTCCATAAGCAAGATCCAAATTCTTAAGTCACATTTAACATACTTGTTTGGTTATTTGGGTCCCGTTATACATGATCAAGTGACATCTCTTCATCAAATGTTTAATTTTATGGCGTTAAAAGATCTGGCTAACTTGCAATGTTACATGGACTCTGGTGCGACCTCCCATTTCCATTACTCACAAATTAATGTAAATTAAATAACCAATACCATTAGTCTCAATATTAATGTGTGTTGTATTCTTTCCCTTTATCATGTTCTTCTTACCCCACAAATTATCAAAAATATAACTTTCATACAAAGTTTTCACTCGTGATAATAAATGTTCAATTGTATTTAACAAATTTAGTATTTTTGTGAAAGACTAATAGACCAGTCAAATTCTTTAAGGATGTGACAAATCAAGGAATATATATAGAGTCACATGCTCTTCTCTTCAAGTTTTTTCCCTCGTTTCTAATTAACATTTGGTATCAAATACCTCGGTCACATCAACAATCATAATTTTTAACACTTAGTTTCTAGTAACGTGATGATATATACAAATTATAAAACAATAATTTTGCATCATGTATATCAATTATGCAAACATATCAAACTACATTTACTTTATCTAATTTTGTTGCAAGCTTTCCATTTAAAATTGTTCATTTTGGTATTTGGACTTCTCTTTTAAGAAGTGGTAGTTGGCTTAAATATTATGTCATATTTTTATCAACAATGTCATATGTTTAGCTTTATCCATTATTCATAAACTCTAAAATATACCCTAAATTTGTTCATTTTTGTGCTTACATCAAAAACGTTTTCCAACTTGACATTCAAGCTTTCCAATTAGACAATGGTGGTGAACTAACAATGCTTAATTTCATCAAATTTGTAACTCAATGGGGGTCCATATTATCTTTTTTTTCCTTGCAACATAAGGTTTGTAATTTTTACAACATCATACAAACTCTCATTTTCCAACCCCGTCTTACTTCCACTTATTGGGTTGAAGCCTTACACATGGTTATTCACCTCTTAAACTATTTATTATCTCCGAACCCTCAAAAAGATACACTATACAACAAATTATTCCTTCAAAATCCTACATACAATCACCTTCGCCTCTTAGGATGCTTGTGTTACCCTCATCTAACGACTCAACACAAACATGCTCCTCACACTTGTTTGAAATGGTGTGTAAGAAATAAACAAATTGTTGTACAACTAATATATTTGAGATTATGTGATCACACACTAAAAGTTATAAAATACTCAAAATAAATAATTAATATTAATTAGATATATATATATATATATATATATATATATATATATATATATATATATTATTTATCAATTAAATAAACATTTCAATAAAAGAGTTTTATTTATTATTTATAAACTCAAAGAAAAATTAAATAAAATAGTTTTATTTAAATAGCTAAATAGAAGAGTTATCTAATTATGTAACACACTGTTTTCACTTAACCATATAATTTAATATTATCGTTTGTTGATAGAACTCAAAGTTGGAATATAGTACATCTTAAATAAAGTAATAATCACGAAAGTAGTACTAACCTTGATGATGATCTCATGGATATGAGGAACACTTAAATCTGACTACGTATGAAGAAGTTATGATATTTCGAAGTTTCATGTTCAACTCTATATAACAAAGTGAATCAAAGATAGGTTGTTTATTAGCCTAAGTAATTTAAAGGAAATTCGTAGTAATCGTAAAAGAGAATGTGTGCATATAAAGAACGTTTAAATATGAATTCGTATGAGAAAATTATGATTTTTCAATGTTTCGGTGCAGTTGTGTGTGACACAAAAATCGAAATTAAAACCGGTTGAGTGTTAGCCAAAACAGCGTAAACGAGAGTTGAAGATATTGTAAATACCAATATGTCAATATAAACAGCATCGAGAATAGAGTCCATACGAAAAAGTTATGAATTTTACATGGTCTTTTGTAGTGTAATCATCATAGATTGTTATATTTAATATAGGATGTGAATCAGCTGACAAAGTGTAGCACCTGGTTCCTGGTACGTAAAATTTATCTAAGTATTTGCAATTTTAGCCTTGGACTCGGCGAGTTGTACGCCCGACTCACCGAGTAGAGATGGGATATGGAACACGTTTAAGTTGGCGACTCGGCAAGTCCATATCCTGGACTCGGCGAGTCCCCACTGTCTGATGAAACCCTAAATTTCAAGGGTTTTCACCCTATTTAAACCAACCTTATGCGCACCAACCTAGCCCCCTTCACCCTCAGAGCTCCCAACACCATCCAAACCCTTATTTCTTGAGAGATTGAAGTCCTTGGTGTGTTTCTTGAAGATTTTGAGAGAAAAGAAGAGTAGATCAAGAAGAGAAGAAGGAGGCCAGACATTCTTGTGTTATTTCAGTGATTTTCTTGAGGTATAACTCAGTTTCCCACTGTTTTCATGCTTATATTCCTTTGTAGCTCCATTAAAGTCCTTTCTTGAGCCATTTCCAAGCTTGTTTTCGAGTTAGGGTTTGTAATAAGTTGATTAACCCTTATATCTAGGCATGATTGAGCTTCAGGAGCTCAGATCTACTGCCTTTATGGAGCCATATTGCATGAAAGCCCTAGATCTACTCTTTTAGTGCATTTTGAGTCCTAAAACCTTCATTGGTGTTTATTTACACGTAAACTTGGAAACTTTACATGTTAATCAGGCCCTAAGAACCCAGATCTATGTATGGCATGAGCTGGTTTCAAGCAAAATCGAGTATGTAGTATTTGCATGAGAAAGACTTAACGAGTCGTTTATCGGACTCGGCGAGTCGAGTCGCGAGTCCCCGAGTTTTCCCCCTTTTCGTGTTTGTTGGGTGGAGTAGTGAGTCATGGGATGTGACTTAGTGGGTCGGAAGCCAGACTCACTGATGAAGAAACTCTGTGAGTTAATGCCCTGACTCGGCAAGTTCAAGACAATCTTCTTACCTTAAGAACAGACTCGGCGAGTTGTTCATACAACTCGGCGAGTCTCAGCATAGAATGTTCTTCGAATGAAGATGAACTCGACGAGTTGTTCATACAAATCGGCGAGTAGGATGAAGGACTATTGGACATCGGTTTAGACGGAAAACTCGTCGAGTCAATGCCTAACTCGAAGAGTAGAGACGGGATTATGGTCAATCGAATGGATAGGGACTCGACGAGTTGGCGAGCCAAATCAGCGAGTCGGGTCAACTGGAAGTTGACTTTGACTTTGACTCTTGGTTTGGTTAGGGTCAAATGGTCATTTTACCCTGAGGTCGGTTAGTAGTATTTGACTGAGTGTTTGGTGGGAATTGCTGCCGGAGGATTTCCGGAGTAGCAGCTGCAGACAAACCGTTCTCACGCAGATCAACAGTTACTACGAGGTGAGTTACCTTCCAGTAGCGGTGGGTCTAAGGCCACAATGCCGGCCCACCAGTAGGAGACGTATGATAGATGATTGTCTTTGTGATATCATCTAGGTTTGCTACTACCTGATATGTTATATGCTAGCATGATATGTTGTATGTGATAGTAGAAGAGTTCGGTTGTTAGGACCGAAGGGTAGTCAGACACCCCAGATACGTCTGATAGTATGTGATGATATGTTTGCATGCTGGCTTGTTATGTGATATGCGATAGATGTAGTAGGAGGGGATCAGTCCCCGAGTTCGGTTGATAGGACCGAAGGGTAGTTCAGGCACCCCAGATATGTCTGATAATATGTTATGTTATGATATATGTGATAGTTACAATAGGGGGTGAAATAGTCCCCGAGGATCGGTTGAAATGGGTAGTCTGCACCCTAGAATGGCTTGAAATGGGTAGTTAGCATCCTAGAATGGCTTCAAATGGGTAGTCTGCACCCCAGAACGGCTTGATACGGGTAGGTCGGCACCCCAAAATAGCCGTACCGGGTAAGACGGGCACCCCAGAATTGCCCGGCAGTATGTATGATATGTGATTGTATGGTATGTGGTATGATGGGGAACTTACTAAGCTTCGTGCTTATAGTTTTCAGTTTTGGTTTCAGGTACCTCTTCTTTGAAGGGGAAGGAGCTGGCGCGATAGCGGCACATCACACACACGCTTTGTATTCCGCACTATGAGATCTTCCTGGGGATTTGTACTCTGACATTGTTATGTTTTATTAAACTGGTTTCCAGACACGCACATCTTTTATGAAATGATATGATAGGTGAATGTTTTATTTCTAATGTTTTTCTAAGTATGTGTTTTAAAAATGAAATTTTTGGCTCGTATTTTTGGGACGTTACAAGTTGTTATCAAAGCCCTGGTTTGAGGGATTCAGACACACCTGCGGGGGTGTCTGAACTCAAATCGAGGATTAAAAGATTTTGAAAAAGAAGAATGTTTTCTAAAAGGTTAAGTAAAGAGTTTTAAGAAGGAACAAAGTGTGTGATGTGTGCGACCAACCGAGCTCAAGTAAGTATTCCCCAATGTACTTATACAAGTTTATATATGTTTATCAGTTCCAGTAGAACATCATGCTAGAATAGGACTAAGGTTGTAGGAGTGATGCCTTATGTGCATGCTTTATGTGCTTCAGTATATGAGAATTGCATGCTAGGATTGAGTAGACAACAGTAGGATAGCTTGTTTAGGTTATGCCTGATAGTATGACCTTAGCATTGTATGCTAGTACAATTTCCCATTATGAGGATGGAATTGCTTGAGTAGTCTCCTATGTCTGAATGCTGCTTGCTTTGTGCTTTGTGGGACTCTAAGTGATGGGAGTTAGCCATTAGGTTAATGTGTCACGTCACATGCGAATAGAATTGAATAATCTCATAGTGCCAGACTTGGCCCCATTGTGCAGTTCTTGTTTGAGTCTAACCGTTGTAGGGACGAGTCTTTTACTTGAAGGATTATCTGAGCCTCGCCGCATGTGATGGTATTCAGGTGATGACTAATTGGCATCACAACGAGGCTTTCAGCAGCTGATGACTGGATCGGGTATAGTTAGAGGATTCCCTAGGGCAAGCCCAGGATGGGAGTAGCAAAAATTATTAGCAGTAATAGTGACTTGGTGGAGTCAAGGCAGTACTTGAGGAAAGTACGGATAGATGTGGAAGGTAGTATGGGCCCGTACTACTGGAAGCAGAGGATCCGTACTCGAATCAAGGAAAGCTGAGATGAGACCAGGAAACTTGTGGTAGTAATGATTCCTCGAGATATATCAGTGTTCCTGACATTTATTATGTTGTGTTTCAGAATGGTGGTATTGCGCCCTAGACCAACAGTTGGCAGTTCAGGTTCGGGATCAGGTTCCGAGCTGGTGGATGAGGAGCTACGTGACTTCATCGTGTCAGAGATCACTAGGGGCATCCTTGAGTCGACCCCCATTATCTTCGGGTCGATCAAGGAAGGGATAGTGGAGTTGATGGAGGATCGCCTCCGAGCATTCAGGAGCGACATGGCATCTGGCCAGTCGGGATCTCGCAAACTGTCCTTTAAGGACTTCAGGGGCAAGGGTGCGCCGGATTTTCACGGCGTGAAAGACCCCATAGCTGCCATGCGATGGATCGCAGACATTGAGTTTGCACAGATGATTAGATTCTGCCCTGAGGGGTAGAAGGTGAGGTTTGCAGCAGGGTGTTTATGAGATCGAGCTAGGGATTGGTGGGAGTCTATGGATGACTCGTTGGGAGCCTCGGTTATCGAGGCTATAACCTGGTCGGACTTTGCGACCAGGTTCAGGGCAGAGTTTGCACCGGCTGTCGAGCTTCAGCAGCTGGCCAGGGAGTTCTTGGATATGAGGCAGACAACGGAGACTATAGCGGAGATCACCACCAAGTTCCAGGAGAGGGCATTGTTGTTGCCCCAGTATGCGGGTGATGAGGACATGAGGAGGACCTGCTACCATGACATGCTCCGAGCTGATATTCGAGAGCATGTCAGTTTTTCAGCTTGCCCTACCTTTGACTCTATGATTACCAGGGCGAGGGAGAGTGATAGATCTGGAGCACATCCGGAAGAGGAAGACAGAGGAGGGAAAGGCAGGAGGAGCTTTGGAGAAGAAGCCCAAGAGACCAGATGGTAGGCCGAAAGGCCAGTCAGGATCGAGCCGCTGCAAGAAATGCAGCAGGCCTCATGAGGGGGCATGTAGGCTGGGATCATTGGGCTGCTATAAGTGCGGCAAGACGGGGCATTTCAGCAGGGATTGTACCGCCCCTGCACCTGTGATACAGACGTCTGAGTTGTTGTGTTTCCACTGAAACCAGAGGGGCCACAAGAAGGCCAATTGCCCCCAGTTGACAGCATCACCGTCGGTTAAGGTGCCAGCTCCAACTACCCTGTGGATTACAGATGGCCGACAGGGCAAGGCTGAGCCTCCAGTGGTGAGGAGCCGGGTGTTTCAGCTGACTACCGAGGAGGCACGCGTCGCAACCGATGTGGTGACGAGTATTATTCTTTCCCTCTATTTTATTTTTATGATGTTATGATATTGATATGTGCTCTGTGTATATGCGTTGGGATCGTTCCATGTGAACGGTATCCCTATTAAGGTGTTATTTGACTGGGGTGCCACCCGATCATTTGTTTCCCTTGCGCTTAGCAAGAGGTTTACTGAGTCTTCGGGCATGTTGGATTGCCCTTTAGAGGTAGAGATTGCCGATGATCGATCGGTGCGAGCATCAGCAGTATTCAGGGATTGTGTTCTAAGGTTATTTGAGGAGCGCTATTTGGTGGATTTGGTTCCCATCCCATTGCGGGGGAACAAGGTAATTATAGGCATGGATTGGTTGAGCCCTAATGGGGCGGTAATAGATTGCGCACAGCGACTAGTGCGGATCAGGACCCCAAGTGGGGGAGAGTTGGTGATCCATGGCGAGAGACCACATCATGGACCCACAGTATGTTCAGCAGCGAGAGCTAGGCGTTACCTTCAGCAGGGTTGCGCGGGATATGTCGCATACGTGATGGATACCCGGGAGACGGGTAAGACGACGGTGAGCGAGGTTCCAGTGGTGTGAGACTACGTTGATGTGTTCCCGTAGGAGCTTCCCGGAATACCTCCGGAGCGTCGGGTAGAGTTCAGGATCGACCTAGTTCCTGGTGCGGCTCCGATAGCCAAGGCACCCTATCGGTTGGCTCCTCCTAAGATGCAGGAGTTGTCTACGCAGCTGCAGGAGCTACTAGACAAGGGATTTATTCGACCGAGCAGTTCACCCTTGGGAGGCTTGATCCTATTTGTGAAGAAGAAGGACGGGTCGCATCGGATGTGTATAGATTACCGGGAGCAGAATAAGGTAACGGTGAAGAACCGTTACCCACTCCCGAGGATTGATGACCTCTTTGATCAGTTATAGGGAGCATCTTGGTTCTCCAAGATCGATTTGCGTTCAGGTTATCATCAGATGAGGGTCAGAGAGGAGGATGTACAGAAGACCGCGTTTCGAACGTGATATGGCCATTATGAGTTCGCCGTGATGCCGTTTGGGCTCACCAATGCTCCTGCTGTGTTCATGGACCTCATGAACTGCGTGTGTAGACCGATGCTGGATCGGTCTCTGATAGTTTTCATTGATTACATCTTGGTTTATTCCAAGATGCAAGAAGAGCACGAGGAGCATCTGAGAGAGGTTTTGGAGACCTTGAGGAGGGAGAGCTTGTACGCCAAGTTCTCCAAATGTGATTTTTGGTTGCGCGAGGTGCAGTTTCTTGGGCACCACGTCATCCAAAACAGGATTTCAGTAGACCCGGCCAAGGTGGAGGCCGTGATGAGATGGGAGGTTCCGAAGTCTCCATCCGAGATTCGGAGTTTCCTAGGATTAGCAGGCTACTATCGGAGATTCATTCAGGATTTCTCCAAGATAGCCATACCCCTAACACGGTTGACTAGGAAAGTCGTGGTCTTTCATTGGGGGCCTGAGCAGCAAGCAGCGTTCGAGATTCTGAGGCGGAGATTGTGCTAGGCACCAATCTTAGCCCTGCCCGAGGGCGTAGAGGATTTTGTGGTTTACTGTGATGCACCTGCCTCAGGTTTAGGTGCGGTATTGATGCAAAGAGGGCTTGTCATCGCCTACGCTTCGAGGCAGCTGAAGCCTCACGATGCGAACTACCCGGCGCATGATTTAGAGTTTGGGGCGGTGATCTTCGCCCTCAAGATTTGGCGACATTACCTCTATGGAGTTTGGTGTACCATTTACACAGACCACAAGAGTTTGAGGTACCTCATGGATCAGCCGAATCTGAACATGAGACAGCATCGGTGGTTGGACGTGGTGAAGGATTATGATTGCGAAATCCTTTATCACCCGGGAAGGCCAATGTGGTGGCCGATGCACTTAGCCGTAAGGCGGAACCGATCAGGGATGTGTGTATGAGGATGACGGTGGTGACTCCACTGTTAGAGCATATTTGAGAAGCTCAGCAGGAGGCTATGAAGGAGGAGCATCAGAAGAGCGAGCGAATAGTGGGTCAAGTCGCCTCTTTCGATTATGATAGCCGAGGATTATTGACACTACACCGTAAGGTGTGGGTGCCCTATCATGGAGGCATGCGCCAAATCTTGATGGAGGAGGCGCACAAATCCCGAGTCTCCATTCATCCAGGGGCGACGAAGATGTATAGGGATCTTCGTCTAGACTATTGGTGGCCCTGCATGAAGCGCGATGTGGCTTGGTACGTCGAGCGATGCTTGACCTGCAGGAAGGTCAAGGCCGAGCATCAGAGACCGCACGGCAAGATGCATCCGTTGGATATCCCGTTGTGAAATGGGAAGATATTACAATGGATTTTATCACAAAGCTTCCCAGGACTGCGCGTGGAGTAGATTCGATTTGGGTCATCGTGGATCGATTGACCAAGAGCGCCCATTTTATTCCGATCCAGGAGAGCGTCTCGGCTGAAAAGTTGGCCGATATCTATATCCGGGAGATAGTGATGTAGCACAGGGTGCCGGTGTCAGTAATATCAAACAGAGATGTGCGTTTCACTTCCAGGTTTTGGAAGAAGTTTCATGATGAGTTGGGCACGCGTCTGCATTTTAGCACCGCCTTTCACCCGCAAACGGATGGTCAGAGCGAGCGGACCATCCAGACTTTGGAGGATATGTTGCGGGCGTGCGTTCTAGACTTTGGTGGTAGCTGGGATACCTATCTTCCCTTGGCTGAGTTCTCATACAACAATAGCTACCACACGACTATCGACTACCCTCCTTTCGAGATGTTGTACGGACGGAGGTGTAGGACCCCGATATGTTGGAGTGAAGTTGGCCAGAGGGTCGGTGGTGCTCTAGACGACCGAGAGAATCTAGCAGGTTCGAAGTAGGCTTCAGACTGCATAGAGTCGGAAGAAAAGTTACGCCGACAAGCGCCGATCAGACCTGGAGTTCCAGGTCGGGGATATGGTACTCCTGAAAGTGTCGCCTTGGAAGGGCGTCATTCGATTCAGGAAGTGGGGCAAGTTGGGCCCGAGATACATTGGTATGTTCAGGGTTATAGCCCGGGTGGGCAAGGTGGCATACCGGCTGGATCTGCCAGCCGAACTCAGCCAGATCCACAACACCTTCCCTGTCTCCCATCTGCGGAAGTGCCTAGTGGATGATTCTGCGGTGGTGCCGTTAGAGGATATACAGGTTGATGACAGTCTGAATTACATTGAGCGCCCAGTTGCAATCCTCGACCGGAAGTTCGAAGGATCTGAGGAACAAGAGGGTGGAATTAGTGAAGGTGCAATGGCGCCACCGAAAGGGTTCAGAGTGGACTTGGGAGCCGGAGGAAGAAATGATGGAGCATTACCTCGAGCTGTTTCAGGATCAAGCAGCAGACTTCGAGGACGAAGTCTAAAATAAGTGGGGGAGATTTGTACCACCTGGTTCCCGGTATGTAAAATTTATCTAAGTATTTGCAATTTTAGCCTTGGACTCGGCGAGTTGTAGGCCCGACTCACCGAGTAGAGACGGGATATGGAACACGTTTAAGTTGGCGACTCGGCAAGTCCATATCCTGGACTCAGCGAGTCCCCACTGTCTGATGAAACCCTAAATTTCAAGGGTTTGCACCCTATTTAAACTAACCTTATGCACCCCAACCTAGCCCCCTTCACCCTCAGAGCTCCCAACACCATCCAAACTCTTATTTCTTGAGACATTGAAGTGCTTTGGTGTGTTTCTTGAAGATTTTGAGAGAAAAGAAGAGTAGATCAAGAAGATAAGAAGGAGGCCAAGCATTCCTGTGTTATTTCAGTGATTTCCTTGAGGTATAATTCAATTTCCCTCTGTTTTCATGCTTATATTCCTTTGTATCTCCATTAAAGTCCTTCTTGATCCATTTTCAAGCTTGTTTTCGAGTTAGGGTTTGTAATAATTTGATTAACCCTTATATCTAGGCATGATTGAGCTTCAGGAGCTCAGATCTACTGCCTTTATGGAGCCATATTGCATGAAAGCCCTAGATCTACTCTTTTAGTGCATTTTGAGTCCTAAAACCTTCATTGGTGCTTATTTACACGTAAACTTGGAAACTTTACGTGTTAATCAGGCCCTAAGAACCCAGATCTATGTATGGCATGAGCTGGTTTCAAGCAAAATCGAGTATGTAGTATTTGCATGAGAAAGACTTGGCGAGTCGTTTATCGGACTTGGCGAGTCGAGTCGCGAGTCCCCGAGTTTTCCCCCTTTTCGTGTTTGTTGGGTGGAGTAGTGAGTCATGGGATGTGACTCAGTGGGTCGGAGGCCAGACTCACTGATGAAGAAACTCTGTGAGTTAATGCCGTGACTCGGCAAGTTCAAGACAGTCTTCTTACCTTAAGAACAGACTCGGCGAGTTGTTCATACAACTCGGCGAGTCTCAGCATAGAATGTTCTTCGAATGAAGATGAACTCGACGAGTTGTTCATACAACTCGGCGAGTAGGATGAAGGACTATTGGACATCGGTTTAGATGGAAAACTCGTCGAGTCATGCCTAACTCGACGAGTAGAGACGGGATTATGGTCAATCGAATGGATAGTGACTCGACGAGGTGGCGAGCCAACTCGGCGAGTCGTGTCAACTGGAAGTTGAGTTTGACTTTGAATCTTGGTTTGGTTAGGGGTAAATGGTCATTTTACCTTGAGGTCGGTTAGCAGTATTTGATTGAGTGTTTGGTGGGAATTACAGCCGGAGGATTTCCGGAGCAGCAGCAGCAGACTGACCGTTCCCATGCAGATCAGCAGCTACTACGAGGTGAGTTACCTTCCAGTATCGGTGGGTCTAAGGCCACAATGTCGGCCCACCAGTAGGAGACGTATGATAGATGATTGTCTTTGTGATATCATCTTGGTTTGCTACTACCTGATATGTTATATGCTATCATGATATGTTGTATGTGATAGTAAAAGAGTTCGGTTGTTAGGATCAAAGGGTAGTCAGACACCCCAGATACGTCTAATAGTATGTGATTATATGTTTGCATGCTGGCTTGTTATGTTATATGCGATAGAGGTAGTAGGAGGGGACCAGTCCCCGAGTTCGGTTGATAGGACCGAAGGGTAGTTCAAGCACCCCAGATATGTCTGATAATATGTTATGTTATGATATATGTGATAGTAGCAGTAGGGGTGAAATAGTCCCCGAGAATCGGTTGTTAGGGCCGATGGGTAGTTAGCATCCCAGAACGGCTTTACACGGGTAGGTCGACACCCGAGAATGGTCGTACCGGGTAAGTCGGGCACCCCAGAATTGCCCGGCAGTATGTATGATATGTGATTGTATGGTATGTGGTATGATGGGGAACTCACTAAGCTTCGTGCTTAAAGTTATCAGTTTTGGTTTCAGGTACCTTTTCTTCGAAGGGGAAGGAGCTGGCGCGGTAGCGGCACATCACACACACGCTTTGTATTCTGCACTATGAGATCTTCCTGGGGATTTGTACTCTGACATTGTTATGTTCTTATAAACTAGTTTCCAGACACGCATATCTTTTATGAAATGATATGATCGGTGAATGTTTTATTTCTAATGTTTTGCTAAGTATGTGTTTTAAATATGAAATTTTTGGCTCGTATTTTTAGGATGTTACACAAAGTTTAAATAAATGATGTAGTAATCGTGGACAGCTACACGTGGATATAAAGAATGTCGAAAATAGAACTCATATGCGGAAGATATTAAGTTTTGAAGATTTGTGATTTTACCCAGCTAGGGGACGCAACACCACCCATATCACACCACGTATCATCACCAGACTCACCTCGTGTACCTAGAAATAGGCATAGTATTCCCTAGGGGTGTGGCACGGTGTGCCTCCCTTGAACTCAGTCTATAAAAAGCCTCAAATGCTCCATTCTTCCTTACACCTTTCATAATCGAGTTTCTCTCTCTATAGAACCTTTCTCTCTTAAGATTTCTGCCTTTTTTGGAGTTTTGAAGTCTTCACAATAAAGCTCTGAGGCGGTAGAGAGTTAGGCATAAAGAAGTGCTCGTTATCGAGGTTTTGTCCGCGACTTTTCGGGTTTTTCTCTAGAAATTTTTGTAAGTTAAGCTGCACTTTCCTAGGCTTTTAGTGTAACTTTTATTTATATTTATTGTCATTACTATTGAAACATCACAAAAATTCATAGTGGAATTTTCATTTTTAAAACAATAAACCATACAAACGAGTTATTCCAAAATCGGTCAAAGCGAATATATTATTTAAACATTAGAGTAGAAATCACGAATAACCAATGCGGAAAACTCTAGGGATGTTGTGCAGTTAGGCCGGACAGTTTCCTTTCATACCAGAAGCACCTAGAACCATAAAAGAAAATCATAAGCATAAAGCAGAGTGAGTTCTCCAAAATACCACATACAACATTTATACAGATATAACAATACGTGGTCGTGTCGGGTCCGTTTCAACCCCCGGGTCCGTATCAACCCCAAGTCTATAATGACTCTATATAACAACTTGTAGCTGTTTTGGGTACGTATCAACCCCCTGGTCCGTTTAACCCCACATACATAAGCATACGGACATATAAGCATGAGTCACGAAGAAAAGGAGAGCATACAGGTATATCATCTGGTGTCTCAAAGACATATAAGCATGACCCACGAGTACAATGAAGAGACTCACGTAAATTACTAAACCGATTAAATCACAGCTAAACGTCGTGCTGACCACAGCTAACAAGCTCTCACCGCTAAGAGATGGGTGCTAAACACCTCTTATCAATCCACACAAGGAAAACCCTAAGTATACCTTTTAAAGATAGAAATTTAACCAAAACTCAACCCATGCCAAAAGTCAATAGTTAAAGTCAACGACCATTGTTGACTTTAGTCAACCGCCACGTTGTGGCCCTCATGTGATCAAACAGAGTGGAAATTCTTAGTCCCCTCACTGTGACGACTTATGGCGACGCCGTGAGAGCTGAGATTCCAACAACTTAATGGATTAAGCAGTTTTCTTCGATTTCAAGATCTCTAAAGCTTAGATATGATCCATACTATGGTCCAAATGGATAAAGTTTCCTACTTTATCCATTAAAACACCCAAAGAGATCAAGATCCCAATAGTTCTAAGAAAGCCAAAATCCAAAATGTCTTAACCATTAAGTCCTTAATCTGAAAAAGTCCTTAACCAAACCACTCAAACGGTTTATAATACCAAATCTATCATAAAGGTGGAAACTTTATAGACATGCATACCCAAAACATGTATAGAATCCTTTTTAGGTCATAATTAGCTAAGAAGGCACAAAACTCGAGCAATGATAAGATCTTCCAACCAAAGTCTAGATCTGCAATATATGTTGCTCTTGGGACCTAGGAGAGTCATAAAGTTACCAAATTTATGAGTTCCTACCCTCCAAATTTGCTCACATATGAAGAACATGAGACAATATTCAAGATCTAACCACAATATTAATACCACAAAACAATTTTGTTTTTAAATAAAAAAATCATTAATACATATCATTTACAAGAAAGCAAAGTAATCTAGATTTATCGAAACATCATCAAATCAGAGTAAATCACATAATGCAGAAACATGTGGTGTGTGCCCTGCAACCATCCCGAGCTCTTCCATTTGAAAAAGGAAGTACCGGAAATAAAAACTGAAAACCATAACCACAAATCTTAGTGAGCTCCCCAAGATACCACATACCATACATAACTTATCACATAACGAGCCCCGCCCACTGCTATACGGGCCCCACCCACACTCGCATAATGGGCCCCTCCCACTAAACATATGACGATATAAGCATATAACATTCAAACACATGCAAAAATACAAAGGTAGTAGCGTACTGCACTATCACCGGGCCCCGCCCACATAGAAATGATATATGCATAACCTGAGACTAGCATATAGAATAACCACCGGGCCCCTGCCTAGTAAGCATATAATGAAATACATATGCAAGAGTCACGCAGACATCTAGCAGTCTATATAGAAAATCATGGGCCGACATTGGTGCCTTCAACCTGCTAAACATAGTGAGGAAACTCACCTCGCGGTGCTGAATTCTGCGGACACATATCTGGCTGTTGGCTGACTGATCCCTAAACTATCAAAAATTAAAACAACACCCAATCAACATTTGGGTTCCAAACCATATCCATAATCCATACTTGGGGTAAAAATACCAATTTACCCCTTACCTAGTTTGGACCAAGACTTAGGCCCAAACCATAAAATCCACAAGGCCCAAAATATGGCCCAATTTTTCAAATTAGGCCCAAACCCATTGTAGGCCCTCAAAAAATAATTAACAGCCCAAAACCTGATGGCCCAACAAGGACCACGACAACTATGCCCAACAGATGGCCCAAACCGAAGCCTAACATTCAAAAACCTTCCTGAAGGAGTATGTGGGGCGTACCCATCTGTACGCTAAGTGTACTCGCAGATTGGCTTGTACACTGAGTGTATAGACTTGTACGCCCAGGATACACACCCAATAAGCCAAATCCTTCCTTTAAGCTTTTAATGCATACTTCTAGAAGTCCAAACCACATATATGAGTCCACTAAATATCTAGAACCATAAAGTCACTAACTTAGTGACTTTGCATGCCCTACAAAGACACGACCTCAAAATATAGCATTTAACCATCATGAAAAGGACCCAAACTCATGCATGGATGGGTTTAAACCCTAAATGTGCCAACATTATAGACCTTGAACCTCAAAGACACTAGGAGGGGCAACTCAAAGCTCCTGGAGTGACATCAAACCACTAGATCATATCCATGGAGTCAAAAGGGAACCAAAATCATAAATGATAGATCTATGAGATCAATGATCAAGTTTATATCTTTATACCTAAAAAAACTAGAAATGAAGCACATAATCAAGATCCATAAGTTCTTCCTTGATCCTCAAACTTGAACCAATCTTCTAGTTCTTGGATATGGACCAAAAGACACCAAAAATGGACACCATGAGCTCATAATAACATCATGAAGACTAAACGACCATTACTAGGGTTTTAAGAACCTAGAGGCTCGCAAAGACGCCAGCGCCAAAGACTTAATGAGCTTATATAGGGTACATCATCAAGATTAGGGATTTCATTAAATTCCACGTACGGCCTGCATACACCATTGTACGCCCCGTATACGTGCCCGAATGCGTGATCCTGTCTTGCATCAGTACGTAGCGCGTATGCCAGTGTATGCCCTACATACCAGCTTTAGAACTAGTACACCATAGGTACACATATGTACGCCCCACGTACTGCTTAACCCCTTAACCCTTATATACTTCGAAGGTAATAACTTCCTCATTATCAATCTGATTCTGACGATCCTTATATCCATGAAAAGGAAACAAGAAGATCTATGCTTAACTCAGCCCAAATGATCCTTACCATATCCCAAGCAAACATTTAATTCCCCTAAAACCCCGAGTTGACATATTACCAAAATACCCCTTTGGCTCCAAACATAAACCGAAAACCCGGATCATCCAAATTACATCATCCACCTCAAATGAGTCTAAATCACAATTCTTCAAGGGTCCTAAGCATGTTATTACCCAAATCCTTGATCACCACCCCGAAATGGAAACGATTCTAAACTGTATGTTACAACTCTCCCCACTTAAGTTAGATTTCATCCTCAAAATCATTCCTTACCATTCCCGGCACACGAGACGACTTGAGCCTCACGACCACATCTCGAGCATACGATAGCCTTCCTTAGGCAAACGAAACCAATCCTAGCCAAGCTCTCCAACCCGAAGATGAACGAATCCTTTCTCCACCTGAAAATAATCCCTTGCAAAACAACCACGCCTACTCAACCTGAAGTCTGAAATCTCGAGATGGTCTGACTTCCTGAATGACCTCCCACACCGAACCATTGCTAACTCTAATCCACTTATTACCCAACTGACTACTTAATTTCTAATAACTTGAGGTTCCCACTAGAAGACAAAATCACATACAAATTATTCCTAATGAATGCATATACTTGACAGAAGACTCAGATAATCCTTTGAGTAGAGGATTCATCCTTGCAACGGTTAGACTCGGACGAGAGCTGCGCAACAGGGTCAAATCATTTACTTTAGGATTATTTAATCCACATTGCAACTGACCTAGCATATCCTCCAAATAACAAGCGGCTCCACACATGAGTTCCAAATCAGTAATACCACATCGACTTATCTTTGATGCCCTTCACATATATAATTAATCCAAGACACAATCACAATGGCTTGACCTATCATTAAAACTGAATCCATTACTTACCTTTAAAACCTTCTATTGATGCCCTATGCATAAAGATACCCCTATTCTTATCCCATTGGAGAGAAAATTTTGCACATAAACACTCATTATCCCCAACTAGAGATTTTGCCCAAAAACCAACCCGATACTCAACTCATAACTCGAGATCCACAAATTTGCACTTGCATTTAACCCAAAACCTTTTGATTCATGACAACCCCTCACTAGACTGAGATATAAAGGTTCCTAACCATCGTTGAGACTACCCGTCTCGCACCTGGTCCAACCACCGGGTTCCCAAGAGTCCAAATAACAAGGTTACCCAACATATAAACCCCTCTACGTCATACACTGACCACCCGCTTAATCTTGCATCTCAATATCCAAACCTTGACTCATCGGTGTCTACCAAGTCCCACCCATATTTCCAAAATCACACATTCCTCATCCATGGGTCCCACCCAAACTATACCATGGATCGGCCTCGCCCATGGGTCCCACCCCTCGAGATCTATACAGGCTAGACTCCACCCCGAACCCATATAGTCCTCAACCTATAACACAGATATATATATATATATATATATATATATATATATATATATACATATACATATATATATATACATATACATATATATATATATATATATATATATATATATATATATATATATATTCCTCGACAATCTTGACCGGTATGCGTACGCCACAAACTGATTCCCCCTTGGCATTCATGACCACCTCTAACGATAGTTTACCTCAAACTAGTGAATGCTACGATCCCATCACAGTCTTACAACACTCCTAACCATCTATGGTTACCACCCATGGCCTTACCACACCCTAACTATCACAACCACATGCCTCCTCAACCGAAACATGCATCCAATCAGGTGTTCGGGTCACGCTTCGAATCCCAAAGCCCTTAACTAGGACTCAACCATAAGCCTGATATGCTTAACAAAGAAGGCACCAACCAAGGTTGGAAGTTTCCTGATCTCCCACATACACAACCACAATCTAAATGGCCACTTGGGTCATCTCTCATCCTGGCCAGGATCTGAAACTTACCCTAGTTCCATACCCTTCCAAACTTCCGGAAATTATGATCGATTCTCCCTCTCTTGGATTTAGTGAGCTCTTTCATCTCTTAGATCCTGATAGATTCCCAACCCGTCAACCTCGTATAGTATGCACCGCTTATGACCTGCACTAATCAATACTAGCATTCCATGACCAGCCAACTCAGTGATCGATCAACTTCTAAAATCTGGAAGAATACTCTGGAGATCTTGACCAATCTGATAATCCAAATCACTTCCCATGATATAATACCAATTCCTTGAGTTCTTATGCTGACGACTAAAAAAACATAACCCTTGCCCTGAACTGACGAATCTTAACCCCAACATTCCTTCACGAAGAAAAATTAAACTCTAACCATATTAAACCCATGCAAATATACAACTCCCCTGACATTTCCAATGACCAAACAACTCATGCAACTGACACCACCATTTTCCTGCTACCAATCCTCTCCTAGAAACGGTAGTGGTTGAACCCTAAAAGCTCTTTCATAGACAACTGTTGATCCCACCAGATCAAAAGATAAAACAAATGAACCTAGACCTTACTGGAGAACTAACCCACTAATCCTGACTAAAGATCTTCTAAGCAATACCCCATATTTGATCCCAACATAGACTCAGATCAACAACTGAACACACTGAAACCCGCCTAACAAGATACGCCCCTCTAATGATTCATTGCAAACTCTCAATAGTCAGAATGGCATAAAACAATCCTTGATATCCCATACAATAGCAGAAAACCAACCCGAGATATAACTTAGCCAAACCAAAGCAAAATTCCAACGCAATACAAATTTCTGATAACAACCCAGAAGAAAGCAGAAGATAACATACCCGCAAAAGCATCTGAAGGAATCCTGACCTCCTTCTCTGATCTCAAATGACAAGAAATAACAATAGGATCCTCCTTCCTGAAGGATTCTAGAGATCCACAGGCTTTGGGCTCCAGATAAGCCCCCAACTGTCCTGGTACAATCTTGGTCCGAAAGGCCCCGAGATGACTATCCCAGAGCTCCAAAATCCCTCCCTTGACTGAACGAAAGACCACTGAGGTCCATTCCAAAATTCCACATGTAATCTACGATGAACTCCTGCGTCCGTGCATCGATCAGCTCAATACCTGCTCTTGAGCCGGAACCAGAATATGAACCCCATTCATGAGTTCTCAATACCATACCAAAACAACATGCAAAAGATCTGAATATACCCAAGAATACTCATCCCACAAGCTTCCTATATTCTCCAAGACTCTCCTCGATTCTGGTATGGATCTTGTGCTTCCAGTAGTATGGGCCCAATAATACCATCCACACCTATCCATACTTTCCTCACGAATCCTACTGAATCCTCTAAATCACCTTCTCAAATCCATACACCAACAATCGCTAAACAGCACAACAAATCCTACTGAATCAATCCATAGGCTTTCCTAAGTTCTCAACCTCACCCTGCCATCAGATGCTAAAGAACTCTTCATAATGTCAGTTAACTACCTCATGAACAAAATCACATTCAACAAAGCTTAGATAATCCTTTGAGTAATAGACTCAATCCCTACAACGGTTAAACTCAAACGAGAGATGCAAAATAGGGTCAAATCCATCACTCTGAGGTTATCCAGCCTTTGCCACATGTGACTAGACATATTCACTCAATAGCTAACTTACATCACTTATGAGTTCCACAAAGCACAAAGCAAGCAGCATTCATGCAGTAACACTCCAATCCATAGAATAATCACAAGCATCCAATCCCACATACTAACACCAATACTAAGATCTCCCACTCCTGCTACTGATTGCCTTACACACACACAAATCATACCAAATATAACATCCCATGCTTCCTAGGCTACCATGTATCACATATCAGGCCATCCTATCACTAGCTAATCAGAACTAGTATGCAAGTCTGCAAGCTCATACAATAGGCATACGAGGCATCTCTCCCAGCATTCTATCATGCAAAAACTAAATAGATCCTTAGCCATAACAAGCATGTGATCCACAGATTCACAGATCAAAGCATATTAAATAACATGTATGGGTAATTTGGGAAAACTTACTTGAGCTCGGTTAATTGCATGCACCACACCCTTTCTTCTTTTAGAAAAACCCTTTCTAAAAATATATTTCTTTTTTTTTTAAATTTACCGAATCCTCAGGTTGCGTGCAGACCCACCTGAGAGTGTGTCCAAATCCCTTAAACCAAGGCTCTGATACCAAATTGAAACGTCCCAATAATAATACCATAAAAATTTTCGTTTTTAAATAACTAAATCGTTAATACATATCATTTCCATGAAACTAAAGTAATCCAGATTTATCAAAACATCATCAAATCTGAGTAAATCAAAGAACGCATAAACATGTGGTGTGTGTCCTACAACCATCTCGAGCTCTTCCATATGAAAACTGAAGTACCTGAAACATAAACTAAAAACTATAAGCATAAAGCTTAGTGAATTCCCAAAGATACAACATACTATACATAACATATCACATAACGGGCCCCACCTACTAAGATATGGGCCCCACCTACACACGTATAAAGGGCCCCGTCCATACTCGCATAACGGGCCCCGCCCACTGAGATTCGGGATCGCCCACACTCATATAACGGACCCCTCCCAGTAAGATACGAACCCACCCATACTCACATAATGGACCCCACCCACACTCAAGTAATGGCCCCGCCCACTGAGATTCGGGATCTCCCACACTGCCTCGTGTACACCGTTGTACACCCTGCGTACCAGCTTTAGAACTAATACGTCATGTATACATATATGTACGCTCCGTGTACTACTTAACCCCCTTAACCCTAATATACTTCGAATGCCACAAATTCCTCATTATCAATCTGATTCTGACAATCCTTATATCCATGAAAAGGTAATAAGAAGTTATACACTTAAATCAACTCCATCCCACCTTACTATATCCCAAGCGAACATTCAATTCCCATAAAAGCCCGAGCTGACATATTACCAAAATACCCCTTTGGCTCCAAACGTAAACCAAAAACCCGAATCATCTAAATTACATCATCCACCAAATGAGTCCAAATCTCAATTTTTCAAGGTTCCTAAGCCTGCTAATACCCAAATCCTTGATCACTACCCCGATATGGATGCATTTCAAAACAGGGAGTTACAAAAAGCCATAAAGTTAGAGACTCTAACACTTACAAAGGTCCAGAAGCTCTGACGCATGTTGATGGTTTTGCTTCCTTGCAAGATCCCACAATAGAGCACCATCTTCTCTTCTTATGCAACCTAACAAATGATCCCAAAAGGCCATAAAAACCAATGGAATGGAGGATGTGTTTTCTCTTAGGTATAAGGGTGTTGGAGGCTGAAGATGAGCCCTAGGAATGGCTAAGAGAGGTTTAAATATGAGGCAAACCCTAAAAGAATCATGGGCTTGGGAAAAGACAACTAACACGCCCTGGAAACCATTGGCCATGTTGTGGAGGTCTAATAAAACACGTGATCCTCTAAACCTTTTCCACATCGTGGGCATCCTTTCCCACATCATGGCACATAACTTCCTACGAAATTTCATTTTTAGTCATTGGTAAAAGAAAACTTAACCCATATGGAACACGGGCGTTACAACTCTCGCCCACTTAAATTAGATTCATCCTCAATATCATTCCATATTAGTTTCCAAGCACCCCAGATGATTAGGTTAATACTTCCAAAACCTAAATTCGAACTAAAGAGTTGTTTCACACCTACGACAACCTTCCAACACTATAATCAAAACCCAACCTTCGCAAGACCCACAAACCCTGATGAAGAAGGAATCCATACTCCTACTATTTTTGACTGAAAAAGAGTAACCAGCACTACTCTGCCCGAAATTCGGAAACCCATAACCTTGTATATCTTCCAGACAAACAATTCCATTTTGGAACACAGTCAATATGCCTTCGCTTCACAACCTGAACCGAACGAAACCTTTCTAAACCTGGATTATCTTACTAAAAACTAGAAAACAAGATTCCTGACCATCCATTTTTACTGAACCCTTCGCAAACAAGGCGACTCCTAACACAAAACTTAATCATTGGTGTCATACGAATATTTCAGTGTCAACTTGCTGACCCATAACCACATTTTCGATCTAACCGAGTTCTCCCTGGCCTAGTACTTACCTACCAATTAGCCGAGATACGGGGTTTCCAACCGGTTGTTGAGGATGATAGACTCCCTCAAGACCGTAGCCCAAGACTCCAACCAAGAGTCTATCTAGCAAAAAATATCATATCCTCTTTGCCAATATGCCTCCAACAGCCCTCTTGTTCCAACCAAGGACAACACACTCAAATCATCATATAAACGTAATATAATCTAGGTTTCTCTAAGTGAATGATACTCACGTAGTTATATTCTTACAACATAACCAGCCCTAAACGGCCGATAGCCTTCTTCAATATAATGAATGTTGTGGCTCTCCCACAGTCTCACAACTCATCCTGACACAATCTAATTCTACCGGATGAAGTCTACAAGCCAAATCATAGATTCACAACACTCTCACAGCTACATGTCAACCTGGTGAAAGCTACAGGCCACCCCGCAATCTTCCAACACCTTCAAATTGTTGGATTAGTGTCTAAGTCAATAACTATTTTGGTATGTACTTGACCCGATGGTGCATGGTCCTTTTGGGTTGCCTTCACCAAAGCAACTTGATAGGATGAATTATGGAGACAAAGGATTAAATATGATTTATTAATATATTATGAGAATAATATATTAAAGGAGAAATAATATTGTTTAATTAATATTAGTCAAGAATTAATTGGTAATTAGTTTTGTGACTAAAAGAGATTAATTAAACGTAAGGGATTGGAATTGTAATTATAAGATAATTGAAATTGGGCCATGGATTGCCTTATATTAAGGAGTGGAAGAATTCTATGGGAAAGCCCATGAGGAAATCGTTCAAGGCCTTAAGGAAAGGAATCTATGGGTTGCTTAGGGCTTAAGCATCCAAATTAGGGTTTCCTTGTTAGATAACCCTAATAGCCTAACTATATATACATCCCTTATGACCCAAAAACGTGGCTAAGCATCCTTCTAGGGTTTCACACATTTTAGGGTAGCCTCTATCCTCTCTCCTCTTCATCCTCTTGCTCTTGGTGTTTGTGAACCATTAGAGGAGTGACATTTGTGACTCTAAGCTTTCTAAAGTCAATACAAGGAGGAATTGGATTGTTATTGCTACATAACAATCAAGGTAATGTCTTAAACCCATTCTTATGTTAATATGATTACTTGTATGCTAGAATTAGGGTTTATAGTCTTGGATAACTTGCATGTACAATAGAGAAACCTAGATCCAAGCATTAGGGTTTGTATGAGCACATAGGATGTTCTTATGTCTAAAACCCATCACAAACTGACTATAAGCCTAGTGAATGCTACACTTATCCCACAATCTTACAACACTTCCACTTTAACTGCATCCTGGAGTACCTTGGAGCTTGTGATATATCAACTTCGAATGTTCTAGAGTTGCTACCTGATTCCTTAGTGTGAAACTCATTAATGTGAGCCATTAGACACTTCACTTTTGACTTACTTTTAGATGATACATCATGTATCCGTTCTTTTGGTTTTTTTTTGTGCCTTTGAATGCAACTGACAGTGTCTCCATCATCTTTTGTGTAGTTTCACAATTTTGAAACAGACGATAGACATGATAGGGAAGATAGTTTCTTATAGCAGCTCTTGCCTTTATGTTTAGACTTATAAGTCTCTTTTCTCCTTCGTTATGGATTAACTTTGACTTCTACTTTAACTGTGGACCATGTTCCATGATGTGTGGCATATCGTAGTACATGGCTTCATGAACAATCATGGCCTTTGTCTTCCACACAGTAAAATTGTTTTCGTCGAATAAGGGAATTTTGTTCAACGTAGAGGATTTTGGAGTATATTGAGATGAGGAGGCCATAATAACTTGAATGTATCAGAAAATATGCTCTGATACCACTTGTAGGTTTGATAATTCGATACGAACAGTAAAATTCACAGTGACATGTAATGGTGATAAAGGATTGTTGGATCTTGTATACAGTAAAGTGTGCAGACCTATCATATCCACCACAAGGGACAACATATAATAATAATATATCATATTTATTGATAATTTCAATATATGTGATTATTCATATATGATTAAACCTGCGTTTGACACTTTCAAAAGTTTCAAAGAGTATCAGATCAAAGTAGGGAATCAATTGGGTATGAAGATAAAGGATCTCTAATATGAAAGAAAAGGAGATTACCTTAGTATCAGGTTCCACAATCATCTTAGAGACTGTATAATGGCTTCCATAATTGGCTTCTCCAAGGATACCATAATGCAATGATGTTACTAAAATGAGAATTAAATGTTATATTCTTCGCTACTATTTACAATTTTTTGGAAAGTACACTTGGAATAGTAGAACACATTTTGAACCTTGTATCCAACTAAGTAGTTTTGAAAACACCTCATGAAATGCGGAGTTAGAAAGTTCCCTCACATTCAGATTTGACGTTGTGAGATTTTTTTCCAGACAAGAAACCAATGACCAACTTGAATCGAGATATGATAAGTGGTAGGCTATTCACTAAAGAATTTTGATATTTGTTTAAATCGCCATAAGAATTTAGTGCTTGTAGCTCAAAAGGAGTGTTTCTTGAGAGAAAGAACATATACATATCAAGAAGTAAGTGGGAGTCATATTGATCTTGGAGAAGTTCGAGATATGACCAACAATGAACCTATAGTCATGACTATCTCTCAACCTGAGGCTAGAAACCAGTTGATTCAAATGAAATTGGTTTACCTCTTTGCAAGATATAGTAGAGTTGGAGCTCCTGCCAAGTTTTATGAGTTTCATCTAACTATAGAAGTAAAGACATTGATTAGTGATATCATTTATCAATTTTAGATACACTTAATAGCTACTAGAAAGCAATGGTGGCGGCTTCTTTGATTATAAGAAATGGTAAAGTGGATGTTTAAACAACTTTCCCCAATAGGAAACTTTCAAAGGATGTATGACATATTCTTAAAGGATTTAAACATAGAAAATATCCAAAAAAAAGGTGTGTAAGCTTGAGAAGTCTATTCATATATTTATACAAGCATCACATAGAAAGGAATCTATTCTTCATTGATAAATTCAAAGAGTGTTATCTTTCTAGAAGTCCATATGAGTATTGAGTACAACTCAAAGCTAGTGGGAGTGTTGTATTCTTCTTAGTATTGCATGTTGATGACAATACTGCTCATAGTAAACATTGTCTCTAAGTTGCAAAGTGCAAGAGCTCAAAAATTGTTTTGATGTGATAGGCATGTTGAAACAACATTAATACTCTATATTTGGATCTAAAAGTATAGACTACAATGTTTAATAGGATTTGGTCAAAGCACAATGTGCTGAAAGGTTTCATCATGAAAATTTCAAAAAGGAATGTTCATATGCTTCATAGTGAGGAGTTAAGTAAATATCACAAGTCCTTTGCATTAGTCATGAAAATGATAGGATGATTCAAGTCCTATATGCTTTGATATAGCATTGTTAAATATGACTTGAGCATTTGGAGCATTCCCATCGAGCATTTGAGTTCAATGGAGCACTTTGAACTCAATGGAGAATTTGGGATTCATGGAGCATGTGAAAAAGGAATGGATCATCTAAAAAAGGAACGGATCTCCTCACAAAGGAATGGATATCCTCATAAAGGACAAGATATGCCAAAGTGAAAAGAGATGCTATGATGTGACTTAATATGCCATCAAGTGACTTGACATGCTACCAAGTGACATGATATGCCACCAAATGACATGATATGCCACCAAATGAGTTGATATACCACCAAGTGATAGAATATTTCACTAGTTGATTTGATATGCGACCAAGTGACATGATATGCCACCAAATGACTTGATTTCCACCAAGTCATATGATATGCCACCAAGTGACAGGATATGCCACCGAGTGCCAGGATATGCCACTTTGAAGGTGGATGCACTACTACTGAAGCCTGATGTGCCAACTTGGAAGAGTATGAGCCAACCTCAGAGAGGATGCTCCATCCCTTGGTCAAATGCACCATCCACATGTCTGATGCACCATATTCATGCAAGGATGTGCCACTTGGTTCCTTGATGTTCCAACGTATCCCTTGATGAGTCGTATGCAATGAAGTCCTCTATGATACTCAAAATTATCCAAGGATGCCATGAAGTTGAATATGCTCAAGAAATACACATTGAAGTTCAACCATGATGGATGAAGTGCCACTAGTGTTCATGATGTGCCACATATGCATCATGATTCACCACTATGGCTCATGATGCTCCATCATGTGTGTTGTTGATGCTCATAGGTTTTATGAAATGGATAAATGTTCCAAAAGATGTTTCATCATAGATTTTGATTGGTTGACACCTTTCATGGGCCTATAGGTCAATAGGATTGGCCTATTAGGGTTTTAGGTCTAGTCCCTCACGTATAAATAGGGATCCATGTTAAGTCATTTGTCGTGTCTTTTGTATCCTTAGTGAGTATGATGAATATTTGTTGGTTGTACTTCTAATATATGTTTGAGAACCCTGTGAATAAAGAATACCCCTTCTTACCAAGGGACGTAGGTCACCTTAACTGAACCACATAAATACAATGTCTTTATGTGATTTTGGTTTCATGTGTTATCGACATTACTTCCTAACAAGGGTCATCAGAACATGGAAAGTGGCATTAGATTTGTTCCGATTCTTGACAAGTTTCATCTGTTTTACTTAACAAGTGGCGTCAGAGTTGCGGTTTGTGTTTTGTTGATAGAAGATGGTATTTCACAAATTCAATTTTTAGAAGTTTAATGGTTCGAATGATTTCACTTTGTGGAAGGTGAAGATGAAGGCTCTTCTGGTTCAACAAGGATGTGAAGTGGAGCTAGAAGGAGAAGCACAACTTCCAAAGGACATGGTAACTAAAAGGAAGGTGGATATTATGGCAAGAGTGCATAGCGCTATTCTATTGACTTTGACAGATGAGCTACTGAGAGAGTTTGTGGATCAAAGGAGTACATCTGGGCTTTGGGAGAAATTATGTGACAAGTATCAAAAAAATTCTCTGAAAAATAGGTTGTATCAGAAGCAACATTTTTATACTCTTAGGATTTTAAAAACACCCAAGTGAAGGATCATCTAGATAACTTCAATAGAATCATCTTGGACTTACAAGGTGTGAAAGTAAAGATTGAAGATGAAGATCAAGCACCTATCCTCTTATGTTCATTGCTGAATTATTATGAGAATTTCGTTGATACCATGTTGTATGGTAGGATAACAATCATTATGAATGATGTGAAGGATTCTTTGATGTCTAAGGAATAGAAAAGTAAATTTTTAGTTGGTGAAGAATTTTCCAGTTCTGGTTTATTTGCAGGCAGAGGAAGAACATCATATAGAGGTGAAGGTAACAAATAGAAGTCAAGTTCTAAATCTAAAGCCAACATCAAATGTTATAACTACAAGGAAAATGGTCACTTCAAAAGAGATTGTCCATTGATGAAGAAATGGAATAATGGTGATGATTCAAGGAAAAACAACAATGTTGATGTTGTTCAACGAAATTCTGATAAAGGGGATGATGGTGATGCTTTAACTTTATGTACAACTAGTTCTGTTGATGCTTGGATCTTGAACATTGGAGCATCCTATCATATGACATATAATCATCATTGCATCAACTTCTTCAAATAGCAGAAGAGCATGGTTAAGATGGGTGATGATTGGATGAGCAGGATCAAGGGTAGTGGCACGGTACAGATCAAGATGAATGATGGTATAGTCAGGAAACCGGATTGTTGGTTTGTCCTAAAGCTTTGAAAGAAATTGATTTCTCTTAGCACTTTGTCAAATTATGGAATGAAGTATTATAGAAAGGGTGATTGGTTAAGAGTCGCCAAAGGTGCTCTTGCAGTTATGAAGGTAACGATGAATCCTCATAGGATTTGTATTCATATGACTGTACGGTAGGAGGAATGGTGACTGTATCCCAATCCTTAGATCAATATGATGATGAAAGAAAGTTGTGGAATCATAGGTTGGGACATATGAGTGATAAGGGGTTGTTTGATGAAGATGCAACTAGAAATGCTAAACCTGGTGAACCTTATGTTCAATAAATACAATGTAGGGTGAAGTTCAGTTCGGTTCAACACTCAAGCAAGGAGGTCCTTGAGTGTGTTCACTCAAATCTATGGGGTCCCTCTCCTGGGAAGTCTAAAGGTGTATGCCAATACTTTGTGACTTTTATCAATGATTACTCAAGGAAGATAGGGTGTACTTTATGAAGGAAAAGGAAAAAGATGAAGTGTTTGGGCATTTCAATGAATGGAGGACTATGGTTAAAAAACATACCAGGAACCATGTCAATTCACTCAGAACAAAAAATGGGTTGGATTTCTACAAGGAGTCATTTGACAACTTCTGTAAAATAGAAGGTATAGTGAGGCGTCACATTGTACGACTAACACCACAATAAAGTGGAGTGGCAGAATAGATGAACTAAACACTGGTGGAGCATGCTCAGTGCATGCATTTATCTGATGGTTTATCGGAAAAGTTATGGGTGGAAGCAGTCAACACTGCTTGCTATCTATCGAATAGATCTCTATCAACTGTAACTAATTGTAAGACTCCTCAAGAGGTGTGGTATGGGAAACCCACTGATAATTTTTGTTTACAAATTTTTGTATGCTCTGCTTACGATCATGTGAATGATGGTAAATTGGAGCCTCATAGCAGATAAGTAAAAGATTTGAATTAGGGATAAATCTATTATTTAATCATTCAAATCCGGATTCATCTGCAAGTTATCTAAACTATAAATAGGTCCTTTGGGCATCTAATTTTTGTGGCTTCTCATACATAGAAGGTATAGAATGAAAATAATTTCTCTTATCCCCGCTTTTCTTCAGTCCTAGGGTTTCTTGAGTTTTAGGTGTGAGCCATTAGAGGCAAACATAATTTTGGAGCTTGTTTTTCAAGGAGACTACAAAGGGTATTTGATTAGCTTGTGTCGAATCAAACAATAGGTATGTGGTTCTATTCATGAATTTGATTCATAGGGTTTATAGTTTTTGTTTCATAAGTATGTTACTATTAATTAAGAAAGACATAGATCCAATTTAGGTTGCATATACCCTAAAGAGTTAAATGAAATTATGCATGTACAAATTAATTATAACCTAAAAATCTCAATGGAGGCAACACATGTGGATTAACATGACGAAATATAATGATTTTGAGATCTTGTATCACCCAAGGAAGGCCAATGTGGTGGTCGATGCTTTGAGTCGCAAAGTGACTAAAACTCCTATCTGAGACCTATGCTTGAGGATGGCCATCACTTCACCATTGTTAGACTTCATCAAATAGGCATAGTTGAGGGGATAAAGGAATGGAACCAAAAGAATGAGAGGATTAAGGGTCCTACTGTTATCCTCTTCATTAACAAACGTGGGTTGTTGACCCAGTGTCGCACGGTTTGGGTTCCCATTTCTGTTGGAGTTTAGGAAACCATTTTTGGAGGAAGCATACAAGTCAAGGTTTTTGATCCATTACGGTGCTACAAAAATGTACATGGATTTAAGACTTAGCTACTGGTGTCCCTTTATGAAAAGGGAGATATTTCGGTACGAGGAGAGGTGCCTGACTTTTCAGAAAGTCAAGGCCGAACATCAGAGGCATCATAGCAAGATGCAGTCATTGGATATTACCATGAAGAAATGGGAGCAGATCACTATGGGTTTCATCATAAAGTTTCCAATAAAGGCACATGGGATTGATTCGATCTAGGTTATTGTCGATAGGTTCACCAAGAGTGCTCACTTCATCTCGATTCATGAGAGTTCTTTTTCCAAGAAGTTAGCCGAGATCTACATCAACGAGGTAGTCGCACGACATGGTGTACCAATTTTAGATGAGTTATCCTACAAGAATAGCTATCACATCAGTATTAGTATGCCTCCCTTCAAGTTTCTTTATGGAAGGAAATGTTTGATCTTGATTTGTTGGAGTAAGGTCAGATAGCAAGTGACGGGGAGCACTAAGGTCGTGCTCAAGAATATGGAGATGATCCAGTAGGTGTGTGGTAAGCTATAGAATGCATAAAGCCATTAAAATATTTATGAGGATCGGATTGATTCTGATCTTGAGTTCTAGGTCAAGGATTTTGTGCTTTTGAAGGTATCTCCTTGGAAAGGTGTCATCTAGTTTAGGAAGCAGGGAAAGTTGGGTCCCAGGTACATTAGTCTGTTTAGAGTTGTTGCTCGGGTGGGCAAGGTTTCTTATCTGTTAGATCTACCTATGGAGCTTAGTTTGATCCATAACACCTTTCATGTTTCCCAACTGCAGAAGTTCTTAGTTGACAATTCCACAGTGGTACCTTTGGATGACCTAAAGATTCATGAGTGTCTGAATTATGTGTAGCGACCGCTTTCTATTATTAACATGAAGATGAAGGCCTTACACAACAAGATGGTGAATTTTGCTAAGGTGCAATTACAGCACCCGAAACGTTGTGAATGGACTTGGGAACCCAACAAGGAGTTGAGGGAGCATTACCCCGAGTTGTTTGTGGTAGTGGATTTTTAGGACGATGTTTGATTCAAGTGGGGGATAGTTGTAACATCTAAACTTCAGGTATTATTCTTTAAAGTTCTCTTGTGACTTCAAATTGATTTTGTGGATTTTGACCTTAACACAACATGGTATTCAGATCACCACGGTGTGGTAATGCCATCCTCACCATGACATGATGATTTAATGACCGCGTCGTGATGTCGCCTCCGCATAAAACCCTAAGTTTTGGGCTTTAGGTCCTATATAAAGGATATGATGGCTAGGTTTTCGTCAATCCTTAACCCGAATTGCTCTAGAAGAACCCCCCCCCCCCCCCACCTAAAAAAAATCAACACCTAGCCTCTTGTGATCATTTAGTGCTCATTTTCGAGATTTACGGCTTTAAAGGGAGAAGGAAGGTCTTGTAGATAAAGGGACCACAAAGCAAGCTAATCTCCAACTCTTTGTTCACATTTTGGATCTTTATAAGTCCCTCAAACCATCATCTTTGTAGTTGTCCCTTCTAAATCAAGATTGTTGAGTCCTATTCTTCATGTATGGGATGAATCTAGTGAATTATCTTGATAAAGTTTGCAACTTTATGGATCAATGAATTCCCAAGTCCTTTATATGGTTCAGATATGGACTTCTATATTGATTAGTTTTTCTGCATTATATTTTGTCCCTATTTTCATTCTTTTTTAACTAAGTAAGTGTGTAACATGCATTGGACATTCATATCCATGAATTTAGGATTTTTATGAATAACTTAGATGCAAAGAAGCCTTCTGGAAAGTTAGAATGGTTGGCTTGACACATTAAGGGCTTAATAGAGTTTTGGATCTGGTAGCATTGCCATGACGTAGTCAAGTGCTAACCACGATGTAGTGATCCAATCCCTTGTGATCTACTTGATCCTGACCACTGTGTGGTCAAGGTTCTTGCCACGACATGGTGGTCTAGAGAGTTGACTTTAACCTTTGACTGTTAAATTTTGACCAAGATTGACTTTTGATCAATTTTATAGTTTTATATGGTATATTGATGTATGACCTTTTAATTACAACTAAGTGGTACGTAGTGCCAGCCTTACATCCGACGAGCGGTCATGTAGTCTACTGTGATTTGTGATGTGAGTATTCTAACTATACTATATAGGAAACTAGGTGTCGTTTGTGATTATTGTCTTTATGAATATTAGTATTATGTCCGCATGAAAGACCATGGTTAAGCCCATAGAAAATGCAGGGGTGTTGTAAGACTATGATTTGTGCTGCAACATTCACTTGGGTTGAAAAAGACATGTTGGTTGAAACATGTCGTCACAAGAGTGATTGTAAGATTATGATTTGCCCTATAGCATTTAGTTGGGTTGACATAGACTCGTTGGCTTAAATAGGTCATATTGTTATGTATCTGGTTATGCATGGTATGTGGTACATTGGGAAACTCACTAAGCTTTGTGGTTACATGTTCAAGTTTAAATGTTTTAGGTATTTTTAATAGCAAGGGAAAAGAGTCAACGTTATTGCATTGCATCAACTGAATATTTCGCACTTCTGTTTTATGGCGCTCTCATGTTTGTTTTAAGAATACATTTTACATTTTGATTATCTTGATGGAATGAAATGAATGATTTTTACTTTATTATAAATGAAAATTTTCTTAGTATTTTGGGATGTTATATTGTCCTCATCAGAATTGGTCTCACGAACTACCTAAATAACAATTAGAGATCAAACCTCATACTACAATTCAATCCCTCAATGTTTAAGCAAAAGTTGAACTGGTAAAAAGTCAACAGTCAATGGATAACTGGTCAAAGTCAATAGACAACATTCAGCATGTCGTGACCCGCCTACTATTGTGTCTCCATCATATGGTAACAAAATAGTCACAAATTCCTTTCTAGAGGCGTTTCGCGATCACGTGGCGACAAAATAGTTGCTTTTTTCAATGTTGAATCCAATTTTGTTAAGCACTTAATCCTTCTAGACCAAGGGTTAAACTCTCATATATGAAAACCACAAGGGTCATAATGGATTAAGTTTCCAACTTTATCCAGATCCAAGGCTCACTCCCTCAAGCTAAATCTCAAACCCTAACTCTCATGAAGCTCGAAGTAGCCAAGAACTTGTGCATAGTTCAAAGGAAGCCAATGCACACATATTTTTCTACTCTCAAATATCCAGAAGACTATTCAATTCCTTCTAAGGTTTTGGAGTTACTCAAACTCCAAGAACATCAAGGTTAAATGTCCAAGAGGGACCAAAATCCTACCCAAATCCTAAATATAAGCATGAATTTGAATAAATCATGGATATTTAGGACTTAAAATGCTTAAGAAGTGTATACAAAGTAGAATCTCCCATTGGAAATGACTTCTCCAAGCACTATAAGCTTTCTTCCTCACCGAGGATCTCTTAAAACACCAAAATCACACAAGGAAGCACAAAGAGGGGTATGGTATGATATAAAAGGTAGAGGTGGGTACAGAGAGAACCCTCAAATGTTAGTGTCCTTATATAGGGCCAAAAGCCCAAAAACTAGGGTTTTTTGCAAAAGCAACATCACATCACAACCCTTACTTAGGCCGTGTTGTGCTTTGCAAATGTGGCATGCATCATAACATCTAAACATCTTGTCACACAATACCTAAAACCCTATTTTCCACAAATTTAAAAAAAAAAAAAAAAAAAAAAAAAAAAAACTTAACTAAGTGGGTGTTACACTTGCATCCAAGAAGATCATCATATCATCATATTTGGTATTCGCTAAAACTATATCCCCATTTATTTCAATGACACTTTACCACCCTCCATGATAATGAAGACCCAAATCTAACCTTACAAAACCCATCATGACAATAAAGACCAATTTTTTTTTCTTTACCTTCAAACTCCAACTCCAGTCTCTCTAATTTCTACCTCCTCGGTTTTATGGTTGTTACTTCTCCTTTGTCGTTGCTCCAGCTACATTTGACTAACCATCCTTGGTTATACCTCCTACGATAAAGATCAAACAACCTAGCTTACCCTCTGCTCTGACTACTTAAATCCACTATGGAATCCACAAGCATTATTCTCTTTCTCCACTCATCATAGGGTTACTCGTGCTGGTCACAACATCACAAAAAAAAAAAAAAAAAAAAAAAAAAAAAAAAAAAAAAACACACTCAATCTCCATAATGGCTCAATTTTTCCCACTCTATTTAATTATTTATAGGATTTTCTTGATCATAATTGCCTTAATGTCATATGAAAGGAATATAATCCTCTAATAGAGTATGGGTAATTTTCTTTTGGCCCTCATATGATAACATTGTCAACTATATTTTAATATTTAAAAAATAAGCTCAATGTATATGGTTCTTTATCATGCTACAAGGATCGTCTTGTTTCTAATGTTCACACTCAACAATTTGGCCTTGACTACAACACAACATTCAATTATATGGTCAAAATGCCGTCATCTAAATGGTTCTCGATCTTAATGTTTCTCAATATTGGCCTTGACATGAAAAAGGATTTTTTCATGACCGGATTCAAGAAACAATGCAAATGTATTATTCACGTAGTTAGTGCTCCCTCTAAGGTATATGACTCTCTAACAAACAAGTATTGGGCTTATGAGTGAGAGAACCGGCCCTCTTGTCATCTATGCCGCATAGACTATGCGTATAAGGTGCTGTTTGTTTTTCTGAAGCCAAAATGTCTGCAATCTGCGGACCACATCTGCAAGCCTCTGCAGCAGAAGAGGTGGACCAAACGTCTGCAGTCTGCAATAAGAAGACTGTTTGTTTTTTAACGTCTGCAGGCTGCTGAAATAAACTGAAATTTAAATAAAATTATTTTACAAACTTAAAATGATTTTTCAACACCAAAATTTTAATAATAATAGTCTTATAACATTGAAAATAAAATTCATGCAACTAAATTAGTCATACAATAAAAAAAATGTTTTACAATAACAATTTCATTTAAAACAATTCAATGTATATTGTGCATCAACTGATCAGCAATTTCATCACGTAACTGAGTCATATATTCACGGTCTGCTGCAGTACCATGTGTTGGAATCTCGTCTTCATCATCATCAATGGCCACATTGTTATTTCGAAACGGGACATTGGGTTCATCGTATCGTGCGAAATACTCATCACTCAATCCTTCTTTCCTTATATAATTATGAAGCGCGAAGCATGCCATGGCAATGTTTCTTTGTGTCACAAACGGGAATGGTGCCATCCTCTTCAATATAGGGAAGCGTGCTTTCAAAACACCAAAAGCACGCTCAATGACATTTCGAAGTTTTGCATGTCCATGGCTAAATTTTTCTTTATTGGTCAATGCACGTCTTTGATGAAAATCTCCAAGCCAATACCTCACATTACGATAAGTGGCCATAAATCCTCGAGTGTGTGCATACGCGACATCACAAAGATAATATTTGTCTGAAAAAAATGCAAAACACTAATCAATTTTCAAATTAAAATGAAAATATTAAAAAAAAAAACAAAAAATTACCTGGTGGTGGAAACGGGAATGATGCTTGTGGATCGGCTACTGCTTCTGATAATATTCTAGAGTCATGCGCTACCCCTTCCCACCCGGTCACAACAAATGTAAAAATCATATTGAAGTCACATATTGCCAATACGTTTTGGTAGCAATCTCCCTTTCCCCTACTTCTATATAAGTCTTGTTTCTTAGCAGGGACAACAGCATGTATCAAAGTGCCATCAAGTGCACCAACTGCTCCTTTGAAAACCCTTCGTAGCCTCCTATTATGTCCTGGAATGTTTGGATTCGGATTAAAAGATGTTGGTACTATAACATCTTGTGCGAAAAGCATCATTTTTTCCAACACTTCATAAAAAAATTTATGAATTGTTTGCTTCGAGTGTTGAAATCTCCGCTTGATAATCACGTAACGTTGATTATGTCCGATCATCATCAAAAACATAGCCATCTTTTCCTCAACTGATACATGTTTGCTGTCCTTTAATGAGTAATTTGCTCTAAAATGAGCACATAGTCGTACAAAAGATTCACGGGACATGCGTAATACTTCAACACATTGTAAACGATTACGGTGTAATAACTCCAATGTGTATTCGTGTCCCGTCATTTCCGAATCATTATCCCGCAATTGTTTCACACCCCTCTTCCAAAAATAACGGATGTATAGGTACATTAGAATTACGAGAAGTAACTTTTGATCGTGATCCATATGAACCTAAAATCAACAAAGTAGAACTTTAAAAAACATTACATAAACCATATTTCAAGTATCAAATAAACATTCCATTTATCATATTTCAAGCCAAAATAACATTACATAAACCATATTTCAAGTATCAAATAAACATTCCATTAATCATATTTCAAGTACCAACAAGGGCAAAAAGACCTAACAAAATAGTTCCAACAAAGGCAAAAACATTTAACAAAGTAGTTCCAACAAGGGCAAAAAGACCTAACAAAATAGTTCCAACAAAGGCAAAAACATTTAACAAAGTAGTTCCAACAAGGGCAAAAAGACTTAACAAATACTTTCAACACTAGAAAATCATCGAACAATCTTCCCATCCTTCAAAACTCCTAAACTGGTACCCGTCATCTCAAGCCACCCTCGTAATATCTCGGGAACATCGGGCAAATGCATCCACATCTCTCTCATGTTCATGGTTCCTCCAAAAATATGATATGCGACAAAGCGTAAAGGATCTGTAGGGCCTAACTGAAGGACCTCTAACTTCTCTAAACACTGAGGAATTGTATACCCTTTAGTCAAACTTTGTAGAGCTTTCTTCATTTCAAATGCTAAATCGTCAGCAGTAACAGAAGTTCCATCAGGTGAAGAAGCAGACGGTGAGGCACTAGGAGCTACAGGAGTTGAGGGTTTAGCCCTTTTGTTGGGGTTACCGGATGGTGTAGCAGTATATGGTGAACCAGTATATGGTGAACCAGCAGAAGGTGAAGCAGCAGAAGGTGAAGCTGCAGAAGGTGAAGCAGCAGAAGGTGGTGGCTCATGATGAGAAGTGTCAACACCATCATCATCCATTGCATCAAAAGGGGTGGCGGTGATCTGAAGTGGTGGAACACGATAGGAGGATGCGCCAGCTACCGATGATGATTGGGTTGAGTAACTCCTAAAATTACCAGTAGCACTATTTCCATCAAAAAGACGTGCACAAAGATCTGGAAAAGGCAATGGAATTGTTCTCAAAGAAGCAGCTTTCGGATGCCCCTAAACCCAAATGTAACAAGAAATAGTATAAGAATATTTGGCAACTTCAAACGTAAATGTTATATATATATATATATATATATATATATATATATATATATATATATATATATATATATATATTATTGTATATTAATGTATATGTACCTTCTTAAAATCATCCCACTCCTCGGCTGTTAAATTAAAAGTGTTTGTTTGAGAATTGTATATATTACCGGTTTTGTTTTTTAAATATACCCATCCAGTGTATTTGGCTTTCAGATTGTCATATGCGTTTTTCATTTGTTTTTGAGTCAACTCAACCCCAAATTTCTCCTTAAGAACTCTTCCAAGCCTTATCCATGAATCATTCTGTAAACTCAATCCTTTTCTACCAACACTCTCTACTTCTTCAATACAAGTATCCAATAAGCATTTTAAGTGCTCATTGGTCCATTGTTGTTTTTCTCCCATCTCTAATAACCAACTAACAATAAACAGTGAACAAGTAACATCATTATTTCAAGAAAAAAAAATTTATTTTCACGACAAATTTGTAATTTTGTTTGATTTTCAATCACAATAATGTGAAACTTTTTATTCAATTATAAATAACCTCAATTAGAGTGTTTTAATTCAAAGTTTTCTAAAAAAACTTTATAAATCAAATAAACTTCACTTTAACGACAAAAAACTTTACTTCTATAAAATAAACAAAACTTATGTCTCTTTTTGATGCTTTCTATCATATACATACAAAATCAACAATCATATACATATACACTATCATATAAATATACACAATCAATAATCATATATATATATATATATATATATATATATATATATATATATATATATATATATATAACTTTGAATTACTGCATATTTAAGCACAAACACATCACAACAATCTAGTTGAGGCTTTTTATTGCTAATTGAAGCACAAACACATAATCAAATCTAGGTTCAATTGCTAATTGAAGCACAAACACATCACAACAATCTAGGTTCAATTGCTAATTGAAGCACAAACACATAATCAAATCCAATTTCACATTCAAAGATAAATTACTTTCATTACAAATGTTTTTATTTTACACAATTTAGTTGACAACAATCTTTTGAGGCTTTTTATTCTACCTGTTCAATTACTACAACAGATTGTTGTGGAATCTTGATCAATACATCATTTTAAATCTGAATAAGATGAGGCTCAAATAAGTAGTTGATTTATATCATTTTTGGTCTATGTGGTGTTTACACTCATGTTTATGCATCAATTAACATAAATTTTGAACTATAGCTTCAATGCAACACAAAGAAGGGAATAACAGAAAGTATATATGTAGAAGGGAATAACAGAAACGTGTAGCTCACAGCAGGAAAAAAAAAAACGAACCTGTGAGGTCGAAGTCTCCGGTGTAGCTGTGGGGGCGACGGTCTCCGGCCGGTGGCGAGCAGGGTGGTTAACGGCGGCGAGCAGACGATCGAGCAGGGTGGAGTACGATCGATCGAGGGCTGTTGTTCGCCGGCTGCTGCAATCGATTATGATGGTCGGAAAATCGGAGGACGCCGGATCGGAGAGGAAGGCGGCGATTGATGGCTTTGATCGGAGAGGAGGGTTGCGATGGTGGTGGTCGTTGCAAGGTGGAGAACGATCGAACGATGGAGGGTTTTTTCTGGGAGGGTTGGACGAGGACGGGAGGCGGAAGCAAAAGAAAAAAAGACGCGTTTTTTTTTAGGTTAAAGGGCTTGCAGACTTTAGAAGATGTTATCCCATATCTGTGTGATGAAGACCTCGCGCAGACGTTTTTATGTCTGCGCACTTCAGAAAAACAAACAGACTGCAAACCATTATGTTTGCGCGTGGTCTGCGCCTCGCAGACAGAAGAGGTCACGCAGACCTGCAGAGAAAAAACAAACACCCTCTTATTTCTTCTTGCACTTCTATCTTTCACAACCTTCTAACACAAAAAAATCTATTTTTTGAACTGTCCTAAACAACATAATTTCTTTTAAAAAAATATTAAAAACTTTACTAAAACAATAATTGAAATAATTAAACGATAACTTAATCTTAGAACAATAATTAAAATTTTAAAACCATAATTAAAATCCTAATATACAAATATTAAAGCATGTTGTATAAGTTGGGACATACACCACCATAAAACCTGCCCCTATCCACCATTTGAGTCAAGGAATGACTATACGCCTACCAGCCTACCAAGCCCACCAATGGCTATCATTCGCTTCACCATCTTATAAGCTTAATTTATTTCTACAGAGCATAATATTCATATCAAATATATAGTTTTAGTTTTCCTTTATTTTCCGCTTTTGAATAGATGTAAATTGAAGGGGGAAAAAAAAGAAAAAAAAAGTTGATCTACATCAGATTTTAATTTTAAATGACAAAATATTAGGCTTTTTCTTTTTCTTTCTTTTATAACAACACATGGGTTTTGGGTCTTCGGTTTTACACAAAATTCCAAAGAACATATGGACAAAAGATTGCATGGCCAACCAGCCTGTACTCTTATCAAGTAAGTATATACAAAGTTGCACGTTCATTCCAAAATTTGAAATTGTATCAGTGATATTGATATCCTTAAATTTGTATTTCGTCGTGGATATGGACCCTATAGTTTACTCAAAATTTTAAGTTTAGAAATTTTTGGTAATTTTATATATGGATGGGGCAATGTCCACAACAAACAACCTAAGGATAACATTAAGACGATATGAAAATTTGGACTAGTGTTGTGACTTTTTTGTAAATTAAAAAGACAAAAGTTGTAATTTACTCTATGTTTTATTGTTTATGTCGTAAAATACTCCTTGCTTTATATAATTTTTTTTCTAAAATTTCTATCCAATTTCTTATTCAAAAGTTTTTCATAATTCACATATCTATTTCTATCTATTAAAATGTTTTATAAAGATTTTTATCTAATTTATCTTTTTAATCAAATGTCATATTTGAAAGTGATTAATGCTTTGAAAATTCCTACCACTTGTTTTTTTTTTCGTGTCATTTAGCTATGGAGGTGCGGTATAGGTTGTTTCGGTGGTGGGGGTTAGATGATTACCCGTTGGATTTGTATTCTGATTGGCTCTCATTTTTTTTTTTTTTTTTTTTTTTTTGTCTTTCTGTTTTTGTAAAAGCTGGGTTGGAAGATATTTTCACCTCTGGTTGATGTCATATTTTGAATTTTAGAAATGCTCATCTTTTTTCTTCTCTTGGACCAAGGATGGGAGAGATTTTCAATAACATGTAGTTTTATTTACGGTGTAACGCTAGGTTTAATAAAACTATTAAGTGGGTTGGATGGCTTCAAAACCTTCAATTAACTATCTCTTGGTGTCTATATTTTTGTTAGCTCATTGCTAGTTGTTTTGTTTTTTTAATAAAATATGGAGTTCTAAAAAGATAAGTTTTTTTTTTGAAAAAAATTAACGAAGGGAATTTCTAAATTTATGTCGAAATGTTAGTCACCTTGAATTTATAATAAGTGCATGAAATAAGCATGTAAAAAATTAGTTTATTTTTAAATTTAATGAAAAAAGTTATTAAGGAAAATTAGATAATATATGTGTAACACCCATTTTCAAAAATGGATCAGTTGATGATAAAAATGAGTCAAATGAATGGTTTTTGAGGAAAACCATATGTCACGACGTGACGCATGGAGTGCCACGATGTGGCATGGCAATTGAAGAACACGTACTTCTAATGGACACCACCATGTGGCATCAAGGTTACCACGACTTGGTGAACGATACAGCTCAAGCCAATGATTTTTATGTTTCTTCCATATTTAAAACCATCAGCTCATGATTTAGGACATCATTTTCAGTCTCTAACCTCCCTAAACGAAATTCTAGCATCCATGGAAGATTTAAAGCTTATTTGCTTGATTTTGGGCTTGTTCTATAGACTTTGGTAAAGCTTGAGGATAGAAGGAGTTCACTTTGGTGCAAGGAAGCAAGGAGCAAGCTTGGATCCAACATCTTCTTCATATTTTTTAGCTTCTTGGGGTATAAAGGTCAAACCTTGACACTTATTCTTCTAGATTCAAGTTTGGGGCCATTTTAGGTGGTTTTAGTCCCTCTCTTGGATGCTCTTGGAGTTGGAGGAACTCTAGAGCTTGTTATGGCTCACTTATGGTCAATAGTTTCTATAGAATGAGAAAAAGGAGCCATGTTGGAACCACCTTGTGCCCATGCATAAGTTTTGTCCGCATTGGTGTAACACCCAGATCCAAAGGTACTTCAAAATTTTCCAATTTTTTCACTTTAAGGTTTGCCAGGACGTGGCAAGTCAAGTTAAGTCCGCTTGACAAACCCTGTTTTTGGGTTTTGCTTCTTATTTAAAGGAATGAGGAGGCTAGGGTTTGCTCACCCCCAGCCTCCATCAGCCTCCTTGAGATTTGAGAAACCTTAGTTTCTTTTCTCTCATATTTTAAGCCATTTTGGTGTTCTTTAAAGCCTTTAAATGAAGAAGGAAGAAGAAGTGAGCTAAGATTCAGCACGATGGTCCTCATCTTTTATTTGTCACTCTTCTGGACCTTTGTAAGTGTCCAAGACTCGATTTTTATGATGATAGGTTTATGTATCTTATGTTTTGTCCCTAAATCTTCATGTTATTGTGGGTTGGAGTGATGGGATCTTATAAAATTTGCAACTTTATGAATCTTTGGGATATTTGACATGGTTGTTAGTTTAGATTTGGATTCTAGTTGGGTTTTGAGCCATGCATGAGATTTCCATGGAAAAACCCCTATTTTGACTTATTATAGCTTCAAGACATGCATTAGACATGCATGTCTATAAAGCACCAAAATTTTATGTTAGTTTTGATCTTAGAAACTGATCTGGAGTAAATAAGTTATGGACTTTTTTGGAATAAGTGCTTAATAGGGAAAGTCATGTCTTATTTACCTCATTTGAAACCTAGGGTTTGAGATTTTGACTGTTTGGGTGGTCTTAGCGGGTAAGTTGGAAACTTTATCCTTCTAGACCTAATTTCGGACCAAATATGAGTTTTGGAGTTCTTAGGATCGAAGAAAACAGCTTAACCCGTTAAGTTGCTAAAAATCCAGTGCCCGTAGCGTGGCATTAGGTCGCCACGATGTGGCGGTGGGGAATATCACAACGGATTGGTTACTGGAGGGCCACAACGTAGCCATAGGTTGCCATAATGTAGCGGTTGAATAAAGTCAACGTTGATCGTTGACTTTTGACTTGAGATGACTTTTGGTCAAGCACTTAGTTTGGAGAAAGAGCTTAGGGTTTATATGGTTTAACTAAATAGGTGGTGCATAACAACAGTATTCTTTCAGTGAGAGAAGTAGCAGTTGAGCATTTTCTATAATGTGAGTCTTCTCACCACACTAGTGGGTCAAGGGCACCAATGTCGTGTAACGACCCAAAAATATGATCCAAAAATTTCATTTTTTAAAAATAAAACAGTATTCCAAAAATATTATCCATCTTCCAGATCAAATTCGAAAAAAGAGTAATTGAAATACAAATCCATCACCTTTAACCATCGACCCACCCAAATCCATCTATTAGACCATTTTCGGAAAAAATAAAGAATAAAAATAAACACTAGAAGAAGAAAGGATATAAAACTAATCAGTAGAGAGGAGAAGAAATCATATCTAGCTTCCTTTTCATCCTGAGTTTTAATGGGGGAAGGAGAAACATCCAAGCACAAATGATGAAATCCTCCGAAAGCCTCTAATTCATTTGTGACTTCAATTGATTCCGGCGATACCAATAGATTAGGAGAAACAACAAAGACAAAAATGATGGTGGTGGTGTCGTTTGCTTTCATTCTCCTGCACCAAATGAACGAAAGGAGTCTGGACGGTCAGCGGTAGTAGGATCGGCGTTGGAAGCGAGAAGGGTGGAATCGTGAGTCAGTAGGGACGAAGCTTTCATTCTGTTTGTAGCACCACCGTAAATCAAGATTTGGGTGTAATACCATCGGTGATTTGGGTGTCTTCCCTACTGGAAATCGGAGAAAATGAGCAGATGAGTGAAGAAGGGGAGATGAGTGGTGGGGATGTAAGGATGCAATAACAAATGGTATGTTCTTGATTTCACGAGAGAGAAAGAGAGAGAGAGAGAGAGAGAGAGAGAGAGAGAGAAAGAGAGAGAGAGAGAGAGAGAGGGGGCAGGTGGGTCCCATTCTTGATTTGATTTAACAATTATAATTAAGTAAAAGAAAAAAATATTTAAGTAAATGGAAAAAAAAATTAAAAGGGCAAAGTAGTCTTTTCAAGATTATCAAGGACCAATTCTACAATGAAAATAGCCCAAAAGAACTACAAAACCAAAAAAGTCATTGTTTGGATTAAAATCCTAAAAATTTGCATACCACAGGGACATTTTTGCAATTTTGTCTAAAATAGAAGAGTGAAAGTGAAATTTTATAAATTTAAAAATAAAATGGATCAAATGACTTTTTCAAAACGAGATGGACGAAAAAATATCATCTACAAGATATATATATATATATATATATATATATATATATATATATATATATATATATATATATATATATATATATATATATATATATATATATATGGTTAAGTTATAATGTGGATAATGTATATTGTGTGGATATAGGGAATGTGGATCAACTTTTTTAGTTATTCTAAGAAAATGATTTACTTATATTATTTAAATAAAGAAAATAGAATAATCAAATAAATATCATTGTAAAGATATTTTAGTCAATTAAGCTAGATCTAGAAAAAGAAAAATTGCGGATTTTAAGGGATAAAAAAATCTACTAATTTTAAAAATCTGATTTTAAGGATCATAATTCATATTTTCTGAGAGAATATGTTTAAGAATATTACTGAAAAATAACAAAATTCTTGAACCATAAAAAAATAAATATTCTGAGAGAATATATATTTTGATCGAATGAACTTTTTGAAGAATAACAAAATTTTGGATACAAGTTACACTTTTTCATCACATTCTTTAAAAAATAAAAATATTTATATATTGTTTAATGATAATATAACACTTACTAATAACAAAAAAACAAAATATGTAGATTATTCTACTAGAATAAACTGTTATATATGATATTATCATTCTATTGTAAAATATTATGCCAAAATTAACGATGTATAATAAATTCTTTTTTGAAAATTGGTGACCATTGTTAATCTCTATTTCACATACCATCATCCAACATTTAGGCTCTTGATCATCATGTTTCTTCGTGCATTTTATAAGAATAATTGTTATGAAATCGAATTATGTAAGAATAAATTAATGCAAGAAATCTTTTATATGAAAAATAATAAAATAAACTTTAGAAATTATGTTAAAATGCATTCTACATAGTCACAACCAAAAAACACCAAAACCCAAGTGAGAATTCTCCGTGATTTTCAATAACTTGAACATAAATTCTCTTTTAGGCATTTCCGTAAATATCTATTGTGCAACATATATAGATGATATAAAAAACATTTTGGTCAAATTCATTTACAACACAAGAATATTGAATATATATATATATATATATATATATATATATATATATATATATATATATATATATATATATATATATAAATCATTTAAAAAATAATAAGAAAAAGATCACTACTTTCACATGATCACTGAATATCTTGCCGGATAAGCACTTTGTTTTCTTACTAAAAAAATAGATAAATTTTGATATGTGATGAGAATATTAGTAACAAAAAAATAGAGGTGAGCATGATAACCGAAAAACTAAACCAAAACCAAATTAATCAATATAACCGAACTATTTTAAAAATCGTTGATTTGGTTTCTAATTTTTGTTAGCCGATAACTAACGGTTCGATTATGATTATATAGGTTAATCGAACCACTATTAACCGAACCGTTAATTTTATATTTTAATATATAAAAATTATAGATTATATATAAAATAATATAGTCAAACTTTTTTAAGACACATTAAAATTTCAAAATATAATTCATTAATCTTCACTTATCAGGAGACGAACGAACAATCAAACCGTTAAAGGCTTATCACGCAAACCCACACAATCTTCCAATCATGCATTGAGTTAGATTATTGATTAATGTTGTAATTCCTAATCGGTTAATTCTACAATTTGTAAACATTATTCACAGTTACTTTAATCTTCACACTCATAATCTTAATCAGAAGCTTCTCACACCGTTAATCCTAATCGAGTATTATTTTGACTTTATAGTCTTGTTCGAATGATTTTTTGTCTTTATAATGAAGACTTCTAAGTAAGTTAAGTTTTTGGTTCTTCTTGATTTTGTGATATATTAAAAATGTATTTTTTTTTTTAATTTTTTGGCTTTTTTTATTTACTTTTTTTTACTTAATCACATTTAATGTATATGACTGATTTGATTTTTTTTATCCGGATAACACATAATATGAGTATTTTTAACACATTTTAATTGAAATATTTTAAAAGTATATAATGTTAGAATATTATAAATATTATATTTTTATGTTAACTACAATATTAGAATATTTCATTAGAAAAAATTGATATTACGATCTCACAAAATATATATATATATATATATATATATATATATATATATATATATATATATATATATATATATATATATATATATATATATATATATATATTTCTGGTATGGGTTACATCACAAAATATATATTTTTTGGGTGTTATCAAACATACATTCCTTTATTCACATAAATTGTTATAAATTGTTATATTATAGGCGTGCATCTACATTATTTCACTTGAGATACACAAAGCAATTTGGGATGGAATATAAAATTAGCCATGTTTTTTTTAATGGACAGGTGAATTAAAAGTTGTCTAGAACTATGTACTTAATACATACAAGACACGATACTTTTTGATCTATAAAAAAAGATAATTATGTCGACTCACTCATTTTGAATGTTTATTTGACACCTTTCTTTAAAAATACAAGATATTGTTTTTGTATTTTATCTATAATTTTACACAACGTGAATGTATTTATCTATTTCGGCTATTTTGTTTTTATGAATTTAACAAAATATGAATGACATGGTGCCAATAATTTGGTGCGTCTACCTTTTTCAGTGGGTAGGTTTCTTCGGACTTTGAACCGGTCTCCGTCGTTGGTCGGTCGTCGCAACTAGAAATATCATATAAAAAAAACAGTGTCGCAGGAGTACATGGTTTTCCCAAAAACCATATTTTTGTTTGTATATAATAATATCGAACATGTGACATTTTATATTTAGATAAAACTGCATAAATAGTCCTACAGTTAGACGAAAATTAATATTTTAGTCCAAAAAGGTTTTAATGGACGCTAGAGATCTAAGATTTTTATTTTGTTATTAATTTGATTCAATTTGCTTTAAATTTTTTTATAAGATGATTTTACCATTTTTTTTCTTTTGCAATGTTTTATTATTTTTTTTATTAAAATAAATAAAAAACAAAATAAAAAACCAATTAACCTCTCTCTCTCTCTCTCTCTCTCTCTCTCTCTCTCTCTCTCTCTCTCTCTCTCTCTCTCTCTCTCTCTCTCTCTCTCCGATCTAACATTCACGAACCAAATGTTCATCTGGGTTCAAATTCAACACATATGAACTCACACACCCAATAATCAAAGGAGACTACCGGAACATAAATGTGCATCAGAAAACTCAAAGGCTACCCAAAAGCTTTACGATTTTATGGTGGTGTTGGGTTTAACTTCGAATCTAGAAGACTTCTACAGAAGGAGAAAGATGAATATACCCATATGAAAATCCAAGATTAAAAATCAAAGATGAATATACCCAGATGAAAACCTCTCCTACAACGGCAAGAATGGCAGATAATGAAAAGAATTAGAAAGAAAAAAGTCTCATTAATCTGATTGATGAATCTTTGAACACAAACTCAACTTTTTTTCCCTTTACCCATCGATTAAATTAAATCAAGACTGGTAAGTTACATAAATATGATTGATGAATCAGAAGACGAAGAACACCGATGACTACCCCTTTATGTGTTTACATACCTCTCCTCTCTTGTTGTATCCCTTCTCGTTTCCCAAAACCCTAATGTCGCCACCCTTCTCGCTTTAAGATCTGTAAGAACGAGTCTAGATTAAGGTTTCATTTTGGTTTCAGGATGAAACCTTATCGACACCATTATCCTGATGCAAGTTTACGAAACCTTAACAATAGTGTCGGCGATGAAGAAGATGTAGACAACAACGTATATATGTAGATGGCGGACCTTTGATCTTTTGAATCGTCTTCGATCTTCTAATTTGTCTACGGTCTTCTGATTCGTCTCACCACCTCGGGATATTTTAGTAAGGCGATGGTGGAGAACCGGATTTCTCTTGGATCGTGTAAGTTCACTTTCCAAACTGATATTTTCACCCTACGTCTAGGTTGTAGGAAATCCAGTATAGGATACTCCAGAAGGACACTTGTATATCTAGTAACAGAAACACAAGCCAAATCGCAAGAGGGTTTATAGTTCATGTAGAAGAAGAAGAACCAAGAAGTTTATATCTCACAACTCAATTAAGGAGCCATATTTATACTAGACAGATTAGGGTTTCTGTCTTCTATATTAGGTAGGAGAATCAAGAATTTGATGATATAATTAATGGTTACCAAAATTGATAAGATTTATCAATTTTACCATAATCACTACTATAATTTGGTTTTTCCATTATATAACAAATTTAAATTTCCGAAGATCGGTTAGTAGGACCACTGCCAGGGGGTCTGCCCCTTGGACCCCACTAGGGGGTTGCCCCTTAGACACTGCAAAGGGGTGCGACCCCCTTGATCCCCGCCTTTTATCGTACTAGATTATAATTCAATCTTATATATGCATGCATTTTGCATTCTCCAAACATATAATATAAAATACAAATAATAAGTCCCTTAGCTCGCATGTCAGTTACAATTACATTAAATGCCCAATGACACTAAAATCATCAACATGTGATTTTAACTTGTCTTCGATATTCTGATTTGTCTTCAGTGACACTAAAATCGACGATAAAGAAGATGTAGACAACTACGTATATGTGCAAATGACGGACCTTCGATCTACTGCCTTGTCTTCAATCTTTTGATTTGTCTTCGGTCTTCTGTTTCGTCTGACCACCTCCCCATTATCAGATCTATAAAAAGAGTAAGCGAAAGAGAGAGGGGGGAGGGGTGTATATTTTTTTATAATTTTTGTAACAAAAAAAACTGAAAAAAAAAATATAATAGCAAAATCATCATTTAAAAAAATCAAAATAAATTGGACCAAACACGCAATTTCAACATAACGCAAGGATCATTTATACACTTTTGTCTTATGTTTATCTGCGTATAAAAATCTAGCAATCATTAAAAATTTATGACGTAATTAATGATGATCCATTACCAGATGTCTATTCACATACATTCTAGAGATTGTGAAAAAAAAACTATCCTTTTATAATATAATATTTAACAAAATAATCACATGATTGACAAACAAAACGATTACTAATGGCATAAAATGATCACTAATATGCAACGCGTGACTTGAAAATTACGAAATTATTTCCTGGATTCAAAAAAAAAAAAAAAAAAAAAAACAACTAAGCAATAGCTCTTTTTCAATGAAAAAAAATATATAATCGTAATATTATAGTGTGAAGTTATTTTATAATAGTAAAATTCTTCATAAATCTGTAAAATTGTTCATAATCTTTTTTTTTATCTTCTGAAACAACTGTAGGTTTTGGTAGATTCTTTCATTTTTTTTAATGATTATTTCCAAATGTATCGTATTTATTACATTTGTTAACTAATTTACCTACGTATATAATCTAATATACAAATAACTTCAAAGTCAAGGGCAACATCAACATGTATAAAAAAAAATAAAAAAAAATACGTGTATACATTACACACCCGAAGGGGAACATCAATATAATAATTTTATTTCTAAAAGAAAAGTCAAAAGTAGGAAAGGGCGTATATAACACGGTTTGAACATAGAGATGTGGTGGTCCACGTCATCGTCTTCTTCCACCTATCACGCGCTATTTCTTCCACTTTCTTTCTGCTTTTTCTACCCCATTTACACCTTCCCCTTCTCCCTCTCATTTCTCTCCACCAATATTCCGACAAAAAAAAAACTTCAATAAAATCTCTCCATTAACTCGACATTTTCAGTGTAGTTTGCAATTCAAACGCGTAAACATCTGATTTCAATTCATCGAACATGTTGCGGATGTGTGTTAAGCCTTTAGAAAGATGTTTAGGACGACGGAGTGGTGATGTACTTTTATGGCATAATGACTTGAAGCCTCATGCCTCCGGCGACTTCTCCATCGCCGTTGTTCAGGCCAATTCTAACCTTGAAGATCAAAGCCAGGTTTATACTTCGCCTTCCGCTACGTATGTTGGCGTCTACGATGGTCATGGTGGCCCTGAAGCTTCTCGTTTTGTTAATTCTAACCTTTTCCCCTTCATTCATAGTAAGTACTTTTACGTTTACGTTAATGTTAATGTCAAACCCTAGCTTGAAGTTTGAACTGATTTGGCTATTGATTTTCATAAAATGTCGCTGTAGTTTTTTTTATATGTTTTAGAGTTGAAATTCAGAATCAGATAGCGTGATTCCCAATTTTATTGATGGATATCTGTGATTATGTATTCATCTCTGGCGAATTTCGATTTTTTGTAGAGTATGCATCCGAACAAGGAGGTATATCCGCAGATGTTATAAAAAAGGCATTCAACGCCACAGAGGAGAAGTTTTTCCAGTTCGTGAAGCATCAAATGTCCATTAAACCACAGATTGCATCAGTTGGATCATGTTGTCTTGTTGGTGCTATTTCTAACGATGAATTACATGTCGCTAACCTTGGAGACTCACGAGTAGTCCTTGGCCAGAAGGTTTCCGATGGAAGAAAGGATAAAGTAGTTGCAGAGCGTTTGTCACGAGATCATAATGTCTCATATGAAGAAGTGAGGAAGGAGGTAGAATCACAGCATCCTGGTGATTCACCTGTTGTTATGTATTGCCGTGGAGTTTGGAGAATCAAAGGCATAATTCAGGTACACTACTTTCACTTAATTTCTTCAACTTGTAATGTTTCAGACTTCAATGGATTCATGTAATCACTAATTCAATATCAAATGATCGATTCTTTTCACCTTTAGCTTTCTGAAAAGACAATTATTCCGAAGCATCTGATTCGTGAATCGTTTTGTCTATTCCCTTTTACTTTTTTGAGAAGCATCACATGTTCTTAAGCAACTGAAGTTAACATGTAAAATGATATGCCAAATTTATGTTCTTTTTTTCAGGTATCACGATCAATAGGTGATTTCTATTTAAAGAAACCCGAATTCCACAGGGACCCACGTTATCTACAGTATGGAAACCATGTTCCATTGAAGAAAGCTGTATTATCAGCAGAACCTTCCATCATTTCAAGAAAACTCAAATCCCAAGATTTGTTTTTAATATTCGCTTCCGATGGACTTTGGGAGCATTTGAGCGATGAAACAGCAGTTGATATTGTATATAATAATCCAAGATCGGTTAGTCACCTTTTTTTTTATTATATTAATTATTATATCATTATGAATGATTTTCATTTTTCAAGAATTGTGTTAATGGAAAGAGAAATGTTTGGTTACAGGGGATAGCAAAAAGACTGGTAGGGGCAGCGATACGTGAGGCGACAAAGAAGAGGGAGTTGAGATACAAGGATATAATGAAAATCGAGAGGGGTATTAGGCGTCATTTTCACGATGATATATCTGTGATAGTAATATATCTTGATCGTGAGAAGGGTACATCGAAAAACAGGAAGCTAGGGTTTACAACAGCGCCTATGGATATATTTTCTCATAATGAAGATAAAAATCACAAAACTGTGGAAGATCCCCTTTTGGCCAATTAAGAATGCTTGATTAAGACCCTAAAAAAAGAGTGTAAATATTTAACAAGATTGAATGTAGGAATTTAGGATTGGTGATGGGTGTCTTGTATCTTCATCTATAAAGTTCTAACATGATATTTCTTTGTTTTTTGGTTGATGAGTTGGGGTTATAAATATAATGTATGCTATTTTACACTAGTTTTGCTATATATATATTGCTCCATTTTCGTTTCATTGTGTGTACATTTTCTGTGATCAATAAAAAGCTAGAGCCTTTTAGGTAATGATCTTCATGGTGTTAAAGTCATCTGTCCATACTTCATAGCAATGATTGTTTGAAGTGAAGGGGTTTTGGGGTTAATAGGTTATGTAAGTATGTATTGATTGATTTTGTCTTTGTATTGGATTAGTGTTTTGTTAGTTATTGGTTCTTGGTTATGGGGTACGAAAACATACTTATCTTTAGTATATTGGTTTTTAGTTAGATGGTAAAAACCAAGGATAATGATTTAAAATGGTAATGTAATCTTTTTTTTTTTTTTTTTTTTTTTCATATTTACACTTTCAACTTGTTAAATTATATATATTCAATCATTATGATCGGTTACTTCAGGTTAGTCGGTAAAAATGAGTTAATAGAATAATATATTTCTTACTTTGTACACTTTTAATACTTAATATTTTTGTACATATTTAATCATTAATATTTTTTTTTTGTTGCAAAATAAGTCAATTTTGTTTTTGTACTCATTTAATACTTATAAATGATTTCTTTAGGTTTTTTTTGTTGCAAAATAAGTCAATTATGTGAGACAATCATTAATGAGGTGTTTGGTGCTTTTGATGTTCATATCCATCACGATTTCAACTACTTGGTTACTTAGGTCATGTGCTCTGAACGTCATAACTTCTTCATACGATTTCGGATTTTACCAATCTTTATATACATGTGTTTGTATTTTACTCAACTACAATGTTCATTTAGATTACTCCCATTAAAAAATAATATATTTTTACTTATGATCTTTCTATCCATACTTTTTTATGAATGCATGTATGAATGTTTTTTTTTTTAATAAAATCGTAAGTAAAAATATATAACATTTCAACGGGAGTAATCTTAACAAAAGTTGTAGTAGACTCAAAAGACGAATACGTGGATATAAAGACCCTTAAAATCTAGTATCGTATGAAGAAGTTATGACGTTCATAACACAAGACTTAAGCCAAACAACAAGACATACGTAACCAAGCGGTCGAGATTGCGATGAACATAAGCATCAACAACCCAAACACCTCATTAATGATTGTCTCACGTAAGATGTCGTGAGAAAAACCTAAATAAATCATTTATAAGTACTAAATGAGTACAAAACAAAAATAACTTATTTTGAAACAAAAATATATGAAGTACTAAATGCATACAAAATGAGAAACATATTACCCAATTAAATCATTTTTCCCGGCTAACACGGATTAACCGGTTATAAAGACTGAATGTGTACAGTTTAACAAGTTGAAGGGGCAAATGTGGACAAAAAAAACTCAGTGACCAAATGTGATAAATCAAAAAATTATATTATCCTTTTAAGTCATTATAGGTGTTAAAGTTATGTTATGAAGAATTTTCTAGATGGAAATTTGTTTAGGGTTACATTAGTAAGGTATATGTTAGACCACTAGATGAGAAAGTTGATGATTACCTGGGAGAATAACAACTCAAATATAATTACATGACTCAAAAACTCTTTTAAGATTTTTATACACATATCAGTTAGAGACCAATATTCGTGCACTTCAACATAATGATAGTAGCATTCAAGATTTTTATGTATATATGTCTTATGACATCTCCACTTTCTACGAAAGACCTAAATATTTTTCAACACTTTCTACCAAAATTTCAGCATTATCTTTATGTAAATAAACCATATTCATAAGAAATCCTTAATACTTCCAACCACAAATAAATAAATAAATAAATAAAATCTAATACACTAGTTGTATATAAGCTATCAACTATTAAACACATAGTGTAGCCTCAAAGCGCGCCATAACTAATCAACTCTTAAAGCAACACTACATGTAATGTGGATGTTATGGTCCTAATCCTTTCAATGATCTTATCCATTCTTATATCCTTTGTAGAATTACTTTTGTTGTCTCTTCACGCATTTGATATTTATACATGAACTTGTGTTATATAACAATTCATAACATGATATAATATGTGAATAATTGTACAATGTAAAATGTAACAAATGATTTCACCATAATATAGAGAAATATAGCATTGATACAATACAATGCATATGGCACTGTGCAACTCAACACAACCAAATTAATTTAGGATCCTAATCAACTTATAACTAAAGACGGAAAATCCACATGAAATTGCATCTTGTACCAATAAAGGGAATGGTTCTCAATCTGATACACCATCTCAACCACCATGAGTACAAATTATGACTAGAAACATACCTCTAATAAGAAAGCCTCTATTGTAGTAGCACATAATAAATTACCATATCTACTATCTAATACTAGTCAATTGCAATCATATTTTAGGGCCAAATATTAAGTGGGAGATGGAAGAGGAAATAAAGAAAATATACTCGCGACTATTCTTGGAATCTACGATTCATGAATGAAATCATTCTTAGGGGGTGGTTAATTGTAACATCCTTGCTAATTAGTATGTTAGATCTTGTTACTTCATGTCTTTTGAAAACCCAGTTTCTCTATAATCCTTGAAGTACCCAATCAATTTGTTTATTTCTGTAATACCATTATCAAGATGTATATCCTTTGATTGTAACTTCTTACTCATAATATTCACATAGTTTAGTACTTCATACCAAATAAAAGTTGACACCAAAAATTCAAAGTCACCAAGTTCTTTTTCTGCTAGTGAAGTTGCTTCACTTGCAATCACAACATCATTATCTTTTTCTCCAACTTGAAGCAAAGTTTTCCGTACATCCACAAGTTGCAGTATAATTACCTTTACACTCTCAACCTGTCTTTCCCAACAAGTTTGACACAATGACTTAAGACACTAAGCTTTAACATTATCTTTCAAAATTTCCCACCTCTTAGTAGAATTTGCAAAGATAGTATAATGCGTTGGATGAATCCAAGAAAGTTCTTTCCATTACACACTTGTTAGCCATATCACATACTGTTAGATTAAGAGAATAACAACCATAAGGAGTGTAAAATGCTCTAGGATTTATATCTAAATATCTCTTTTGCACTCCTTGGTGTTTTCAATTACATATTAAATACAATTAACAAATAAGAAGTGGAATCAGTCATCATAATTAACAAAAAGGTATTTGGTGGAATTGGAATAAAAAAATTATATAAGTTATAGTTACCTTTTTGATAAAACTTTTCATTGGCTTCACGAAATCCTAAATTATGTTTACCAAGAAACTTCACTACTGCAATAATTCTCAAAAGGACTTGTTTCCAATAATTTCTTTCTTTCTTGAATTGCTCGTGTTGAACTTTATTAATTGTTTCGTTCAAATTCAAAATTTTAGGCATATCAAACCAATTATTCTTATTTGTAAGATGCTATAATGAAATTTTTGTTGGATTAGGTGTCTAAGCCCATACTTACATTGGTATATACGTAAATTGATAGCAACACAGTCCTTTTGGATTGTCCTCAAAACTAGCAACTAGACAGGAAGAATTTGGAGAAAGAAGTTGATTTATTATTTGATTAATAAATTGAAATAAATAATTTGTTAATGTGTTATGAGAATAATATATTAATTAGAAATAGTAATATTTAATTAGTATTTAATCAGAAATTAATTGGAACTAATTTTTGGATTAAAGAAATTAAATAAAAGTGCAAGGACTAAAGTGTAATTATCTAATAGTTGAACAAGAGGAAATCTAGAACCCTCCATGAAGGCTTGGACGGTTTCTTGATGGCTAAGGGATTCTAGAATAATCCCTGGTAGATAAACAGGAAAGTAGATAATTACCTGGTTTAAGATAATCTTGGGTTAGGGCTTATCTAGGGTTTTCTGACTGCACTATATACGCAACCTCAACCCTAAGAATTTTGACCAACTGCTTCTTGGAAGACCTAGCCGAATTTTAGATTATCTCTCCTCCTTCTCAATCATCTTCCATTGCTAGTGTTGGGTGTGAACCACTAGAGGCGTGACCAAGGTTGTAGAACTCGTTACTCGGTACCTGTTCAGCCGACTACCGAGTAGCGAGTACTCGGATTCGGTAATTCATGTAGAAATCTTTTAAAGGAAATTATATATGTCAAAATCATAAGTTGATTTAAATACATAACAAAATTAGATACATGTGAATACACAATAACTGAAAAACACATAATGGTTTCACTTCGTGAATAATTACTGAAAGTATAAGATATATATATATATATATATATATATATATATATATGTAGTAATAATCATATGTGTGTGTGTGTTAAATAATAAATCATTAAGTATATTATATATATTAATCACCGAGTTGAACGATTTTTACAACACTGCTCAGTTCAGTAAGAGGCCGATCGGGGAGTACTTGGGATTTTGTAACTCGCCTCGGTAAGGGACCGAGTAGCGAGTACTCGGAGGAGTAATCGGCCAACTCAGTGAGTTTTACAACACTGTGCGTGACATTTGTGACGCTTGCTCTCAAAAGGATTTGCATTGTTATTACTATATAACAATCAAGGTATGATTCTTATAACCCTACTTGCATATTTTCGATTGTATACTAGTGTTCTAGGGTTTCTATTTTGTTGTTTAAGATGTATGTTCAACTAAAGAAAACATAGATCGATTATTAGGGTTGCATGCACACATATGATTTATATGTTTTGCATAATACCCATCAATTTTGTGTTATTTAACCTTAGTTGTAACATGGTGTCAATCTATATAAATTTCATCGTCTAATTTACCTTTCGAAATCCATTTTCTAAACACTTCACAACAGAAACAAAATACCCTATCTAGCTCTTTCGAATATACTAGTGATTCTCAATCACACTTCTCCAAATTTGATAAGTTTTTGTATATTAAGCTGCAGAAAACCTTTTACCAAATTTATCGTAGGGACCATACACAATACTATTATCTTTTTTAGGACCTTTATCGACTAATAGTTTAATCTCATCATAAATAAGTTTTTCCCACCTTCTTGGATCATACCACCTCCGTCCCAAATTGATAGTCCACTTTTGACTTTTAAAATTTTTTTTCTTCAACTTTGACCTTAAATAATTTTGTTTTTTATAGATAACATTTGATGCAAAATATATGAATGGATTGTATTTTAAATGCTTTTTCATTGTTCTAAGTTTTATCAAGTAATATATAACACAAATAAAAATATTTAAGGTCAAAGTTGAAGAAAAAAGACTTCAAAAGTCAAAAGTGGACTATCAATTTAGGACGGATGGAGTATATATCAATAAACTCTTTAATAGGCTCTTGCTCTTCTATCTCTTATACTTCTATATGCTCTTGCTCTTCAACATACTCTTCAATGTGTTCTTCAACATGCTCTTCAACAAGTTGTCTATGGATGAACTTATCTAGAGCACCGACATCAACCTTTCTTTTTTCATCATCTAGTTTTCTCTTTTTACGTTTTTGATATCCGGATGGTTGTTTAGACTTCATCACTACAAGTCCATTAGTTTCAACTTTCAACATTCAAGTAATTACAATAAACATAATTGGAAAATCTAAGAATTAGATAACCTTATTTATGATAAACAATTTTACAATAAACATAAACTCATAATTTAAACTACTAAATTGATTTCTATGAATCTTAGAAACCGATTCATTCATTCAATATTCTATTAAACTAATTTCTATAGTAATAAACTATTAAATTGATAATCTATGAATCATTCAAGTATGCAATTTATAATTATAAACTGATAATCTTCAATTTCTTATAAATCATACTTGATTGACTGATTAGCAGGAGATAAAATCAGATAATTGATCTTTGAGTTCGACCCTTGCTGTCTTGTTGAATCAGATCACCACAGCGACTCAGCAATATCATTCACCCATGCTATCGGAGTGTCGGTCTGTTGCTATTCGCTTAATTGCTAACACAGTAACACTTATCGTTTTTTTAACGACAAATGTGAATACGTGATGTTGACTTTTGTTTCGTCCAATTCCTTCTCTCGTACATGATGAGCCGCTGACTGATACATTTGGATTATTGGGTTGAAAATTGTATATACTACTAAAAAAATTTGAACCCCTTAAAATTACGGACCCTACTCCAATGCCCACATTGCACATGGTTTAAATCGGGTCTGAGAGACATATAGTAGATGTCTGAACTTCCTAATATCGACTTCAACAAAGTAATCTGAACTCCCTAATATCGACATCAACAAAGTAATGTCAATTCAGTTTATATTTTTTTCTCACAAGCAAACCATAATAAATAAAAAGGCAACTTAACAACCAATAATTCCAACCAGAATTCATTTTGTGAAGACAATAAAACTGGAGAGTGTAGGCGTATGAAAATCATTATATTTTTTAGAAACCAAAGAAAAAATGTCTACTCATTTTGAAAATTGTATCTCTCAATTTTTTCCAGCATAAAACCTTTTGTTTTGTGACATTATTGTGTTTGGCAAAATATACATAATTTTGTAATATATTAACGATTTTATAACTTACTTCAAAACTATTCAAAATGGGTGAAACATTATATTATTCTATAAAATAAAAAGAAAATGAAACGTTTTTGTAATGACAGGTTTATAAAGTAGTATAAAATAATGAGTAAACAATAATTTTTCAAAACAGATAGTTATTTAATGATACTTTTATACCCCACGTTCGTTTTATTTTATAGCACTTCATATATTATTAGTCATTTTCGTGCTTAACCATTTTGTTTATACGTGTAAGAAACAAGTATCGTGCATATTTGATCCAATGATCCTTACCAAATTATATTTGTAATTTCATACCACATATATAGTTTACTAGAATTTAAAGAAATTAAAAGAAAAATGTAAAATTCATTTTCAAATTTCAATTATCTTAACAAAAAACAATTGAAACAAACTCCAATAATCAAACACTTTTATTCATTTCTTCTTACAAATACATCATATCATTCATAAAATACCCAAAACATGAAATCATCATCAAACTTCAAAATCAAGGAACAATCTTGTAACCTTTCATCTTATCAATCCAAGAAACAAAAGAAGATTTGGAATTCCTAAACCCTAAAAACCCATGTTCTTTGCTCTTGTTCATGGTGTCCAACATACACGCACCTCCAAGAATCACATCCACAAACCACCATACACCAACCTCCTCCAATTTCGTAACCTGCAATCCCTTCGCTCTCACAATCTCATCCCAGACTTCTCCTTTATCCTTCATCATCTCCACCAAGCTCATCTTCTCACCACCTTCATCAAACCCTCCATTTTCAACCTCAAATTGCTCCGCTAACACCTTCCAAAAGTGCTTCCACTTGAACACATCTCCATTGCTGATGTTAAAAGCTTCATTCTTTGCGTAAGGTTCGACTGCTGCCCATATGTGTTGCTCAGCTATCAAATCGGCGTCTGAAACATCGGAGTAATGATCCCAAGCTTCCTTAGTCCCTGGGAATTTCAATGGAACCCCTTCGTGTTTACAGATTGTAGCGTATACGCATAAAGTACCGATTATGTTCATCATGCTATAAGGCGAAAAACCGAATATAGTTCCAGGTCGATGAACTGACCAGGTTAATCCTTCCTTCTGTTCCACAGCTTTGAATAGAATGTCCTCTTGGGTATAGTAGAAATTCGGGGCATCAAGGCGAGGTAGATCTTCGTGAAAAGGGGGATCATGAGCGACTTTTCCGTACAATTCAAAAGGACCTATGTAATGTTTCCGACCAGTTTGCAAAGATACGTGCTGTAAATTGGGGGAATTCGGGATCACTGCATCCAGGACGTTTTTGAGCATTTTTCCGTTGATCTCGCAATTCTCAGATTCGGTGGATCGATTTGCCCAAGTGACATAGAAGACATGAGTAACGTCTTGGAGCCCACCGAGTTTAGTGAGGGTTTCTTCCGGATCGGAGATATCGCACTGGATATACTCGATAGGGTGGTCGGCGTTCCATTGGGGGCGAGAGCGACGGGCGACCCCATAGACTTTCCAAGGACCGCCAGGTGTGTCGGAGAGTGGAAGAATTTCGGCGAGGCTGTTGCCGACGATTCCGGTGACTCCGAGGATTAGGGCAACGCTCTGGTATTTGGGTGGAGCGTCGTCCTCATCGAGCTTTTTCTGTGTAAATTAATCGATTCTGAATTTAGTAATCAATTGTAAAGTAGATGAATTGATATTGAGATGAAAGTTGATTACCTTTGCAGCTCCAATTGCTCCGGCCCACCACCAGCTCATCGTGTAGATGGGAAATGGATCTCCGACGGATAATGGATGTAAGGAACAGGGTGGAGAAGGCTGTGGAAGGGAGCTGGCAACAGAGTGTTTTTATACAAGACTTATGACGACTATTCTGTATTCAGTAAGATCAACATCAGATGCTTATTTATTTATTTATTTATTTATTTTTTATTGTTTATACGATTTGGAGGATAAGTTGCCTGTAAATAGAAAATGATTTGTATTTTTTTAGAAAATGGACTAATTTTGGTATAAAAATTAACTAACAATTAAAACTCATTAATCTTAATAAGATGTAATCTATACAAATTTAGGTAGTATACTATGTAAATAACAAATAATTCTTTTTATTTTTCTCGGACAACTAACAATTCAAAGTGTTCAACAAAATGGTAAACTCCATATAAACGGCCCAAGTCAATCCACATTGAAACTTACTTATATTTACGCTGGTTGCTTCATTTATAAAAACGGTCTTTCAACTCAAGTTGAATGATCTTAAGCTAATTTCACCCATTTTTATGATGATTTGTTTCTTCTGAACTGTGACATTGTTATTCATTGTGTTCAAGATCAAACTCCTCTTATATAAGTGTATATTTGGTAATACTTGACATTTATTAGACCAGGCTATAAACCCTTTGGCATTCATGGTACTTTTAGAAACACCAAAATGATCGGTTACACTAAATTTCCAACAAATGATATAAAACATGAACTACAAGTTATACTAATTCACTACCCTTATTTTAAGCATCGACATCTTTTTATATAAGGCAATTTCATCAGAAAGAGACAATTATTCATTTCCAATCTCACACTATCTTCTCTCTCTCTTTTTTTTTTTTTTTTTTTTTTTTTTTTTTTTTTTTTTTTTTGGACGAGAACGTCATGCACTATCAATTAGCCATCTCCACCCTCCTATTGATAGTGGTTGATATCCCTCCTTTGATGACATTCAAATCACCATCTTCTTACCACTACAAGACTAGAAAACACATTTTGATTACCATATTTAGTATCCAATCCAGAAATATAAAGAGTAATCGTTATTGCAAGTAAATGAAGTAATTTATTATTTGGTAAATTAAGAAGAAAACATCAAAATATAACCATATTATTCATGAAGTTTCTTTATTTATTTTTGGATTGTGACGTATGTAACAAAGGTGAAAGCTAATTCCTCTCTAAATATCGAGTTAAAATTAATTGTTGGCATGACAACTTTCAATTCAATTTTTTTTTTATTAAAAGATTTATAATTAAAAGATATAGCTTCTTCTAGGGACTTCAAGTGGAAAAGATAAATTTGAAGAGAAAAACACGTGTACGACACGTCAAAGACATAAAGTCGCTTGTTTTACGAGAAAATGTCACGATGATGAAGGAAATCACCACATGTGTTAGAACTCACCGTTGTTATCAACTAATGTACAAGATGTGGGTCCTGCCGTGAGAGCACTTCTCCGTCGGCCGGATTTCCAACGAGAATAAATAAGTCAACGGATGACATTGTGGGACTGGGATGGTCCAAAAAGCCGAATAAGTCATGTGAGACCGTGGAAACTAGAAAGTACTAGCTTTATGTTTTTACATATGTTTGGTTTCGTATTGAAAATATTCATTGAAGTAATAAGTTCTAATTTATATTTATCTACAGTTAAAATGAAATAAAAATATTTTCTACAAAAAAATGAACATTATCTTCAAATAAAGATGATATTCTTAACTAGGGGCGAAACCATCAATTTTTTAAGGATGTTCTTCAAAAATTAATTAGAAAACAAATATATATTTTCAAAGAGAAGAGATTTGTACACAATAATTTTCTCCGTACACAATAATTTTCTCCATACACAACAATTGGTGCTTTAAAATGTTGTAATATTGTAATTTAAATCACTCATTTGTTCTATTTACTTGTGTGCACCTCCCTCCGCCTCACTCGTCCCCTCATCGGAAACCTCTTTCATCTACTGTCATTAAGCTCATTTCCTCCATAATCTCTAAACGTTCCATCCTCGTATTCTCGTTTCTCCTCTAATAACCACCATTTCTTCTTTGGAAGACGATCCCCTCACCAAAAAAACGATTGATTTGATTTCCGAATTGTGTTGGTCAAGTGATTCTTCAATATACAACGAGTTTTTTGCTAGGGTTTCAGATCCCGATTATCTTTTGGTTCCTTATTTTGGAGCAAGCGTCGAATATATTTGGTAATTGTCCTTTATTCTTTACACATATTTGTTCTTATGAGTTTTGAATGACGTCAAATACATACTTGCTGGATGATTAGTGATTCTTGTTGTTCTTGTTCCTTCATTACTCTTTCATTTGGGGTAATTAACTTCTATCTTGTTTCATATAATCTCATAGACATTACGACAACTTACAGATTTATTTATGAACACCAAGTGTTCGATGAAATGCCTCAATGAAAAAACCTCCATAAATAGATCAAGAATAAGGTGGTGTATTTATTCTTGCAGTCTGTAGGTGCTTGTTGATGGTTTTTTTTTTTTTTTTTTTTTTTTTTTTTTTTTTTTTTTTGCTAAAACAACATCATTTTGATGTCTCTGTTTAATTTGCCTTTGTTTTTTGCTAGACTTCATTTCCCCTAACATATTCAACAACTTGAATGTTTGGTTGTTGAGATTATAAACTGCATTTTATATTCTTGCATAGTTTCCCCAAACATATTTTTATATCTTTTTTTTAATTTGCCTCTGTGTAGGACTCGAAAGAGGTGACTTAAAGAGCTTAATGGGTTAAGTTGACAACTTAACCCTAATAAGTATGAAAGTGACATTCTATTTGAAAATCCTTAACTTTGAACCCTTAGGTTAAATTGAATTTCACATCTCTATAGCCTAATAAGTAATTAACAATCATATTAAAAGTGATAAAATTAAGGCTTAACCATTAATTCCTTAACAGAACACGATAAATGATATGATCAATTTTCCCAAATCTGTCCTCCAACTTCTAAAATCCGTGCAAGTAAATATGAACATCTAAAAATCATGAGACTTAGTTTTTTGGAAATATTAGTGTGTCTACTTTCTTCAAACTTTGAATTACATTTTGAAATTCCAACTCCTTGAGGGGAAAAATTGGCAATCTTCTCAGGCTGGTCCATGCTATCATAGATTTCATGCACTGTCTTCAAAAAATCACAATAAATTCATCAGAGCTCCAAATGCCAAAATTCCAAAGCCTATAGTTAGATATGGATGTATAGTTTCCAAAATATAAAGGGAATGATGTAATTCTTAGTATATTGATACAGGTTATTCCAAGAGTGTTGAGTGGTCCAGAATGTGACAGCTAAAAGTTACCAACTTGTAAATTTAATATAAAATTAGCGAAAAATCATTAGAATGGGATCTTTATATTTCTGAAAAGATAAAATGGGGAACTTTACCAATATAATTTTATCAAAATTTAATAATGGGTTGAAAGGTAAGAAAACATATCCCAAATAGAGGACTACAATCAAAGAGAAAATAAGGAAATATGTACATAAGTTTATAAGATTATTACAACAAACACAAGCTAAATAATGGTATAATTTTTGTGTAGGTTCTCGGAAAGGATCAATATTGCTCATGCTAACTAATTTTCAAGATCAAGGAGGTGAGTACTAACTCTCATATTATCTAGGCATTACTTGTTTTATGTTATTGTTCACGGATACCGTAATAACATGTGATTATGTGTATCTAATCACATATAATTTATGTAGCTAAGATTCTTTTATGCGTTCTCGATTCAGTAACTGGTTTTTTCACTTTAATCATATATGATTAAATACATTTAATCAGATGTGATTATATGTTTCTAATCACATATGATTTTATTAGCAAAAAACAAATCTTGTCTATTTAAATCATATGTGATTAGATACATACAATCACATGTAATTATATACAAGATAAAAAAATATTGAACAAAGAACACGAAAAAAATCTTTATCCAAATTAATATGTGTGATTAAATACATATAATCACATGTGATTATATAAATCTAATCTCATATGATTTATGTGGACATAATTCATTTTTGCTTTGCTGATTCAATATATAGTTGTTCTCATGTATTTTCTCACATGTGATTATATGTATAATCGTATGTGATTAAGTACATGAGCACACCTATTGAATCGAGAAGGAAAAAATGAATATTGTCCACCTTAAATCATATGTGATTATATACATATAATCACGTGTGATTAATTACACAAAAGAAATTATTCAATCGAAGCCGCAAAAATAAATATTGTCTACATAAATCATATCTGATTAAATACATATAATCACATGTAATGATATGTATCAAATCATATATGTTTTATATGGATGAGATTCATTGTCACATTCTTGATTCAATAATTATTCTTTTTCCACTGTAATCATATGTGATTAAATACATATAATCATATGTGATCATAAGTATCTAGTCACAGATGATTTATACGGCAACAAAATAATGAGGTCTAAATAATCATATGTGATTAGATACATATAATCACATATGGTTATATGTATAAGAACAACTATTGAATCGAGAACACAAGGCTAAATATTGTCCACATATATCATATCTGATTAAATGCATATAATCACACGTGATTATATATGTATAATCACATAGAATTTATGTGGAAAATATTTATTTTTGCATTCTTAATTCAGTTGTTGTTCTTGTGTGCTTAATTACATAAGATTATATGCATATAATTAGATATGATTTCTATGGACAATATTCATTTTCACATTCTTGTTCAATAGTTGTTCTTATACATTTAGTCACATATGATTTCTGTACACATGATTCATTTTCACGTTTTTGATTAAATAGTTTTTCTTTTTCCACATTAATCATATGTGATTAATACATACAATCACATATAATTAAATACATAAGAAAAAAATATTGAATCATGACTATTATCAATATAAATCATATACGATTTGATACATATAATCACATGTGATTAAGTACATGAGTACAACAATTAAATTGAGAAAGAAATAATGAATCTTATCCATATAAATCACATGTGATTAAACACATATAATCACATGTGATTAAATATATTAGAACAATTATTGAATCGACGCAAGAATAAATATTTTCCATAAGAATCATATGTTGTTAAATAAATATAATCACATGTGATTAAATACACAAGAACAACTATTGAATCAACACGTGAAAACAAATATTGTCCATGTAAATCATATGTGATTAAATACATATAATCACATGTGATTTAATACACGATGCCAATTATTAAATCGAAAACATGAAAATAAACACGAACCACGTAAATAATATTTTATTAAATACATATAATCATGTGTAATTAGATGTATCTAATCACATATAATTTACGTGTACAATATTCATTTTTGCATTCTCGATTCACTAGTTTTTCACGTGTATTTAATCATATGTGATTATATGTATTTAATAACATATAAATCATATATGATTCAATACATATTATCACATATGACTCAATACATATAATCACATCTGATTATATACACGAGAAAAACTAATGAATCAAAAACACAATAACAAATCTTTGTAGGTGGGGGTGAGGGTGATGATGGCGGGTGGTGTAGGCGGGGTGGTGGTGGTGTGTAGTGATGGGTGATGGTTTTGGTGGGTTGTGGGTGGTTTTGGTGGGTGGTAGTGGCGGGTAGTACTAGTAGGCTTATGATGATGGTGGTTGGTGATAGTGGTGGCGGGTGGTGGTGGGTGGTGGTGGTGGTTGTGGTTGGTGGGTGGGTGGTGGTGGCGGGTGGTGGTGGGTATTGATAGGTGGTTGGTGGTGGTGGGTAGTGATGGGTGGTGGTGGCAGCTGGTGGTTGTGGTGGGTGGATGATGGCCGGTGGTGGTGAGTGGTGGGTAGTGATGGGTGGTGGTGGTGGTTAGTGATGGGTGGTAGTGACGGGTGGTGGTGATGGGTGGTAGGTAGTGGTTGTTAGTGGTGGTGGCGAGCGGTGGTGATGGGTGGTGGTGGTAACCGGTGGTGGTGGTTGGGTGGTGAGGTGGTGGGTGGTGGGTGGTGGTGGTTACTGATGGGTGGTGGTAGCGGGTGGTAGTGGTTGTGGTTAGGGGTGACAAGTGGTGGTGGGTAGTTATTGGTGGTGGTGGGTAGTGATGGGTGGTAGGTACTGGTTGTTGGTAGTGGTGGCGGTCGGTGGTGATTGGTGGTGGAGGTGGGTGGTGGCGGTCGATGGTGATGGGTGGTGGAGGTGGTGGTTGGGTGGTGATGGTGGTTGGGTGGTGATGGTGGTTAGGTGGTGGTGGTGGTGGGTGGGTGGTGGGTAGTGATGGGTGGTGGTGGTGGGGGTGGTTGGTGGTGGTGGTTAGTAATGAGTAGTGGTGGCAAGTGGTGATGGGTAGTGATGGGTGGTGGTGATGGGTGGTAGGTAGTGGTTGTGGGTGGTGGTGACAGGCGGTAGTGATGGGTGGTGGTGGTTAGGTGGTGATGGTAGTGGCGGGTGGTGGTTGGTGGTGGTGGTGGTGGGTAGTGATGGGTGGTGTTGGTTGGGTGGTGAGCGGTGTTAGTTAATGAGTTTTTTAATTGTTTGTAACAGTTTTTTAATTTATATGAATATTATTTTATAATTTTAATTAAAAAAATTGTGTAGTCCAAATTTTTTCTCAAATGTTATCGCGATAAGAAATATTCTCAATTGAACGCTCATATATATATATATATATATATATATATATATATATATATATATATATATATATATATATATATATATATATATATATATATATATATATATATATATATATATAAGTGTTCAATCGAAAATACATAAATATGACAATAAATACTGGAACCAATAAAAGCATGACAAAACGTCATAATAATTATTTTAGAGTAAATTACTGAAATCGTCCATGTGATTTGGATAAATTTGTTTGTTTACTCCTTTTTTTAATTACTATAGTCGAACCATTGACATTTATTTTTGTTACTAGTTTAGTCCTTACTACAAATGAAACGAGCATACTATCTTTATTGAAAAGATTTACAAATACCATGTTTTATATCTGCTTTAAGTCAAAATCAAATTAGACCCTAATCTTATACCAACATTATCTTCAAAATCAAACCTCCAAACTGGAAAATAATATCGTTGGCAGACCTGCAATATCAATTCAAGCACTTTACTATTTAATATCAAACCTTGTGATTTAAATCCTATATTCACTGAGAATCACCTAATTGATGAGTTTTGAGCATTCTAACACTCCTATGGTGTAAATGCAACCTTATAAACTTGGATCTATGTTTTCTCTATTATACATGAAAATATTAAATATTCCAAGGTTTCATCCTAACTAGCATATTATGAAGCACCTATACTACAAAGTTCTAGTTAGATGACATAACTTTTGATGTAGCTTGATGTCTTCAAACTTTAAGAGCTTAGCCCCAATAGTGTGGAAGCCTCAAGTAGAATCACAAATCACCAAAACACCTTGGAAAACCTTTTGAGAATATGGATACTTGGTTCACACTTACGAAATCGGTTATTGCCCTCTTTAGTGTATCCAAACTAGCCACTAGCACAATTTCATGAACCATAAGATCCTTTATATAGTGTGGAGAATTAGGGTTAAACCCTAATACCCATGACCTTTCATTTCCTAGGATCCATGGGTTAAAGCTCCATGGACTATCCATGAAGACTTAGCCCAACCTAAATGAACTTGGCCCACTACACATATATATCTAAGAGTCCATATTTAATTAGTTCTTTTTGATCACTTAATTAATTCTTGATCAATACTAATTAAATAATATGATTCCATATTAATATATTAGAACTTATAATATATTAATATAAATCATAAACATAATATTCTCAAAGGACTATCCATATAAATTGTGTCGGTGAAGTGCAACCCAAATGGACCATGCCGAGTCGGGTCAAGTACATACCAAATATAGTTATGGACTTAGACATTAATCCAACAGTCTCCCACTTGGATAAGTCCAAAACTATTATTGAGTATAACTTCAAAACCTAACTGGCAATCGTAGCTCTTAAAGTCGCTGTCGAACTCTGACCTTGTAAACGAACTCTAACCTTTGTCAACGAACTCTGACATTTGTCAATGACTTTTCCATTAGATAAGGGATCATATATTCCTCCATTCTAGATATCATATGGACTGAGACATGGATTATCAATCATTCTCTCTATCCATTGTTGTTTCCCGATTTCCAATTTATGATGACTGACTGATTGAACAAATCAAATCAGTCCTGGCTTGGCCAAGTACTCTCATGTGTCATCGCTAAATCATCGAGGGGCCCACAGATATCGCTTTTATCCCGAAAGTAAAAGGAATGGATAAACTTCGACTCATATGGCTTGTTCTACTACTTGTTGAATCATACACAAAATCATGTTTTATAACATCGAGTTGCCGAATGCTTTTTCGTGCAATCAATGTACAACCAACTCATAGTAACAACTCATATCACTAGGTTTGAAGAATATAAGATATTCATCTCATAATAGAATCCATGAAGTGATTCAAATGAGCGCAGGTTGAATCCAATACTCAGAACTTATGAGCACTCATGAGTGTTGTAGCACAACTTTGTCCACTAACTTGGACCTCTATAAGCCAACCCATGACAGTCTTGATTCATATCTACTTCCAACATATGACCGACTGTGGATGGTTTGAATAACTTAGTCATTCGGGAAGAATGACCTAGTTTATTCTGGAAGTCAAAACATGCAAAATGAAACACAAGAGTAATTGAATCTAATATGGTATCATAACCTATGAATATAAATAAAATACTTTTTATTTATCACCATACCGATTACTCATTATCCATTGTTTCAGTTTTATCAAATTTATACTTAAATTAGAAAACACTAGTTGTCCCATGCTCCAAGCATGTACACTATGTTTTTCTAAACAATAGCTTTTCCATACACCAAGTATGCATTCTATGTTTGTCTATGGTATTTACTTTGTGAAATAGATGAACTGAACATAATTTCAATGATTCTAATTTCACACTCCCAAATCCTTATCATAAATGTAAGAATTCCAAATCCCTATCATTTAGCGAAATATGTTTAGATTTTAAAGTTATATGCACATACCCTCTTGTAATGAATATGAACAAAGTCACAAAGACTTGTCAACAATCATTACAGGGTATTTCAATGAAGATCAACTTCATGGAAATTAAGTCTCATATTCAAAGTACATTGCTTTGAACATGCTTCTCGCATTAAGGTTTTCTAATCTTACACAAATAACTTCAACCTATGGAGACAACTCCATATTCCCACTTTAACTATCACTTCTGAACTAGAGTTGCCTCTTTTTAGAATATGTCAATATGGTCCTTCCAAAGTTAACGCTATACTTCTAACTGTCCCTGAGCAACCAATCTTTGGTAAACCTTAGATTGTCCTCGACAATTGCTTAATCACTTTAGTCATATCCAATTCTAAACCTTTTCCTCTTAATTCCTCAAGGCATTTGGAAAATTTAGAAAGGATAAATATTATAGCACATGTAATCGATCTTGTACCTAAAGTAAATGGGACACGATTCATGATGTGTTCACATAAAGACATGGTTCTAGACCAGTCTTTTTCCATAATAATTTTTGTTTGCCATATTTTTCAAAATTTGACTATGAAAAGGGATGTCGTAATCATAATCGAATTTTGAGAACGTAATATATAGAATTTTCTTAAGTTGAATCAATCCAACATGAAATTCATATATATATATATATATATATATATATATATATATATATATATATATATATATATATATATTCTTGACTAAAGGTGATTAAAACCTCAATATAAGCTCTTTATAATGATTATAAACTCATTCTAAGCTTTTAGAATTGAAATGATATATAATTTCTTCTTCCTTAATTATAGCAAAACAACTTTTCCAACCCCTGCAACCTCACGAATTGAAACTTTTGTTTTCTATAATTAATATTGCTAACTTACAATACGTATCATAATTATCATACTCCCACTAACATGATGATTATAACACTTATGCTCCCACTAGCTTTGACATGTAGCTAGAAAATAGTTGGACCTCTAGAAGTCAATACTTTATTGACATTCTTACCAAAGTTCATATTTATGATACTAGATTGCTTTGATAAGACTTTATCAAAATCATAAACCTTATCTTAGATAGCTCACATGTGTGTCTAAACAATTTCAGAACTATGAAAAGCGATGCCATAATCATAGTCTCATTTGTTTATACTTTTTTCCATTTATCATAAGTCAATGTTAGTGTGCCGGTTAACCATGCACGCTCCACTAATGACTTTGAAAACTGCAAATATCACAATTGCTATCTACTTAAAATCTACTTAGTGAAAGAATTTCCTCACCATCATTTTCATGAATCGGAGAGAAACCTTATGACACTTAGATTTTATGGTGTATGTGTTCTTATCCACGTGAATTTGTCAAAACCATAATCACAAGACTAGGTTAGTGACAAATCCTAACTCATATGGGTTGAAATTGTGCAATCTTAACTTCTTGCCACCTGGCCGCTCAAGGGGCCTGCCATTGCTTCCAAGTAGCTATGCAAACAATTGAAAACATGTAGAACTCAAATGTATAACCAACTTAACTGGAATGGGCATAGAAATGTCAACACGATAGGTTATAAACCTCTAGTTGTGTGCTAGGGATGAAATACATGTTTTTATTCTTCATTAGTTCTTTAAACTATATCAGGATCTTAGACTCCCACTGTCTTCTTAACCTATAAGACTTTCTTGCCAAATATTCAAGAAGTAGTGTGGATTCTTAATCAAGACAAACACTTCACACAATTGGCCTTAGTTGGTCTTTGTTTTATCCAAAACATCACAACTTACCAATTTCAAATGTATGAGTATTACATTTGACAAGTGTTTTAAACCTTCTTTAAGACATCTTACTCAAGTTACAATCTTAGAGTATAACTCTAAGAATTGTTTTTGGAACGAAGTATAAATCATCTTCTTGATTTAACCACTTCAATAATTCATAACTCCTCTTCTTAACTATCAGAATGCACTTAGAGGATGAATTGTGATAAGGTCTCAAAATCATTAAGATGGTCTTAAAACATGATACTAAATTACTCTCCCATCTTTTCATATTTGAGAAACTTTTATCCTCCTGCCTAATTTGATTCTTCTTATTCGCTATCATACATTGAAACTTTTCCAATGTCTCAGAATTATACTTAAGCTTGTAAGTATAATCATATTTATGAAACCTTAGTAAATCATGATGAATAGTCTTATCCATCTTTTGTGGTGGACTTTGACAAGTGCACAAGAATGTGTACTTGATCCCTTATTCCTTTTCTTGAGTCACATATACATGTGAACACGGAACTAGTCTTAATTTTCCAAAGTTGAAAATTCTCATACATCACACTAAATTCCTTGTATGATTCCAAGTTTCGGTCCAATTGAAACTTGGGTGATGAGAATCTATCCTTATTTGGTAAATTTAGACCCTACCACAAATGAAAGAATCAAATTCATATTTCCAATATTGCTATAAACTTACAAACATCAAGTTTTCATGAATACCATTGTTAGAAGATAAAATAAAGTAAAACAAACTTTTATTTATTTTAAAATGCGGAAAAACTTTTTCCTTACAATGTAAATTGAAATGAAAAGTATGCTATTACATGTTTCCTAGCAATCTATCATAACTCCTAAGAAGTAGCTCAGGAATTCAATCTTCAATGAAGCGAAAGAAATCCATCATTGCGATCAAATTCATCATACTCTTTCTTTAAGTTTCCTTCCCTTCGCTTGATCCTGCTAAATATCAAAATGCAACCGAGTCACATTTTGGTATTAAGAATCATCAACTGGGAACTTAACAGAGTTAGATAGTGGACTTACCTGATGCAGAGTCAAACTTTTGATTCTTCTTTCTTTCAGGTAGCTTGGGCAGCTTCGTTTCCAATGCCCCTTTTCTTCACACTGAGAACATATAGACTCTTTAGGAATGGTACACAGGCTATTCCAGACTTAGACTTTCTCTTTACCTTTCGGTCAACCGAGTTGACCAAGGTCGATCCTTTTCCATTAGGAAGAGAAAGTTTTTCTGAACTTCCAATGTCACCATTGTCCATGTTCATGGAAGGTTTGAGAAATAGACCTTCCATCCATATTGTATTGACTATTGTACCGAATCATTTCTGATTCAGCAACAATAAGCAAATAAGAAAGATCCATTAGGGTCATGTTGTGATCTGTCACATAGTGGTCTTTCTATATGACTCAGGAAGTGACTGAAAGACCCAGTCAATAGCCAACTTCCTTGGGACAACGACACCCAACATTCTCAACCTGTCACTGTGTGACTTCAGTTTTAAGACATGAGTGCACACGGGACTTCCAATTTTATGTTTTATTGTGAGTAGGGATTAAGTGATCTTGAACTTTTCAAGTCCTTAAACTTGTGGGTCAGGGAGAATATTTGGAGGAGGTGGAGGAAGAGAAGTATGACTTCCATAACCCAAACTCGGGAAGTCATATTCATTAGGAAAGCTTGAGTTGGGAAGATCATTGTTGTCTAAACCAGACATCAACAATAGGAGAAATTCAAGTAAAGTTGATTTAAGTCCTTAGTATAACACCCAATATGAAATATCAAGGCTATAGCCCAACAAACTATTTTATAACTTGGAAGAGGGATGCCGTAATCCAAGCCATAAAATATTTGAAGGTAGGTGAATGACGATTCACCAATTTCCACAAAGATAAACGAAATGTATTATTAGATTTTAATTGGTTTTGAAACTCCTAGATTCTTTTGAGATTCATTGAACTTTTCAATGGCATGTTTCAATCTTGAGTGTGCCCTTCAGGTTTTGTGACTGGGATGCCGAGGATCACAAAACAAGGTGTGAAGTAACCATACAAATATACTTTGTACCCTTAATATTTACCCCTCAATCGATGTGCCGGTTAACCACACACGCTCCACCGATACTATGATAAATATTAAGTTACTGTTTTCCTACCTTGTTAAATCCAGGTTAGTGTGCCGGTTAACCACACACGCTCCATTAACGGCTTAAACAAAGTGCAAAGTATAATTTCATGGATTAGCACCATATTCTCATTTTCCTAAGTAACTAAGATTGAGAATTTATAAATGTTTAGTTCTTAGTATTTATCATTAATACTTTTAATGAAGAGAGAATTATAGTCCTTGTGCTACCCGTTTGGCTAACGATCCTCCACCGGTCAAGGAAGCGGTGGGTGAGAGTGGACACCCATTAAACTGCCATTTTATAGGTAGTAACCTTATACCCCCCTTATAGTCTGGCTTCGTGAATGAGGCCTACTAATTGTAAGACAAATTTTTGTTCTTATACGTATATAAATATTATTAAACTTATAATATAATAAAGTATAATGGTTGAATTTTAACTTTTTTAAAATTCTAGGGATTGGAACTAAAGTTTTAATTGTGACTTTACATGTTCCAAAACTTGAGGGCAAGCTTTGTAAACTTCCAAAACTTTTCATTTCTCGTAACTTATGAGTTAAAGGCTTATTAAAATGAGTGACTTTTCATCTTATGTAACCATTGTGTTCTTTTAGTGGATTTAAAGACTTGTGACTTTTGGTTATCCATAACTTGAGGACAAGTTATGGACTCCATTAAAACACATAATGATCAAGAATTAAACTACCAAGAAGGTTTCAAATAATTCTTATGATCATCTTAGCTCATAAGTTCAAGAACATGCATGTCAAAAAATTCAAGAATCGTAAAATTAACCAATCCATGCCGATTATCACATCAAAACTCCTAATATCTACTAGCATCAAACCTATTTGAAATGAATGGTTGTTTTGTGTTAAGGTGCACCCTACATAAATATCTTTGGTTGATTCGGTTTTTCTCATTAGTCATCTCCACCGTTAAGGCTTAGTTTAGCCTTTGGGGTTGTTGTTTTAGTAAGTGTTTGAATATGTTACTAATGAAGCTTCACTCAGCTTCATTATTGAATAATAGGTAGGAAAAATAGTTGTTAAGTGGGAATGTACCAGTGACAACGGTAGGGTCTTGGACTTCTTCGCCTTGTCCCAGAGTCAAAACCCTTCCTGATCCTCCCATTCCTTGGTTGTTAGCATTAGGGAAGTTGCGTATGAAATGACCAATTTCTCCACATCTGTAACAAGTGTAACTAACCCCAGCGTCATTGTTGTTGCGGTTGTTGTTGTTGTTGGTTAGCCGCTGGTATTGTTGGGGATGAGTCCTACAATATCTTTTTGTGTGACCTTTTCTGTTGCAACTGGTACAATGCATCTCCCTATATTTTCCGTGATGATGGAAACTGCATTTGTTGCATTTTGGAAGACTTCCAGCATATGTTCTTCCTGGTGTTGGTGTAGTAGTTGTCATGGTAGCATTGATAGCAACAACATGTTGTTTCTTCAGGAACCCTCGAGTTGGTTGTCCCTTTCTCTTATTCCCTGACTCTCGCTTCCTGCTCTTAAGCTTGGGATTTGGAGTACCTTGGTAAGTGATTACTTGTTGGTTTCCTTGGTCGTTACTTCGACTGGTGTTGTTGACGCTATTTCCACCTTTGTTGGTGTTGCTTGCGTTGAGTTGTGCCATAATAGCGGTTACGGCAGCGGTGACAACAACTTGGAATGTAGTAAGGTCCATCTGCAAGCGTGGTGCTTCATGGGTGTGCTTATTATTTCTGAGGAATGACATCTTCTGGTGCATGATGATAAGCAGGATCGTAAGCAACGATGGTCATTTCCGGTAGTGCTCTGTAACTTTCGCGTTTTGTCGTATGGTTCATAATGTTTCGATCTATATTCCTATGGTGTGTTTATGATAGTAGGTAATTTGTAAAATTGTCACAAATATTAAGTCTTATTCATAGAGTTCATAGGTTATTTTGGTTTCAAGATTCTTGGGTATCTAACGGTTTCGATGGTTTGTTTGTGCACATTAGTAAAACCCCATATTAAAACATATAGCATTTCTACTAGAAATAGCCATTTTTAATACATGAAAATTTACCTGAAGGGCCAACATTTCATAGGAAAATGTACAATCCGACATTATTACGACACAATATCCATAGAAACACAATACTAGTAGGAGATACGGCTGGTTCTACATACTGTAGAACCTATAATAGCAAATAGTAGAGTACGTTCTATTAGTTATGATGACGATGACACTCAATCGTCAAGTTGGCGTATCAGGAGTTCAACTAGTTCATTCACCTCCTGGTTGATTACTTCTTCCCTTTACTCGGCTTGAATGGCTCTAGCTTCGGCCGCAAAGAGTTGACGCTTGAGATTGGCTATTTCTTTCTCAAGAGAGTGTATGTAATATGTATCACTTTCCTGAATCGTGTGTGGGTCTGATAGGGTTTCCGATGGGTGGGGCTTACTAGGTGTCTCCTTAACGTCCTTTCCTTTATCTGACTCCCGGTTAGATTCGTCATATTTATAATCAGTTACCACGAACTCTTCTGGTTCCACTCCGGGTCCCACCTCCTGACCCATTGCAGGGCCTCCTTCAGGGTTTTCTTCAGGATTGTCATCTAGACCCACCTCAATCTCTCCATAGACTACTAGATCTTGATAGTAGGGGTCGTCTTGCTGCATTCCTGCCATATCGCCTGCGGGGGAAGTGTAGGTGTGAAAAGTGTGTGCATTAGGATGTATAAGGATATCATTCTTAAATTACTCCTACCATGTTTATTTTTCTTAAGTTTAGTTCCTCTAACCTACTTGGATAGTTAGATGGTAAGCTTTCGGTTTATTGACCATCACGATCGCCCTAAGGCATGTGATGGTTGTATTCTGAAGAAAATGTAGTTGATCAGGATACATTCACCCCTTAATACAACTGTGAACAGTCCTGGCTTAACCGAGACGTTAGGATTTTCAAATCATCTTATTTGATTTGGTATTATGTTCATTTACCTAAGCCGCACAAGTAAGAGTGTTTATTATTATATTTTATTTGTTTTGTTCGGAGTTATTTAGTCCCTCTTTGGGTTTATAGTTGCATATCAATGTGTGGTTAGGTATGCCAGTTCACTATAAACAGAGCTCTGATACCAACCTGTCACACTCCGAACCAGAAGGCGGAAAAGTCCGGGGGTTCGTGTGACTTAAATTGAAATATCATCACAATGAATATATATGAAACATAACATAAACATCACCATGCATTAATACATTACAAATGACCTTGTTCACATCAAGTACATTGTCTAAATATTACATATCCATAGCATGAATTGTTTGAGAGTCACAAAATATAACATCCTAACGTACTTGGTAATTTTCTTCAGCTTATCTGTTACCTAAGAGTACAAATTATTTTTAAAACGGTCAACATATATAATGTTGGTGAGTTCATAAGCAGGTTTGATATGAAAATGTTTGTATATGAAACGACAATTGTTTACGAAATAGGTGCGTTGATCTATAAGTATATGTGTGAATGATATCAAACGTGTAAAAGTGATATGTTTCTCATAATAAATTATTGTATTATAGTTGTTGAAAGTAAAAGTGAATAATTTTGTTCCCCAGGAAAACCCGATGTTTTCCGACGTAAATAGTATGATCTTTTTGTATTATTGTATCGTCACAATCGAATGAATATGATTCCCCATGATTACTTAGATGGTATTGGATCTCTATGTGAGTCGTTATAACCATGCATAATAATGACTAATTCGTCTGTCTTGGCATTTTTGCGAATGCCGGTATTGAATTAAGATTTTGTCACCTTAGACTGGCCAAGTCTAACTGTAGCGAACAACTTAGGTGTGGGGGAGTCACCCCCATATAGATCTATACACAAACTCTCGCTCTCCCTCAAGGAGACTTTGATTATAACTACATACTACGACCGATACTTATTGGTGTCGCTCGTTATTACTCACTGAACCCAATTGAAATTGAATAACCATGTTTAACGACCTGATTTATGTTTACTTGAATAAAAAGGTAAGCCTAACACACGAAGAGAAGAGGACTACGGGGGCCCACTAACCACATATGTTATTATAGGTTGTCGAGTATGCGACGGACACGTTAGTCCATCATGCATGTGATTTATTTGGACCTTACTGGCAATGCAAATAGGCTACTAAGGCCCAATAGCATGTAAAAGCCATTGAGGGTCCATTGGGCATGTAATTGGGTCACTGGAGGCCCAATAAACATGTATGATTATATTGGGCCCAATAATCATGATATTGGACCACAAAGACCCAATAACACGAACAGAAGATTTTTGGGCCCAATCATTGAATCATTTATGGTTTGTCGAGTCTAAGTTCGTATTGTTGGTATTTTGTTGTCTACTAAATGTTTATTTCACTATGTTTAAAAAAAATATCTTAACGTTCGAATTATAACGAAGCTTTAGTTATATATATACATGCATTATAAACATGATATTTTTTAACCTAAACACTTATAATTGTTTATTTGGCCCAAAAACATTTAGATTGACCACTGTGGCCCCTTTTTCTATAAAAATGGCACTTTTAGTCCCTTTTTATGAAAATTTACATATTTGGTCCTTAAACCGTTTTTTTTTGAAAATTTTCCACCCCAAACTTTATTTGAATAGAAATTTCAGTCCAAAACTATTGAATTTGTCATTTCCAGCCTTCATTTGTAAAAAGTTTGCATTTTTAGCCCAATTTTCGTAAGTTTTACAAATTTGACCCCAAAATCAGAAACTTTGCATTTTTAGTCCAAATTTAGTAATAAACACAATTTTAACCCCTGAAAAATTTTATTTACATTTTAGATCCATAGTTTGTTGAGTTTTCCAATTCTACCCCTCAAAACCTCTTTTTTTCTTCGCAACATTGGGTGCAAAACTCGTTAGGCCCAATTTTAAGCCCATTAAGCTAAAATTTATGTTTTTGACCCTTTGAAAAGTATTGTCTCCATAAAAATCAGTTTTTCTACAAATAAACCCCTTATAACCCTCATAAAACTGATAATTTACAACTTACACCCAATCTTTGTTATTTTGGCAAAAATAATACTTGTAAGGTTCTTTGGTTTTGTTTTTCACTTTTTACACTTAAGGACTCTTAGATCCATGATGTATGCTGTTTATTATGATTTTGTTTATGGTTCTTTCACCGTGTTTGCTATAGATCTCAAAATATAACAAATATTACATATTATCACAACCAAACACTAAAGAAATCACACATAACATGCAAACATACATAGATCATCACATAATACTTATATTCTCCCCCCAAAAAACAAGTAAAAACCGAAAACACGGGGGTATGAACTCACATTTGCTTGTTTTTCTCATCTTTGAAGAAGAAATGGAGAGATTTTTGGTCCTAGAAACAACTTGAAGGGACTTTCGAACTTAGAGGAGTTTTAGGAGATTAGATTATGAAACAAAACTATCTAAGAAGGAGTTTTAGTATTAAGATGGAAGTAGATGTTTATGTTTGACACCAACTTACCAAAGGTTGAAAAACTTGATGAAGATCCTTAGAAACTCAAGAAGAATTCGAGATATTTTGATGGAAGGTGGAGGATGATCTTAAAGATGGATTGGAGAAGATTTGAGAATGTGTGTGTGTGTGTGTTGTGATCCTCGGACGAAAGTGATAAGAAGAAGAGAGGAAAGAAGGAGTGAAAGGATAGGTGTATGGGAAAGTTTAAGTCTTGCAAGGAAATCCACCATGTATTAAGGAGGTGGCTAACCCTCCTTAATTCTCCCAATTCCCTTTTAATTTCTCTTTTTTTTAATATATAGTTGGGCCGAGAGGGAGAAAGAAGAGAGATGGAATGGGCCTTTAATGCTTGGTTCCAATAATAAGAGGCCTATTTTGATTGTTTTTCGACCCATTGGTCCCTTTGGGGTGTTCACGACCCAATTTTGTATAAGAGAATGGATTTATGGTCCATGAAAGCTAATTGAATCAATTATGGCCCAATAAGGCCCAATAAGGTAAATCAATTCATTTTGGATCCATTATGGCTCAAAATGTTAAGTTTCATAAAAGTGGGTCCAATTAGGGCCCATTTAAGGGTCCTAAGCCCATATTAGTCAAATTGGAAGGTTATTGGTCCATTAGGCTCAATAAGGAAATCCTAGTCCATAATAGACTTAAACCGGGATTTTAGGGTTTCGAATTCTTTTGTTAACCATTTGAAGTGTTTGTATAGAGTGTTTGATGGAATTTTATTGTTATTGAATAAACATAATTCATACTTTCAAGTTTTAGTCACAAATTTTTACTCTTGTTAATGTTTACAAAAACCTTAGAATTCCTAGTTGTGACATCATCCCCCCGTTAGAGGGAATTTCGTCCCGAAATTCTTTTTGAAGCTAGATTTGAGAATGCGAGAATAGGTGAGGGTACATTTGCTTCATTTGGTCTTCGCATTCCAATGTGAATTTCGGTCCACGTTTTGCGTTCCACCGAACTTTCACAATCGAAATGCGACTTTGCTTAGTACGCTTCATTTCCCTGTCCATGATTTTAACTGGTTCCTCAATGAACAAGAGATTCTCATTGATTTTGATTTCTTCCAATGGGATGACGAGAGTTTCTTCGGATAATCACTTTTTCAAATTGGAAACATGGAACACGGGGTGTACACTGCTGAGATCGGCATGTAGTTGTAGTCTATAAGCCACTGGACCGATTCGGGCAAGGATCTCAAATGGTCCAATGTATCGTGGGTTTAGTTTTTACCGTTTCACAAAACGAATCACCTCTTTCCAGGGAGAGAAATTTAACAACACCCGATCACCTACTTGAAACTCCAAGGGTTTTTGCCGTTTATCAGTGTAGCTCTTCTGTCGGTCTCGTGATGCTTGAAGTCGAGCTCTGATTTGAACTATCTTCTCTGTCATTTCGCGTATGATTTCTGGTCCTGTTATTGCATTGTTTAGTGTCTGTCCTCTTGCTAGCTGAGTGTCACCTACCTCACCCCAACACAACGGTGATCTACATTTATGCCCATATAATGCTTCAAAAAGAGCAACTTTGATGCTTGTGTGATAGCTGTTATTGTATGAAAACTCAATTAAAGGTAAGTGGGTATCCCACAACCTTCCAAGGTCTATCACACATGTGCGAAGAATATCTTCAAGCGTTTGAATGGTTCACTCACTTTGACCATCCGTTTGTGGGTGGTAGGCAGTGCTCATGTCAAGTTGTGTTCCCATAGCTTTCTGAAATGATTGCTAGAAGCGTGAAGTAAATCTACTATGTTGATCTAAGATGATAGATATTGGTACTCCATGGAGTCTCACAATTTCCTAGCTGTAGATTCTTGTCAATAGTTTCATCTTGTATGATTCCTTTATTGGCAGGAAATGAGCGGATTTTGTCTACCCATCCAGTATTACCCATATGGCATCCAATCCGTCGTTTGTATTGGGTAATTTGGTCACAAAGTCCATGTTAATCATTTCTCATTTCCACTCGGGTGTTACCTGCTGTTGTAATAGTCCCGAGGGCTTTTGATATTCTACCTTCACTTTAGCGTAGGTGAGGCACTTGCTAACGTAAGTGGCAATTTCTGCCTTCATGTTAGGCCACCAATAATGTTGTTTGATATCCAAGTACATTTTATCTGAACCCGGATGGATGAAGTATGTTGTCTTGTGGGCCTCATTCATTCGTGAAAATCCTTATGGCCTTTTAATCTCATGTCTTGCCATTTTTTTATTCTTGTCTTTATGTATTAAGGAGCTAGTGTATGCTTCATTTGTAATTTCTTCAAGGGAATTTATTTGCATCAATCAGTTGGTACAAAGTTCAGTTAGTTCAAAATTACATAGCTTCAAAGCCCAAAACGCTTTATTCTTAGTTTCAACCAGCAAGTGGCAATTTTTCCATAAACCAACCTATATGGTGTAGTACCAATAGGTGTTTTAAAAGCCATTCGGAATGACCAAAGTGCATCATCAAGCTTGTCCAACCACTCCTTTCTATTACTGGCAACCGATCGCTCCAATATTCGTTTTAACGCCAGATTTGTAACTTTGGTTTGTCCACTTATTTGTGGATGATACGATGTTGAAAATCTATGGTGTACATCATATTTTTGTAACACCATAGCTAATTGCTCATTTTCAAAGTGGGGGCCCCAATCACTAATTAGAGCCTTAGGAGCACCATATCTTGAAAACAACTTTTTAAGGAAATGCATCACCACACTAGCATCATTAGAAGGTAATGCTTGTGCTTCTACCCATTTAGATACATAATCTACCGCCACCAAAATGTATTTATTTCCTTTTGACATTGAGAAAATTCTCATAAAGTCAATCCCCCAAATATCAAATATCTCACAAACTTAAATGCTATTTTGGGGCATCTCATTTAAGGACGAAATGTTTCCCGATCTTTGGCATGAATCGCAATCCTTAACTTATTGAGAGGCATCTTTAAATATTGTAGGCCAATAAAAACCCATATCAAAAACCTTTCTAGATGTATATTGTGCTCCATGATGTCCTCCGGTGGGCCCGCTATGACAATGTTTCAAGATTCCACGACTCTCCTTTCCGAATACGCATCTTCTTATCAAACCATCTGCGCAACTTCGAAAGAGGTATGGCTCATCCCAAAAGTAATACCTGATTTCAGAAAAGAATTTCTTATTTTGTTTTCTCTTAAAATCTTTTGAAATATAGTTGTTGGATAAGGTGAATAAGTCCGTAACTATATTTGGTCTGTACTTGATCCGACCTGACATGGTCCATTTGGATTGCACTTCACCGAAACAATTTGTATGGATTATCTTTTGAGAATATTATGTTTGTGATTTATTAATATATTATAAGTTATAATATATTAATATGAAATCATATTATTTAATTAGTATTGATCAAGAATTAATTTGAAATTAATTTAGTGATCAAAAGGAACTAATTAGATATGAAGTCTTATATGTGTATATATATATATATATATATATATATATATATATATATATATATATATATATATATATAGAATGGGCCGATGTTCATTTAGGATGGGCTAAGCTTGCATGGGTGGTCCATGGAGTTTTTAACCCATGGATCCTTTGGAAATGAAAGGTCATGGGTATTAGGGTTTGTATGGATGTAACCCTAATCCACCACACTATATAAAGAGGTCTTTGGCACATGAAATGACACTAGTGTGCTTCATACTCTCTCAAAGTATTCCAAGTTGTTTTGGTGATTTGTGATTCCACTTGAGGCATCCACATTATTGGTGCTAGGGTCTTAAGGCTCCAAATAATCAACCACAAGAAAAAGGTATGTCATCCTACTAAGTTTTATATTAGTAGTACCCCATTGTATGCTAGTTAGGATGAGAATCTTGTAAAAATCATATTTGCATGTATACTAGAGACAACATAGATCCAAGGTTTCTAGGGTTGCATGTACACCATAAGAGTGTTAGAATGCTCAAATCCCATAAGTGCTATCAGAGCCTAGGCTTGTTTTCATTATACTTGATGCAAACTGCTTGAAAAAGTCGAAATTTTTCTAACTATTCAATGGACTCTCTGAGTCCATGGGGGAACTCGACGAGTCCAAGTGAAAGTTCATCCTACTCATTGAGTAGATTTATGTACTCGGCGAGTAAGAGGCCCTGTGTGCAGATTTTCGAGTTTTGTTGCTGGAAATGGACTAGAATCATTACCCTAAACTGTTTTGGACTTGTAAAATATGTTTTTGATGTGGTAATGATTATGATAATCCATTTTCAAAGGTTATTATCAAAGTTTCAAGTTTTATATATGTTTATGTGATTCTTGAAAATTGTTGATATGTATGTTCATGGTTATCAGTTTTGGTGGATCATAGGAATTATTTGCAAATTGTTTGTTATTGTAATTCTTGATCTAAATGCCAATTAATGGACTCCATAACTTGTCCTCAAGTTATGGAATTCCAAAAGTCTTTTCTTTAAAACCATTAAGATTCATAGGTTATTGAAATGAAAGGTTTTGAATAGTTTCAAAACTTGCCCTCAAGTTTTGGAATATGTAAAGTCTCACACACACTTTAATTCAAAACCCTAGACATGGTTCGTTCCATGATGAGTCGAGCTTCGTTACCGATCTCATTTTGGGGGTATGCCTTAGAGACTGTCGCCCATATCCTTAATACAGTCCCTACCAAGAAGGTTGCCAAAACACCTCACGAGATGTGGAGTAGGAAAGTTTCCACTTTAGACCACATCAAGATTTGGGGTTGCGATGCTTCCGTGAGGCGCGAAACTCACGACAAGCTCGAACCTCAAAGTGAGCGGTGTATTTTCATCGGCTACACATAGAAATCCTTTGGTTACCTCTTCTACAGATCCAGTGAGAATGTGGTCTTTGTGGAAAGAAGAGGAGTCTTTCGCGAGAGAGAATTTATAAGCCAAGGAAACGGAAAATTGACCTTGAAGAAATTTAGGAGTCAAGCAGTGAAGGAACCGCAGACACTAGCAATCAACCTGAGGAGGAAACTCCTGTTGAGCCAATTGATGAGTTTCTACCTCTGAGGCGTTCCACTAGAGTTAGAAATCCACCTGAGCATTACTATGGTTTCCATATTACTGCAGAAGGTGATACATTTATCAGTGATAGTACATTGGTAAATTTGGATGAACCTAACAACTATAAGAAAGCCATGACAGGCCCTGAGTATGCTAAATTGAAAGAGGCTATGGATAGTGAGATTCAGTCCGTGTATGACAATCAATTTTGGAACTTGGTTGATAATGTATCGGGTCGTAAGACAGTCGGGTGAAAATGGATCTTCAAAAAGAAGACCCATGTGGATGGGAAAGTGCACACTTATAAGGCACGATTGGTTGCGAAGGGCTTCACTTAAACTCAAGGAGTTGACTATGATGAAACCTTCTTGCTAGTAGCGAAGATTAAGTCTATTAGGGTTATGCTAGCCATTGTTGCATTTCATGATTATGAAATTTGGCAAATGGATATCAAAACCGCTTTCCTGAATGGAAAGTTGGCTGAAGATGTTTACATTAGTCATCTAGAAGGTTTTGTCAATGCAAAGTACCCTGGTAGAGTGTGCAAGCTTGAGAAATCCATTTATGGATTGAAACAAGCATCTCGCAGCTGGAATCTTTGTTTTGATGAGAAAACTAAAGAGTTTGGTTTTTCGAGAAGCGAAGATGAGTCATGTCTATATGTCAAAGCTAGTGGGAGTATATTTAGCTTTTTGGTACTGTATGTGGATGACATACTACTCATGGGAAATGACATCCCAACTTTGGAGGAGATTAAGTCCTGGCTTGGGAAGTGTTTTGCTATGAAGGGCCTTGGAGAAGCTGCTTATATCCTAGGGATAAGGATATTAAGAGATAGGAGTAAAGACTGATTGGACTTAGTCAGAGCACCTACTTGGACAAGGTGTTGAAGAGGTTCAACATGCAGAATTCCAAGAAAGGTAACTTACCAATCCAGCATCATGCCAGACTGAGTAAGACTCAGAGATAGAATTAAAAGGCTAATATAGCTGAGATGAGTCGATTACCATATGTTTCTGTTTTTGGCTCGATCATGTATGCTATGACTTGTACCCGCCCTAATGTGGCCTTTGCTTTGAGCATGGTCAGCAGATATCAGGGGAACCCCGACAAGGCTCACTGGAATGCGGTAAAGAACATTCTCAAGTACCTGCGAAGGCCTAAGGATTGGATTCTTACCCTTGGTAAGAGTGATGACTTGAGAGTAGTAGGGTACAGTGACGCCATCTTTCAGACTGACAGGGATAACTTCCGCCCTCAGTCGGGCTGGGTGTTTATCCTGAATGGAGGAGCGATTGCTTGGAAAAGCTCCAAGCAGGAGACGGTAGCTGATTCAACATGTGAATCATAGTACATTGTAGCGAGTGAAGCGGAGAAGGAGACGATATAGCTGAAGAACTTCATTGGGGACCTTGGAGTTGTACCAGCTATAAAGGAGCCTATGGAGATTTTTTGTGACAGCAATAGTGCGGTTTCCTTAGCTAAGGAACCGAGAGATCATGGCAGATCCAGACACATTGACTTCCAGAATAATTACTTTATTCAAACTCTCCACAGTCGGTCATATGTTGGAAGTAGGTATGAATCAAGACTATCATGAATTGGTCTTGTAGAGGTCTAAGGTGTTAGACATAGCATAAGTTGCTACAACATTCATGAGTGCTCATAAGTTCTGAGTATTCTATTAAACCCACGATCACTTTTATCACTTCATGGAATTTATCTTGAGTGATCATGAGACGGTAATATCATATAAGTCTACATACCTAGAGATATGAGTTGTTGACTATGAGTTGGTTGTGCATTGATTGTACGAAAATGCATCAGTAACTTGATGTTATAAAACGTGTGTTTGTGTATGATTCAACAAGTAGTAGTAACAAGCATATGAGTCAAAGTTTATATGTTCCTTTTAATCCTTGGAGGATTAGAAGAGATATCTGGGCCCCTCAATAATTTTTTTGACCTATGTGTCAGGCCCGGTCAGAACCAAATCAATGTGTTCAGTTTAGTTCTATGTCAAAAAAATCGGAAAATCGGGAAACAAACTGCTGGACAATAAGTACGACGTTGTTTCATGTATTTGTCTGGCTGATATCTTAAGAATAGAGGATTATATGATCATTTATCTAAAATGGCACTTCATAGTTCAACAAAGCTTTAAGAGCTATGATTGCTGGTTGGTTCCTAAAGTCATACTTACAACTATAGTTGTCAGACTTATCCAAGGGGGAGACTATTGGATAAGGTGTCTAAGTTTGTAACTATATTTGGTATGTAGTTGACCTGGCACGGCATGGTCCATTTGGGTTGTAATTCACCGAAACAATTTGTATTGATAATCTTTTGAGAATAGTATGTTTGTGATTTATTAATATATTATAAGTTATAATATATTAATATGAAATCATATTATTTAATTAGTATTGATGAAGAATTAATTTGGAATTAATTTAGTGATCAAACGGAACTAATTAGATATGGACTTTTATATATATAGAATGGGCCAAAGTTCATTTAGGATGGGCTAAGCTTGCATGGATAGTCCATGGAGCTTTTAACCCATGGATCCTATGGAAATGAAAGGTCATGGGTATTAGGGTTTTCATGGATGTAACCCTAATCCACCACACTATATAAAGAGGTATTTGGCACATGAAATGGCACTAGTGTGCGTGAGAACAAACGATGGCTGATTTCTAGTGTGCTCCATACTCTCTCAAATTCTTCCAAGTTGTTTTGGTCATTTGTGATTCCACTTGAGGCATCCACATTATTGGTGCTAGGCTCTTGAAGCTCCAAGTAATCAACCACAAGAAAAAGGTATGTCATCCTACTAAGTTTCATATTACTAGTACCCCACTATATTCTAGTTAGGATGGGAACCTTGGAAAAATCATATTTGCATGTATAATAGAGAAAACATAGATCCAAGGTTCCTAGGGTTGCATGTACACCATAAGAGTGTTAGATTGCTCAAATCCCATCAATAGTCACTAGCTAAGTAGTTGGCTTTGCATACCAAGGTATTTCTCGTGCTATAACCATAAGATACTCTTCGGGAAAATCATCTCCAATCTTGTTTTGTTCTCATTCTTCTAAATACGGGTTCTCTAATCGTGATAAGTGATTAGCTGCTACGTTTTCCATTCCCTTTTTGTCTCTAATCTCAATGTCAAATTCTTGTAAAAGCAATACCCAACATATCAGTCTTGGTTTAGAATCTTGTTTAGCAAATACATACTTAAGAGGAGAATGGTCAGTAAATACAATTGACATTGACAAAACTAGATATGGACTGAATTTATTAAAAGCATAAACCACCGCGAGCAACTCCTTCTTGGTAGTAGTGTAGTTTTCTTGAGTTGGGTTTAAAGTCTTACTTGAATATTAGATAAGTTGAAAATGTTTGTCAATTCTTTGTCCCATAACAGCTCCCACCGCATAGTCACCAGCATCACACATTAGCTCAAAAGGAAAACTCCAATTTGGGGCTTCCATGATAGGGGTAGTAGTTAACTTTTACTTTAACAATTGAAACACTTCATTACATCCCTTAGAAAATTCAAATAGTGCATCCTTCAAAAGAATTTGAGTTAATGGCCTTGTGATCTTCGAAAAGTCTTTAATGAAACGTCGATAAAATCCCACATGGCCTAGAAAGCTCTTTACCCCTTTTACATTAGTTATGGGTGGCAATTTAACTATGGTGTCAACTTTTTTTCTATCTACCTCTATCCCTAACCTTGATACCTTGTGTCCTAACACAATCCATTCCTTTACAATGAAGTGGCACTTTTCCCAATTTAGGACTAGGTTTGTCTTCTCAGATCTTGCTAACATTAGGTCTAAGTTAGATAAACAACCTTCAAAAGAGGACCTAGAAACCGAGAAGTCATCCATGAAAACCTCCATAAATTTCTCGATCATGTCGTGGAAGATAACCATCATGCACCTTTGGAATGTAGCTGGTGGATTGCATAACCAAAAAGTCATGCGTCTATATGCAAATGTCCCACTTGGGCAATTAAAAGTGGTCGTTTCTTGGTCTTGTGGGTCAATTGGAATTTGGAAGTACCCCGAGAAACCATCAAGAAAACAATAGTAAAGATAACCGGATAGTATTTCGAGCATTTGGTCGATAAATGGTAGCGAAAACTGATCCTTGCATGTAACATCCTTAAGCTTTCTATAGTTGATGCAAACATACCACCCGATTACTGTTCTTGTTGGGATTACCTCGTTATCTTCATTGGTAACCACCGTCATTCCTCCTTTCTTTGGTATCACGTGCACCGGACTTACCCAAGGGCTATCGGAGATTGAGTAAATGATACCAGCATTTAAAAGTTTAACCACTTCTTGCATAATTGGGTTAAGTCTTTTTTGGCTTTGAACTATGGGTTTAGCTCCTTCTTCTAGGTTGATCTTATGAGAACAATAGGTTGGACAATTCCCCTTGGTGTCGGTTATCTTCCATGCTATGGCACCTTCTCTTTTCTTTAGTACTTCCACGAGGCTTTCTTTTTCATGTTTAGCTAGATCGAATGCTATAATTACTGGTTTTTGTTGCCCTTCTTCCAAGAATGCATACTCCAGGTGCTCGGGTATGGCTTTAAGCTCAACTTTTGGCTTTTGATCAGTCACCACGATGTTGGCTTCTTGCCACATTGTGGTGTCGTGACTTTTATTGCCACATCGTGGAAATTTTTTTGACCACGATGTGTTTCTATCACCACATCGTTTTGCTTCTTATGCCTCTTTCATTACTTCATTATATTCACTTTCTTCCAATAGCTTCTCTGATTCTAGCAGATCTAGTTGGGTATCAAAATCACTTTCTTCAAGCACCATAAATTTCTTGGTTTTTTTTTCCCTTCCACCCTCCTAACTCCTTTTCAAATAGTTCATCAAGTATATCGATAGAAAAAGCGATATCATCATTTGCTCTTGAATGTTGAATTGCCCGATTAACCCCAACAGTGACCGCTTCTTCTCCTACCCGGAGAGTGAGTTTGGACTCTCGAATATCAACTAAGGCTCGGGCGGTGCTCAAGAAGGGTCTTCCAAGGATGATTGGGACCTTTTCGTCTTCCTCTATATCTAATACAATGAAATCCGCGGGAAAAACAAACTTGTCCACTTTTACGAGCAAGTATTCATATATACCCCATGGGAAGGTCATGGTCTTGTTAGCTAAATGTATGACCATGCAGACCGGTATTGGTTCAGGGAGATCAAGCTTCTTGAAAAATGAATAGGGCATCAAATTAACACTAGCTCCCGAATCGGCTAGAGCATGACTAGTTGCTAGATTCCCGAATTGGCATGGTAAGGTTATGCTTCCCGGATCACCCATCTTTTTCGGTAACATGTTTAGCATTGCAGCGGAACAAATTTCATTTAACACCACCTTCGATAGCCCCTCCCTTTTCTTTTGGTTTGTTAAAAGTTCATAGAGGAACTTGGCATATTTTGACATTTCTACTAAGGCCTCAAGGAATGGAATATGTATTTCAAGAGAATTTATGTGGTCTTAGAACCTCCGATAATCTTCATCATGCTTCTCTTGAATTGCTCTACTTGGTAATGGCAATGGTGGGTGGTAAGACTTTATGGGTTCATTAATTTTCTTTTCATCTTCTTGCCACGCCATGGCATTTGTACCACGTCGTGGTGATTGTTCAGATCCTTGTCCTTGACTTTCTTCTTGAACTTCCTTCTCCCCGTCCGAGTTGTTTCTATCTATGGGCGTTAAATGAGTGATAATTTTCACAATTCTAGTGGTAATGGATTAGACGTGAGCTCCTCTTAGTTTTGTTCAGTCTTCCCTGGAAGTCCTCCCGTAGGTCTTTCATTGAATTTCTTAGCTAATTTGTTGTTCTATGTTGAGGATTGAAGCTTATTGATTTCTAAATAGTTCTTGCTGGTTTTTCATCATCTCTTGTTGTTCCTTCATCATTACTTGTTTCTCTTTCAACATTATTTGTTGTTCTTTAATTGCTGCTTTAGTTCCCTCATGCCTTTTTTTAGATGCGGCTGCAAATTGGATGAACATTGTCTCAAAATCAGATTTCTTTTCAACCAGTCATTCCTCTCTTTGGTAAAAGTCTCTCCCTTTTTTTCATACTTTTCATCCTTGCTTTTTTATATTCATCGTAGGGTAACCACTTTTTCTTGGACTTTCTCCAGTCTTCATCAAAACGATCGCCATTCGATTAGCAAGCTTGAACCTTTCGATTTCCATTCTCATCAAGGTCACAATCACTAGTCAAATACGACCCATTGCAGTTTTCACACCCAACCCGAATAGCATGGATTGTTTGATCCATATTAGTCATTCTCCTATCCATGTTTTGCAATATTGCCAACACTGCCGACATGTCATCTGAAGCAGCATTGACATATCCCCTTGTTACGTCATTCCTCGGATTATGGTATTCTCTAGAGTGGTTAGAGAATTCTTCAACGGGCTCCTTAATTTCTGTCATATTTTTTTCTTAGTTAAAGGGCCTTAAGAGTCAAGGAGTTGTCGAGTGGTGACATTTACCCCGTCATAAAAGATCAACACTTCTTGTTTCACATTGAGGTCGTTTTAGGGGCAAATCATAAGTAGACCCTTATAATGTTCCCATGCTTCATACAACGACTCCCCCATTTGTTGTTCAAAATTGGCAATGGCCTTTTTTAGCTTAGCCAGCTTGGATGGGGGGCAAAATTGTTCCAAAAACAATTCACGCATCCTTTCCCACATCGTTATCGCACTCGGTGGAAGTGCCTTTAGCCAATCCTTCGCGGCTCCCTTGAAAGTGACAGGGAGCATCCTTAACATCACCGTTTCTCTTGGAACATTCGAAATGTTAAAGTAGTCGGCGATGTTGTTGACTTCATCTAGATGCTTGTAAGCATCTTCGTGATCCTTTCATGTGTAAGGAATCTATTTTAGTGTAGTAAGGATGTGCCCTTTAAGTTTAAATGTGGCAGTGGCGAGTATGGTGGGTTGCACGAGGCCCGGTTTGGTGTCATCTCGAACTCTTTTTTTGTACGCCTCCATCAAGAGGTCAGCAATGTTCGCCAAGATGTGGTCGGGTTCTATGTATAGCTCACTTTGTGTTTCAGATTCGGTTTCGCTTTCTTCCTTTTCGGTTTCGTACTCTATGTCTTCCTTTGTTGGATTGCTCTTTGTGTCTTTGTCCTTCAGTGTTTTGTTGGATTCTCCTACCTTTCCCTACTTCTTGCCAAAATCCGATTTTAGATTCTTAAAACGTGACTTCTTTGGCGTAGCAGGTTCTCCTACGGTTTTGTCTTTGTTTTTGCGAAAAGCAGATTCCAGATCTTCAAGCGGTAAGATTAAAGATGAATTTGATCCACGGGTCGAATTTGATCCACGGGTCATAAACGAACTGCAAACAAACAAAGGAAACGCGTAAAAAGAACAAAAAACAAATAATTAAATTCTATTGTTTCGATGCCACGGCGTGGTGAAAGTAACCACGACATGGTGAGTCAAATAAGAATAAAAACCTAAATAAAAGTAAAAATAACTTAACAATAAATAATCCTAAAAAGATAGAAGATTTGAAGTAACTAAAATTGAACTGTTCCCCGACAATGGCGCCAAAAACTTGATGTGTATTTAATACTATAACTATGGTAAGAACTAGTGTCGAACACAAGGAATGATGTTTTAGCTAATTTTTATCTACTTCTAACTAATTACTAATAAAGTAAAAAAAAATGGTTTTCTCTAGTTTTGCAAGACTAGAAACTTAATTACTAAACTAACGTCTTTCAACTAATTAAACTAGTACTTTAACTAAAGCAAATAAGCTAGTAGGATTTAATCAAGGTGAATAAGGGACTTTTTTTAGCTTCGGATTTAATTATTATTATGGTGAATTTGTGGTAGTGCAGTGGATTTTAGTTTCTTTGGTTGTGGATTCCTAAAATGTCCAAGTTAGTGCTCACTAATTTAATCATTTAGCAAAAGTAGCTCATTTATTCGGTGATCAGGCGGACAAACTAACAAGTTTACTAGTGTTTAGTTCGATTTAATTAGACTTATAATAGATTGATCAATTTAGTTCATTGATTCAATTCAATATATAATTTTTCATCATATATTAGCTCCTACACTCTTTTACCCACTTTTCTACATAACCCTAGGTTTTGCTCAAAACTCTAGTCCTACAATTTTGCAATTCACAAGATCATAAGATTCAAATTGAACTAAGGAATATAGTCATATTAACTTAATCAAATGCAGCAATAAGTAGAGAAAATAATTATAAAAAGTATGTGAGGTTCTTTAATAACCTAAATCAACAAATAACCAAATAAATAAATCCAATCCATAAATTCAACCATAATTAAACAATCAATCCTAGGCTAAACGAAAGTCATGAGTATTTAGCTCATGATTTAAGCAAACAAAAACACAAAATCGAAATTCAAAGAGTTTTACATGGTAGAAACTAATGAAAAATCAAAGTGTAGAGATTGGTTGCCTTAATTATCCTACTCCCGAGGCTTTGATCGAATTCCTTGCTTCCCAAACCTTTGAACATGCGTTTTGACTTCAAAAGTGTTGATTCCTTCCAGAGCAAAAGTCCCAATTCGGAGGAGAATGAGATCTATTTATAGTTTTCCCAAATTCAAATCACCGCGACATGATAAGGCCACCACATTGTGCTCTTCGTGTTTATCTCGTGTTCTATAAGTCTTCGAAGCAAATCAGGATTCTTCAAGTCACCACGCCGTGGGAAATCCACCACGATGTGTTGTGTATATTTTTCATCATTTTAAAGCTTTAATTCATACTTACTACTTTCAGCATCTAGCTTCCTAGTTCCTTTTTGCTCCTAGCATGTCTTTTATCCCTACAACACAATTCATAACAAACTAAGTACCTTTTGTTTTATAAAGGGCATAAAAGTATCTAAAAATAATAATAAGATATGATATAATTATGTGTGTGTGTGTATATATATATATATATATATATATATATATATATATATATATATATATATATATATATGAGCATATCAGCATAATTGCAAATCTTATGTGTTCATGCAATCCTATTGTTTTGGATCTAGGTTGTTCACTAATTGAACATGCATAGCTGAATACCAAAGCAAAACCCTAGAAACTAGTATATAATTCAAAAATTACACAAAATTAGGGTTTAGATGTTTACCTTACTTATTATGTAGCAATAACAAGAACACCTTGAAGATCTTTGACTCTTGAAAGCAAGTGCCTCAAGTGTGACACCTCTAATAGCTTACAAACACTCTATGCATGAGGATGAGATGGAGAGAGGTGGGAATGCACTATAATTTTTGGCTCTTCTAGGTTTAGAAGGTAGTGGCCGAAAATCACAAGTATAACCCTCCTTATATACTTGTGGTTGCTTAGTCCCAAAGCTAGGGTTGCAGGTGGAAACCCTAATTCCCTTAAGGCCAAAGCAACCCATGGACCCTCATTAATGAGCCTATGGCGAAAACTTATAGGGCCACCTTATAATTTCCATCCACTCCTTTCCACGAAGTACTGGAGCCCAGTTTCACAACTATCAATGATTTGCAAAATAGCCCATGCATTATTAATCAATTCCATTAATCCCAAAATTAATTCCAAATTAATTTATGATTAAATACCAATTAATAATATGATTTCTAATTAACATATTGTTCTCATAATATATTAATAAATTATTTATACCGATTTATTATTCCAAATAATAATTTCAACTCTCTCTCCAATAGTCATCATGTCAAGTTGCATGAGTGAAGGCAACCCAAAAGGACTTGTGCTACGATCAATTCAAATATATACAAATTATAGTTATGGGCTTAGACACATAATCCAACATTCAGTTTATATGTAATCCATGAACTTAGTCGCACTTCCGGCATGTTCTGCCTCGGCTGGGGGTGTGACACATATACATAGGCAGTTGTACTCCACACCTATGCGTAACGTCTATACACTCTTGATATTCATAATCACTAGAAATCATTGTTAAACCTTCTGGGATTTCTAAATCCAACTGATAACAGTAAACTTTTTCACACTTCTCTTGTGTGAATCGTTCAAGAAAACCAACAAACTCCTTGTAAGTCATACCAGCAAAATCGATATTCTCAAACACATGATGAATACCATCTGAGTAGCAAAAAGGTTTGTTGATGAACACATATTGGAAATGGACTTTGATTGAGACGAATACAACCATTGACCGGAACTTTGGTGGAAACAAGGGTTTTTCTTGAAAGAGTTCAACAGAAATGGAGAAGGAAATCCCGAAAACCATTGTATTTAAAAGATTTCAAATTAAAGATAATACACATGGTTATTTCATTTAATGACATGACATCGTTATTTTTTGTCGTGACACCCATTATACCTGTTATGCCAGTAACAAGTAATATAAGGATATTTTAAAACGGTCATACGTGACTTTATTACCATTTTGTAACAAAAAAACAATTAAGTAGCGTATTAAATCAAAAATGATAAATTTAATGGGTTAATATTTTGTCCATTTAATTTTAACCAAATATTAGTACATCAGAATTTAAATTGGCACAATAAGGCCCATGATTTGTTGCAAAGACCACTTTTGTCAATGGGCTTTTATTAATTATGACCTACCATCTTGGCCTCTTGGGCAGCTCCCTGTGTTGCTTTAGTTACATTCTCCACTATTAGCCTTACAAAACCCGTTGAAGTAGACTTTCAAAAAAACATTTTTTTTAATGATTCTATACTAAACAAATTGACAACCGGTTTAATGTATATTTGCATTACCTTTCATCAGGTAGTCAAGCTCAGGTAAATGTTGATAACACCACTTATAATTTTCTTTTACATGAACAATGAAAATTTGCAATACATACTTTTTTACCAACGGTGTCATAACTTGTTACCATCTGACTAAAGAAACAGTCAACACTTTGATATGTAGAACTCAAACTTTATAAAAGCATCTAGAATTATGATTCACAATGCTTAAATGACGCATTAAGTTTCAAATATGCTTCTGGAATGGATTATCCATGTACCCATAACCATTAATAAAAATACATTTTGGTATGTATCTCTATCATCATAGGAAATCATGTATGGAAGCACCTCGCCTTGCTTAGTTAGTCACCTGGACGGAGCTGTGTTTGCTGCATACTACGACGCAAAATCAACAACCACAGTGTAAAGCAGAGGGTGTACCGACGGGTCTTATATCCTAACGTCTTACTGCAACTCGTTAAAGGTCTTTATTTATTTACCAGAAATCTTTTAACTTTTAATTAGCAAAAAAACTTGATAAAGAAAAAATTTTGTTTGGAATACAAACTTAAAGCTTTTAAGTTTTATGTCACTTTATATTTTTTAAAAGCTTATAACTAATTTTTACTAATACTTGGGTACAAAAATGAAAGTTACAATTTTCATATTACAACCAACAACTAATTTTGTTGAATATTCTTTGGCTTTTTGCTGATTCAATAATAATTAATGTTTTAAAAATCAGTTTTTTTAGTTGAATCGATATGGTGCAATAATAATTAATGTTTTAAAAACCAATTTTTTTAGTTGAATCGATATGTTGGCTGGTTCCTGGTTCGACAACCGGTTCGACTGTTAAGTCGATCTGATTTCTAAAATTTTCATGTTTATTTTATTTTATTATATTTTTATACACATGTATATATACACGCCAACACACACACACACACACACACATATATATATATATATATATATATATATATGAAAAATATCAAATGAGAACACCTAAAAGGTTGAGAACGCGAGAACACTTCTGGACCAATCATTTTACAAGGGTATATTAGTAATTACGTGTTTAATTTAAATTATAATAAATCTTAATCTCCTAAATTTTAGCAATATTTTACAGTTACTTAAAATAATAGATTAACCGATTTTTTTTAATATATGACAAAAATAATTTTTGTTAAAAAAGTCATTTTTTTTTATAAATTTATCATTCATCGGATATTATATGTATAAAGATTGAAAAAAAAACATTTTTTTTCTTTTGTATTCATAAATGAACGAGAAAATACATTAAATTAATTTTTTTAAAGAATTTTAATTGATTTGATTATGTTAATCATGAAGGATTATATGTAACAATAAAAGATGGAATGAGTAAAGCACCATAAAAAGAAAATAACAAAAAACTAAAAACTCAATTCAATCGTAATCATAAACGTATAAAGTACATTTACCAATTCAAAAAACAAATGCATCTCGAATCAAAAATGAATAAAGGAAAATGTAAAGATTAAAAAAATCTAGTTTAGTTGTAATCACAAATGACTGAAGAAGATAAAAAAATCCAATTTGCTGCGATTTTTCTTGTTGCTACCAGCACACACAAAAACAAAGAAGGATAATTGTTATTTTTGGGTTCACACCTGCAAAATCATGTTCAAGGATAAATAAGAAAAAATCAGATAATAACGTTATGCATCTTCACTGATTCACAAACGAATATATGTTTGTCTTTTGATGGCAGAGAAAGGAAAACACAAACCCTATATCTTTCATTTTTGGTGTAATCATATATGTAAAAGTGCAATGTTTTACTAATAAAGTTTTCAATTGACCGGTATTTCCCAAAAAAAATGACTATGAAAAAATATTTTTTAGTTTTTACCATAAATCTTATAATGAATAAAGATTTATTCACGTATGATGATACTTAAAATCATGTATGATGATAACTATAATCATGTATTAAGACTCATGAATAAATTGAATAGAGCTGAAAATCATAAATGATTAACATTGATGAAATAAAATCTATTAGTTTTTATCTCCATTTCATAATCATTAATGAATTTTAACATATTTATAATTGAATGGGATTGAAATATATATATATATATATATATATATATATATAAACTCTACCTTAATGACGGTTTTTGTTTTCTCTTTCTTTTTAAGCAGTTGCAAAGCTTCCTGCTTTAGAACCTTCAAAAGTTCGTCTTCTTCCTTCTTAGCATTTCCAACTTCATATTCTTTAATCTGCTTGTAGACGTCTATTTCTTGAGTATATTGCTTGTTCTTCTTCTTTGCCACTTGTTCATAACCTGCATTTTGCTTATCTGTCATGTTCTTCCATTCTTCTCCACAAATTTTAGCAATCTACCACCACCAAGTTTATGAATCAAACTCATTGATTAGTTCATTATAAAAGAACACACATTTTTTACTAAATAGATTTTCAAACTCAAATTACCTCCACCATACTCCTGCTTTCTGCAATAAGAGCAACTGTCTTCTCTTTCATAAACAAGAAATACGCAGACTCTGGTTGCTTTGGCTTCAATGGATCTTTCTCCTTCCTGTATGCAGAAAATAAATCCATAAACTATAGTAATCTTCAAGAACTCGATTCTTGGAAAGGGGTTACCAAAAAATTTGATTTTTGCTTTAAATCTTGAAAAGGGTATCAAAGAACTTGATTTTTTTTTTGTTCAAATATTGTAAAGGGTATCACGGGACTTGAATAAGTAGATAATTACTTGTTCTTTTTGTAATCTCCCTCTTTTTCTGCTTCTTGCTTAAACTGCATGTATTGTTCAAGCAACTCCATAGATGTCTTCTGTTTCTGTTCTTCTTCCAAAAGCTTAATAGCTTCACTTTCTCTTTTCTCATTATCCATAATTTTTGAATAAGTAGCCTTCTCAATCGGATACTTCTCTTCGTACGACTTCTTATCTTTGGGGGTGAGTGCCTTCCATTTCGTCCCCAAAATGTTTGCGACTTCACTTAACTCTGCTTTTGGATTCTCTTTCTTGACCTGTAAAAATCATAAAAACCCCATGATGCTATCAATTTATCTAAGCTTAGATGTTTTACCAACAAAATATAAGATAAAATTAAATAAAAATGATTGATGCTTGCCTCGGTCCAATTATCGTTACATAATCTTCATATTTCAAAAAAGATCCAACACTTCAATCGCAAATCTGAAAAATAAAATCGAAAAATAGTGTTGCATTTTTTTCTTTGCCTCTGTTCTTCAGATTTTTTTCTACAAAAACCCTCTGTTCTTCATTTCTTACACACACCTTTAGGATACAAAAATCATTGTTCCTCGGTCCTTTTTAGATCAAAGTTAGGAGAAAGAAACATCTTAGCCCTGTGATCGAATGAGCGTAGAAACACGCATAACCATCCCATGTTCATCATCTTTCTCCTTGACATGTATGAAGAATAGTAGATGTAACTGTGTTTCTGGGCTTGCCATTTTTAGCAATGTGATAGTTTAGGTTAACCTTTGTAACCCGTTTTGAAATAATATAAGAGTATTATTTGAGTATTATGTATTTTGTGCTTAATTGCTTAATTATGTGGTTTGATTAATTAAGAATAAAAATAAGCGTCAAAATTTAAGTGTAAAATAAACTCGATATCTTTAGATAATGTTGTAGTAGTTGAAACAAGGTTTCTGAAGATATAAAGAATGTCGAAATCTGAGTTATAACGAGGAAGTTATGATCTGTCGAAGTTTCGCGATAGAACCGGCAACGCTGATTAACGTAAAAAGTGAAATTTACGTTAGAGCGATATTTAGCCTTAGTGATCTAAATGAGAATCGAAGATCTCGTTGTTAGTATCAAAGCGATAAAAAATTAGGCGAGAACGGACGTCAAATGAAAAAGTTATGAATTTATAATGAAATTTTCTGTCCCGGCCTATTAAAAATAAATAATAAAAATAAATTCAAAATTAGCCGACGGAGTCTAAACGAAAGTTGTAGAGCGTAGTCTCACTTTCGCGTGGATATAAAGAACGTCGAAACCGGAGTTCGTATGAAGGAGATATGAATTTTTGAAGTTTATTAAATATTTTATAATTAAATTTAATTATAAAATCTGACCTTATCCGAAGACGGGTCACCGGACTCATCCGGAGTACGCCCAGCGTACTTGAGTACGCCCCGCGTACAGCCAGAGTGTCGACACTTCGGATGACGCATGCAGTGACGCATTTCGGAGCCCGTACGCCCCGCGTACTCCGAGGCATCAGCCTCCTATAAATAGGATACGAGGGGTCCGAGTATTCTTACTCATTTCTTCTCCTCTTTGTGCCGAAGCTCTGCGTTTTTACCCCCAAAGCCACCCCGAAACCCCGGTAATATTACCGAGTCCCGATATCCCGAAGATCCCGAGAAGTGCGGTTTCCGAGCTGAAGCTCTGCCCGCGAGAAGTTTGATTTTTGTAGAGATCTTCCAGATCTGCTGAGGATTTCTATTTCTACGAACCGTAGTGCTGTCCGATCATCTTCTGATCAAGTGAGTCTATGCTACCTTTCATAAACGCAATAATAATACAAGTATGGTTTGAGTGTATTAAGTATATTGTTGTTTATACGTGTGAGTGTGTAGTTACTTTCTTCTAACGCATAATTATGAAGTATTTTATATGAAATACGTGTTATGTGTATAGTTTTGTTGTTATGTAAGTGAATGTATATTCACTCTCTTTAATCACATAGATCTGATTTGTTTTCTATGAAATACGTGTTATGTGGGTATGCCTCATCTGTTATGTGGAATATATATTGAATGAAAATGATATACAGGTTTTAAACTATGTATAAAAATGTATATTTTTATCTACTAATATGTTGGGTAGAACATGGGTAGATAGTTGGTGTGTAATAAATAGATGAGAGGCCTCGATGTTGTTGTTGTTGTTGACCTAGTTATTCAGCGGAGTTTGGATAACGACCACAGACTCCTTCTAGACAGTCTCGTGGAACGCTAGCAGGTTCATAACCTGTAGGTGTTGTGAACGATGTGTTCACCGGTGTACTCTATCCCCCTTATGGTTGCCTTAGGATATCTATTGTTGAGGAAACCCCTTAGCAGTAATGTCCGTCCCGATGAAAATCCTAGATTAGGTCCCTTGAGATAGATGTTGTTTTAGGGACGTAAAGTGAGGATAACGGGAATGGGTAATCGGGATAGTGATTGGTTGGTGAAATTAAATATAATTTATTTATTGTGGGTTGAAAACCCTATATGCTCACCAGGCTCCCAAGCCTGACCCACTCAGTTTTATTTGTATTACAGGAAGTGGCGCAAGGGCGTAAGATGGACGAACCATCAAGTTGTTTTGTTTACAAGTCTGTATATGTATATATTTGTTGAATGACTTGTAATGTTATTGTTTATGCTTAATGGTCTGTATTGGAACATGACACCCCGTGTTTTAATTATATAATGAAAATGCATCTCTTGATGAAATGTTTTGATAAATATTATTTTATCATATTTTGTTTTGGGAACAAATTCCGCAACTCTTTCAAATCAAAAGGATTTACTCTGAATTTATTTTAAAACCATAAATGAAAATCGGTCTTTTCTTGCCGAGATTTTGGGGATGTCTCAGTTGGTATCAGAGCATTAGTTTAAGCGAACTAGGAATTTGTAGGATTTCTAAACTTCAACTTAGAATGCTAAGTGGAATTTGAGATGTGTGTCTGTTGGATTTTAGACACAAGCACTAGTTTATTTTAGGAACGTTGCCTAAAATGCTTTTATGTGCTAAATGTTATATGTTGCCATATATGATATTATTTGTCCGGATCTACGGTTTGTTGCCAACCGGATCTGAAGGTTTATGTGTTTAGGATTCTAAGCGTATGTATACGATATTAGAACTAGCATGTAATCGTTTGGAGTAATAAGGTGAAATTATTCGGTATGTAGATCAAAAATGGTGAGAACAAGAAGTGGAGTTGGAAACGCAAATGAAAACAGGAATCTACCGCCAGTGATTGAGCAAATACCTGTTGTAGCAGCAGCACCAGAACAAATCACCATGGCTGGAGTACAAGCCATGATTCGGGCTATGTTAGCCGAACAAAGGGAGGAGATGCGACAAATGTTGGATAATAATAGGGACGAACCTATCATACCTATTGAGGAACTTGAATTGATTCCCGAGCAATCGGAGGAAGGGAACAATAGTCGCATTATGAGTCAAGTTGGGACTCAAGAAGAACGAAGGAACAATCCGGAAAGGAGAAACAACAATGATGGGCGAATGTACAAGAATTTCTTGGGCGCCAAACTGCCAAGTCTTTCTGGGAGCCCAAAGCCTGTTGAAATAATGGATTGGATCTCCGAAATGGAGATGGTATTTGAAAGTTGCGACTGTAGCAACAAACAGAAGACTGTCTTTGCAGTCAGACAACTGAAGACTGGAGTATTAAGTTGGTGGAAGTTGTTGGCAGATACTATGCCACAAGGGAAAACCCTGAAAATGTCATGGGAAGAGTTCTTGGAACAGTTAAGGGTGCAATATTGTTCAGAGATAGATCTGAACAATGAGTTCCAAAACTTGAAGAAGGGGAGGATGAGCGTAGACGACTATGCTATGGCATTCACTGAGAAAATGAAATTATTTCCGTACCTAGTGCCAACGGAACTCTCCAAGATTGAGAGGTTTGCTAATGGACTGCCTTCCGACTTTGGCCCGACAGTCAAGATGGCAACTACTCTGAAAACGGCTGTTCGTGCAGCTAAGAATGTGGAGGCCCAGCAGAAGGAAAAGGGTCTTGAAAGGATAGAAGTTGGTGAAAAGAGGAAGTTCGATGGAACTTCAGGGTCCAATAAGAAAAACAAGTTCTCGAAGTATGGTTCGAGGGGAAGTGGAGGCGAAGCGAAATGGTGCGACAAATGTAAGAAGAAGCATCATGGAAAATGTGAGGTAGTGGCCACATGCTACAAGTGTGGAAAGCCAGGTCACTATGCCAATGAATGTACCCTCACTAAGAAAGTTTGTTATGGTTGTGGTGAGGAGGGACACATGTCGAGGGACTGCCCGAAGAAGAAAGAGGCAGCTAGACCCAACATTCCGCCAAAGCCAAAGGCGAGAGCATTCCAGATGACACTGGAAGCTGCTAAAGATGAAGCTGATGTCGCTTCAGGTACCTTTCTCGTTAACAATTTTCCTGCCCAAATTTTATTTGATTCTGGAGCCAACTACTCCTTTATATCGCATGAATTTGGTAGAAAACTAGCTTTGCCTGTTGATAGACTAGATGGTGCTTTATTAGTCGAAGTTGCTAGTGGCAAGTTTGTACCTATTAGCCATCGTATGAAAAACATCTTAATTGACTTGAATGGGAATAATTTCCGCGAGGAATTATTGCCTATCGAACTTAACGGTTTCGACATCGTGTTGGGAATGGATTGGCTCAGCGCCAATGATGCCGAAATTTTATGCAAGAAGAAGATTGTTAAAGTAAACCCGCCTGGAAAAGATTCGTTTATGGTGTATGGGGACAAACGCCGAGTAAATTCTGGAATCATTTCTCTAATGAAAGCCAGAAAATGTTTGACCAAGGGGTGTACATCATACTTAGCATTCGTGATCGATGCTAAGATGGAAAAGAAGGTGATGCAAAATATTCCTGTTGTGTGTGATTATCTGGAAGTATTTCCCGAGGATCTTCCTGGATTACCACCTGATAGACAAGTGGAGTTCCGAATTGACTTGTTACCAGGAACCGCGCCAATAGCAAAAGCACCTTATCGATTAGCACCGATGGAGATGAAGGAGCTGATGATGCAACTTCAGGAGTTATTGGACAAAGGTTTCATTAGACCTAGTTCATCACCCTGGGGAGCTCCGGTGTTATTCGTGAAGAAGAAAGATGGAAGTATGAGAATGTGCATCGATTACAGAGAGCTGAATAAGGCAACAATAAAGAATAGATATCCGTTGCCGAGGATTGATGACCTATTCGATCAACTACAAGGTTCGAGCTATTTCTCGAAGATCGACCTAAGGTCAGGATATCATCAGTTGAAAGTAATAGAGCAGGATATAGAGAAGACTGCGTTCAGAACTAGATATGGACACTACGAGTTCTTGGTTATGTCGTTTGGACTAACCAATGCTCCGGCATCATTCATGGATTTAATGAATAGGGTTTGTAATCCATTCCTTGATAAATCCGTGATAGTGTTCATAGACGACATTCTGATTTACTCAAAAATCCAGGAGGAGCATGGCAGACACTTGCGAGAAGTGTTAGAAGTCTTGAAGAAGGAGAAGTTATATGCTAAGTTCTCCAAATGTGATTTTTGGATTCGTGAAGTCCAATTCTTGGGTCACGTGGTCAACCAAGAAGGAATAATGGTTGATCCAGCGAAGATCGAAGCTGTGATGAAGTGGGAACAACCGAAAAGTCCAACGGAGATCCAAAGCTTTTTAGGATTATCCGGATATTACCGAAGGTTTATCCAAGGCTTTTCTTCGATTGCTACTCCATTGACAGCTTTGACCCACAAAGGAGCTACTTATGCTTGGAGTGAGAAGCATAAAGAAGCATTCGAGAAGCTAAGGAAGAAGTTATGTGAGGCACCGATACTTTCTCTACCCGATGGAGTTGAAGACTTCACTGTGTATAGCGATGCGTCTGGTGTTGGATTGGGTTGTGTTTTAACCCAAAGAGAAAAGGTGATAGCATATGCATCTAGACAGCTGAAGGAGCATGAAAAGAACTACCCGACTCATGATTTGGAGTTAGCAGCGGTAGTTTTCGCTCTGAAAATATGGAGGCATTACCTCTGTGGCACAAAGTGCAAACTTTTCACTGATCATAAGAGTCCCCAATATCTCTTTAATCAGAAGGAATTGAATATGAGACAACGACGCTGGCTGGAATTACTCAAGGACTACGACTGTGAGATATTTTACCATCCCGGTAAAGCAAATGTTGTTGCTGATGCTCTCAGTCGGAAAGTCAATCTTGAAAGGAAAAGGCCAAGAGCGTTGAGAATTGAAGTTGTCTCGACTATTTTAGAAAGTATAAAGAAAGCTCAAAGCGAAGCTTCTGAAAAGAATGACCGAAAGGAGGAACGTTTGGGCAAAACGTTGGTGTTCGGTGTAAACAGTCATGGACTGAAGGTATTCCAAGATCGTATTTGGGTACCTAAGTCAGGGGGAATCAGAGATCTTCTGATGGAAGAAGCTCACAAGACCATGTACTCGATTCATCCCGGTAGCACTAAAATGTATAGGGACCTGAAACCCTACTACTGGTGGCCGACGATGAAGCTTGATGTTGCAAAGTATGTGGCTGAGTGTGTGACTTGCGCAAGAGTCAAGACACAACATCAGAAACCGTATGGGAGTTTAGAGCCTTTACTTGTGTCTATGGGTAAGTGGGAAGACATTGCTATGAATTTTGTCACTAAACTACCTAGAACAAAGAATGGTCACGACATGATTTGGGTGGTCGTTGATCGATTCACTAAGAGTGCGCATTTCATAGCAGCCAGGGAGAAATGGTCTATGGAAAAGCTTGCGAATTCCTATGTGAAGGAAATTGTGAGACTTCACGGTGTTCCGCTGACAATTGTGTCGGATCGTGATAGTCGTTTCACCTCAAGGTTTTGGAAATGTCTACAAGAGGAAATGGGTACCAAGTTATGTTTAAGTACAGCTTACCATCCGCAGACTGATGGTCAGAGTGAAAGAACGATACAAACACTTGAAGATATGATGAGAGCATGTACCTTGGAATTCCTAGGTAATTGGGATGAACAATTACCATTGGTAGAATTTTCCTATAACAATAGTTTTCACTCGAGCATTAATATGGCACCTTACCAAGCTTTGTATGGACAAAAGTGTCGTACGCCGTCTTGTTGGCTTGAGGCTGGCGAAAAGCAGTTTATGGGACTGGAGATGGTTCATCAAACTGCTGAAAAGTTGAAAATAATTAGGGAAAGAATGTTAGCAGCTCAAGATCGCCAAAAGAGCTATGCTGACAAAAAGCGAAGACCGATGACTTTTGAAGTTGGGGATTCGGTTTTGCTTAAAGTCTCGCCGTGGAAGGGACTTATAAGATTTGGTAAAAGGGGAAAGTTGAGTCCAAGGTTTATTGGACCGTTTAAAGTTCTTCAGAGGATTGGGAACCAAGCTTACAAGCTCGAACTACCAGAAGAACTGAATGGAATTCATAACACTTTTCATGTGTGTTATTTGCGAAAGTTCACGGGGGAAGTTCCCGACAGGATTCCACTTTCGGAGTTGAGAATTGATGAGAACAAAAGGTTGATTGAAGAACCAGAGGCAATTGTTGACCGAAAGACTAAGAAGTTGCGACGCAAGATGGTCGAGTTAGTGCTTGTCCGATGGAAACACACGAATGGGCCGAATCTCACCTGGGAGACGGAGAGTGACATGATGGGTCGCTATCCGCATTTGTTTGTTGAGGTGTGATTCCGGGGACGGAATCATTCTAAGGTGGGGAGAATTGTAAGGCCTGTGTTTCTAGGCTTGCCATTTTTAGCAATGTGATAGTCTAGGTTAACCTTTGTAACCCGTTTTGAAATAATATAAGAGTATTATTTGAGTATTATGTGTTTTGTGCTTAATTGCTTAATTATGTGGTTTGATTAATTAAGAATAAAAATAAGCGTCAAAATTTAAGTGTAAAATAAACTCGATATCTTTAGATAATGTTGTAGTAGTTGAAACAAGGTTTCCGAAGATATAAAGAATGCCGAAATCCGAGTTATAACGAGGAAGATATGATCTGTCGAAGTTTCGCGACAGAACCGGCAACGCTGATTAATGTAAAAAGTGAAATTTACGTTAGAGCGATATTTAGCCTTAGTGATCTAAACGAGAATCGAAGATCTCATTGTTAGTATCAAAGCGATAAAAAGTTAGGCGAGAACGGAAGTCAAATGAAAAAGTTATGAATTTATAACAAAATTTTCTGTCCCGGCCTATTAAAATTAAATAATAAAAATAAAGTCAAAATTAGCCGACGGAGTCTAAACGAAAGTTGTATAGCGTAGTCTCACCTTCGTGTTGATATAAATAACGTCGAAAACGGAGTTCGTATGAAGGAGATATGAATTTTCGAAGTTTATTAAATAATTTATAATTAAATTTAATTATAAAATCTGGCCTTATCCGAAGACGAGTCACCGGACTCATCCGGAGTACGCCCATCGTACTTGAGTATGCCCCACGTACAGCCAGAGTGTCGACATTTCGGATGACGCATGCAGTGACGCATTTCGGAGCCCGTACGCCCCGCGTACTCCGAGGCATCAGCCTCCTATAAATAGGATGCGAGGGGTCCGAGTATTCTTGCTCATTTCTTCTCCTCTTTGTGCCGAAGCTCTGCGTTTTTACCCCCAAAGCCACCCTAAAGCCCCGGTAATATTCCCGAGTCCCGAAGCAAGTCCCGAGATCCCAAAGATCCCGAGAAGTGCGGTTTCCGAGCTGAAGCTCTGCCTGCGAGAAGTTCGATTTTTGCAGAGATCTTCCAGTTCTGCTGAGGATTTCTATTTCTACGAGCCGTAGTGCTGTCCGATCATCTTCTGATCAAGTGAGTGTATACTACCTTTCATAAACGCAATAATAATACAAGTATGGTTTGAGTGTATTAAGTATATTGTTGTTTATACGTGTGAGTGTGTAGTTACTTTCTTCTAACGCATAATTATGAAGTATTTTATACGAAATACGTGTTATGTGTATAGTTTTATTGTTATGTAAGTGAATGTATATTCACTCTCTTTAATCACATAGATCTGATTTGTTTTCTATGAAATACGTGTTATGTGGGTATGCCTCATCTGTTATGTGGAATATATATTGAATGAAAATGATATACAGGTTTTAAACTATGTATAAAAATGTATATTTTTATCTACTAATATGTTGGGTAGAACATGGGTAGATAGTTGGTGTGTAATAAACATATGAGAGGCCTCGATGTTGTTGTTGTTGTTGACCTAGTTATTCAGCGGAGTATGGATAACGACCACAGACTCCTTCTAGACAGTCTCGTGGAACGTTAGCAGGTTCATAACCTGTAAGTGTTGTGAACGATGTGTTCACCGGTGTACTCTATCCCCCTCATGGTTGCCTTAGGATATCTATTGTTGAGGAAACCCCTTAGCAGTAATGTCCGTCCCGATGAAAATCCTAGATTAGATCCCTTGAGATAGATGTTGTTTTAGGGACGTAAAGTGAGGATAACGGGAATGGGTAATCGGGATAGTGATTGGTTGGTAAAATTAAATATAATTTATTTATTGTGGGTTGAAAACCCTATATGCTCACCAGGCTCCCAAGCCTGACCCACTCAGTTTTATTTGTATTACAGGAAGTGGCGCAAGGGCGTAAGATGGACGAACCATCAAGTTGTTTTGTTTACAAGTTTGTATATGTATATATTTGTTGAATGACTTGTAATGTTATTGTTTATGCTTAATGGTCTGTATCGGAACATGACACCCCGAGTTTTAATTATATAATGAAAATGCATCTCTTGATGAAATGCTTTGATAAATATTATTTTATCATGTTTTGTTTTGGGAACAAATTCCGCAACTCTTTCAAATCAAAAGGATTTACTCTGAATTTATTTTAAAACCATAAATGAAAATCGATCTTTTCTGACCGAGATTTTGGGGATGTCTTAGTAGAAATATCGTATTTATCTCTTGATTTTTAAGAGCTCTTGGGAGATCATACTTATACACACAGCGGCGGCTGGAATGAGAGGATGTCATAGGGTTCTGTAAGATGCAGAAGAATGGGGTAGAGAGAGAGAGAGGGAGAGATAGAGAGAGAGAGAGAGAGAGAGAGAGAGAGAAATATAGAGAAAGAGAGATCGTAGGAGTCGCTAAACATAGGTTAACAATCATTTACCGTTATACCCTTATGACAATTTTAAAGTTATACTTAAATTCCTATAATTTTAAGAATTTACATAAATGACCCAATCGATAATAGTCTTAGATTTAGTTTTTTAAATGGTTCGGATCTGTTCTTGCGTTCTTAACCTTTTAGGTGTTCTCATTTGATCCTACTCATATATATATATATATATATATATATATATATATATATATATATATATATATACACACACACACACCAAAAAGAAAATAACTTATAATGCAAAAACAAAATATAGTTTTAAATGAATACAAATACATCAAAAAGTTTCGTAACATCTATCATGTGTTTTTATTTAATTAAAGTGATATCTAAATACATATGAAAAAACTACAAAAGTTTGTTATGCAAAATGTTTAATTTTCATATGTTTTTATTCAACTCAATCGGTTCAACCGGTTAATTTAACCAGTTTACCCGATATTTGCAAAAACCAACCGGTTCATTCTGATTCAAAAATAGACATAAAACTGATGTTTGTTGAACCGCTTTTGTTTCCGATTTCTGGACGATTCGAATCGTTTTTTAAAACAGTGATAATATTCACGAAGGATGGACAAGATATGCAATTTAATTATTAATTTTAGATTAAAATTCATTCATTAACTTTTTATTATAGTCTATAAGTTCCTCGCCACCATATTTATCTCTCTTTATTGTTTTTTAGCCTTGACTTCTTCAGTTCTTCTAGACCATCATTTTCTTTGTCACTTTATTCTTAATCACGCTTTAACTGTCAACTTTATTCTTAATTGCACTTCATTATAGTTTTTTTTTTGGGAAAGAGGCCGAAGCCCCGGCAAAAATACTTCACTTCATTATAGTTTATGATCTCAATCACATGTTTTTACTTATGATTTACATACCTAATAAATGAACCAATTTATAACATATTAGTTGGATCTAACTATATTAAATTTTCATACTAGATTGTATATGTTGTATATTGATGTATAGATTATTCTTCAAATCTACACATTTATATGAACCTTATTCTTCCAAACAAATGTAATTTATTCAATTTTGACCGATCAAAAACTTTTCTTTGAATTATAAGAATTTTTAGTGATCGTTCGTCGTTGTATTCATTAACAAAGTTTACTGTTTTGTTATAAAAAAAACAACATTTTTAAGAAAAAAAAAAAAAAAAGACTTGATTTGGTTGGTAAGTGTCTTAAATTATGAGGAACGCTTTAAGGTAGGCCAATTGGGACAATTATTTCGATTTCCATTATATAACAAAATTATTTTACGCAACCATATTCATTACTATAAAGAATCATTTGATGTGTTTAATATTAGAAAAACTATGTTTCTGAATATTTTTTACATTTTATTCGATAAGGAAATATAAATGGAATGGTTAAGATAGAAAAAACGTTTAATATGAAGGTGTGTTGCTTTGAACGCAAAACTCCAGCTATGTTACTTTAGATGCCAATAATGCGTTGTCAATGTTGCAATCAGATGCTGATAAAAGGTTTATTTTCCATATTTATTTTCATTGTTATATAGAAATAATTGCACTTCAATATTATTTATTCTTGTTATTAATCTATAAAAATATATATAGAATCTAAGATTAACTATCAAAAATGCCCTTGTAGAGAGACAAAAAAAATACTTGAACATATATAAAAACATATGAGATATACTAACATTCCTCTTAAAGAGAAGGCTCGATGAAGTCAAATAAAAATACGTTGAGCTATAGGAGTGTAGATGCCGAATCTAATATATATATATATATATATATATATATATATATATATATATATATATATATATATATATATAGAGAGAGAGAGAGAGAGAGAGAGAGAGAGAGAGTAAGTTCAATTGAGAAAAAAATAAAAGGTAAAGAATTAGATAATCATTTTCAGCCAATCGTTTTTATATATGTAAAACACATTTAGATTAAGTCAGTAGGATATGCTGTTCTTCTGAAGTGTTCATCTGTTCTTCATCAACACCATCTGTTATTCATTCATCTTGATCGTTCATTTGTTCTTCATCAACATCATATGTTTTTCATCAACATAATATCTTATACTACTTGTTCTATGTCAACGTCACTTGTTCTTTATAAAAAATATTGACACTTCATAAAAACATCAATTCTTCATAAAAAAATTTGTTATGCAAAATGTTTAATTTTCATATGTTTTTATTCAACTCAATCGGTTCAACTGGTTAATTTAACCAGTTTACCCGATATTTGCAAAAACCAACCGGTTCATTCTGATTCAAAAATAGACATAAAACTGATGTTTGTTGAACCGCTTTTGTTTCCGATTTCTGGACGATTCGAATCGTTTTTTAAAACAGTGATAATATTCACGAAGGATGGACAAGATATGCAATTTAATTATTAATTTTAGATTAAAATTCATTCATTAACTTTTTATTATAGTCTATAAGTTCCTCGCCACCATATTTATCTCTCTTTATTGTTTTTTAGCCTTGACTTCTTCAGTTCTTCTAGACCATCATTTTCTTTGTCACTTTATTCTTAATCACGCTTTAACTGTCAACTTTATTCTTAATTGCACTTCATTATAGTTTTTTTTTTGGGAAAGAGGCCGAAGCCCCGGCAAAAATATTTGTTTATTATTCAAATATTTTTGATTCATGTAGGAATAATATTTCGGTAATGTACGAAAACAAACAAGAAAAAAGAAAAACTGAGGCATGTGTTTAACACACTGTTCTTAAAACAAATTCGCCTACTACCGGATGTTTGTTTCCCAAGATATAATAGTTTGAAGTGTTCTTCTAGACCACCCAAACTCTCAATAGGCCTGAATTATATCCTCAATATAAATAGAAAAAAGAAGAAGACGAAGTGGGGAAGAAAAGAGTTTTCTTTCATTCTTTTGGTTTATCCAAATGGTTGTAGAGCAGTGGTATTTATACTACACATTCTATAACATCCCAATTAAACACTTCTATTATTCACAAAATTAATGTGTGTTAATATGTAATTAAATTGTAATATTAATTACAATTTCAGTTACAAAAGAAAGAAATGTTTGCAAGAAAGGTCCCTGAACTTTTCCTTTTTCTTTCTCCCAACCATTAAACTATTTTATTTACTTCTTCCAACACTCTTACTTTAAAGATTAATTTCTCATTCATATTAAATCCATTTTGGACGTGTTAATAAATGGGGAAAACCCATTGGTTAACACCAATTTTCCAACAATCTCCCACATGAATAAATATTGATCAAACATTTTCAAACTACTTAGATAAAATCCAATGGCTGAATCATGCATAGAATAGGTAGGTGTTACCCTTTGAACATTCCCTTAAGATACATATTTATTTTTCTAGCGGACCAGTAGACTCGAAGTCCTTGAACTATTCTATTGTTTGTGTAAATAGTCCATATGTGTCTCACATGATTCTTCCTGACCTAGTTAGGTTCTCATTGATGTGTCCGTTATGGTCATCGACACTTGCATGGTTCTGTAAGATCTCTTAGGAATGTGCCCATACAATTCCTTTTGAAGCGACCCCACTTCGCTCTCACATAGGTGATTCTATAATACTCATTAAAAGCTAATTCCTATTGATTTTCAATTTATCATCCACGATTATAAGTGTAACCTGCATCACTGTTTGTTTTAGGAATCGGTTGGGGTTGACCCCCACAGTGATTCACAAATGTTATATGCAAGTAGGTTGTCCTATTAAACCTAGATCTTGGATCTCCTGTCAACTAGGTTGGGTTTTCCTTCGCAATAACTTATTAATCTATGGGTTTTAGTCCCATTCCTCATAACAACCTCTCATTCCAAACATTTCGTTAGCGGATCCGCAATATAATCCTTAAAGACAATTTATCTTGAGAGTTGTTGTTGAATGATGTCATGCCTTTGACAAATATGTCTAGACTCACCATTATTTACATCATCATGTCCATATATATATATATATATATATATATATATATATATATATATATATATATATATATATATATATATATATATATGGAGTGTTTGGCTCATCATGGGACGTGTCCCAAGAACTTACAAAGGCCTTTAGTTTATGGTCCAACCTTGCAAAAAAATTCTCCTATATTTTCCAACAAATGTTGACCATTATCAATATTGTTATTACTACAACATAGTTACCACTGTTGAATATGCATAATTATGTCAACATAATACGATAACCATATGTACTAGATGTATTTGTGAATTCACAATAACACTGGTCAGATGTAATTATGAATATACCATACATGAGTCTCCTTGAAAATATCATATTTTTCAATGCAATTTCTTGCTTTAACCATCTACATGTAAAATTCTTAAGGCATCCTATCTCGAGGATCCTAAATATGTCACAAAATGGAACAACATTATGAAGTGTCATTTAAATGGATAGATTTCAACACATTTATTAATGTTGAAATGACATAGTCAAAATTTTGATACTATTGTTCCAAAACTTGCTTTAAGTCGTATAATGACTTTACTACTCACACATTTTGTTACTTTCTCTCGGGCAAGATAACTACTTGGCTGTTCCATGTAGATTTATACTTTTAAATCTATATTTAGAAGTTTTAGTTCATATCAGAATGATATACTTCCATATTTTGAGAAGTCACAACCACATATAATTATAAGAGCATACAAATGAAGTTAACTAAGAAATTCTTATAATTGTAATCCAAGCATTTATTTCAAATATGTCATCAGCTCTTACTTTTCATTTGGAAATCCACTAAATCTCAGTAATTTCTCAAGCTTAATAGTTCAACCGAGAGAACAATTATTAGTTTTTACAAATAATCCAATATGATCTTCTAAGAAACGATCATATGATTCCAAATTTAGAATACTCATATTTCCACTCATAGTCCTTTCAACTTCATATTAAATATATTAATATTTGTAACGCCCGTAGATCCGGGCTAGTCAATTTAGAGGCAATAGGGGTCGAAAATGACTTTTCAACAAAAGGTTATTTAGAATAAATAATCTTAACCAAGTTGTAGAATATGTCACAAGGTTTCCGTACATATAAAGAACGCCGAAATCCAAGTTATAACGAAGAAGTTATGGCCCGTCAAAGTTTCGCGACGGAACCGGCACGGCACCGGGAAGCGTAAATAGTGAATTTACGATGGATGACTTTTTAGACTTAGTGATCTAAATGAAATTCTTAGAATATGTTAAACTAAGAGCGTTGATAAAAAGAACGCCCAAATCTGACTTCGTATGAGGAAGTTATGATTTATCTAAGATTCAGCTTAGTAGTGTACAGCCCGAAACTCGAATCTTAGTTCGAGCGGTTTTTTGCTTATGCGATCTAAATAAGAGTTGAAGATCTCATTAATAGGAACTCAACGGTAAAGATACAGACGAAAACAGAGTCCGTATGAAAGAGTTACGAATTATTCGCGGTCATTTAGCAGTCTAATCTCCTCATACTGTTAAATTTAAGATCGGTCAAGAATTAGCTGATGGAGTCAAAACGAAAGTTGTAGATGTTGTTTTTACCTACGCGTGGAAAAAAAGAACGTCAAAAATGGAGCTCGTATGCAAGAGTTATGATTTTTATAAGTCGGGAGGCTGCTGTGCGAAATCGGGTGACGTGGCACAATCCTGGCCGTTGCTTCCTCCCCAAGGCTAGCCACCAGATGGTGACACCTGGCCATAAAACTCAACGAGTTTGAGGTAGACTCGACGAGTTTTGGTGATTTCCAGCCTATAAAAAGGGTGCCGGGGCATCCTCATTTCTCACACCTTCCAACTTCTCTTTCTCTCTCTAGAATCTCTCTCTAAGCCTCCTTAAGCCCCCTAAAGTCTAGGAAAAGCCCCTAGCACCCGAAGGAAGTCCCGAGGCTCCCGGAGTCCCGAGAAAAGGGGTCTTTCGACTCGAGAAACGCTGCTCCAGCGAAGCCCGGTTTTGGAAAAAACCCGTTGTAAGTGAGCTACGCCTACGCTAGTTTTAATATAGCTTCTAATTAATTATAATAACATTATTAGGACCTTAAAATAATTATTTGGGCTATTATTATGAGTTATATTGAGAGTTATTTAATGCTTATATAATAATAATAGTCAGACTATTAATTTGTCGCGGATATCGGTAGACTAAACCCTAGTGGTGTTGATACTAGGTTTTATCGAAGGAAAGTCGTTTTGAGAGTATTGAAGCGCTGTCCGAGTGTTGAGTCACCACCTATCAGGTGAGTGCATGGTCCCTTTCATCTTACACATAGATATGAAGTATTTTATTATAAATTACGTGCTATGTGTGCATATTGTCTGAATACTTGTTGTCTATGCTAATGAAAGAGTTTATACATGTTTTAGATGATTTAAACTGTATATGTATTTTATATCTACGATAATGTTGGGGTAAAACATGGGTAGATGGAGTATGAGTTGGATGATGAGTTGAGAGGTGAAATAGATCGCGAGGTGAGGATGAGAGGTGGACGATGTGACAAGCCTTTCTCCCAAATGATGGCCCCGTCATTCAGAAGAGTATGGATGACAACCACGGACTATTCTAGACAGTCCAGTGGAACACTAGCAGGCTCGCAACCTGTAGGTGTTGTGAACGACGTGTTCGCCCGGTGTACTCTAAAACCTGGTGATCATGCAGACTTAATGCCTAAACCCTGGCGATCATGCAGACTTGATGCCTAAACACTGGTAACTATGCAGACTTAGTGCCTGTTGTGTAAACCGTGGCTATGATGGACTTTGTGTCAATTCCTTAGGATAATCCTTAGGTATGAATGAACGAGAAATAGTTGATTCTTAGGGTAGATCCTTAAGAGTAAAGAAGATAATGGGGATGGGTAATTGGGTTTAATTGCTTGATTGTTTAAACATAATAATTATATTATCGTGGGTTGAAAACCCTATGTACTCACCAGGTTTCTTAACCTGACCCACTCAGTTTATTTATATCACAGGTGTTGATACGAAGTCACTTTACACTGAGAGATTTAAAGAGATGTAGATCACTAGTGTAAATAAATGTAATTTCTGTTTATGCTTATGTTTCTGTATTAACGATGACATCCCAAACGTTTTGAAATGAATAAAATACGTTTCTCCGAAAATGTTTTAATAACGTATTTATCATGTTTTTCTGGGAACAAATTCCGCAACATTTTTATTAAAAGAAGAACTCTGATTTTTATAAAGCATAAACAAAATCGGTCTTTTCTGGCCATGAAAAAAGGGGATGTCACAATATTCACCAAAACGTTTATCTTATTTTGATAAATTCCAACAAATATTATTGGATTTAATGGAAATAACTTCTTAGAGTATAGAAGTATCATGTGATTCTAAATTTTCAAAAAAAAACTGGTTCATATTTGTATTGAAATCATAGACCATTATGTTCTAACTGATTCTCATATTCTTTGGATCTATCTGCTTTCATTTTCCTCCTAGTGATTTACATATTAGAGGTATATCCGGTAGCTCTCATGTGTGATTTGGCAAGATAGAGTCTGTTTCACTTTTAATTTCCTCCTTTCATTGAGATATGTCAAAGGAAGTGAGTTCTTTTTTAAAAGTTTGAGGCTCTCTTTCAACCATATACATGCATAAATCATCTCCAAACGATTTCTCACTTGTCCCCTTTTACTCCATCATGATCTATTTATTCCTTCATTTCTTCTTCATGAGAGGATTCTTTGTGCCCAATTGTTTTGGAGCACTTGTCTTTTATTTATCAAGACATGGAAACACTTTTCAAAGTATGATGCATTTTTTTGATTCCATTAGTGTACAAGAAAACAATAAACACTATTGTTTTGTGTATAACCAATAAATATGCAACCAACAATCTAGTGTCTAATCCTTACAACCATTAGGTTAGGTATAACACCCTTTACACCCCCACATCTAAATGTATTTTTAAGATGATTTTATACTCGACCATAACTTAGATGGTATTTTTTTCCCATTTTCTTTTGGAGTACCTTATTTAAAAGGTAATTAGTTAACAACACAACTTCCCTCCACATTGAGTGTGGCAACCCAAAACATAAACAACATCATGGCGTTCATCATTTCATTTAAGATAAGATGTTTCCTTAAGCTCATGTTTAATACCATGAATTGCAAAAAAATTCCTCAAATGGTGATACATATTCACCTCCACATTCACTCTTTTTCTTGAGATTATTCTCAACCTCACTTTTGTACAATTTAAACTTGTACATCTTTACTTTTAAGTAAATTAACATAACAAAGTTTAATGCAATCGTCAATAAAAGTGATAAAGTAATTATATCACCATTATATGGATTCGACTTCATATCACACACATGTGTGTGAATTAATCCAAGGGGTTTAGTTGTCCTTTCAACAAACTTGAATGATTGGTGTGTTAACTTTGACTCAACACAAGTGTTGCATCCATATTTTGACTTATATGAAAGAAATATATGTGTTCAAGTTTGATTAATCTTCTTAATGTGTCAATATTAACTTGTCCAAATCTGGCATGTCACACGTTAGAAATATAAGCAAGGAAGAGTTATCCAGCTTATTGATATTAGGCTCATTAACCAATATATGGAATTTAAAAATTCCACCATCCTCATAGGCCTTGCCTATAAACATACTTTTATAGGTTAGTACAAACTTATTGGTCTCAAACAACAAACAAAATCCATGTTTATTCAAAAACCATCCAAACACTAAGCTCTTTTATGGAACATACAACACATCATTAAGTGTTAGCACTTTTCTATGTTATACCATTTTTGGAATGTTTTAAACACCAAATTTAAGTGTTTTCTTTACAATCACAATTTCAAGAATAAATTTTTACCTCAACTTGGACAACCTTATAATTCTTGAGTCACTCCCTCTTTGAGCACACATGTCGTGTAGCACCCATAAGAATCCATCACTCAATGGAGTTAGCATTCATAGAGTTTACTTCGGAAATCGTTCCACTTTGGATAGTGACATTTATGAAATCATTTATACCCTAAATATAAATGTTTAGAATTCTGATTTCCAAAAATATGTTTTCCTCATGCTTTGACAAAACTTAACATAATTAAAAATCTATATTTGAACGAATATGAAACTTGATTTCTGATGTAGAAATTCTAAAATTTGATTTCTCATGTAGAAAACTGATGCATAAATTATGATATCAGAAAATCTGATGTTTTCTTTATAAAAAACTATTTAAAATGTGATGTTTTTAAGTAAAGCCAAGTTGTTTTCATATTTACAATGCTGTTTTACATAAAATTGAAGTCGTTTTTTACAAGACACAACCTTTTTGCTTTTCACAAAAAATGCAGTCTGTTCAAGACTGATTTAGCCCTATTTAACTTGTCGAAAATGAAATCTAAGTTCATAATCTAGTAGTCCCGTCTCTTAGCTTTTCAGGGACTAATTTCACAATTTCATACAATTTTTCTACAATTTATTATGAATTTTACAAAACTGTGTATCATACCTGTTAAAATCTCACCAGTCAGTGAAAATTGTAATTTTCACCCTAGTTAGATTTGTTTACAACTTTCAGTCAAAATGAATGAAACGAAGTAGACTCATATACTAAGGTTTGAGAATTGGTTTCAACCAATAATAAGCATCCATGATTAAGTTATGAATTTTCAAATTTTGGGATAGATTAGAGAATTTCACAGCAGCATGTAAAAGTGTTTTTGAGTTAAGCTAGCTTCTTAACCCATTAGGTACTTAATAAAATCAGTACCAAAGCTGGAAAATTAGATTAAAAATACATGTCTTAATGACTTAATAACCAAAGGTGCTTCAAAATCACAAAACAATCCTTTTTTTATTATGAAAATCGTACAATATCAAAAAAAAAAAAAAAATACAAGTAAAATTATTTCTAATTTGTAGTTTGTTTCGTACAAACGAATTTGTTTTAAGATTGTAGGAATAATATTCCGGTAATGTACGAGAACAAAAAAGAAAATAGAAAAACTGAGACATGTGTTTAACACATTGTTCTTAAAACACATTCGCCCGCTACCGCGTGTTTGTTTCCCAAGATACAACGGTTTGAAGTGATTCTTCTAGACCACCCCAATATAGCTAGAAAAAAAAGAAAAGAAGAAGATGATGTGGTGAAGAAAAGAGTTTTCTTTCATTCTTTTGGTTTCTTCAAATGGTTGTAGAGTAGTGGTATTTATACTACATATTCTATAACATCCCAATTAAACACATCCATTAATCACAAAATTAATGTGTGTTAATATGTAATTAAATTGTAATATTAATTACAATTTCAGTTATGAAAGAAAGAAATATTTGCAAGAAAGGTCCATGGACTTTTCTTTTTTCTTTCTCCCAACCATTAAACTCTTTTATTTACTTCTTCCAACACCCTTATTAATTTCTCATTCATATTAAATCTATTTTGGACGTGTTAAAAATGGGGAAAACCCAATGGTAAACACCAATTTGCCAACAATTCATTTTCAAAAACATTTATTCGTACTATTAAGTGCAAATCGTGATTCATTCTTGTCCAGTTTTGTTGATATCAAGCAAAATCAATAAAAATAATCCCTATTTATTGATGTCACGTCATTTAGTGATCACTAACCATTAGAACTTCATCAATAGAACATTCATCAATATCAAACAATAGATACCAATCGAAAGTTCATCAACATAACCATATACTTGAAGAATTTTTAAACATTTTTGAGGTTTGAAAAACTTCGTTTTCATACATTTTTTCACAAATTTTGATCTAAACCTACTGACTATTGATCGATTTTGATAGGATTTGATTTGTGTTGTAATTATTGGCTTCAATTGTTAATTTTGCACCAAAGTAATGTAAGTTAATTTATTTACACACAAACTGTTCGATAAAATGAATACACTAAATATATCACGTAATATTCATAAGTGAATATTCATTTTACAAGAGAATCAATGTAAGTCTTTTAAAAACACAGAGCAAATATATAATCTCATATGTGAATAAAATATAAAAATTATATTCACATGTGAATATATGTAATATTCACAAATTAATACAGGTAATATTCATAAATAATAATATATTTTCTTAGAAAATAAAAAAAATAAAATGAAAATATGTCGTTTTGACGTCTTAAGTAAGTTTGTAACTCATATATGAATAATATATAAGAATTGTATCCACATGTGAATATATGTAATATTCACAAATGAATATTGTAATAATCAAATGTGAATATATATATATATATATATATATATATATATATATATATATATATATATATATATATATATATATATATATAATTCACAAATAATAAAACTATCAATAAAACAAAAAAGTACAAAATATATAAAATTAAAGATAAAAGTATTTGATAAAATTATATATTTATTCACATACAACTAATCTTTTTATGGTTAATCAAGTAATCATATAAGCATATTTTTTTAAATTAATGTTATGTTCATTTGTGAATAAACGACAATTTTTTTTAGGAAAATTATAAAAACGAAAAGTAACATTTTGAGGTCCTGAACAGTCTCAAATTACCGAAAACACCGTACGTCACTACGTCACTACGAAGCGGTGAGTTTTGTAAATCACATCATTTTACATCAAATGTGTGAATTTTGTCCAATTATGAGACTAAAATTCATTGCAAGAATTTTTTTTATAATCTCACTAAATTTTTATTCCTCCTAGTGATAACATCATCATAACAAAGTTATTTTATTCATAAATGAGTAAAATTTAGAAATCATTACGACATATTTATGAAATCTCACTAGTAAAAACATCATTATAATCTGTTATATTTATTCATGTGAATAAACTATACATGTTGATTTATTTATGAAATCTCACTAGTAAAAACATCATTATAATCTGTTATATTTATAATCTCACTAGTAAAAACATCATTATAATCTGTTATATTTATTCATGTGAATAAACTATACATGTTGATTTATTTCTTTTGTGAATACAATCTTTATATATATAAATAAATAATGCACTATAAGAATTGGTTTGTGAATAAATTTGTTATAGATTGTAACAAGATTATTTTATATGTAAATTCAACATCACACTAAGATAAACAACATTGTATTGGTTAATAAATATCATTCAAATTTAAATTTAACACGATCAAAATGAAGAATATAGTAAATTATATAACATTTTACACATGAATATAAAAATATATTGTCTTCATCAATGATATCCTCTCATTTACGCCACCCAATCGTCAACTATTGGAATATAAACCAAGCATTGATTGAAATGTTATTCATTTATTGAGTTAAAACCAAGGTTCTAAATAACGTAAGGCGTGACTTGGCGGCAATGTCAAGCCTCAAGCTTTTTCGAGCCTTGACGAGTCACATCGCTTGTAAGGCGTGACTTAAGGCGGTAATTTTCTATATAATTAATATTTTGATATGTATTTTCAACTATTATGCATCTTTATACACATATATGAGTTAAAGCGGCGTTTTGGCAAAGCTTGGCGGCAGATGCAAGCCTTGGAGTCGTGGCGCGCCATGGCGGAGCCATGGTGAGCTTTTTAGAACCTTGGTTAAAACCATTCCTAACAAACATGTGAATACACATAAAAAAATATTAATAAAAATATATTACTAGTTCATAATAATAGCGAATTTATCCCATTCTAATTATCACATGGTATATTCACACATGGATGTATAATCAAATGTGAATATTTTACGATACATGTTTTTTATATTGTATTTTGACATGTGATATTACATGGTATATTCACATATGAATATTATATGGTAGCTAGATTTACATGTGAATATTATATTATATATTTACTTGTGAATATTATAGTCACATTTGAATATTGAATGGCATATTCATTCATGAATATTACATAATATATTCACATATAAATATTGTATTCTATATTCACTTGTGAATATGACATAGTATATTCATATTTAAATATTCGACAATACATTCACTTGTGAATATTACATAGTATATTCACTTGTGAATATTATATGGTATCTTCATATGTGAACATTACATAGTATATTCACTTGTGAATATTAAGTGGTATATTTATATGTGAATATTACGCAGTGTATTCACATATGAATATTACAAGGTGTATATATATATATATATATATATATATATATATATATATATATATATATATATATATATTATTCACATATAAATAACATGCAGACTTGCATATTTGTTTTGTATTTAAATAATTATACACTGATTCAGATGTGAAAACATATTCATATGTGAATGTAACGTGATAAGTTAGTTTAGACATTTCATCAAATAGTTGGAACGTATACAACTTAGTCTTTTTAAAAATATTAAAAACATGATACTTGGACTATTTAAAACTTAAAAAATAATAAACTGATAGAGAATTATATGATTTTAAAAAAAATGATTTGATGTTTTTTTAACCTTAATTTCAAAGTTATGTTTGATGATCGATGTTGAATTGGATATGTTGTTGATTATCGATGATGTTGATACAATGATGCTGAGAGTATAATTAATCGCAGATGTTGGAGATATGCTCGTATTTAAGTAGAATTGAAGGTTGGATTGAAAGAACTAAAAATGATTTTTGGTTGTCTACTATTAAATTGCATTGATAAACATGTTATTGAAGAAGATCGGTGATTGGTCAATACCGGATGATGTTGATCGATGGTTTATTTGAAGAAATTTGGATGATTGCTGAAGGTTGGAGAAATTTGGATCATAAACGATTGATTAGATATGAATTTGAACTGTTATCTAACTATCAACAGTTATGTATCTGCTATTGAAGATTATTATACCATATTTACAAGTTTGCTACCGTTTCTTTTATGCATAGATTTTAATTAAATGATTGGCTGAAAATGATTTCGTCATTTTCAATTTTTTTTTCTCAATTGAACCAATCTAAAGCATCAAAATTTATAGTGATCAATTATTAATTAAGAAACCAATCTAAAGCATCAATATTTAAAGTGATCAATGACAAAATGAATGGTTGTAAACTTTTACAATAGACGCACATGCACCAGATTATAACAAAAACTCACTTTTTTTAGTTAAATTTATTTAGGCCATGTTTTTTATCGAAAAAAAAACTCGAATATACCGTTGTTCATGAATTTTCGTCATCTTTCCATAGAATTCTATATTAATATATAAATAATGAACTTTAACAAAAACACTTCATTTGCTTTGTTTTTTGAAAAGTTAAGGTCTATTTTTTATCGAAAAAAACTAATAAATATATCAAAACACATATTTTTTAGTACTCTTTAAACATAGATTCATATTGATATTAAAAAAAACAAAATATTTGTTCAAATTTCCATTGTGAATCTACTCAGATTCACAATTTGAATAATAGTAAGTCAGATTCACATTGTGAATTCTAAAAACTAAATTATATATAATTCATATTCACAGTGTGAATAAATCAATTTATTGATTTTAAAAAACTAATTTGCGAGTAATCAAAATGTTAAAATATTATAAAGCATCATGAAAATATATTTCGATTCATATGTAAATTTCACTTAATTTGTACATGATCAAGTAGTAGAAATAGTAAGTCATATTTATATTATGAATGCAAAAATTGAAATAATTACAGTTTAGATTCATAATATGAATCTGAAATGATCGACTTGTTTTAATCGATGTTGATGTTTATTAATATAGTATAAAAAATTAAGATTTTTGCTATAATTAGTTTTTTTAGATAAAAATAAAGTTTAATATTGAGAAAAAATAACAAAACTAAGTGAGCTTTTTTTCATAAAAAAAAAAATTGTTTTTATATATCAATATGGATCTCGATGGAAAAAGGACAAAAAATTTTGAACAACGATATATTCGGTTTCTTGGTTCGTTGTTGATAATGGTTTTTCATTTATTTATCCGTTAATCATTATGATTTCCAACGCTCAATATTAGTTTCTTGGTTCTATGTTGATAATGGTTTTCTATTAAAGCTCATTATATATATATATATATATATATATATATATATATATATATATATATATATATATATATAGAGAGAGAGAGAGAGAGAGAGAGAGAGAAGTTGGATCAAGTAGGAATTCAAAAATGGTAAGAACCGTGACAATTATTTTTGGTTTTAAGATTGAAAAAATAAATGGTCAGGATACGATTTATTTATCATCAAAATCTCGGAGATTATATAATATTTTTGTAAGTAATTGCGAGATTTTGATAATTTCTGGGGAAAGTTAATTGTTTGGAGGGTACAAGTGAAAAAAACAAAAAGATTAAAAGAAAATTAAAATTCGGCCACATGACCTCTCTAGGAGCTGACACGTGCACCTACCCCCAAGATGACAAGTGCCCAACCATTATAGGCTAGTGAGTTTTTTTTCCACCCATTTTGTTTTTCATCGATAACTTTTTTTTTCTTTGAAAAAAAAATCTGAAAATGCTAGAGTTCTTAAAGTTTAATTTGCTACAAAATGAGCACATAAATGAAATTTTGATTTTTTTAATTTTTATATTTATTTAAAAAATCTAAAAAATAAAATTTCTCTAATTATTATAAAATTAAAAAAAATACTTCTACTCACTATTTTAACGACTTTGTAAAACAATTTTTAAAAAATAAGATGTTTTAGTTACTAAACTTGATTTTAAAACATTAAAAGTTTTTAAAAAAACTATTGAATATAATATGATCCAAATAGAGATGATTCAAAATATTTATGATTTAAAAATATTACGATTCAATATGTTTATTATCCTTAACTTGTTATGATCAAAAACTATTTTGATTCAAATATTTAATGATCCTTAATTCATATATTTTATACGATTCAAAATTAAATTATTCAAAGCTTATATTGATCCAAATATTGAATTTAACAAAAACTTTATTTAATTCAATATTTTATGATCCAAATTAACATGTTCCAAATTAAAATGATCTAAAAATGTATAATGTATAATATCGTTATGATTCAAAATACTATGACTAAAAATTTTAAGATCTAAAAATAATATGATTAAAAAAAGCATGAATGAAAAATATTATGATTCTTAATATTCTTTTTATTTAAAATTTTATAATTGTTAAACATTAAAACTTAAACCGATATTTAGTTTAAAAAATCAAAAAAAAAAAAAACCACTACTATTTTCAAGTATGTAGTAAAGATACTAAAAAAATAAAAAAACCGAAAAAAAGAAAAAATTATTTAAAAAAAAACAAAAAAAGAAATAAAAAAAACCGAACATATAATTATTTTAGGAAAAAATTGAATTTTTATAACGAAAAATAAAAACAATAATAAAAAAACTAAAATAAATGAAAAAGAAAAGAAAAACTCATTTAAATGACGTTCTATGGACATACGTTGCACAACAATATTATATCGATTCCGTATTATGTTTCATGCACGTGCGCCGTATGTGTACGCTTCACGACCATGTGAAGGGGTTTGATGTTTAAGTCATCGACAAAATGATTGGTGGAGAATAATCATCGCGGTTTCTACTAATTTTTGGGTTCCTATCGGATCCGGATCCTCTCTCTCTCTCTCTCTCTCTCTCTCTATATATATATATATATATATATATATATATATATATATATATATATATATATATATATATATATATAGTCAAGATCAAATAAGAAGGAAATTTTTGGTAGGAAGGTAAGAAGTTTTTTTTTTTTTTTTTTTTTTTCTATATATTTTTTTCGCAAACAAACAAAATGAATCATTAGATGATTCATTTGTAAGATGATTCACAAGAAAAAATTCTCAAAAAAAATCTCGATGATTCATTTATATAATGATTTTGTGGTTATTCATTAAAATTATCATAAAAATGAATTTTTTCTTAATTTACTTAAAAATGAATAATAAAAATGTTTTTTTAGGAAATTTTTTTTGTGAATCATCTTACAAATGAATCATCTAATGATTCATTTATTTTGTTCATAAAAAATATGTAGAAAAAAAATCTTCTTACCTTCTTACCAAGAAAAATTTCTTACCGGATCTATATATATATATATATATATATATATATATATATATATATATATATATATATATATATATATATATATATATATATATATATGTATAGGATTAGGTTCAATGCAACATAATTGAAAATTTTCGAATTTCTTTTTTCTAATATTATTTTCAGAATTTATATTTTCCAAAAAAAAAAAATACCATAAAAGGTACATTTTTTCACATAGTCTAGTAGAATATTCTAACATTCTAAAAATCACTTTAGAATATGTACAGTGTAATATTCTATTAGAATATTTCATGTAATTTTCAAAAAAACGGTAGTTTTATTTATTTATTTATTTTTTAATTTTTTTTAGGTAATTAAAGTTCTGAAAATAATAATTAAAAAAGAATTTTTTTTATTTTTCCTTTTAATTTGCATTTTAAAATTACTTTTAGATTTTGTCTCACGGTCTCACAAAATTAGCATGGTCTCAAATGAACCAGAACCTAAAATCATCTATATATATATATATATATATATATATATATATATATATATATATATATATATATATATATATATATATATATATATATATATACAAAAAGCTTTTTTGCTTGAGGCGAGATCGTGTTCTACACGCATCGGTGTTTTTTGGGGTGTATGGAATTCTCCGCCCCCTTCTTGTGCGTGTAGAATAGGAGATTTCAGAAAAAAAAGAGGACAAGCTTCTTCCAGGTGAGTTATCTCTGTTTCATTTTGAAGAAGACATGTTTCTTGAAGGAGGACACCTGGTTTCTTTTTTCCTCTTTCCCAATGCATAATAGTCGGATTGTTCCACCACTCTCTTCCTTTTCCCCCAATGTCTTCTCCCTCTTCCCTCATTTGATTCGATGATTCTCCATTCTCGCTTCCATTTTCTGTCTCAGCCCGTAAACCTAAAATCATCTAAAACCCCTCCTCCGTTCTTCACTGTCAATCAAACCATGGTTGTCAAGTAATCTCTTTTTCTAGCATTCTCTATCTATTTGATTTTGTGTTCTCATCACTTTTTCTTTTTCTTTTTTCTTTTTGGAATCTGCAGGGTTGCGTTGTTGGCAGAACTTCGAGGTTTTAGCATCAGTGGAGGTTCTGCATGCCCTCACCTTCTACACTAGTGATTTCTTTTCTCCAAGCCCTTAACATATATATAAAACCCCCTTTTATCTCCTTCCGCCAAAATCAAATCTACAGAGTTTGTTTCACGCCACGTATCCTATCTTCATAACGACGTAATCTCCTGCAATAGGTGTTTTTAGCTTCTCATTCTCCACAAAAATAACCCCAACGATTCAGCGATTCCCTTTCCCCATTAAGTGCAACTCCAAATTCCTCCTCAAACAATCGACCAAGAGATGCGTCTGTTACCGCCACTGCCTTCTTCCACCAAACACAATTCTTGGGGTCATTTGATTTTTCATTATTCGCCTTCCCAATACACCGCCATAGATGTCCTATGCTGTGATTCTCCATGTAAGTTTGTGACAATACCTGCTTCTATCTTTTTATTGATGGGTTTTATCTTTTTATCGATGGATTTTCTTTTCTGTTGGTGTGCCAAAAATTGAATAGAACACTTTTCTTGATTCTCAGGTATTCATCCATCCATTTGAAAAGTAAAAATTCATAGATATCCCAACTTTTTTTTTTTCTAAAACATCAATTTTTAAAACATCCCTGCTTATTTCCATCTTTTTTTTTTTTGGATGAATTAGGTTATCTAATTGATTCATGGATGGAGTTTTTATTTCTCTTTTTGGATTGATTGATTTTGATTGAGTAAGTTTTTTTTTCAGATTATGACTAATGGACGTGTGTAATCAGAATTTGGAACCATAGGTTAGTTTAAGGACGATATATTCTTTATGGATGTATACATATACATTAGGAAGATGTGGAATATGGTATGCTAAAGAAGAATTTGATTATGCTCATAACCTATTTGATGAAATGCCCAAGAGGAGTTTCATTTTTAGAAATTTCATGGTCAGTAGGGTCGGATTCCCTGTTGATCAATCTTATGTTTACATGTTTTTTTATGAAAACATTTACACATACACATCTATGATAAGAATCATGTATATATGTTATCCCTAAAAAACTCAAGTACGTTACACTTTATTCCTAATTTGACTATTTATTTATGTCCTATTTAAGTTTATTTATCGTACGAAAAAATTTATTATGTAAAAACAATGCTAAAGTAACATGAATGACTTGTTGGCAGTTTCAGGGTTTGTTTAGGGTGCTTAAGAGCTTATTTTTGGCTCAAGCACTGAAATTGGAATCATCTTATATGTTTTGCTTACAATCATTAAAGAGGGTTATCATAAAGACATAATTGTCAAATCTCTAATTGTTGATAATAAACATTAAACATCAATTGAGGGCTTGGAAATACTTTACTTGATGGACATTCAACGTGTCAAGCAAGAAGCAAATTCATCAAATCTCCAAAAGAAGATTTCAGATTATATGTTTAATTCTATATATTTTTAAGTTTTCTTTTTACAAGTGTTTTAACTCCAATCTTAGTTGCATGTATATCATATGTAAGAAAGCATTCATTTAGCCTAATCTACAAATGAGAGGATCATGAAAAATAATTGAGATCTGATGAAAATTTTTGGGTTTCGGGTAGAACGGGTATTTCCTTAAGAAAATAATACCCGATACCCGACCTATATTGTAATTCGGATTTTCGGGTTTTGGGTATTCGGGTTTGAGGTCGGGTCGGGTAATTATCGTGTATACCCGAAAATTTCTTAAATGACACTTATTGATATATTTTAGTTTACATGCTGGTTGGTTTAATAAATAAGGTTTAATAAAGAATTAGATAGGAAAATACTTCATACAATTAACAAGTACATCTATAATAACAATACAAATCATTATAATATGTTATGTACTTTTTTAATTCCATTACGTGCGATAGAGAGAAATTAAGAATTATGATGACGGTTTAGGACTTCGGCTTCAGCGTCGTATTCCCTTTGCAAATTTGCGTCGAGTGTCGAGCCGTCATTCATAAGAAGGAAACAAAGAGTTTTTTTTTTTTATTTTTTTTATTTGAAGTGTGCGTATGTGATTGCATTGTATATTTGGTATTATTTAAAAAACGAATTCGAGTATTCGGGTATACCCGAAAATAAATATACATACCTAAAACCCGACCTATATTATTATCGGGTTAACCTATTACCCGAATTTTCATACCCGTTACCCGTTCTACCCGACCCATTCTACCCGAATTCGGAACAGATCGGGTGGGTAGAAGGGGTTTCGGGTTTTTTCGACAAGCCTAGCACCGATGTATGATGCACTATATACATAATCTTTTGATGGCATGTTTTGTCGATATATATATATATATATATATATATATATATATATATATATATATATATATATATATATATATATATATATATATATATATATATATATATATATATATATATATATATTAAAATTTTAGTTACTTTGATATGATATATTATATATTTTGTTAACATAATCTATTCTTGTGAATAACGTCTTTGATATTAGGAATCTTTTTCTTTTGAACGTCTATATTTTATTAAAACATAACAATAAGCTAGTAAAGAATTGTAAAGACATTAAAATTGAAGTTTGATCTTTAATCCATATAAGCAAATTAATTTTACATTTACATTTGCAGTATCTATAAAAAAACCAAAGAAAACCATGATAAACTTTTGTCAAAGAAAACGTCATTCCAAGCGGGTTGAAGTACTCTGTCGTTCCATTAACACGTAAGTATCTTTGCATGGTATTTTGTAGAGGTTTATTAAACTTTGAGTACATTATAAGAGTCGTAATATGGTGTTATTAAGAACTCAATGATAAGTTTAACTTGTGAATTTAATAGGGAAATTCTTTATCAAATCGGCAAGGGTTATGAACCCGAGTTTGTCGAGATTATGGTTTTGGCTAACAACTTATGGTGTTAAGTCATCTAGAAATTATATATAGGAACTTGACTAGCGTAGTAACAAATGCTTGCCGAATTTAGTTAGTGGTCAAATAATTGATCATTTTGGTTGATATATGGTGAGATTAGACAAGTTTTAATGAACTTGATATATTATCCATATAGGTGTAGAGAAGTGATGAATTAGAAAGCAATACAGAGCCAGAGACCAGAATAATAGTTAGTCATCACTAACTAACCATGTGGGTAACAACACTTCTCTTTTAGATAAATGTTATCTAGATGTATGTTTATTATTGTATTGCCTTAATTTCATGATATATACAATGTTATGATTATTGAGAAATATTATGATTATTGGGAAATGTTATGATTATAGGGAAATGATATGTTATGGGCTTAGAACCTATAGGTTGTGTATTATTAAGAGTTATGGTGAACTGGTATGGTTAATGGTATAGTAGGTTGTTGTTATGTGGAACAATGAACTGACTTAGCTTCATTATAAATGAGTGACGTGCATAAATATACCTATCAGCCTTAAATGTATAACCTAACAAACTTTTACTAACTATGCACTTATAGACAGTGTACCTAGTCGGATTATAGAATAGCTCAGGTAAGTCAGGTATGGAATATAGGGAACGGTATTAAATTAAATAAAATAACTACTTCTAATTAAACTAAGAAACAAACTATGATTAGGGTTTTTACGGATTTTACAAGATCAAAAGAACTTAAACTATTATCAACTAACAAGAAAAGAAACATTAATTAACTTCAAGAAATAAAGAGTACTTCTACTTAGATCTGATTTCACCTTCTCCTATGGTTGATTTCTAGTGGATGGATTATATTGATTACCAATTTATTAACTAGCTGTTATGATCAAATATCTAGACTTACCAGTTTATGAATTACTATGAAAAACAATGCACGTGTTAAACACCAAATTGCTAATGAGCACAAATTGAACTATGAATGATAATAGTTACTTTCAAATGATCAAGTTAAGCAACCAAGCACAAGTTAAGATTACTTATGCTCTCCAACATATTTAAAGTTACTAGCTTTAATTACTTAATCTAAGATGTGATTAATCCTAGCTCTAATTATTTAATGATCATAAACAATTAATAGACAAATTCATGCAATCAGAATGATCAATTGTCACATAGAATATGATTTATAAGCAATATAAACTAGAACTAAAACATGTTAGGGTTTAATTATCAAACACAAGTAAAATCACTAATAATCATCCAAAATTTGAAATCAACACATGTAGTTTCATCTTCATCAAACAGTAGTAAAAGGGTTCTAGCCTCTCATTGTTGTAGAAAACACACCAAATCCACATAAAAAGCTAGACATAGTAATGATTAGCAAATCAAAAGGATCTATGCATAAATCTTCTTTAATCATTGAGCTTCACTTGATTCTCGATCTTTCCTTGAGTTTCCAAGGGTTTTTAGTCGTAATTCTCCTCACTAAACCGATTGCATTCCTCTAGATTCGACCTAATGTTTGGGATTTTATAGTTGCCAAAATTTGATCACCATGTCGTGATTAACCACCACCACGACTTGGTCCTCGAGTGTATTGTATTCTGCAAGTCAGATTTGATGGTCGAGAATCTTCTTTTCACCGCGTCATGTTAGAGATTATCGTGACGTGGTCTTCTATATTTAAATCTTTTATTTCTTCATTCTTGCTTTAGCTCATCCATTCTTGCTTCCAGCTTCTTGTTTCCTTCCTTTTTGTCCTAAGCATGTCTTTGCAGCTACAAAATATATTTCAAACATAATAAGGATCTTTTGTCCCATTTTAAGCATAATTATAGCTAAAAGTATTAGAAATATGCATGAATTATATGACTAAATATGCACATATCAAAAACTTATGTTATATAGATTAAATGATTAATATAATTGTTTTGGATGTGAGAAAGGAATGTTGGAATAGCCATTATGGCTATGAGTAATGAATATTTTATATAATGGTGTATTATTGTGTTATGTACACATATGGTTTGGTTGAAGACCATTGAACTATATGAAATGAGTTTCCCCACTATAATGTACATGTCATTGTATGTTTATATATGGTAGGATGTTTGTGTATCGTTACTATAAAAATATGTGTTACACTAGAGTAGTCATGTTTTGTTTGTTGTAAGGTAGTTTGATGAGGTTGTATGCCTCGAATGGGATTATGGCAAGAACAATATTATACCATGAGTCTATAGGTCCTACAGAGATGGTAGTTCGGGTGACTGTAATACCATCATTTGAGGTATACAAGTCAATAACAAATTTGTGAGGACAAGGATTTGCATGAACGAGGTTTGAAAACTCAAACCTTGAATTAAATAATGACACTGGTTGCTAATGATCTTAAGTCTAGTTAAGTATTGATAAACCAGTCAAGCCTTGAAGAATATAACTCAATAAAGAGTTCAAATAAAGTAAGTAAAGTAAAGTATAAAGAATAAGAAGAATATTAGAGAGAAATGATTGACTAAATAATTCTTGATTTGATTAAAGTGATGTGGTCTTAAGTTGCTACTTGTTGCTTTTCATGCTCTATTGTTTACAAAGGTTGACACTCCTTTTATAGCCAATGATTTACTAAAAAGAAATATAGATAAAGTACATATGGACTGAAGATAAATAGCCTGACACAGCTGTTGCTGTTGATCTTGTCAGTTGTACGGCACTAAGTTATAAATAGTAAACAACAAAGAAGTACTTTCATTTATGACAGACTAAACTTTGGAAGAAACATAATATCAGAAATCTATTCATTTCGGAAACTACTACATCTAAAAATTAACACCACTTTGGAAATGGACATAAGATCAGATTGACTAAGGGACAATTTTCATGTATTAACAATCTCGCCTTAAGTGGCCTTATCAATCCTTAGCCATCCTACTTTGATTCTTCAAAGGTAAGGAGGTAGGCCTTTTGCCTCCAACTTTGGAATTCAATCTATCATTTGAGTTGATTAACAAACTCCTTCTTGATTTCTTCTGAAGCATTGGACTAGTCCGTTTTAGAGATGAATCTCAAAAGAATAATGGTAGGAATGATATGCTTGTCTCTAACTCAGAAAAACTCCTTGCACAAGATTTTCTTCAAGTAAACCAACCCGAGCTTAGGATCTCTAATATGGACTTCATCTAGGAGATCAATTCCTTCAAGATTAGTACTGGAAGGAGAAATATTTTTTTTTAGTTTTGAACAGGTGAGAGAACTCCACATTAGATCTTTCAAACTAAGCAATGTAGTCTTTCAAGTAATTGAGAGATGAGTTGTATGTTCCTATGCTGAAATTAGAGGTTTGGTGGTCTTTCAGGTGTGATGAAATAAAAAGAATGTCATTGGATTTATGGAAGGGAAATCAACATCCGAGACCTTGATTTTTCCTTGTGTGTTCCAGAAGATATAGTAGTAGTATAGAATGTAGTCGAGATCAAATTTTCTGAGAATCTTTATTCCGATACCAATGAGCTTGGTGATTATGTATTGGGACCATGTTTTATCTTGAGGAACAATGTTGGTGGAATACAATGTGCTTAGTCTTTCTCTCTCAGTTCGGACGAGAGTTTCTTTATCGTTAGAGTGGTGAAGAGGGGAAAACTTGACATAGAACTTGACATGTGGAGAGAAGGGAAGATCTAGTTGCTTGAAGTCGTTTGTTGGAAGAGTATAGCTTTAGAAAGGAACAAAGTGATCATTATAGATCATTCATTAAGGATAGTAAGGAGAGATGCATGAGAAAGGATTCTGATTGTTCATCAGATCTTGAATTCTAAGCTCTCTTCCATTCTTCCATCAATTTCCTCTAAAGACCAACCTTTTTTTTTCTTTTTTCTTTTTTACTGAATTTACTGGGTTGATTCTTCCAAAAAGGATTCCCTTACCTTTGTCTTGTATAGGGGCGTTTGGAATTGTAGTGTCGAAAATAATTTGTTGTCCCACTGGATTGATGATAGCTTCCGAAAATGGAGGATATAGAGGTTGATCAGGAAGTTCATCGCTTTTCTTTATTGGAGAGACTTTATAAATAGGCTCAATTATCAGAGTAGGAATGCGAGGAGGCGTTGACTGAGTAGCTCGGAATGCATCAGTAGTCAACTTCGTTTTAACTTTTCCATTTCTTTGCTATGTTTGAACGCGTCAGCAAGATTTGATGGCCAAGCAACAGAGGACCATTTTTTCTTCTCCTCTTAAGAAATGATTCTTTCAAAAGAGCGTTGCTTTCTTTCGGATAGTAAGGAAAGCACTGATTTCACCATTTCCTTGTCATCATCATTTTCTCTTTCTATTCCTTCATCTATTCCACTTTATCTCTTTTCATCAGTCGCCATAAGTTCATCTTCATCTGTTAACTCATCTTAGAGTCGAAATTCAGAGATTTTTCTCCAGCCAGTCAATATTTCTCCCCCTCTTGCATTGGAAGACCCTGATTTTGATGCAAGAAATGCATTAGACTTTAAATCACCAATATTTTCAAGCACCTATTGGAAGCTCATATTGATTTTCTTGGAGAGCTTGCCATATGCATCAGCAGTTGGAGCCTAAGCCTTGAGAGTTTCAATAGTTTCTTCCATGATCAGAAGGACTTCGTCAAACTTGTAATTTGGAATGTCCACAAAGTGTTGAGCTGACCGAATGACCTTGATCATAACCTTTTGCATTATCTTTTTCATTCCATCTTTCTGTCAGATGTCCTTCTCCAATCTTTGAATTTGTTTTTCATGACATACATGATTCTGCTTGATGATTTCATTAGTAGCATAGATCATATCGTCACGAGTCTTGAGCATTCTAGAAGTGGCTGAGATGTGGTGGTCAAGGTTTTCTTTGTATCTTTGCTCAAATTCTTCTGCTTCAACCGAAGTGAGGTTAGTCAATCCAGTTGATTTGTTTTGTTAGGTTTCGAGGGAGCAGCAGGCTTGATCTCAGAAAGAGATTTGATCACCAAATCTATTTTTGAGTTGAGTTCTCCAACTTTGGAATTGACATTGTTAATCTTGGAATCGACTTCATCAACTTTGTCTTGTAGTTCCAAAAGAGCAAATGGATCAGCAGTATGTTTATCAGAGGATCATGTGTCCAAGCTAGATCCTCCAGACTTCTCATCTTTATCATATTCATCTCTAATACCTTGATTATATTGAGTTTTATTACCGTGATCACCACCCTTATCCTTAATAGTCATGTCGTCCGAGGACTAGGATACTCTGAAGTCAACTCGAACTTTGAAGGATGATAGTTTCAGAAAAGGAATGCAGTTTGTGAGGGAAGAGCAACACTAATGTAGAATCATCTTCAAACATAAACGCAACTTCATCTTCAACAATGGGAAAGTTCCGCGGACGTTATTCCGGTATGAAAGTGGAATCGGTTACATCTCCGCCTGGTCTTTTCATCTGCATTGGTCGATGGATCATCCATGTTACTAGGAACATCATTGATTTGTGGTTTGGTTGATGTAGGCAGAAGATTGTCGACTTTGGAATTAGTGGAACGCATCATTATAAGCTTGCTGCAAAGTGATCGATATCTCATTTCGACAATTACAAACTTAATTTAATCTCTTGTCATATTCGGACGCCTGATTTGAGCCATGGAAAGTATTTCATTCCAATAATTAGAAGTAACACCTTAGTTCCCTTTATCTGTCGTGGATATTGGTTCAGTTAAGGCTTTTGAGGTCAGAGGGACAACTCCCCGTTCGGAAAGCTTGGAACCAGTAGCATGGGAAACATATTGTTCTTGTGTAGAAGAAGAAGGAGGATTGAAAGTGACTCGGGAGTGTGTCCCAGGGGGCACCAAGGGACTATGTTTAATACCGACACCATCCTTTTGAGTGGATGGGGAAGATTTTGTGCAAACTCCCCAAATGTGTGCCTACGTTTTTGAAAGTTTGATGGGTACATCAGAAGAGTGGGTAGGTGGAGACCCAGAGTCAGGTTCGAAATTTATTTGTGAATCCTATTGAGAGAATTCACCGGTCTTGGCTCTCTTTTTGGCTTTGGATTTTAAGGGTGATTCTTTCCTTTTCTTGGAAGTCTTTTTCTGTCTGAATCCTGAAGTGGCATATCTATTCACTTCCAAGGGCTGCTCATCTAAGACTGAGGTAGGATTTCGGGGGCCAACTAAAACCGAGGTCTCAAGATGGAATTTCTTGTGAAGTGATTCGAAAGTAATAACATCTAGCATATGACGGGGAAGACGTTGATCATGTCCAAAAGATGATCGATTTGTTAATATATTAGATTTAATAGCTTTAAATGTGAAATATACATCAAGGATGTCTAAAGCAAGTGGAATGGATTCTTGACATTTGGAATATATCTGTTGGAAATTCAAAGCCTAGAATCTTGGACTTGACATTTCATTAGCCTTCCTTTGATCATCAAACTTCATGAAGTCCCGCCATAAGACTTCTGGTAGATCTACAACGCTTGATCGGTTGGTTAAGATGTTGTAAACCACATATAACCAGTTCTTGCTCATCAAATCAGTGCCACCATGTTTTTCCAAAAAACCTATTAAAATTATATGCATCAGTATCATACAGATGCCAGGAAACAACTGATTTCTTGAATTCCTTAGTCTTGAATTCGACCTTGTAACCTATCAGTACAAGAAACTTTTGGATTTCTTTAGAAAAAGGTTCAACAACTTTGAATCCTTCTGGGTTTGGAGAAATCTCAATTGCTCTCAGAAATATTTCCTTATGAACTGTAACAATGTGATCATTAGTTATCTTTCATTCAAGGACGCATTGGTCGATTTTCACTCGTTCAAACACTTTGAAAAGAAGACAGAGAGGGAAATTAGGGCTGGGAATTTTGGTAAGTGGAATAGCGATGGGATAGAGAGAGATGAATTTTACCATGGTACAAACATATTCATCGTAATACATGGGGTCAAGTGAGAGAATTTGAATGGTTTCTCTCAAGATTCATTCAGTAGAGGAAGAGGAAGTAGATCCTTTAGACGATTTCTTCTTGGTGGAGGTTTTGGAAACTGTAGATTCCATTGTTGAATGCACAAAGAACACAAAGAACAGAGTACAAAGAAAATTCCAAGGAAGAAGATAGATAAAGATCATAAAGAGGGAACAATAGGATTCAAAATCCTTTGATAAGTAGGTTGTTTTGAGTCGGGTCAAAGAGTGAAATGATGACACTTGACTCTCAAATGGGTAGCTTTAAATGCATAGGTATAAAAAACCTTCCTTTATGACAATTAATCCCATAATACAAGACGTGTGTTTGATTAAAATGGGAAACTGTTGATTCATATTCAGAAAAAACTCAGTGATTTATTGGAATGTGTGCCAAATCATGTTTATTGGGACTAAAGGATAATAATTTTTGGGTAAATATTTTTTTTGTTTTTGGAAAACATAGTTAATGATAACCTTAAAATCATATTTATTGCTCATTACAGAAATATCTCATTACAAAGGAATTCCAAAATGAAATGAAATAAGATGCTTCTGAAAATTAGAAAATTAATCACTAATGTTTGATATTGATCCAAGAAGTGGCACAACTTCAAGAAACAAGAGTTACATAGATAATCTTAGTCAAACATTTGAAAGAGATTTAAGAGATTCTGAGAGCTAAATTATTAGATCTCTAAAAGAGATGAAATGAAATCACATTACCAATTCGTATTTGAATTCCAAAAAAAGAAGTCTTCCGATTGATTGCAAATCTCAGTATTATACAGAGATGAACAGTAATCTTCCAATCACCTGCGAAGATCGGTATCGATTGCAAATGAACAGAAATTCTCCAACAACTTCCAAAGGTCAGAAGAAATCAGAAGTGAACATTATCATTCTCATATCTTCCGAAAATTGGAACTAATCGTATGTGAAAAATGAAATTATGATAGCTTCCAAAAGTTGAACCTGATTATAAGTGAATAATAACATTCATATAACTTCTGAAGGGCAAAAATAATTGAAAGTGAAATGTAACATTTCGATATCTTCCAAAGACCATAACTAATCGGAAGTGAACAGTAACATTCTGATAGCAACTTCACAAGATAATGACCATCAACCCGAGAGCTTAATACTAAAAGAAAAATAAGGCTAAAAGACAAATAGTGATCGTATATTTTCCATGAAGAAACAATTTTGAAGTGAAAAATGTTTAACTCAAAATTATTTGAAATTCCAATGTCTCCATCAGAGAGTACACACTTCATTGAAAAACTGAGGATCAAGCAGCATCATTTCCATTTTGTTCAAAAAACCATTAAACTTAGTTTCATTTAATACCTTAGTAAAGATATCGACAATTACATCGTTAGATGGAACTAAATGAGATCAATGTTACCTTTTAAAACATGATCTTTAACCGAATATCAATGTGTTTGGTCATGGAGTGATGGATTGGAATATGAGAGATCGCGATAGCACTTTGAGAATCACTGTAGATCAAAATCTGCTGAAATCGGAAACCATAGTCTAGCAACTGAGATTTCGTCTATAGAACATGAGAAGTGTAGCTAGCAGCAACAATGTAATCCACTTCGGATGTTGAAAGTTCTATGCATTTATGTTCCTTGGATGACCCACTAACCAATCTTCCACATAGAAATTGATAACCACCAGATGTGCTCTTCCGATTAAGTTGAAGTGCACCATAATTAGAATTTAAATAAGCTTGCAACATGAAGCTTTAATTTACAGGGTACCAAATTTTGAGGCTCTTTGTTCCTTTAAGACATTAGAATATTTGTTTCACCACCAAAAGATGAGACATATTTGAATTAACCTGGAATCTAGCATAAAGGCATGCTAACAACACGATGTGGGGACAACTTATAGTGAGGTATAGTAGTGATCCAATCATTCCCCTATACTTATTCTGATCAACGGCTTCACTAGATGTGTTTGAGAAGATCCTGAATCTGAAACCCATCAGAACTTTTGCAGATGCACAAGTGTTCATTAAATACTTCTTCAGAAGTTCATAAATGTATCTCTCTTAGTGAATGAAGATTCCTTGATTTGTTTGTTGGACTTGCAATTTGATAAATAAGCTTATTTCATGATTCATGCTCATTTAGAATTGGCTAACCATCAACTTGGCAAACTCAACAACTATTGTTGGTTTAGTTGATCCAAAGATGATGTCATCGACATATATTTGAACTAACTTGAGATGCTTTCCATTTGATCTGCTGAATAAGTTTAGATCAAGAACTCCTCTTTGAAAACCATATCATTTCATAAAACAAGTAAGAGTCTCGTACCAGGCACGAGGAGCTTGCTTCGGGATGCACACAACTTTTTAGAGCTTGTGGTAGTAATTCAGATTGGATAAATTAAAAAATACAGGATGTTATTGAAGATAAATTTCACTATCAAGTTCAGCGTTAAGGAAGACACTTTCGACAACCATTTGGTAAACTTTGAATGCCTTGTGAGCATCATATGCAAGGAAGATTCGGATGGCTTTAAGACGAGCAACAAGTGCAAAAGTCTCATTGTAATCAAGACCTTTTATATATGTGAATTCTTTGGCCAACAATCTTTCTTTGTTTTCGATAAAGGCTCTTGCGTCGTCGATTTTTTTTTTCTGAAGACCCAAGAAGTTCCAAAAATTGGGTGATCTTGAAGAGGTGGGGCACGAGTCCACACTTGATTTCTGTCGAACTCTACTAATTCTTATTGCATGGTTGTAATCAAATTTGAATGTTCTACAGATGATTTGATGGATTTAAGTTCAACCATTGATATAAATGTCGAGAAGTAACACTCATTATGAATATTAGCAGCAGAGGGAGTTTGAACTTCAGTGTTCAGATTTTCGAAAACATGATTTGGAGGATGATCCTTTGTCCAGATATGAAATCTCAGAATTTCTCTTGCAACAGATGATCTAAAGTCAACAATAAGGTTGTGTTGCTACTCATGAATGGTTTTGAATTTGAGGATAATGCTCCCCCTGAACTTCTAAAATTGATATATCTGCATCACTAACGTCCAAAAAGTCAAAATAGTTGACATCATCTTCATTGTTGTTAAGAATTGGATCAATTTCGGAAAATTGATCTATTGCATCTTGAAAACATTCCACATTTGATTTGAGGGTTAGACTGTGTTGTTGCCCTTGAGGCATGGAAGGAAAGGTATTCTCCCCATCAACTCGAGATGGAAACACTTTAGAATAAAACGGAGGAAAATTTAGGGTTGGACCAGATATGTTTTGAGAAACAAGAGGATTTACCATAGAAGACGGTCTTGATCGAGTTTCCGAGTCAAGAAGTGTTTCTATTGGTTAGAATAAACTTTGAAAATTAACTTCATAGATAAATTGAGGATTTGGCGATTCAAGAGTTGTTTCTATAACATGAGTTGGTTTTGAGTTCTGAACAAAGATATCATCAAAAGTAATGTGAAATATTTCTTCAATTACACAGTTTTGACGATTTAGAGCCTGGTATGCTTTTGATTTGGTAGAGTATCCCAAAAAGATGAGTTCATCAGATTTCAGTTAAGACTTGGTGAGTTGATCTCGATTGTTTTTGATGAAACATTTGCATCCAAAGATACATAAGAATGAGATAGTCAAGTTTTAACTATTCATCGCTTCATATGGTGTCTTGTTGATTCGATGATTGATAATACTCCGATTTTGAGTAAAGAAGGTCATGGAGACTCCTTCTGCCAAAAGATAAATACGAAGATTTCCAAAGTTCAACATCAATCGAGCGGCTTCAACTAGCGTTTAGTTTCTTCTTTCAACGACACCATTTTTCTGTAGAGTATAAAGATCATAAAAGTTGTGTTTGATGCCTTTTCATTTAGAAAATTTTCAATTATGGCATTGGTGTACTTAGATCAGTTTTCTCTTCGAATTCTTTAGATGGGTTGTTTTTTTAGAACTCTAATCGCTTTTATGAAATTGATGAGCTTAGAAGCTGTTTCCGACTTCAATCTTAAAAAGAAAACCCAAATGAATTTCATGTAGTCGTCAACAATCACAAGAATGTATTTTGTGATGTAAACTGTCAATGAAAGACAAGCAACATAGATCGATATGAAGAAGTTCAAGTGGTTCAGAAATAGATTGACCCTTTTTGGATTGCTTCCCACATTCACAAGCAATGCAAAGATGATCATTTTCAAACTTGAGGAGTTGCAAACCTTCGACCATTTCACTAGAAACCTGATCATTCATATATCTGAAATTCAAGTGTGCAAGCCTCCGATGCCAAAGCCAACTGACATAACGAATAGCTTTAGTGAGAAGACACATTTAAGGCTTTTCGACAATCTTGTTGATATTCAGAGGATACATGTTTTTTTTATCTGATTTGATAAGACATTCTTTCCGATCTTCTGTAATGACACAATTATGCTTCTTAGAGAACTCAAACCTTCGATTTGTGTTAGCGAGTTGGGATAAACTAATTAGATTATGCTTGAGATCAGTCACATAATTCAAGTTGGAAACAGAGAAGTTGCCATTGGTAAGGATGCCAAAGCCTAAAATCTGAGAATTTGTATTATTTCCATGTGTAATGTAACTAGGCTTTGGAGTTAGCTTGAGATCACATAGAAAATCCTTCTGCCCAGTCATATGCATGGAACAAGCACTATAATTATACCACATTATATATTCTTCTAAAGCACAAAAATCCTGCAAAATCAATGAGTTTTGGAGCTTTTAGGATCTAACATAAACTTAGGGACTTTAGCATGGGATTTGGACTTGGCTTTAGATTTTTGAATGGCTGGTATATCGAAAAGCTATTTACGAGATTATTTTAGGAATATGTAGAATGTCAAGGTCTTTTTTGTGGTCCAAAAGTCATACTTAACTTTCGGTTGCTTAGAAATCACTTTCCTTGGAAGAACAGTTTTTCGATATGGTTCAGGAAGAAGGAAGAACTATGTTCCTTCATTTGACATGTCATTTCCTTTGACTTTTCGTTCAAATTTCGGATTTGAACCTTTTGATGGTTTCTTAACAACAGTGTTCCAAGTATCTTTTCCTTTATTCACTGATCTCATAGGTACATTGGATTTTTGAATTTTTAATTTTTTTTTGTTTAAACATTGTGCCATCTGACATAGCAATAAACACTTGAGAAGATAGTTTTCAAGGAGAGTCACTTTTCTTTGATGGCATCTCAATAGTAATAGATTTAACACAAATTTTTTAATGTGGTATCATGAGTATCCAAGTTAACAAGATTAGAGGGCCTCTTAAGAATTTTAACAGGCATGAACATATTGTGATTCCTAGTAGTTGGACTAACAACTTTCTAAGAAACTTTCTTATCGGATTTCTCAAGTGTGACATCCCCAAAATCTCGGGCAGAAAAGACCGATTTCATTTATGCTTTTTAAAATAATTTTCAGAGTAAATCCTTTTAATTTTAAAAGAGACGCGGAATTTGTTCCCAAAAACAAAACATGATAAAATAGATATTTATCAAAACATTTCATAAAGAAATATGATTTCATTTCATAATCAAAAGTCGGGATATCATGTTCCGATACAGATCATAAAGCATAAACAATAGCATTACAAGTCATTCAACAAATATATACATATACAGACTTGTAAACAAAACAACTTGATGTTCGCCCATCTTAAGCTCTTGCGCCACTTCCTGTAAAATAAATCAACTGAGTGGGTCAGGCTTGGGAGCCTGGTGAGCATATAGGGTTTTCAACCCACAATAATTATATTTAATTTCAACAATCAACAATAAACCCGATTACCCATTCCTGTTATCCTCACCTTACGTTCCTAAAAATAACGTCTATTATAAGGAACCTATTTCAGGATTTTTTTATCGGGACGGACATTACTGCAGAGGGGCTTCCTCAACAATAAGTGTCCTAAAGGCAACCATGTGGGAAATAAAGTACACCGGTGAACACGTCGTTCACAACACCTACAGGTAATGAGCCTGCTAGTGTTCCACAGGACAGTCTAGAATAGTCCGTGGTCGTCATCCATACTCTGCTGAATGACTAGAATAACACCAATAACACCGAGGCCTCTCATATGTTTATTACACACCAATTACCTACCCATGTTCTACCCAACATATTAGTAGATAAAAATATACATTTTTATACATTGTTTAAAAACCTGTATAACATGTTTTAATCAACACATATTCCACATAACAGATGAGACATACACACATAACACGTATTTCATAGAGAATACATCAGATCTATAAGATAGAAGAGAGTGAATATACACTCACACGTATAACAACCAAATATATAACTACACACTCACTTGATCAGAAGATGATCGGGCAGCACTACGGCTTGCAGAAGAGGTGTTTCTCCGTAGATATGGAAGATCTTCACAAAACCGGGCTCCTCGCGGGCAGCGTTTCGGCTCGGGAATAACGCTCTTCGGGATCCTCAGGGCTTCGGATCTTGCTTCAGGGCTCGGGAATATTACCGGGACTTCGAGGTATAAACAACATGCAAAACGAGGCAAAACTTAGAGAGAGGGAAGAGTTTGAACAAGAGAAAATGGCTGAATTCGAGTTCTATTTATAGGCTGCTGGGTCTGGGATTACGTGGGGCGTAATCTCAAATTACGCAGGGCGTACTTGCGTTACGCGGGGCGTACTTTGACGTCACTGCGTGCGTCGACTGGTGGCACTCGAGTATTGGTCAGACAAGTTGCATCCGACTGAGTACGCGGGGCGTACTCAAATTACGCGGGGCGTAATTGACTTGTCAAACTTCTAAATTGCGTAACTTTCGCATACGAGCTCCGTTTTCGACGTTCTTTATATCCACACGAAGGTTAAACCATACTCTACAACTTTCATTTAGACTCCGTCGGCTAATTTTGACTTTTATTTTTATTATTTATTTTTAGAAGGCCGGGACAGAAAAACTTCGTTATAAATTCATAACTTCTTCGTCTGACGTCCGTTCTCGCCTAACTTTTCATTGTTTCGCTACTAACAACAAGATCTTTGATTCTCATTTAGATTGTTTCGGCTAAAAACCGCTCGATCTCAAATCGAGTATTCGGGCTGCATACTGCTACGTCGAAACTTCAGAAAATCATAACTTCCTCATACGAAGTCAGATTTGGGCGTTCCTTTTATGCACGCTCTCGGTTTAACGAAATCTACGACTTTCGTTTAGATCGCTAAGGCTAAATATCGCTCTATCTTAAATTCATATTTTACGTCACTCGGCGTCGTGCCGGTTCCGTCGCGAAACTTCGACAGGTCATAACTTCTTCGTTAAAATCAAGAAAATAAACACATAAATCACATAATTCACATAATTCACAAATAATACATTTTTATTATTTCAAATTTAGTTACAAAGGTTAACCTAGACTATTACATTGCTAAAAATGGCAAGCCTAGAAACACAGGCGTTACAATTCTCTCCACCTTAGAATGATTCCGTCCCCGGAATCACACACCAGCAAACAAATACGGATAGCGACTCATCATGTCATTCTCCGTCTCCCAGGTGAGATTTGGCCCATTCGTGTGTTTCCATCGGACAAGCACTAACTCCACCATCTTACGTCGCAATTTCTTAGTCTTTCGGTCAACAATTGCCTCCGGTTCCTCAATCAACCTTTTGTTCTCATCGATCCTCAACTCTGAAAGTGGAATTATGTCGGGAACTTCTCCCGTGAACTTCCTCAAATAACACACATGGAAAGTGTTATGAATTCCATTCAGTTCTTCTGGTAGTTCGAGCTTGTAAGCTTGGTTCCCAATCCTCTGAAGAACTTTAAACGGTCCAATAAACCTTGGACTTAACTTTCCCCTTTTTCCAAATCTTATAAGTCCCTTCCACGGCGAGACTTTAAGCAAAACCGAATTTCCAACTTCAAAAGTCATCGGTCTTCGCTTTTTGTCAGCATAACTCTTTTGATGGTCCTGAGCTGCTAACATTCTCTCCCTAATTATTTTCAACTTTTCAGCAGTTTGATGGACTATCTCCGGCCCCATAAACTGCTTTTCCCCAGCCTCAAGCCAACAAGACGGCGTACGACACTTCTGTCCATACAAAGCTTGATAAGGTGCCATCTTTATGCTCGAGTGAAAACTATTATTATAGGAAAATTCTACCAAAGGTAAATGTTCATCCCAATTACCTAGGAATTCCAAGGTACACGCTCTTAACATATCTTCAAGTGTTTGTATTGTCCGTTCGCTCTGACCATCAGTCTGCGGATGGTAAGCTGTACTTAAACACAACTTGGTACCTAATTCCTCTTGTAGACTTTTCCAAAATCTTGAGGTGAAACAACTATCACGATCCGACACAATTGTTAGCGGAACATCGTGAAGTCTCACAATTTCCTTCACGTAAGAATTCTCAAGCTTTTCCATAGACCATTTCTCATTGGCTGCTATGAAATGCGCACTCTTAGTGAATCAATCGACGACCACCCAAATCATGTCGTGACCATTCTTTGTTCTGGGCAGTTTAGTGACAAAACCCATAGTAATGTCTTCCCACTTACCCATAGGCACAGGCAATGGTTCTAAACTCCCGTACGGTTTCTGATGTTGTGCCTTGACTCTTGCACAAGTCACACACTTGGCCACATACTTGGCAATGTCGAGCTTCATCGTCGGCCACCAATAATAGGGTTTCAGGTCCCTATACATTTTAGTGCTACCGGGATGAATTGAGTACATGGTCTTGTGAGCTTCTTCCATCAGAAGATCTCTGACTCCTCCTGTCTTAGGTATCCAAATCCGATCTTGGAACACCTTCAGTCCGTGACTGTTTACACCGAACACCAACGTTTTGCCCAAACGTTCCTCCTTTCGGTCATTCTTCTCCGAAGCTTCCTCTTGAGCTTTCTTTATACTTTCCAAAATGGTTGAGACAACTTCAATTCTCAACGCTCTTGGCCTTCTCTTTTCAAGATTGACTTTCCGACTGAGAGCATCAGCGACAACATTGGCTTTACCGGGGTGGTAAAGTATCTCACAGTCGTAGTCTTTAAGTAGTTCCAGCCAGCGTCGTTGCCTCATATTCAATTCTTTTTGACTAAAGAGATATTGGAGACTCTTATGATTAATGAAAAGTTTGCACTTCGTGCCATAGAGGTAATGCCTCCATATTTTCAGAGCGAAAACTACCGCTGCCAACTCCAAATCATGAGTCGGGTAGTTCTTTTCATGCTCTTTCAGCTGTCGAGATGCATACGCGATCACCTTATCTCTTTGGGTCAAGACACAACCCAATCCAACACCAGATGCATCGCTATAAACAGCGAAGTCTTCAACTCCATCGGGTAGAGAAAGTATCGGTGCCTCGCATAGTTTCTTCTTTAGCTTCTCGAATGCTTCTTTATGCTTATCACTCCAAGCATAAGTAGCTCCTTTGTGGGTCAAAGCTGTTAATGGACTAGCAATCGAAGAAAAGCCTTGGATAAACCTTCAGTAATATCCGGCTAATCCTAAAAAGCTTCGAATCTCCGTGGGACTTTTTGGTTGTTCCCACTTCATTACAGCTTCAATCTTTGCTAGATCAACCATTATACCTTCTTGGTTGACCACGTGACCCAAGAATTGGACTTCTCGAATCCAAAAATCACATTTGGAGAACTTCGCATACAGCTTCTCCTTCTTCAAGACTTCCAAAACTTCTCGCAAGTGTCTGCCATGCTCCTCCTGGCTTTTTGAATAAATCAGAATATCATCAATGAACACTATCACAGATTTATCAAGGAACGGATTACAAACCCTGTTCATTAAATCCATGAATGCTGCTGGAGCATTGGTTAGTCCAAACGACATAACCAAAAACTTATAGTGTCCATATCGGGTTCTGAATGCAGTCTTCTCTATATCCTGCTCTCTTACTTTTAGCTGATGATATCCTAACCTCAAGTCGATCTTTGAGAAATAACTTGAACCTTGTAGCTGATCGAATAGGTCATCAATCCTCGGCAACGGATATCTATTCTTTATTGTTGCCTTATTCAGCTCTCGGTAATCAATGCACATCCTCATGCATCGATCACGAATGCTAAATATGATGTACATCCCTTGGTCAAACACTTTCTCGCTTTCATTAGGGAAATGATTCCAGAATTTACTCTGCGTTTATCTCCATACACCATAAACGATTCCTTTCCAGGCGGATTCACTTTCACTATTTTCTTCTTGCATAAAATTTCAGCATCATTGGCACTAAGCCAATCCATTCCCAAAACGATGTCGAAACCATTAAGTTCTATAGGTAATAATTCCTCGTGGAACTTATTCCCATTCAAATCAATTAAAATGTTTTTGATACGATGGCTAACAGGTACAATCTTGCCAGTAGCAACTTCGACTAATAAAGCATTATCTAGTCTCACAATAGGCAAAGCTAGTTTTCTACCAAATTCATGCGATATAAAGGAGTAGTTGGCTCCAGAATCAAATAAAATTTGGGCAGGCAATTTGTTAACAAGAAAGGTACCTGAAGCGACATCAGCTTCATCTTTAGCAGCTTCCAGTGTCATCTGGAATGCTCTCGCCTTTGGCTTTGGCGGAATGTTGGGTCTTGCTGCTTCCTTCTTTTTCGTACAATCTCTTGAGATGTTCCCCTCCTCACCGCAACCATAACAAACATTCTTGGTGAAGGTGCATTCGTTGGCATAATGCCCTGGCTTTCCACATTTGAAGCATGTGGTTTCCCCGCCACACTTCCCATGATGCTTCTTCTTGCACTTGTCGCACCATTTCGCCTCTACTTTTCCTCCACTTCCTCTCGAACTAGACTTCGAGAATTTACTTTTCTTGCTGGACCCTAAAAATCCATCGATTTTCCTTTTCTCACCAACCTCTGACCTTTCTAGACCTTTTTCCCTGATCTGGGTCTCAACATTTCTAGCAGCCCAGATGGCGGCTTTCAATGTGGTTGCTTGCTTAACCATTGGACCATAGTCCGCTGGTAGTCCAAGGGCAAACTTGTTGACCTTAGAGAGTTCTGTAGGAACCAAATATGGGATAAACTTCATCTTTTCCGTGAAACTTGTAGCGTATTCAGTAACGCTCAATTTCCCTTTCTTCAAATTCTGAAACTCATTATTGATTTCCATAAGGTCCTGCTCGGAGCAGTATTGCAGTTTTAGTTGTTCCAGAAAGTCTTCCCAAGACATTTTGCTTGCTTCTCCCTTGGGCATAGAGTCAGCTAACAGCTTCCACCAACTCAACATGCCAGATTTTAGCAGAGGGATCGCAAGAGCGGTCTTCTGCCTGTTGCTGCATTCGCAACTTTCAAACATAGTCTCCATTTCAGAGACCCAGTCCATAACTTGCACCGGCGTCGGGCTTCCGGATAGGCATGGTGGTTTGGATGCCATGAGATCCTTATACTTGCACCCACGACCATCATTTCCTCCATACTGGTTATTGCGTCTAACCACTGGTTGTTCGTCTTGACCAATGATCCCACTAAAGTTTTCTCCTTCAGACTGCCCTCCATTCTCCTCGGGCTCTTCCGCTTGAATTGACGGTTCTTCACGATTCTGCCTAAGCAGACGTCTTGTTTCTTCCATCTAACGATCCAACATAATTTTAATCATCATTTGTACACCAGCCATTGTTATCGGCTCAGGTGCAGCAGCTACGACAGGTACTTGCTCGATTACAGGCGGTTGATTCCTGTTTTCATTAGCATTTCCAACTCCGCTTCTTGTTCTCACCATTTTGATCTATACACCGAATAATTTCACCTTATTACTCCAAACGATTACATGCTAGTTCTAATATCGTACATATACGATTAGAATCCTAAACACATAAACCTTCAGATCCGGTTGGCAACAAACCATAGATCCGAACAAATAATATCATATATGGCAACATATAACATTTAGCACATAAAAGCATTTTAGGCAACTTTCCTAAAATAAACTAGTGCTCGTGTCTAAAATTTATCAGACACATACCTAACAATCTCCACTTAGCATCCTAAGTTTAAGTCTAGAAATCCTACAAATTCCTAGTTCGCTTAAACTAATGCTCTGATACCAACTGTGACATCCCCAAAATCTCGGCCAGAAAAGACTGATTTCATTTATGCTTTTTAAAATAATTTTCAGAGTAAATCCTTTTAATTTTAAAAGAGATGCGGAATTTGCTCCCAAAAACAAAACATGATAAAATAGATATTTATCAAAACATTTCATAAAGAAATATGATTTCATTTCATAATCAAAAGTCGGGATGTCATGTTCCGATACAGATCATAAAGCATAAACGATAGCATTACAAGTCATTCAACAAATATATACATATACAGACTTGTAAACAAAACAACTTGATGTTCGCGCATCTTAAGCTCTTGCACCACTTCCTGTAAAATAAATCAACTGAGTGGGTCAGGCTTGGGAGCCTGGTGAGCATATAGGGTTTTCAACCCACAATAATTATATTTAATTTCAACAATCAACAATAAACCCGATTACCCATTCCTGTTATCCTCACCTTACGTTCCTAAAAATAACGTCTATTATAAGGAACCTATTTCAGGATTTTTTTATCGGGACGGACATTACTGCAGAGGGGCTTCCTCAACAATAAGTGTCCTAAAGGCAACCATGTGGGGGATAGAGTACACCAGTGAACATGTCGTTCACAACACCTACAGGTAATGAGCATGCTAGTGTTCCACAGGACAGTCTAGAATAGTCCGTGGTCGTCATCCATACTCTGCTGAATGACTAGAATAACACCAATAACACCGAGGCCTCTCATCTGTTTATTACACACCAATTACCTACCCATGTTCTACCCAACATATTAGTAGATAAAAATATACATTTTTATACATTGTTTAAAAACCTGTATAGCATGTTTTAATCAACACATATTCCACATAACAGATGAGGCATACACACATAACACGTATTTCATAGAGAATACATCAGATCTATAAGATAGAAGAGAGTGAATATACACTCACACGTATAACAACCAAATATATACACATAACACGTATTTTATAGGAAATACTTCATAATATTGCGTTGGAATGAAAATAACTACACACTCACTTGATCAGAAGATGATCGGGCAGCACTACAGCTTGCAGAAGAGGTGTTTCTCCGTAGATCTGGAAGATCTTCACAAAACCGGGCTCCTCGCGGGCAGTGTTTCGGCTCGGGAATAACACTCTTCGGGATCCTCGGGGCTTCGGATCTTGCTTCGGGGCTCGGGAATATTACCGGGGCTTCGGGGTATAAACAACACACAAAACGAGGCAAAACTTAGAGAGAGGGAAGAGTTTGAACAAGAGAAAATGGCTGAATTCGAGTTCTATTTATAGGCTACTGGGTCTGGGATTACGTGGGGCGTAATCTCAAATTACGCAGGGCGTACTCAGTACGCGGGGCGTACTTGCGTTACGCGGGGCGTACTTTGACGTCACTGCGTGCGTCGACTGGTGGCACTCGAGTATTGGTCAGACAAGTTGCATCCGACTGAGTACGCGGGGCGTACTCAAATTACGCGGGGCGTAATTGACTTGTCAAACTTCTAAATTGCGTAACTTTCGCATACGAGCTCCGTTTTCGATGTTCTTTATATCCACGCGAAGGTCAAACCATACTCTACAACTTTCATTTAGACTCCGTCGGCTAATTTTGACTTTTATTTTTATTATTTATTTTTAGAAGGCCGGGACAGAAAAACTTCGTTATAAATTCATAACTTCTTCGTCTGACGTCCGTTCTTGCCTAAGTTTTCATTGTTTCGCTACTAACAACAAGATCTTCGATTCTCATTTAGATTGTTTCGGCTAAAAACCGCTCGATCTCAAATCGAGAATTCGGGCTGCATACTACCACGTCGAAACTTCAGAAAATCATAACTTCCTCATACGAAGTCAGATTTGGGCGTTCCTTTTATGCACGCTCTCGGTTTAACGAAATCTACGACTTTCGTTTAGATCGCTAAGGCTAAATATAGCTCTATCTTAAATTCATATTTTACGTCACTCGGCGTCGTGCCGGTTCCGTCGCGAAACTTCGACAAGTCATAACTTCTTCGTTATAACTCGGATTTTGGCATTCCTTATATCTCCGGAATCCTTGTTTCGACCACTAAAAATTTATGCAAAGATATCGGGCGTATCTCACACTTTAATTTTGACGCTTATTTTATTCTTAGTTCATTAAATTATAAAAATCAAGAAAATAAACACATAAATCACATAATTCACATAATTCACAAATAATACATTTTTATTATTTCAAATTTAGTTACAAAGGTTAACCTAGACTATTACATTGCTAAAAATGGCAAGCCTAGAAACACGGATGTTACATCAAGGAACCTAGAGCATTGTCTAGACCTAGTTTCTTTTTCAAGAGCTTTCCTAGTCTCTATCTTTGTATGAACAATGTCATTCTTGTTTAACCAAGGATTCTTTTTAGAGTCAGATGTTGACTTAGAAGACTTTCCTATATATAGATTATTAAAACAATTCTTAATCGGAACTAAGGTAGTCTTAGAAACAACTTTTGAGTTTGAGACAAAGGAATCAGGCGAGGAATCGTCATCACACTTTGATTCTTCATTAAGATCACTATTAAGGGACGCTCAAAATGTGTTAGCAGTACCGTTAGGTTATTCTGAGTCATGTCCGTTTGTCTTAGGAATAATTTCCATCATAACACAATTGTTTGGAGGACCAGAGTTCGGAAGATAAACGCCAGTACCCATGTGCTATGTGGAATTTCCAAAGATTGATTCAGGTCCACGATATTAGAGGCGGAAGTTGTGTGGAATCAACACATGTATTAGTGATTGGTTTGAACTCAAGAATCAATGACTGGTTTCCTTTTGAACTCTCTTTGAAACAACAAAATTGGTGAGACGGGAGTATTCGAATAGGTGTGGTTCCGAATGTCTGTGACACCTAGTTGGCCATTGGCGGAAATGCCAAGTGGTGACTGTGGTTAGATAGATTAACCAAATCATAGAGCACAAACCATAACTACCTTTTTATAAATCAATGATTTCTATTACAAGGAATAAATGATACCTATCTATCTTCAAGATGATTGTCCTTCTTGCTTTGATCGTCACTCCATCCTAGTAATGCATGCAGTTTTGAAAATGTCAGCTTGATATTGGTGAATTCACAGGTTTAAATAAAGGTTAAGCAAACTCTTTTGAAAACATTTTTAGGAATGATTAAGATCATGCTTCTTATATTGCTTGTTTCCTAGGTTTTATTATATTGCGTCTTCTAAAGTTCCATGTATCTTGAATCTTATAGGTTTTTCGAATACTTTTAAATTTTACGGTTCTGTAATATACTCATAGGTTATTTTATCAATTCTAACTTACTAACTTTATGGGATATTTACCAATTCTAACTTACTATACTTATAAGATATTTTACTAATCCTATCATACTCTCTTTTATAGGATATTTTACCGATCCTATTTTACTATCTTTTTATCATACGATATTTTACTAATCCTAACAAACAATATTTATAGGATATTTTATTAATCTTATCTTATTAACTTTATAGGATATTTTAATGATCCTATCTTATTATACTTATAGAATATTTTTCTAATCCTATCTTACTATCTTTATAGGGTATTTTACTGATCATATCTTACTATCTTTATAGTATATTTTACCGACCATATCTTACTATCTTTATAGTATATTTTACCAATCCTTTCTTACAATCTTTTTATCTTAGGATTTTTTTTACTAAACCTAACTTATTTTATTAACATCTCGAAGGCGTCCCTCTAAAGTTGTCGAAATGAATTAACATGAGCCCCCATAATCGACGTTGTAGAAAAATAATTTCCCTAGCACGATGCTTCATTGTACGTCGAATAAAACTTATATAAAGAAAGTTATCCTGTCGAGATTGTAGCTAGCAATCGTAGGTGGGGGTGTCAAACCCTCATAAATCGATACATATCTTTCTGGCTCTCGCAAGATTAACAATTATCGATGATTAACGATTATAGGTCCGGGGTAGCCGGAGTTAATCAGGCTAAGGATGAATAATAACATATCACTCATGCTTTAACCTTAGGTTCTTTTATATTTCTTGCTTAGTAATTTCCAATACGTATCACAATATAATTCTTTTACTTTATATTTGATAATTATAATTTTATATCTCATAATTATCTTATATATGTATGTATGTATGTATGTATGTATGTATGTGTATGTATATATATATATATATATATATATATATATATATATTATTTTTCTATAAATATATACCCTAATTATGATTAATTTGAAAACATGATATTTAGGTAAAGTAATAATTACGTATAATATATAAACCTACAACTGACCGACATTACTTCGAGGTACTATGTTATCCTAGGAAATTAGTCATTATAACATTTAAGTAATATATCTTCCAAGACGACCGGACATCATAACTCTTAGGCATATTATTATAGCTTGCAACTAGGAGTAGCATCTATGGCTACATTAACCTAAGGTTTCATGATTTATACGACTTTCTAACATGAATATATAAATGTGTTTTGATAAAGGAGTTTAATAAGAATGTATTCACACCCTCCCCCCCCCCCTAGAAAAACCTTTAAAATAGTAAAATGTGGCCTTGAACTCACCCTACTAGCATGATCGGAGGTATCCTTGCTACTGCACCCGAAGATTCGCGCCATTGGGAGAACTTACAAGATATATAAGGAGAAAGAGGATGATTTTTGGGTGTGTAGATTCAGAAAGTGAGCATCTCTAGTTCTAGTGCATATGCGCACGGCGCACCTCACGCATATCATGCACACTACTCATGGATCCATCCAGAGCTTGCCACATTCCACACTCATGATGTTCCGTGTATCTCCATCTCGAGAAATCTGGGTGTCAGAGTGCGCATCGAGCGTAACGCGCACTTGGTGTTCATCCCTAAATTCTTTATAAAATTTCATATCTTCCTTATATGAATCATGTTTTTTACCCTCTTTATATATTTGTACAACTCTCTACAAGTACTACAACTTTTATTAAGGTTGGGTTGCCGAATTTTAACTTTTATTTTTAACCCGCATTTTATATTTTTCTAAAAATCGTATCTTCTTTATACGTACTCTGTTTATGATATTTTTCCTTTTACAGTTCTTATCTCTTGGAGTCTATGATTTTCCTTTTACTAATGTTAGCCAAAACTCAACCGATTTACTTATACCATTTTGATGTTAATAGCATTATTAACACATGTAACAACCCGTTATTTAGAATCTATGTAATAGTATAGACCAATTTGTAGTTCTTTTTAAATAATAAATAGAAATTTTCGTATTCTATGTGCATTTACATAATCGACCCTCAAAAACGAAATGTTAAATAAACTTAATTCAGATGAGTATAGTGGTAGAAATTGTGTCAAGGTTTCCAAAAATATAAAGAACGCCAAAATCCGAGTTATAACGAAGAAGTAATGCCCTATCGAAAATCCATGACAAAACAGGTAAAACATTGTTTAACGTAAAAAGTGAATTTTCAATAAAATACGTTTTAGCCTTAACTATCTAAATGAAAGTTATAGCATACGTTAAACAGAGAGTATCCATAAAAAGAACGTCTAAATCTAATTTCATATGACAAAGTTATGATTTTTCTAAGTTGCTACACAGTAGTACACAGCCTGAAACTCGAAATTTAGTTTGATCAACATTTGGCCAAAATAACCTAAATGAGAATCGGAGATCTTATTAAAAGAAATCCAATGGTAAAAAGGCAGACGAAAACGGACGTCGGATGAAGAAGTTATAGAATTTTAACGGACTTTTCCTGTCCCGGCCTGTTAAAAATATAACTTTATAAATAAATTCAAAATTAGCCGACGGAGTCTAAACGAAAGTTGTAGACAATGGTCTCACCTACGCGTTCATATAAAGAACATCAAAAACTGAGCTTGTATATGAACGATATGAATTTCTGAAATTTGAAAAAGAGAAGTACCCCCGCGTACATAGAATACGCCCAACGTACTCAAAGACTAGCCCTCGGATTACCCATATCAACTTATCCCTTGCATGCGACACGTGTCGGACATGTTGAGACTTCAGACATGATCGAAGGGAGTACGCCCCGTGTAAGAAGTTGTACGCCCATCGTACTGTTGTTCACATTAGTACGCCCATCATACGAGAAGATTACGCCCGACGTAATGAGACTAGCATCAACACGTGCCTCGTAGACTTGCCACCTCTGAAGTTCGGATAGGAACCAAAATAGTACGCCCCGCATACTTAGGTTTTCAGTAGTACGTCCAGCGTACGTAAACATTACGCCCTACGTACTGAGGCCAGAAGCCCTCCTATACTTAGGATGCGAGACCTCTGGATTATGTTACAAATTCACAACCTCTCTCCTACTTTGCTTGACTTTTAAACCTCTTTGAACTATCCTGAAGCCCCGGTGACATATCTAACACCTGAAGCAAGCCCTAAAGTCCCAAAGTTCTCAATCTTTTAGCGGAAAACTCTGCCCAAGTAAGGCCAGTTTTTCATCAAAAACTTTACATCAAGAAATCTCCTTTCTAAGAAATGAAATGCTGCCCAAATCACCACTTATCATGTGTGTAACACCGAAAATTTTCTAACAAAATTTTCATTTTTAAATTACAAAAATCTCAGAATACATTTCACAGAAAAATCTCATTTATTTAGTTTACAACTCGTAACTCCATAATTGTTTGATTAAAATCCAGGATCCTCAAAAAATAACTCTTTCACTGGTGTGTACAGTAAAGTTGTGCCTTCTCGCGATCCTGAGAAAACCTGAAACACATAACACGGTAACCACGAAGCTTAGTGAGTTCCCCAAAGTACCACTCATATCTCATCAGCCTCTCATGGTTATGCTCAGTTAAGACCCTCTGGTCAATTATGTCTCAGTGGGACCCTCTGGTCCCATAACTCAGATAGACCCTACAGTCCCTCTACTCTGTAACTCAATAAAACACAACATACATATCACCAAGCCAATAAAATGGATATCTCAGCACACAACATATGCACATAGAAAATGTATACTATCACACAACTCAATTAAGAACATAAGATGAATATTTACATAGATTATTATAACAACATAAGTCACAAAAATAGTATGCATGATAATACATATCACATTATAAAAAAAACAAGACCCTCTGGTCCATAATGTACCAAGACCCTCTGGTCTACAATGTACAGTCACCTTCCGGTCAATAATATACTAAGACCCTCTGGTCAATAGTGTAAATACGACCCTCCAGTCATCAACAAGAATAACACCCTCCGGTCACATACAAATTACAACACATGTAAGTATAGTGAGAGGACTCACCTTAGATGGTGAACAGATCCTATAAATGATGCTGCTACAGTCCGACTTCTATTACTAAGCCAAACCTACAAATAACCCCATTAGGATCTAAAACCAATCCTTCACATTATTAGGTCTAAATATGGTCCACCAATCTGGTCCATAAATAATCCAAGCCCAATGGACCCACCAAGGCCCCATGCCAAATGGGTTCACAAAAAGTCCTCTAATGGCCCAACTATGGCCCAATTTTCTAAATTGGGCCCAAACCTTCATATGGGCCATACCTCAAAGTCCATTTAAATATTCAAGTCCACATGATTGCTCTTGGATGGCCTATCAATAGCCCAAACACCAAAGCCCAACAGAAAGGCCCAACATAAGGCACAAGTAAAAATTCGGGTTTTCTCATAAAATGATGATTAGGGTTAAGTGTTTGTCACTTAAACCATTAAGTCCATTGTTCCACTAAACCATCATTCAACGGAATCGGCATGCCATAACTTCAGTCCACCGGTCTAAACGCGGGTCCCAATAAGCCCAAACTAACAAACCCAAAATTAGGGTTTTCTAATCCCTAATTAAGGTTTCTAGCCCAATCACGATCCATCCCAGTCCAATATTACTTAATTGGGATAATTAGGGTTCCAGTAGGTCAACACCACCCACAGCCACCTCGGCAGTGGTGTTCGGTGGCGGCTCCCGATGGCAGCCACCATTTCCAGCGGTGGTGGTTGTGGTTCTAGCCTAAAGAGTGCATAAAAAACCTCAAAAATAAAATATATGCGCACACAACCACCTCCCATGGTGGCTGGTGACGGCATAGGGCGGCAGAAAAATGGAATTGGTTGGCTGCCACCACCTTGAGGTGGTGGTGGTGGATTTTTTGGTCCAATGACTAGCATCTAACACCATAAACACAACCCGACATACTCATATAACGATCCAAATATGAAAAGACGTACCCACATATGACCACCCTCACGACAGCATGATGCAGTCGGAGAAGAAGAAGGTCCTCCGTGACTGCTGTTCGGAATAGAGATGGCGACGGCCGCCTTGTGACATAATAAGTGGAGAGGAAGGAAGCAATCACAGCAGGGAAACGGGGCTGATTTCTTCCCGACGAACGGAGGCCACGATCACGCCTCATAGCTTCGGAGAGCATGTGACGCTTAACTATTTCACGTCGTCCATCAGCCATGATGGCATCCCGGTGGCGGATTAGCGGCGGCAACGGCCTGTCTGATCGGAATGACGAACAAACATGGAGGGTGGCGGCTGGGACGTCTCACATGGCGGCTGAATGTGTTTGCTAGGTTTAGGGTTAGACGATAGGAGGGCGCACCGGGTATAACCCGTGTCTTTCTTCAAACAATTTGCATTTGTTACAATACCAGCCCCTCCTCACCAAATCTTCTTCAACTTTAACCTAATATTTACCAATTTAGCCCATACATCCATAATTCTCTTCAAATTAAATCCCAATAGTTACCATGCAGCCCCTGATTCCATAAATTCATTACAATTAAGGTCTAAAACTTACCAAATAGTCTCTACCCTCAGAAATCTTTTTAAATTAAATCATGAACTTACACGTTTCACCCCCAAAAATCCAAAATTACATCAATTGACTCCCCGACACCCTCACCCCACTAAATATTATTTATTTATTAAACGGGTTGCTACAATGTGAGTTCATACCCCCCGTATTTTCATGGTTTTTATTGTTTTAAGAGGGGAAATACAAGTCTAACAAAAGGATTTGTGTTATAAACAAATCATTTCAAATTGTGATAAAATGACATCAAGTTATCAAAAGTATTTCAAAATGTTAAACTCTTTTATAAACTTATATTTTTCCCTAAAAATCATATATATATATATATATATATATATATATATATATATATATATATATATATATATATATATATATATATGTACATATATATATATATATATGTATATATATATATATATATATATATATATATATATGTTGAATCATAAAAGTGACCCTCTTGAACTCAGCTACAACAACCTTTTCTTTACTACCGCAACGGTTCAGCTCCCGCAACCAATCTCGGCATCCGGAGTCTTCAAGTCTTCAGCATCCGCAGTCTTAGTTATTTCTTTTACTTATCTTATGTAATGTACTCTATTATCCAACATGCCTTGCACGACTGCTTATAGAGTAGTTAATTTCTGAATCTCTATAAATAGAGACTCATTCTCTTGTATCAAAATTACTTCTTTCTACGACTTCCTACTGTTAACTCATGAATATATTTTTCTAAGTTATCTGCTTCATTTCTCTATCTTATTACTCTTCATACTCAAACTGCTACTGGAATATAACCTCTCTTCGGAGCAAGTCTTCTAGACTTAATCACTAAACTTGATCTCGCTTACTAACTCGGAGTGAATGCATTCCTTGTTATGAATCAGTTTAAGTGTATTCTTGATATAACAAGTATTGTCACTTATATATTTTTTTACTTTCCGCAGCTAACTATCTAACTATCTAACTATATTATTGTTGAGCTTTTAGATCCTTTGAGATTAACTCCATTCCGCAATATAGTTGTTCTAACGTTTGTTCAAGTGTGTCTTCAAGTTTTTCTCTCAACAATTGGTATCAAAGCCAAAGTGGTTGCTTTTTGAATATCGAAACTCTGATTTTCTCTTTAAGCCTTCTATACCACTAAAGCTCATTTCTCAAAAACAAAAACAAGAAAACAAAACGACACAATCATTATCTCTGAATGTCTCCAATAGTGTTGGTGGTTCTAACCGAGCTCCGATACTGGTAGCAAATGAGTATCATCACTGGTCACAAAGAATGGAGAGGTACTTAAGAAGACTGGGTAGAGATGTATGGTGATCCGTGGAAGAAGGACCACACATTTCAGTCCTCACACCAGTTCAAACTGACGGCGCGACAACCAGACTAGGAGGAGGTCAACCAACTATGAGCCGTCCTACCAAGGATGATCTTGATAAAATGGAAAATGATGCTATTGATTTTTATGAAATTTCTTGTGGTGTCGCTCCTGAAAACTTTGATATTATCATAAACTGCAAGTCAACAAAAGAGATCTGGGATGTACTCAAAAACCTGTACGAAGGCTCATAAAAAGCACAAAATAAGAAGCTCACCACCGCACTCAACGACTTCAACAACTTCAAAGCTCATGCTGGTGAAAGTTTGGAAGACTCCTTCAAGAGATTCAACCTGATAGTCACAAAGTTGTCAAACGCTGGTACCATCTGCAACAACTATGAAACCAATCTCCAGTTCCTTAATGGCTTAGGACTACATTGGACTACGGCCAAAATGATAGTCTAAGGTGATAGGACGATTCACTCCTTATCACTCTACAAACTCTACGGAGAACTTCAAGCACAAGAATCCACTGTACTCAAGGACTGTGCTGACTTCGGAGGACCACTTGCTCTCATAGCACAACCTCCACCGTAGTCACCTTACTCTTCATCGTATGATACCCCACCACAGTCATACAAAGTAGATTCTGAGTATGATGATGAAGAAGAATTTCACAAGGCTATTGCTCTAGTTAGCCAACAGTTCAACCGCATACCACCTTGCTCTTTCCGCAAGAATCAACAACTCAACAAACCTCCATTCAACCGTAACTTTGGTCCACAGAACAATTACTCTCGGTATCCTAAAGGCTCTCAGAACTATCAACCCAAGGAGGTACCACAGTCTCCCCAGAACAATGATTTTGGTACTCAATCAGAAGACAAGACTGATGTTGTGATTTGTCACAAATGCAATAAAGAAAATCACTTCACAAAAGATTGTAAGGCCAATGTAGTAAAGGACAGAGCATTCTATCTTAGAATGGCTCAAGAGTTGGAAGAAAAAGAAAAGGCAGGGGCATATGTGGCTCAAGTTAAAAGAGACCATCAAGTTTGGTCATCAGGGGATGAAGAAGAGACCATCAGCAGTGTTAAGGGAAAAGGGAAAATCTACATGCTTGCCACTGCAGATGATGATGGGTCAGCAATGCTAAACAAAAACTACTTCTACATGGCGAAAGATGGGACTCTAAGCATCGTTGAACAGGTAAAACTCATGATCCAAAATTTAAATTATAGCTTGCATGACTATCAACCCTACATAGATGATCTTAATGACACTTGTGTTGCCGTCCTTACAGACTATAACAAAACCCTAGATGAGAAGAATATAGCGTCCCAAGAGATGTTCCATGTGAGAGGAAGACTGGATAACAAGAGACTTAAGATGGCAATGTTAGAGAAGGATCTAGAGTTAAAGAAAGATGCTAGAATGTTAAGTGAAACCCAGTTAGAGATAGCCTTGAATCAAAGAGATTTAGCTCAGAGAAAATTGTATGATTGAATCTCTTAATTGAAAAGTTGTTTAATGAAAGTGAGGCTATTGAAAATTTGGTAAATAATGGAACTGTGGACAATACATATAATTGGGTTTGGTCAAATGGGTATCCTACCGCAATGGATTCCTCACCCCGGTTCAACAAAGACAGAGTGTATGTCCCTCCTGATAGAGAATTTCATTTCCCTGTCAATGACATGACTTTTCCCGAAGATATCAAAACTCACTTTGGTAGATTGCACAATTTGAGCAATAATTGTGTCATTGAGGAAATTGTGCCCAAGGATTCTAGTCACACATGTGATCAAACTCCCATCAGTGGCACCACTCACTCAAATTCTCTAACTTCATCCGAAGTTGATGAAGAAATTGTTCTTGAAAACCTCGAAGTCTCAAAGGACTTTCCATCTTTTTCCTTAGACCATAGAATTCCACATTATAGTCAATTGTCCAAGAAGTGTCCCACCGCAGTCTCATCAAAAACCTACTCTGTGGTAGTCAAATCGTCTTCACCGCAGTTGAACAACAATGACTGCAACCATTCAGTTCAAGGAACTACAACTCTTCAACCGAGTTTTCACGAATTACCTATAGAAAATTTTGAAGTAGGTCAATGCTCTCAAATTCCAGAATTCTCAAGTTCTGATGATTCTAGTTTGAGTTTTCAAAATTGTTCAAAAAAACTCAGAAAACCGCAGTTGAATAACAATGACTGCAGTTCACCAATTTTTTTGGCAAAAAGAGCTTTCAAAGAAGAAATTAGATCTCAAAACAAAAACAGAAAAGATTTTCAGAAAATAAGAAACATGTAAGAATTCCAAAATCTAGGAGTCCAGAATTTTTTTTTTCACAAATTACATTTCAAAAAATTCTTCTTTCATGAATACAAACAAAAAGAGAAGTTCAGTTTCAAAAGCCACTCCTGCTACTTCTGACACAACCCAAAAGGTGTCAAATCTGTAAGAAACTACGTTTTTCAGGCCTACTCCCAAAATGACCCCAAGCGGAAAGGAATTTTACCCACTCCAACACTTTTAAAATCACATCAAAACAAGTGGAATGGAATTTTACCAAATCCACCTAGAGGAACTCAAAGATTTCCACGTGCGAAACCTCATTCAAAACCAACTTTTCAGAAATAAAATGTCAAATCTTTCATAAATTACCCACCTCGGACCAATTTCATGTCCAATTCACTCCATAAACTGCTGACCAAGCATAATGTCAGATTCAATGACAAACCCTCTTTTTGTAAATGTCAGTGCAGCTGTCAAAAGTTTTTATCTCATGACAAGTCAAATAAACGTTAGAAATCTCGTACTTTTCTGAAACCTCGTAATAATCCAAATCTGAACAAACACCCAGGATTAGGTCTAAAAGTTGACAAAAGACCTGTCAATGCAACCTCGGACCATGCATCATTTAAGAATACATCAATCGTCCCTGGCTCCAAACTTGTTTGGATGCCTAAACTAACAGTGTAATTCCCAGGCTTTGTGCAAGGAGGAACAAGAAGACGAATGGTTAATTGACAGTGACTGCTCCTTGCACATGACTGGAAGGTTAGAGTACCTTCGGGATTTCAGGCCTTTATGCAATGGTGGAAATGTCATGTTTGGCAACAATGCAAACGGTGTCATCCGAGGTTACGGTGTTCTCACTACAGGAAACTTTTCCATTCAGAAGGTTGTTTATGTAGAAGGTCTTAAACACAATCTCATCAGTGTTGGCCAACTATGTAAAGCAGGATATCGTGTTGAATTTGACAATCAATTTTGTTACATAATGACGAGTGATCGCAGCACTTGCTTAATCAAATCTCGTTCCGAAGGCACGATGTACCCTTTGATGTTTCTCTCATCATTGGTAAACCGCAGCTGTGTTTTCTGTCCAAAGTTGTATCCGAGGTCTGCTGGCTATGGCACCGCAAGCTAGTACATCTCAACTTTCGCTACATCAACAACCTCATCACGGGAGAACTAGTCTGCGGTCTCCCCATTCTCAAATTCAGCAACGATACTCTTTGTCCAGTGTGTGAATGCGGTAAACAATCAAAAGCAAGCCATCCTCTGATAATGGTTTCTTCTGTCTCAGAACCACTGGAACTATTACACATTGATCTCTACGGTCCCTCAACCGTAGCCAGTCTTCACCACAAGAAATATATACTGGTTAATGTTGATGACTACACACGATTCACATGGGTCTTCTTTCTTAGACTCAAATCAGAGACATCGCAGATCTTCATTAACTTCATCAAAGAAATCGAACTCCAAATCAAGCTTCCAGTCAGACGCATCCGCAGTGACAATGGAACTGAATTCACTAATCATCTTCTGAACAGTTTCCTAGTTTCCAAAGGCATATCTCACAACTTTTCAGCACCCTATACACCGCAACAAAATGGTGTAGTAGAAAGAAGGAACCGCACTCTCGTTGAAGCAGCCAGATCCATGCTTAATTTCGCCCAACTTCCTCTCTACTTCTGGGCCGAAGCAGTAGCAACATCATGTTTTGTTCAAAACCGAAGTATTATATGCAAGTGTCTCAATAAAACACCATATGAAGATCTCAACAATTGCAAACCCAATGTTCGTTTCTTTCATATCTTTGGATGTAGATGCTTCGTGATCAACAACAGAGACAAAATCAACAAATTTGCACCAACGTCTGACGAAGGTATCTTCCTTGGTTATTCTACTAACAAGGTTGCATATCGAGTGCTCATCAGAAGAACAAGTTTGATCGGCGAAAGCTTTGATGTGAAATTTGATGACTCTCACATCCGCAGTGCTCCTCCATCCACCGAAACCACTGGAATCATGTAAAGGGACATTCCAGCCACTTCCGAACCTCTGAATCTAGTTGAAATCAATTATGATGATCTAGTGTCTATAGCAGCTCAACAACAACATGTCGATGTATCAGGCCCATCTATATTTGAAGTAGTATTGCTCAATACTTCCACCTCTCCGGTTGAGGGGGAAAGCTCTACTCCGGATCATTTTGCAACCAGCTAGGTTCCAGTACCTAATGTTGCTTACATTCTTGCCCGAAGTGAAGCTTCTCCATCAAACGGACCTTTGGAGAACTCAGTTGATGAATTCATAGAGAATATTGACACTAGATCTGATCCTAGAATTGTCACTCTCCCATCTGCATTCCAGGGGGAACCTTCTCAGGTTCCAGAGGAACTCCCATCCGTAATCCAGGGGGAACCTCAATCTCTACCGATTCCTCAAGTAAATTCTACTCCAATAGATCAAGATGACTCTGCAGGATGCTCTCAAGTCCAAGGGGAACTGCCTTCCCCAACCACTGATTCCTCTGACATTCAAGATATTCCTTCTACTGCAACTGCTAATCATCTGATGCCATGACTTCATGTATGGACAAGAGACCACCCACCAAGTCAAATTATTGGCAACCCATCCGCACGTATCCAGACTCGGTCTTCCAAGGACTTATCTGACCATTGCCATTATGCATCATTTATGTCTTCGGTTGAACCTAGAACAATCAAAGAAGCATTGCTTGAACCAGACTGGATAGCCGCAATGCAAGAAGAATTAGAAGAATTTGAAAGAAACAAAGTATGGCAACTTGTTCCTCTTCCACAAGGTCATACTATTGTTGGTACAAGATGGGTTTTCAAGAACAAGCTAGATGAATCTGGCTCAGTCATCAGAAACAAGGCAAGACTTGTTGCTAAGGGCTACAGTCAACTAGAAGGAATTAACTACGATGAAACGTATGATCCAATAGCACGCATGGAAGCCATCCAGATCTTTCTAGCATACGCAGGGCACAAAAATGTCAAGGTACACCAAATGGACGTTAAGAGTGCTTTCCTCAATGGTGAACTAAAAGAAGAGGTTTATCTTCAGCAACCTCCAGGCTTTGACAATGTTGAATTTCCAGACCACTGCTATAAGCTTGAAAAAGCAGTCTACGGTCTGAAACAAGCCCCAAGAGCTTGGTATGAGAGACTCTCTAAATTTCTTGTCTTATACGGGTACAAAAGAGGAGTGATTGATCCCACATTATTCAGAAAAGCAAATGATGACCACCTTATGTTGGTACAAATATATGCAGATGATATCATCTTCGGATCGACTGATCAAAGAATGGTGGATGAATTTGCTAAGCTCATGACCAACAAATTCAAAATGAGTATGAATAAAGAGATTAATTTCTTTCTAGGTCTTCAAGTCAAACAAATTCAGCAAGGAATTTTTATTCATCAAGAAAAATACACCACCAAACTTCTGAAGAAATATTCAATGGAAAACTGCTCTTCTGCTAAGGTCCCTATGGCCTTCGATTATAAGATCTTTGCTGATCCCTCTGGTGAATCTGTGGATCACAAGACTTATAGAGGTATCATTGGTTCGCTGATGTACCTCACCGCAAGCAGACCTGACATTGTCTTTGCAACTGGTGTGTGTGCAATATACCAGGCTGATCCAAAAGTGTCTCACATGACTGCAGCCAAACAAATTCTTCGGTATCTTAAAGGAAGCAAATATATGGGTTTATGGTGTCCCGCAGGAAACGACTTCAATCTTCAAGCCTTCACCGATGCGGATCATGCAGGTTGTAAGCTCGATAGAAAAAGTACATCCGGTGGATGCCAATTCCTAGGAGGAAGACTTGTAAGCTGGTCCCAAAGAAAACAAACGTGTGTATCTCTATCTACTGCAGAAGCAGAATATGTGGCCGCAACCAGCTGTTGTTCCCAAGTTCTTTGGATGAAGATACAATTGTTAGACTACGGGTACTGAATGCTGCAGATACCAATTTACTGTGACTCTGAAAGTGCTATAGCAATCTCTCATAATCCTATTCAACACTCCAAGACAAAACATATTGAGTTACGGTATCATTTTAGCAAAGATCATATTCTGAAAGGTAATATTGAACTCATCTTTATTCCTACTCATGAAGAGATTGCTGATGTTTTCACAAAATCTCTTGTATCTACAAAATTCATTGCATTCTTACAAATGTTGGGACTGATGAATCTGGACCCACAATTCTTTTTGAAGTGTTAGCTACCGCAGACCATCATTGGTCTCCATTGCGGTTCTAACTGAAAATTACATATCATAGATGGTTTTGATACCGCAATCTAGGTACCGCAAACATATGTCATACGTATCTCTCATGGGTTTTAATGTTCTTTTATTTCTAATTTTTGTACAAGTGTTTTCTCACAGATTCTTTCTGAAATCTTTCTTTGCTCATCCACGATGGAGTTTCTCAACCGCAATGATGAATTCATCCGTAATCATCTTAAATAAACTCCAACAGATCATTAACTCTCGAATCCTTGTGTGCTATTTAATGATCCTTCATTAAATAAAATACAAACATTCCCTTTAGAAACTGTCACATTCTCTTTCTGAATAAACCAGGATCAGACCTATTTTAGGGATGATGACAAAAAGAACGATTTCCAAATCAACCCATCCTCAACTTGTCTTTTCCTCTCCCAACCACGTCCTGTCAGCCACAACTTTCTCTCTCATCACCCCATGCTTCCCTGACGTCTTACCGTGCATCTAATCCACCATTAAATGCAAACAACTTTTTAAGATTTCTCAAAATCTTCCCAAAAACCATTTCATATTCGTGTGGCTGAGATTCAATCCCAGAATCATTAATTTCCCCCCAAAAACCCCTTTCAACTTCTTACCCCCTTTCTATCTTTTACCTAGGGTTAAGATTCTTTTACCCCCTTTATAAACCCACATTCTTCCCTAAAAATCATTTACGCTTTCTATTAATCGATTATTTTCTCCAAACTCCCAAAAGCTCTCAAGAACTCCAATCTCACATCTCTCAATGGCGAAATCAGGTGCATCCAAGAAGCAATCCAAGTCTTCAGGCTCCATGAATCAAACTGGTTCCACATCTCCGTCGATCGCCTCAAGCAACTCCAAGCAGTGTTTGAAGATCATCAATCGTATAATGCTCCAAAAAAACTGATGATCAAGTATCTCAAGAACCACATGTTATTTGGCCTATTCGACGCATTCACTGACATTGTTCCCATGTCTACACTCTTCAAGTGTGCTCTTTCTGCATACAGACCACTGGAAAACCTACAAGAAGTGCATCTTAACCTCATCATTGATTCTTTGGTCATCTTGACCAAAGAAAAGTTCTTGACTACCATAAACCTTCTGATTCATCCCTCTATCAAGATCTTCACACCATTTTTATCTGACATCACCACCGCACTCTATCAAATGGGTTATCGGAAACCGATCTGAGGGATTGGTGAGTTCAAGAAAAACCAATTGCCTTCAGTTTGGCAGTTCGTATGCCACTTTGTCAGCCGCTATCTGTCTGGCATGACTGGGGGCATCGACAACATGGGCTTAAAGCTGCTAGAATTGGTATGGAGCATCTTCACAGGCCACGATGTTAATTACGGCCAGATTCTTTGGGATGACTTCCTCCAATACATTCCCAGAGAGCACCCCAGAGAGAACCCAACCGAGCTCACCTTTGCTCGATTTTGGTCTCTATGTATTTCTGATCTACATGCGGATGCTGGTCTTGACTTGGGCTGTGACATCAACGTTTTTGTCACCAAGGATCTCAAAAGGTATACTCCTTCCTCTGATCAAACTCTATTTGGACCTATCCGCAGGCTTCCCACCACATCCTTACCTTGCTTGGTCTTGAGACTGTTGATGTCTCAGATCATATAGAGGCCACAGAGGGTATTATCCCATACCCTTCTACCCCACCTCTTCCTTCTACAACCATTCTCCCTGAGGGTACCGTAGTCCCCTCTGCCACTACACTTTCTAACATTTCTCAACGAAGAAAATATGTGGCGTCCAAAAAGAAAGCTACCAGACCCAAGAAGAAAGCCCCAAAACAAACTGCACCTTCTAAGAAACGAAAAACCAAAACCACCACTATATCTAGCAGTGATTCCGATGAAGATAGACAACCTATAGCTATCGTCAAGAAAAGAAAGACAACTGAAACCACTGACCCAATGCGTGACCGGACTGATACTGCAGCCTCTCAACAGGCTCAACTAGTCCTTGGGATGGCCGCACATCCATTCGATACCACAATCGAATACCACTCAACCTCTTCATGTGAGATTGTTTCATCTTCTTTTTCATCCGAACGTGGAGACAGCCATCAAGTTTTATCTCAAGTAGATAAATCTGGAAATCGTACTAAGGTCTCCAGGGCTTCCAGACTGCATATTTTTTCTTCTGAGGAGTTAAACTCCATCCTTTTGCAAGTATCCCAAACAATTCAAACACCACTCCATCCGCAGGGCATCTCTTTCGCCCATGCCAGAACCGGGCCGAGGCCAGACTTGACCACCGGTCAAGGAGACCAAGCAAGCCTAGGAAATCCTACTCTGCTTACATCCTTATCAGGTGGTTTAGGCACGGTGAGCACTAATGTGCAAGCATCCGTGAACCCAAGGGACACCTTGGTGAGAACACAAGGAATTGACGGTGAAGATTCTAGTGATTCTTGGAGTCGGTATCAACCAACTACTGATGCTGAAATCAAGAAATATGCTGCTTTCAAAAGAGCATTTCAAGCCCGTAAGGAGCAACAGGTCAAACAACAACAACAGAAGGAACAAGAACTCCTGTCTGTGGCCAAGTACTAGGAAAATGCCATCAACAATGCCCATACTGCTACCACAATCCAAAAGGTTCAAACCTGGATGGATCAAATGGCCAAAACTGTACTGAAAGCTCAAAACTCAACCGCAGCCGCAGGTACATCCAATGTTCCTCCCACTTCAACTCAGCTCAGCCCCAACCTTTGGTTTTGATGATGAAGACATCCAAGAGGTCAACAAACCAAATCCTTAAGATAACGACCCAATGATGTTCGAAGAAGAAGAAGAATCCAGCAGTTCTCAGCATTCAACTTCTAAGCTTAAGGAAAAGACAAAGAAGAAGAAGAAAGATGTTGTCACCAAAAAAGAATTCCTCAATCTCCAACCTAAAGTCGATCAAATTTTGGCTGCATTTAAGCCTACCCAACCTCCACCTGAAGATACTTTGGGACCGCAGTCCCTCATTGAACGCATTGAACGACTTGAGACAATAGAGCGTATGGCTGCTGAACGCATATCTCTCAAAGTCGAAATAGGGATTCGATCTCTTGACAACAACCATAGAGACGATCATCAAAACTTTATGGCCGCAGCAGAACGCCTTATTACTGAGGTGGCCGCAATCTAACAAGGCTTCCAAACAGCCATTGCGGATCAAGCTGCACAATCTCAAAGGGTGATAGATGAGACTCATACTGCCTATGAGTCCACTATCTCTGTTCTTCATGCAACAATCAACCGGATGCATAAATCCCTTACCTCCAATTTCCATGGCCCTGAGAAACTTCAGCTTACCAAAGACATACACAAGCTGCTCTTCAACTCTGCCATTCTGAATAACTCATAACTGGCTGAACAGATGAAAATTCACTTTGTAGAGGTCTATGCCAAAGTGGATGGCCTCAAAGAATGGCTTGAGGAAGCACCAAGGTTGCGTTCCTCAAGAGGGGGAAGTGATGAAGAAGGCCATCACTCAGATACATCCATTCGCCAGAGCCCTCCAATTACCACAAAGAAAATTCCCACACCGCAGCCCTCACCGCAGCCATCTCAACATACTCCAACTCCCCCCTTTTCACCTCCTAAAGACACATCCAAAAGACCTGAGACTCCTCCTCATTTCAAAAACCTTGAGGAACATATGCCATCATAAAACTACATAGACTCCCTTGCTACAACTCAAAGAAAACAAGATTGGAAAGCAACCAAGTTAGCTAAACTCATCTGGAGAGAGTGCGGATTTGACACTATGATCGATGAATCGCTAATCAACTCATGGGTCAATCCGCACCGCAGGCTACTAGATGAAGACTACACTCCCCATCTCACGTATGCTGAACCACCACCTAATGGTTATTGGGATATTCCAATTTCTCCCAATGCCAAGTATTTTACTGTCTTCGAATCCCTTGATCGCAATCTTCCTGATCACAAGCGTCTGCCGATGGAATTTGAATGAATCACTTGCTTCTATGCGAAGCATGGCTCTTCAGTAGAAAACATATGGTCTAACGATAGACCATCCGCAGTAAAAAACTACAAGATGCGGAAGTTCATGAAAGCAGACTTTGCTCAATCTACTCTTACCAGAACAGAGCGTGACTACATACACACCCAGGCGGACTTTCCCTTCATGAATCCTGAAGAAATATTTCTCATTGCTAGAGTTTTTCAAAACAAGACAGAAAAGCATCCGAAGATGCAGGTAGCTCTTGAGAAAGCCAAATCCTTTCTAAAGGACACTGTTTGTGACTTTGCCAAAATCGACGCGGACATCCACCCCACCATCCTCAATAAATTTAACCTTCCACCACTTAAACCTGTGCCAATGCTTACCGAAGGCTATGAAGAAAGATCTCTAGGCGCAACTAACTTCCCGGAACTTGGCATCATATTCAAACGGAAGACAGACAGTGTCAAATACTTCATTCGGATGAATGCCATGCACCGCCTGCCCAAGAAGAAACTTGACATCTGCAAGACCACAATAGAGAGATCAAAGCACACTACTGTTGAAGTCAAGTTTGAGATCACAAGAAGAATCACTTCGCTGGAAAATTTTAGAAAATTTTGGTGGATTTTGATCAAGTTCCTCAAACTTGATAACTAAACCGGAGTTAAAGAGGTCACTTAAGGTGAAATTGTTGAATCATAAAAGTGACCCTCTTGAACTCAACTACCACAACCTTCTCTTTACTACCACAACGGTTCAACTCCCGCAGCCAATCACAGCATCCGGAGTCATCAAGTCTTCAGCATCCGCAGTCTTACTTATTTCTTTTACTTATGTTATGTAATGTACTCTATTATCCGGCATGCCTTGCCCGACTGCTTATAAAGTAGTTAATTTCTGAATCTCTATAAATAGAGACTCATTCTCTTATATCAAAATTACTTCTTTCTACGACTTCTTACTGTTAACTTATGAATATATTTTTCTAAGTTATCTTCTTCATTTCTCTATCTTATTACTCTTCATACTCAAACTGCTACTGGAATATAACGTCTCTTTGGAGCAAGTCTTCTAGACTTAATCACTAAACTTGATCTCGCTTACTAACTCGGAGTGAATGCATTCCTTGTTATGAATCAGTTTAAGTGTATTCTTGATATAACAACTGTTGTCATTTATATTTCTTTACTTTCCGCAACTAACTATCTTATTATCTAACTATATTATTGTTGAGCTTTTAGATCCTTTGAGATTAACTCCATTTAGCAATATACTTGTTCTAACGTTTGTTCAAGCGTGTCTCCAAGTTTTTCTCTCAACAATATATATATATATATATATATATATATATATATATATATATATATATATATATATATATATATATATATATATAAGATTTAAAAGACTTAGGACTGATAACTCACTTTATTTCCTTTTCCTTGTTTATATATGGATTTAGGGTATCGATTATTTGTCCGAGTGTTGTTTCAATTTTAGCTATATATCTTGTATATATATAAATATAGAGGTTATTTCATTCAGTTTCAAATACTCTTTGTAACATGTTGAGCAAGGGGTTGCATTCATCAACAGTGAGTACCAATACAGAAAGTACATATAAATTATAATAGGTATAATTTATGATTCAAGAACACTAACTCATGAGTCAAGTATACTAGAGTACACTATTTTACAAGAACATAGGTTTATACTATTGTACAAGAACAAGGTTTTGATTCAAAACTAAACAAGGGTATACAACTTTCAAGTACATTTAGAGTATACTAAACAAGGAAAATACTATCAATCATTTATTTCAGAATGATTAGGTTTTTATCATACAGGTAACGTTTATATGCTTTTTGTGAGACAATATGTTAAGGTTTTTTATTTATTGAAACAACATAGTTAAAGTCCTGACATTATAACCAGAATCTCCAGCCGGGGATCGAAACAAGTGTGTATAGATCTATATTGGGATTGACAACCCGGCACTTGGGCTGCTAGCTACAGTTGGGCATACACGCCTATGACTGGAAATTGTTATCAACAGTTTAAACACCTTCAAAGCGTTTGTTTCAGGCTATCCCGTCATAGTATGGTTATAATAACTCATTAAAAGGATGTTAACAATATGTTAGTGTATAATTAACTAAACACGAGTACATTTTCAAAGTACTAGTTTATAGAGATACAGTTTATAGTATTACATTATAGTTTACAATAACAGCGGGTGGAGCCAGGAACATTCACTTTTATAGGTTTTACAAAAGGATACAAACACAAAACAATGGTTTACAAACAGATAATTGTTTATTACATTGAAACTACTTTTCATATACAACAGAAAATATAGGATTTTCTGGAACAGTTTACATATTCAAGGAACAGAAAACATACTTTTAAACATAAATACTTATGCACTCACTCAACTTTATGTTGATACTCTCTTTTCTAATTACTTGTATTCTCAGGAAAACAAGAAACATAAACTCCTCGAGCTTTTGAGAAGATGGAGCCGTTTTGAGTCATATCTTCTGTATTATTCTATAACTATTTTGGGTGTCAATATACAGTGATTTAACATATGCAAACACTTATACTTTTCAAATACAAATGTTGTTTGTACTTTGATTAATATGATGCATTTTTTGTGATACTACAAATGAATTCATCCACCCCCGGACGTTTCTGTCGTCTGGTTTGGGGGTGTGACAACACAATTGATTTTTACTTTTTATAAGTTCATAACTCCTCCAACCGGGGTCAGATTTTTACAAAGATTATGTCGTTGAGATCAAGTTACTGTGTAAGTTCCAAATACTAACCATTTTTATTATATGGATAACCTTTTGGTTGCTTGTCTTTTACACTATTAACCTTTTTCTTACTTAAAAATCATAGTATATCTGATCATATATTCCTAAAATATATTAAAAAAATCTATTGTTACCATTCGGTGATGCTAATCTCTAGTGACGGTTGTTGATGGAAATTTCCCAATTATCACAATATCCCCCTGTTTTAGGAATTTCATCCCGAAATTCAGACCTCAGGGTATTCTTATCCGGGAGACCCGTATCTTACTCAGAGGTTGACTTTTTTTTTTTCCTTTTTATTGGGACAACTAAATTTCTTTTTTAGTTCTACTTCTAATTCTCTAACTTCGTCAATAAAATCTAACATTAGTCTTTTGACATTCTATTGGATTTTGTAATTATTTTACACCAACAGGAAACATAAACTTTTTATTTTAATATTGGTAGGGATATGTGGAAAGATTTCTATGTTTATTTTTTTATTCCTACTTGTTCTCAAAAGTATATATATATATATATATATATATATATATATATATATATATATATATATATATATATACAATGGATTTCAAATCCCTTTTTAAACATTGCATAATTAATTTTATGAGGCTTTTCCCATATGACCCTTATTCTACCACCCAATATTTATGTTTACTGGCTTGGTTGATTCATGTTAGCACTTGAGATGTTTCCTGGTCTGCCATAATTATTACATCCAAATTGCTCACATTTTTCATAGATGGTGAAGTCCATAACTATTGCACAAGGAGAGTCATTCCAAGTATCCCATTGGTGGAGAGGGTGATCTTTCACGTTCCTTTTTTTCCTTATATAAGGGTTGACTAGATTTTCCCTTGGCGGTTCCTTCCCACTTGTTTTTGAGTTCTATGGTCTTCTTCTTACTCCTTATTGAGTTTTTTGTAACAGGTTCCTTGAGACTGAAGGCTAAATATTTAGCTTCCTCATAGGTGCTGGGATGGTATGCATGGACGTCGTTCCTAATACGCAAAGCTAATCCTTGTAGATATGCATCGGTCTTCTTGATCTCTAATTTGGCCAATTCAAGGCATACGGTGATTAGGTACTCTAAGGGAAAATATAGAAGGCTAAACCTGATTCTCTTGTCCTTAGATGACTGAATTCACGTTCTGCTCGATCACGTCTTCTTCAAAATGTAATTCCCTTATCATCTACTTCTTACGTTCTTCCCAGTGGTTTCTATAGGTTTTGTCTATGCGTAAAGCCTTGACTAGGGTACTCAACCAGATGAGATCTCTTTCCATGAATGTGTATGTTGTGAACTTAACAATATGTTCGTCAGCACACTAGTTGATTAAACTATATACACCTCTATCTCCATAATGAGGCCTTCGTTTACTTTTAATGAAATCCTGATAGATTTTTATCATTTGACCACCTTCCTTATTGCTCCCTTCTTCCTTACCTGCTCTGAGGTTCCCAAACGCACTAGAGACATGACGTTGAATCATGGTCTATATGGTGGTTGAGTTCAATCAAGGTTAGCATTGAAGGGTTGCTATCCTGAAATGACAGCAAGTAGGTTATTTGTCGATCCTATATCTCACTAATGGGGTTGTAATTGAGTCCTTATGTGTCTTGATTTACTAGACCTATTTTATTTCATCTGTTATAGCTAGCCATTATTTATATCTTAGCAACCAGTCTTCTTATTGCTAAAAAATTTCCTTTTATCTTATGAACATTTTACTTTACTGCTCCTTAATTCCTAACTAATTAAGCCTTTAGGTTTTTTAGGGTGTAATATAATCTAAGGGTAAATTATGAAATTTTGAATAGCCTGCGACATGCATACGTTATACGCCACACACACTTGTAACATATCCGTATTAAAGTTGATTTTTGGTTTTATCTTCAAACATACCTTTGCTCCCCCCAACCCCCACCATGTTTTCTGTCTTGATTGGCCCCCTTTCGCATAATGAGCATGTGATGCGCTCGATCCTGGGATTTTTAGCTTTTCCTTTGATTCCTCTACTACCAAGTCCTATCTATACTAATTTTAACTCTTTATTTTGCTTAAATTCTTGTCTCAAGGCTTTTAGAATTTTTTGCATTAGGCAGATTTTAGATGAATTCATTGAAATGGCATAACATTTGGGCTTATTATACTACCGATTTTACTACATTAATACTAATTTACTAGTTTATATCCTCCATTGATCCATATTTTGAAATTTTAGATTTCGGATTTTTTTTTCTAAATTTTCAACTAAATCCCTCAATTAGTAGTGTTTTAGGCAAAATAAACTACTTATTTGCATCCTAGAAGCTTAGTCGAACATCCCTATATGGTTATTTTGTTGGAATCTGGACGAAATAGCGAATTTCCAAACCTGATGTTCTTCGTGTTCTTGGAGCACGTCGTACAGACTTCCTTGAAATAACAATAAGGACCTTCAAAATCAACTCCAAGCTCAAGAATGCACCACGAAGAGGATTAAGGTTCGAAATGAGGCTCAAAGATAATGGAGACCGAGAACTGAAAGAGCCTTGAACTTATAAAGATGTTTAAATAGTGCCCAAATGCTAAAAATTAGGGTTTGGCAGTATACTCGTTAAGTTGGGCATACCCCCAGCTTACGTTGGGCGTACTTACCCAGGTATGTGCCCTCCTTACCATGCACGCATGGGACTACTTTGCCACTCTTTTCCATTAAGGGTCATTTTTGCCATAACTTCCTCATTATAGATCTGTTTCCAACGAACTTTATATTCACAGAAAGGTGGCGAGAATCCCTATGCTTCTAACAACACACCAAATCCTAAAAACTTCCAAAACCAAAACCCAAAATTCAAAAAGGATCGAGTTATCAAATTATGATTATACCCTTGGCTTCCGAAAGCACCATCGGACACTTGGATCACTTAAACCATAACACCCACATCTGAAAAGACAAAAACCTTTCTTCCCAGGCCCTAAGCCCCATGAAAACTGAAGATTTGGCCGCATCCCGAAATAATGAAGCAAATCCAAAACTGAGTGTTATACACATAAATTAAATGTAATGTTACTTGCTAATGAAAATTATTATTTCTTAGAAATAAAAAATTTCCAAGTTTAAGAATAAGAGATTCTTGAATATTTGTTAAAACCAATTTCTAATAACTAATTAATTATATCAAGTTGTTGTTAGTGTGACACTTTATCATATGTTAATTAGCAATATCATTTTAATATGATTCTTGAGCATACTATAACTTTCAAATATAGCTTTAAAAATAAAGTCAAAATTAGCCAATGGAATCTAAACTAAAGTCGTAGAGCTCGTCGAGAGCTTTTTGGGGATATAAAGAACATAAAAAAATGAAGCTCAAATGAAGAAGTTATGGAATTTTTAAAATCTGGAAAAATAGCATGCACAAAGTACATGGAGCGTGTTGATAACATGACACCACTAAAGGGTGCACATGGCATGGTCAGGGCAACCCCCCTCTTCTAAGACACGGTGATGTGGATCCATGAGGTTTGGACACATGTTATCATGAGAATAGACCATAGTGAGACCTTTTAGAAGTAGCGAGGTGGACCAAGGAAGCGATGGCACATGGCAGAAGGAAAGAGAAGCCAGCACACCCATAGTACATGGTGCACCCATTTCCTATGCACGGCACGCATGCTGAAGCCCCATATATACTTGTTGATTTTCTCATTTGTTCTACAGCACAATCTCCCCTCTTCTCTCTATATCAGTTTTACAGCTATAGGACCTGAGTTTCTTGGTATTTTAACAACGATCTACTAGATTTAGAAGTCCTGCTAATAGAAGCCTTTGGTTTCGAGATCCTTTCCTTGCGTTTTCATGGTTATCGCTTAAAAGCTCTATAAGTTAAGCTACACTCTATCGCTTTCGGTGTAACTAATATTTATGGTCATAGGTCGTTATTATGAACCTATAAATATGATTTATCACTATTTCCTTGTCGTTACAATGATTGATTTATTTGCGGGAGAGGTGTCTAGAATTTTCATGTAGGCTTGGTAGTTAGATTTCAGAAAAGTTATTATGCTAAAATGATCCTGCCTCACAACTGCCCTGCCTGGCTTATCCGTACATTATAAATCTTGATGTATACATTGGGATTAATGAGTATCTAGACTATTATTAATCTCCAATCTCATTAAACTAAAACTTTGTATTAATTATACTTTGGTTACGTCATGGAATATCTAAGGTGTTAGGCAAAACTCTGCCCAAATCACCTGTCACCCACCTAAGTGAAGTGAGTGCATATTCCCTTTAATGAAGATGATTTAATATAACTGTTAGTTAATATTAAATATCTACTGAAAGTCGTATGTGAATTATGTGCTTATTACCTAGGTTATATGTTAGGATATATATACATCACGTGCTATGTGGGAACTAGATATGCTTTTATTTTATGTTAGGATAAACATATAATATTATATTACAATATTCAAGGTAAAAACTATTGGGAAGATTAATGATTAATAATACACAACACTATTATGGAATATATATATATATATATATACACACACACACCCACACACACACACTAAGATAGGTTAGTACCCCCCAAGGATAGAGTTGGTATTAAAAAGTTGGTTTCAGGTACTATAATCTAGTCTAAGAATAAACTTAGACTTATGGAAGATACCTAGTTCAATTAAGTTGATATTAGGTAGTCTCATCAGGAGAATATGAGTAATCTTGTAACAGAGAGTAAAGTTCTGTTCCATGACACTTTCAGGTGTTGATGTATGGTAAGCTCCGTACGGGATGACCAAAAATGGTGGGTCCCAATCAGGAAACTGTTAGCGGTATGTCTGGTCAGCCCCAGAGTAGGTGACAACACTTGATCATTCTATACGATCTTGTGAATTACATTACGAGTATGAGCTCATTACTCATAGGCATAGATGAAATATTACACTATTCATCAAATACTCTGACGGTCCATATGACTTTATGATTTACACTAACAAGGAAGCCTCTAGTTGTGTAGTCAATCTTAACGATTCATCAGGTGAGATAATTTCTCTTTGATAATCACAGTTTAGGATCTATGAGGATCGGTAGAAAGGTATAGACTAGGATCTATGAGGATCACTAGAAATGGATATTCTAGGATCTATGAGAATCTGTAGGAATGGATATGTAGAAGTGTAAGCTTATATGGATTTGGTATGGTAATGGTTAGTTTTGCGGGTCGAATATTATCATATCAATATTGTAGGATTGAAATCCCTATGTATCTCACCAGGTTTCCCCAACCTGACCCACTCAGGTTATATGCATCACAAGTATCAAGGCTTAAGCTCGTTGAACTTGATTAAGATGATGAGTAATTAAGAGACAACCTATAATAGTATTCAGGATCATCAAGTCTTTACGCTATATCTTATGTATCTCTATTGATTATGACATCCTTAGGGTTTTAGATTTTTGAAACAAACATTTGTAATCAAAATGATCTTTTGTACTGGGATTTTCTGCAAGTATAAAGAAATGATTTTTAAAACGTAAAGAAAAGTTTTAACTGTTTCTAAAAATTAGAGGATGTCACAGGCTTGGACCATTAGATTTTTAGGTCTTATCTCTTCACTATAAATAGGGATGATTGCGAGTGATTGTTTGTGTCTTGAACTTTAGAGTGATAGGTGAATCTCTGTTGAATTGTACTTGTAACATATGTTTGAGAGCTCATAGATAAAAAATACTCCCTACCTACTCGTGGACATAGGTCACCTTGACCGAAGCATGTAAATATTGTGTTTTGTATGCTTTTGGTATTTTGCTTATTTTCCGTATTGCTCCTTAACATTTTGCATTTTTAAAAGCAAGAAAACCATACTAATTTCATTCTAAAAAGATAACTAATCAAGTGTTTACATCATAATATCAGAGTCATGTAAAGTCTAAGTGCGGAAACTCAATAACATAAATCTAACGCAGTGCAATCATGTCGTGCCGTTTCCTTGCTAGATGAAACACCTGAAACCTTTAAACTTAAAACTGTAAGCACAAAGCTTAGTGAGTTCGCTAAAATACTACATATCATTCAAATAATGGACATAGCCCACCATACATACAATCAGGCCCAGACCATTAAACATATAAATGGGCCAAGTCCAATGGGCCTAGCCCAATAACATCATAAAAAACTTGCAATAGTCACAAAACCAACTAGCATAAACTAACACCTAGTGTCCTATAGCATAGTGAGAAGATTCACCTTAATTAAAAGTTGGATATAAACACTCTAAGTCACGCAAAGTCAGTTACACGAACCACCTATAATAATTAGAGTTCACACCTCGGTCGACAACCTAAAACCTCCAAGTTAACCAAACGTCAACCCGGTCAACTGTCAACAATCAACCAACATCGACCACCACCCTACGACCAGACCCTTATCTGTGTCGTGGTCATTAAAGGATAAAATAGTTGCAAGACTCAGTAATCCACTACACCGTGGCCAGAACATTACATCACCAAGGTTTATATCCAAGACATCTTAATCTATTAAGCTCTAAACCCTTACATCCAAATCTCCAAAGCACATATATATATCGACTCAAGCCATGCATGGATAAATTTTCCATCCTTAACCTCTAATTACCTATATCTTGAATCCTAACACCATAAGGAACCCAAATGTCCTAAAAACCTATGCATGGCTAAGTTGAGTGCAAGCACTCGACTTTATTAGACCATAAGGTCAAAAACCTTCCTTAGATTGAACAACGGTCCTGGAGTTTCTCAAAACTCCAAGAGTATTTCTCCAAATGTAACAAAGGGACATCTAAACATGCACAACAACCAAATAAAGTGAAAGGTGTGAACTTTATACATTCTAGGAGCCTAGAAATGCTTAGAATACCAACTCCTAATAGCAAAAAGCTCCCTTAACAAGGAACGATCACTTTCTTGCTCCAAATCTTGAAACATCAAGAATACACACACATACACAAACACACTAGGGCTTCTCTCTGGAGGGTAGGGGCTGAAAATGAGATGAAACCTTAATCATAAGGTTGCTTAAATATGGCTCAAGGTCCGAGATCTAGGGTTTTTAGTCCATTCGTCACTGCACCGTGGTGGACATCTAACCATGTCGTGATTTAAATGATGTGGTCGCACCGTGATAGGTATCTACCACTGTGCCACAGTCAGTCATAAATCCAAAAAACTTCAAATTTGAATAAAGTAAGTGCTAAAAGATTAATACACAAAAACGGATGTTACATGTAGGCTTATAAAATATAAGGACTAGAGACTTAGTTTGAGTATAATTAGCTGACTTGTTAATGATAAAGTCTAGTGGATTAGAATAGATGGAGATAACCTACACGAATGTTCCTATCATGGGATAGAACGGTTTTACTAAGGTTGTATCCTTGATGGTAAGACTACCAAAAGAATTACATATCATATAAGAAGTATGGTCGGTGCATAACCCAGAGGCAGGTAGTAGTATGACATTCAAAGATTGATTGGGATAAATTCTCATAAGTATGAAAAGTTGACATAGGGTTGCATATATGTAAGAGTTTGGAAGGATTTGAATATGTGATACTCTAAGAGGATGAGATAATTTTGTTAAGGTAGATTCATCGGTAGACAATAAAATGTTTTGACCAAAGGATCGAAATGAACTCATTCCTGTCATGAACTTGTCGAAAATAAATTCAAAGAAACTAAGCAGGGAGGGCCTATAAGAATCATGTGCAGTGCGAACGTTTTCTAGGAATGAAATTTTTTCTTGGCAATGAATTCTTTAGAAAGGTTTTCTTTTTTTAGGTAACCTAATTAAAAGAAATAGTCACATGCATGTCCGCTTAGAACATGACAATTGGGATCATGTGATATTGTATAGTGAGATAAGATTATTGAAGTTGATACAAAGGCATAGATGTTGTTTGTTTTTTCAGAAAAACCTCTTCAGTACACTTTTTTTATGTGGAGCTCAACACACGCACAGCACTTGACTTGCATCTTCAAACCTCTTCAGATTTAACTTTTTCCATGTGATTTTTTTAAAGAAAATTGGTATAACTTGATTTTTTTAAAAAACTTTGTGCTTTTTTAAATTTGATTTACGAATTTGATACAATTTCTTTTTATAGTTTCCATAATTTTTTATTGCTTGATTTAAAAAAACGTTGATTTTTTTTTATTCTTTTTACCGTTTCTTTTAATAATATTTTTAGTTTTTGCATCTTATTTTAACATGTATGATTCTTATACAAATTTTCTAGACATTGTTCGCAATATTTTCTTAATTTTTATTTTTATAATTTTCATTTTATTATGTTCTTTAAAATTAGTTTTTTATAGAAAACAATTGGTAGCTTCATTTACATTTTTTGTTAGATTTGTTTTAGAAATTTTATATATTTGTTTTTTTACATGTTATTTTTAGTATTCTTTCAATGTTTTAGGACTAGAATTATTAAAATTTCAATGTTGAGAAGTATTTTCAGTTCGTAAAATTTGTTTATTGTAGCAGCCTGTAGATGTTAAAAAACAAATAGTCTTCTTATTACAGACTATAACCTTTTCATCCACCTCTTCTGCTGCAGAGGGATGTAGAGGTAGTCTACAGACTTCACAAGTTTTCGCTTCGAAAAAACAAACAACACCTTAATGGAATAATGGAAACTTGAAATTCATGCTAGAAGTTGTATAGATGAAAATTTGGAGTATGAACTCCATAAGGGTATGAGAATAGGTAGAGTTAACTATGTGAGGGAGTGATTGAATGACACTGATGTTCAATGTTAGTACTCATGAGAATCTCATCGTAAAGTGTAAGTATGGAATATTGAGATGTAATCTGAAGGAAATAAATTAAATGTGTGCTATATGGTGCAAAAACCAAGATTATAAAGAGGGCCATGGACGTAAGAAGAAGAAGAGATTCTGGTTGAGTATATCAAGAAAAACAGTCATGAGAGTTGGCAGTTTTACCAAAACTCATCGAAAGAATTATATCAATAGTATTAAATTGGTTCTTGTGTGATTTGTATATGTTGTTTACTCGTGGCTTGGGTGTAATCCGTGAGTCGAGTACTTGGTGTAAGGTTGGAATGATTAATTGCTATGAGCAAGTACAATTGCTTGAGTATATAAATCTAGTTTCATTTAGATACATGTATGAACAATGCTGGAAAATGGAACCTATCAGTGTTGGTGATCATAATACAAAGGTGTACTTCGAGTTACTCTTGGTGACCATAAAATCCCGAAAATGTCGTATAGGATTTAGTGATCGTCTTAGTGATTAAAATACCAGTATAATGGAAATTGTTCATCATGGTAGTCTTGGTGACTATAATACCATCGATCAACATATACGATAGCCTAGAAATAACTGTAAAGCCCTTTATTCAAGGTAATATGTGAATTTCTATCTCTCTATGGATGGCTTATTGTAATCCCTTTTTCATTTTAATTTTATCACATATGGATATTGGTTAACCTTAATACTAAGAAAGATATTAAGAGTTCAGTTTGTACACAATGTTTTCTTGATCATGTTTGAGTGGTGTATAAGGTGGAGAATTCAAGAGTCGGTATAGTTATATTTTCTTTAAAATTCTTTCTTAAAGTCACATATACATTACCCTTTCAATAAATATTCTTCAAATATAGCATGGTATTTAATGACCAAAGCATGGATGTTAATGAATATGTCTAAAGTGCATATGTAGAGCGCCTATATTGAAAGCATGATCATGAACTATGAGAATGAAATGATAGATAAGCAATGCATGTGACGATACATGTTATGTGAATCGAAAGAGCTACTCCTTGTAGGGTGTATGATATATACATGAGACTGTTTGGATCAGTATTGTGCATAGTTGGGATTACTATATGAGATTATAACTATCGAAATTACGGAAAGATTTTGAGGACGAAATCTCCTTAAGGACGGGACAACTTGTAATACATATTTTCATGATATGTCTTACTACGTGAAATCCTATGATAAGCATTTTCAAATAGAATGGATTGATAAATTGTTCAAAAATTCTCTAGTATGGGAGAGCAACGTACTTTGAGAACATGGCATGAAAGTAAAGAAGAATTCGGAGCGAAGGATAGTACAATGCTTTAAATTAAAGTGCATTGTTTTGTTGAGACACAGTTACGTTATTATCGCGATGCATTCTGGTATCGTGAAAATAGGGGACACATGAAATGAAGATGGACATGTTGCAAGGTACTGAACTATGTGACAGATTCTAAGGTGCCACATATTGCTATGACAAAACTATGTTATTATCATGACGCGAACCTCGGATGGCCATAAAAATATATAAGGTGGGTGCTCAGTTGGTTAAGAATTTTGGAAAAGTAAAACTCACAAATAATATGATGGATATTAGAGAGAGGGTGCGAGTGAGAGAGATGAACATTGGAGATACAACAGGGGTACGATCCATCGAGCAGGTTCAAGAACTATATCGTTATGTTAATATGTAAGTATGTTTACATGGCATTTTGTAGAGTGTTATTAAACCTCAAGTACATTATAAGAGTCATGATATGGTATTATTACGAACTCAGTGATAAGTTTAATTGATCGAATTTAATGGTGAAATTACTTATCTAGGTAGTAAGAATTATTAACCCTAGTTTACTGGGATTGTCGATTGGGCTAACGGCTATAGGGTTAAGTCACCTTCAAATTATATATTAGAATTTGAAAAGTTTTGTAACAAATGGTTACCGAGGTTAGTTAGTGGACAGGTAATTAATCATTGTGGTTGATATATGGTGAGATTAGACAAGTTCTAATGAACTTGATATATTTTCCATATAGGCCTAGACAAGTGATGAATTGGAAAACAGTGTAGAGATGGAGGCTATAATTATAGTTATTCTTAACTAACTAACTAACCAAGTGGTTAACCACACTTATCTTCTAGATAAATGTTATCTTAATATGTGTTTAATACTTTACTGAATGAATTTCATGATAAATACTATGTTATGATTATTAAGAAATATTATGACTATTGGGAAATGTTATGATTATTGGGAAATGTTATGTTATGGGTTTAGAACCAGTACGATTGTACATGGTTGAGAGTTATGATGATTCGTCATGGTTAATGGTATAGCAAGTTATTGCTTTATAGAAGAACGAGTTGGCTTAGTTTCATTATAGATGAGTTAGGCTATATAGATTAAATGATTAATCTAATTATATTAGTTGTGAGTAATGGAATGTTGGTATAATCGTTTAAGGTTATGAGTAACATAGAATTTATATAGTGGTGTATTTTTGTGGAATATACATAGATGGTTTGGTTGATGACTACTGAACTATACGAAAGGAGTTTTGCCACTATAATGTACATGTCATTGCATGTTTGTATATTGTAGAATGTTTGCATACCGTTAGTGTACAAATATGTGTTACAATATAGTAGTACTTTTTATTAGCCATAAGGCAGTATGATGAGGTTCTATGACTTGAATGGGATGATGGCAAGAACTTTTTTGTACCATGAGTCTATGGTCCTGACAGAGATGGTAGTCTCGGAAACTATAATGCCATCATTTGAGGAATACAAGTCACTGACAGAGTTGGTGTCAATATGGTTATACTTGCAGATGATTATTAGACAGAGATGATATTGTGGAATTAGTGTCTGTAACACTATACTTGTAGATGATTAGTAGATAGAGATAGTAATTTGGGTAATTATAATACCACCATTTGAGGAATATATGTCAATGGCGGAATTAGTCTCTGTAACACTATACTTGTAGATAATTGTTGGAGAATTGCAAGTTAGCGGAGGACTTGGTGCATGTAATGTTATACATATAGATTGATAGTGGAAAAAGTGGTAGTATGGGTGACTGTAATAACATCACTTAGGAAAACAATGTAACACCCACAAATTCACGCTACACATTTAAGATATAGTAAATAAACTTAGCAAAATATGTAGTAGTCACAATTACTATCTCATAGATATAAGTAGCACTTAAATCTGACTTCGTATGAAGAAGTTATGCTTATTCAAAGTTCCTCGATCAAAATCTACACGGCTATGCACATCATAAAAGGTGAATAAGAGATAGGTTGCTTATCAGCCTAAGCAATCTAAACGAAAATTATAGTAATCATAAAAATGAACTCGCGCATATAGAGAATGCCAAAATCTGACTTCATATGAGGAAGTTATGAATCTTTGAAGTTTCAGCATAGCAATGTGAGACAAATAAACTGAATCTTGGATCGGTCGATTTTTAGCAAAAACAATGTAAACGAGAGTTTAATAGCTCATCGATATGATTATATCAAAATAAAGACAGTTGAGAAAGGATATCATATGAGAGAGTTATGATTTTTATATAGACTTTAATAGTCTAAGCCTGTTAAAAGTATAGTTTTACAAATAAAATGAGAATTAGTCGGAGTCTAAATGAAAATTGTAGTACTTGTCGATATCTACACGTGGATATAAATAATGTCAAATATAGAGCTCATATGAAGAAGATATAAAATTTTGAAACTTTGGAAATTTGCATGCGCGCAGGGCACAACGCACACTTTTAGAAGCCATCGACATAGGACTATTCAGAGCATGCCATGTGTCACCAAACAGATGGGTTGACGTATCGCCAGCACACTACCTACGCCAAACTAGGAATGTTGTGCCTCTTTATATTTCCTATAAATAGTAGCTAAATGTCATTGTCCTCACACCTTCACCAATCATTCTCTTTGGAATTTCCACTTCTCTAGTCCGGAAATTTTGTAGTATTTAGGATATTTTGGTAAGCCTTGAGGTTTCTAGGGTCCACGAAATTAGAAGCTCTCGATTTGGAGTTCAGCTAGTGCAATTTCACACTTTTTCGCTAGAAAAATCTCTGTAAGTTGTGCTCCACTTATATTAATTTAAGTGTTTCATATATCTATATTCATAATCGTTATTACGAATCTATAAATAATATTTATCAGTGATTCCATGTCAAAATATTGATTGATCTATTTATAGGGGTGATGTCTAGGCTAGATTTAGTGAGGTGTTTAAAGTAAGATTTCCAAATAGCATACTTTGTATACCAAACAGACACTACCTCCGATATAATCTTACTTGGTTGTTCCTTATCAACTATAGATCAGTAGACATTAGGATTGTTAAGGAATCTATATTATCATTAGTCACAAGGAATATAAGACTAAGACGTAGTGATAATCATACCAAGGTCATTTCAAAGGAAAAGTTAAAGTGTTAGGCGAAGTGCTGCCGAAAGTATGACTCATCCATTTTTAGCAAGTGGGTGCATAGTTACTTTCAGCTTACACACATACATATATATATACAAATACATATACATATACATATACAAATACATATACATATACATATACATATTCATATACATATACATATACATATACATATACATATACATATACATATATATATATATATATATATATCAATGTATTTAATTTGCTTAGGTGAACTATGTGCTTATTATCCGTGTTGATGATATTTGTGCTAAATGAGATGAGGATTTTTACTCATAATAAATTGTATATGTATTTTATCATACTTATGTTGTATGGGGTAAAAGGGTAGAGAGAAAGAGAGAGAGAGAGAGAGAGAGAGAGAGAGAGAGAGAGATGAGAAAATGGTGAAAGACCATGCCAGGGATAAAATAATAGTAAGAAACCATACCAGAGATAATATAATGGTGAGAGACCATACCAGAGATAAAATAATGGCGAGAGACCATAACAGTGATAATATAATGGTGAGAGACCATACCAGAGATAAAATAATGGTGAGAGACCATGGTAGAGATAAAATAATGGTGAGAGACCATGCCCAATTGAGAACATCCATGTAGCAAAGTATTGATGTTGACCATTGACTCTTCTAGACAATCCAGTGGAAGACTAGCAGACTCGCAATCTATAGGTGTTAAGGAATCATACTACATAGAAGTATGGATAATGTATTTATCCGAGTACTCTATCCCTTTCATGGTTGCGTTACTGACATGTATAAATGAGGAATCCCCAAGGAAGAATTGTAAACTCATTGTTACATTGGTCCTTTAGGATATGTCCCTTGAGATCATCATTTTAGGATCAAAGTGTTGGAATTATAAGGGCAGGTAATCAGGATAAATATGTTTGGTGTGATATATATAATTAAAACAATATTATAATAATATTGTTGGTTGAAAACCCTATGTGCCCACCAGACTCCTAATCCTAACCTACCTTCTTTTTTTTTTGTATCAAAGGTAGTAGCACAAAGGTACAAAAGTAGTTATGCTTTGATCTAATGAGAAATTTGAGGAAGTGTTGGCCATAGTATAATCATATGTTGTAAGGCCTATAATGACTATGTTTATGCTTATGTTTCTTGTATCAGTTATGAAATCCTAGTTTTTAATAATCAATGAAAAACGTTTCTTCATAAATACTTTTATGGGACCATTATGCAATATAAAGAATACTCTATTTCAAAATAAGCATAAACAAAATATCTTTTTTGCGTTGTAAAAATGGGGATGTCACATGCAATTAATGGCGGACTTGGTGTCTGTAATGTGATACTTACAATTAAATATATTTTAAAGGAAGCGTGGATAGTTGAAAACCATTAGAAAATTATAGTTAAATTAGTGGGATATAATAGCATAATGAAATGATTATTAGAATGTGATAATAACTAGCTTGGTTTTAAGACTACTACAAATACTTAAGGTTTGGAATAACAGCTTACATAGTTGTACACTTATTTGTTTGAAGAACATATGTTTAAACATATAAAGAGTTATTGGAGTTGATATATATATATATATATATATATATATATATATATATATATATATATATATAATCAGTTGTGTAGCTAATTTATATATTTTTAACATTGTTACCCATTAGGATTGTTGTAGCATATCATTTTGTTGTATGTGTCTTCCAGGTTCAAATAGATTCAGTAGGAATGTGTGATGTTGGTAGCATCTGGCTTTGATCCTTGCATGAGATTATTATAAGATCATTTTGATAACTTCTTGTATGAATTTATTAATATAAGTGTACATTGAATCTATTATGATATATGATTTAAAAAAGAAAATTTTTGGTGTTCTCTATATAAAAACTTGGGTATTGCACCGACGGAAAGATTGTTAGGATAAATGCATCGAACCCCTATGCTAAGAAATATTCAATCCTAAATTTTTTTTCCCAACAAACCATTCTTTAGCCAAGAAAAATACTAGAAAAATAATATTCCTCCAACGGCCAGTCTGATACCAAATAAATATTACCACCAAGGAGCAAGTTGTGAAAGATGGTCCAAACTCATCTCTTTTCCATCGTATAAGGAAACAAAGAATACAATTGGTATACACTCCACTAAAATGCAATTCCACCTTCATAGACAATTGGTTCAGAGTAATATGTAACCTCCAACATGTTTACCAAGGGTGTATAGCTAATGGTATAAAGAGGTGGAAAATGTATCCTTCGCCACATGGTTGAGAGTTCAAGTTTTGATTGAGATAGATGGTTACTTTAGGATAAGAATACAAGAAAAAACAACTTGTTCCATGTTTACTTTGATAGAAACCGGTTAATATTCCTAACCATCTTTTCTAAAATATAAGGAACTTGCTAATATTATATATGAAATAAATTTATTTTATTACACACAAATTAAACAATATAGTATTTATATATAAAATATAAAATAATTTGTTCAAATTGAGATAGACCAAGTTAATAACTAACTTATAATGATGTTTAAGTTTTTATAACATCTGTATTTTGGGCTACAAATTTTAGTTGTTTTAGTACAAACTAAAGTTATAGAAAGTAAATTTAAAATAAGCAATTAAAATAAATAAATATTCTTAAGTGAAGTAAATTATAAAATAAAATTAAACATTTTTGAAACTAAATATTTCTATGTTTTTTGAAAATTAATTATGAGTAAAAACTAAAATTTAAGATATATAGGCTAAAATTGTCAATTTGGTAAAATTTGCTTTGATTTTGGCTTGACGTGACTTGCGAATAAATATAATACGGAAATATACGTAGAAGGACTATTAGTGGAAATATACGAGTCTTAGTTTTATCTAGCATATAATGGTTGAAATGTGAAATTATTTATGGAGGTAGTATTCTTGTCAGATTCCTACAGTTTAAGCATTTAGTCATCGGTATTCCTTCCAACACTCATTTTATTCACGGCTCTTCCTTTCTTTCTCAATCTTCTCCATTTCATTTTTAAGTTTTAATAAATTTGTCAAATCTAATTTCTAGAGTTTAAATCAGTATTTAGTTGAGTTTCTAGTTTCCATCTCCTTTCAAGTTCATGATTCAATCCACTACTTCCATTATAATGGCGAAATTAGAGTCTGAAGGAGTTTTTTTATTGGTAATTTCTAACCCCAATCCTTTAAATTTTGAATTGAGTAACTAGATTGTTTCTAAGTTCACTTCGAGTTCCATATCATTTATCTTAGTTATGTTAGGAAAAAACAAGGTTCTATTGGTGATTATTGAGATTAGTTGATGTTTTGGAGCTTATAGCTATCATCAACGGAGTTTAAGTGTAATGGAGAAATCAATGATTTCACTTAAATGTCTGAATAACACTTAATTATTATACTCTAAATTTTTTTTGTCAACCAAAAGCTACTAGGAAGTGACTTAGTGGATATTGGAATGTATTTTGCTAATTTTGAGTCTTCTTGAAGCTTTTGAGCTTCTACGGAGTTTTAAGCAGGAAATTAACAAAACACCCACTAGATCCATTGATTTTAGTAATTAATCATGTTATTAATTTATTAATATGTTGTTGTATCTTCTTCAATGCAAATCATGGATGAAAGTTCAAACTATCAACCATATTCAAGTTCTAAACTTTGAAAACAAAGTTTTCCAAATGATCATTTTGATCCATGATCAAATGATGTTAACGATGATATGAATGCATTAAAACATGTGAATTAAGTTTATAAAGCATCTTAATCAATAAAATTGATGTTTGATTTGTGAAAATCGGATTTAGTAAAGTCGGTTGTTTTTTGCATTTTTAGCATTATCTGCTATTCAGATGGAACATGTGAATCCTTTGGGAAAACACATGGGCCATGTAATCCACTTTCTCCAACCCATACACTTTTTATAATTTGATCTTATGGAATCGGGATATTTTTATGTCATTTCCATATTTGTCTTAGGGATAAGTAATGCATGTTTAAGAGTTGTAATTAGTTAAATAAGTTACCGATACTTATGGATCACTTCGAGTAAATTAGAACTGGGAACTAAGAGTATTTGTTGCTCATTTGGTGGTCTTTGACTCTTCTAACATTACTTGAAAAGGATTTTTGTGTCATCTAAGTAAAGGTGGTCACTAAGTGATTGGTTCAATTCTATCATAGAAGTGAAATGCTTATAAAGATAATTGTGAGTTCTACCCATGCATTCAGATCCCTATGTGTACTTTGTGTTTTGACATGTTTTACGTGTTGCTTCACTCTAAGTGCAATGTGGCAACTATACTATATGGTACTCTTTTACATTCATGACGCACATTCTCTTTTTGAAAATTATATATGTTTCAAAAGAAAATGATAAGGGTTTAAATGTTTGTTGTAGATTTACTTTGAGCATGACACTTGAATTCAAATAAAGTTGGGCTAAGGGTTTTCAAAATGGTTTTCCATTATATAAATATTCGGTCATTTAGTATGGGATTGGCTTAAGAGTTCACTTGGGCTAAGGATCCTAAAACCGGTTAAGTGTTTGTGTGAGCATTATAGAACACCTCGCATATGTGTTGAGAATGGCTAACTCAAGCATGGTCTAGTGATATGAAACACTACTACCTAGTATTTTAATAACCAAAAGGATGTATATGTACTTTTGTGTTATACCACAGTGAGCTCATCGGGTAATAAATGTATATGGTTTATAATACATTAAGCCGATAATTTGTTATCAAATTGTGAGTTAGGATACAAGATTTAGTTGGGTTGGAAATAGTTGCACAATTTAATTGCATTCCCTATCTATGGAACCTTTATTATATTTTGACATTATTCTCTTTCAGATGATAAGAAATATGGTGTTTTATCCCTACTTTTTATATTGTTAGGGTTCAAAAATGATTTTAGGAGCTTGACATTAGGAATCAGGTAATAGACTTATCATTTTTTCCATATAAGGTTTGACTATGAGATTAGCTCATCAAAAATCCTTTGCATAATTTACTATTTTTATATGTATCTAGATTAGGACTAAGCTGAGATATTAGGCATGTCTTTTTGGGACATTTTGAAGGCCATCGACTTGTAATGATTATTTATACATTTAGTTTTTATGAATTAAATAGCTTAGAGAAATTTTGAAGGCAATCTACTTGTAATGGTTGTTTAGACATTTGGTTTTGTATGAATTAAATATTTTTTTAGACAAACATAAAACTTAAATGTCATTTTTATATCTTAGATGTAAGCATTTGTGATATGATTATATCCAAGTTAGCCGACACACAACTTTACGGTTTCAAATTTACAGACGCAAAACCATTTATTAAATAGTTTCATCCAAGTTATGAGATACATATCATAATGTTTTCAAATTAGCAACCACAAACAATCTAACCTTCATTTTTCTTCATCACGAATACCAATAAAACACATAAGAAATTATGAAAATAAAAAACTTTGTCAAATATTAGCATTTTCTTTTTGAAAAATATCATGTTTTTTTTTTTTTAATAATTTTCCATTAGTGAATAATTACAAATAAATCTTCTAAAAAAGTAGGAATGAAAATAATGAAAAAAATGTGATGATCTTTGTGCAAATTAAAAGTTTATATTTAAACAAAAGATAAAATACTATAGCTTTTTATAATATTAAGCTAAATTTCTTTTACAAATAATTTCTTGAATGAAATAAAATGTTGCTGGTTTATATATATATATATATATATATATATATATATATATATATATATATATATATATATATATATATATATATATAGAGAGAGAGAGAGAGAGAGAGAGAGAGAGAGAAAGAGAGAGAGAACTAGGTTCAAATATTTCTAGGAACTATTCTGTGTATGAATGAATCAATAGGAATTTAGAAAAATAGTCTTAACTTTTGATGTTTTGAGAGTTGTAATTAAAGGGTAATTTGGTTTCAATTTTCACCACTTTTTGATTGTTGATCATTTTTTGTAATGGTTTTTGTTTGAGATATTGGGTATGAGCATAAAGTTTGGGTTTTACTTTTTTATAAGTTTCAAAATGATCAACATTCTTGTGATGGAAAAGGTTGTTATCATTAATACAATTATCTTACAAACTTTATATGAGGTTTAACATGGTAGTTTAACGTTGTCAAAAAATGTTATTGTGGTTATATAAATTATATTTCAATGCTATAAAACTAGATTATTTAAATTCTAATGTTGAAAAACTTTTTTATGTTTAAAAAACCAGTTTATTTAAATTTTAGTTTATTTTAACAGTTTGCAAATGTTAAAAAAAAAAGTCTTCCTCTTACAAACTATAGACGTTTGGTACACATCTTCTATTGAAAAGGTCTGTAAATGTGGTCTACGGACTGCACACCTTTTGTCTAAAAAAACGGCACCTAAGTCTCGCCTTCGTCATCACATTGTACCATCTTCATCCTCATTGCAGCCGCCGCAACAACCACTACCCTCTCCCTTCCTCCCCCACTCACTTTCTTTCTTTATACCTCTCCTATAATTGTAGCCACCGAAGACTCCCTCTCACCTCTTTCCTAGTTATGGGTTTATTTTTCCTATAATTTTTTTAATTTTACCCCGGTATCCCTTTTTATAGTGTTACACGAAAAATTTTAATACTTTAATAGGGGATCGATAATTATACCATATTTAAGTTTTTGTTCCTATTTTTTTTAGACCTTTTCATTCCTTTTTTAATTTGGGTTTCATTTTTTATAATATGCATCAGTTCTATTCATGAAAAAATATATGTTGTGTAACACCGAGAATCTAGAAGGTTAATTGTGGAATTATGCAAATTTCAAGTTGAACTCGGCAAGTTGGAGGAGCCAACTCAACGAGTTGAAGATGAAGAATAATAGGATTTAATGGGTCTACTCGAAGAGTTGAGGAGCCTCAACTTGGCGAGTAGAAGTTGGCTTGACTGAGAAGTTTAATGAGGCAACTCGTCGAGTTAAGGAGCCTCAACTCGACGAGTTGGCCACTCAGAAGGAAACCCTAATTTTAGGGTGTTACACCCTATTTAAAGGCCTTAACTCTTTCTTTTGGCCTCCTTATCAGCCTCCACTATTCCCAAAAACCCTAATTCGAATTTTAGCCTCCACTATCAAGCATTTGGGCCTTGGAGAAGAGTTTGGTGTCCATTTTGTGCCTTGTGATGCAAGAGTAGAAGATCTTGAAGTTTCAAGCTTGGAGAAGGAAGCCTTGGATCCAGAGTCACTCCATTTCTTGCAACCATTTCGAGGTATCAAGTTCAAACCATGATTGGTAGATGATTAGATCTTCTCATTTGGGTTTTATTGTGATTTTAGCCTCTTTTTGAGTTTACGGATAAGATAGGTGGTGTAAAGGTTCATCCTTTCAGATCTGAGTTTGTTTTGCTACCCTTGAGCTTAAAATAGCAAACTTTAGGAGGATCTTGATGTCATGCATGGATTAAGTCGAGTGTTAAGTTCATTTGATGCTTAAGAGCTTCATCTAGACATGCATGGACGTAAAGTTAGCAACTTTACGTGGTTTTCCAACTCAAGGAAGTCAGATCTATGATTTGTCGCCATGCCTTTATGGATTAGGTGCTTAATGAATTAAGTTGTTGGACTTTGAGCGAACTCGGTGAGTTTGTGGATAAACTCGACGAGTTGGCTCAGTTTTCCTCAATATTTTCAGATGAATAGAGGAACTCGACGAGTTGGTGAGTAAACTCGGAAAGTTGATTAGGGTTTTCTTGATCTGTGCTGATTGATGGAGTAACTCGACGAGTTGAAGGACAACTAGGTGATTTGGGTCAACTTGGACCATTGACTTTGACTTTTGACTTATATCTTTGACCAAGTTTGTCCCGAGGGGTGTTTGTGGTAACTGTTAGATTAGGTGTCTAAGCTCATAACTATTATTGGTATGTACTTGACCCAAGAGTAGCATGACCCATGGGGTTGCATGGCACCAGAACAATCTGAAGGATGGATAATTGAGAAGAGGTTATTTATGGGTTATTAATATATTATAAGTTCTAATATATTAATATGAAATCATATTATTCAATCAGTATTGATCAAGAATTAATTTGTAATTAATTTTGTGATCAAAAGAGGCTAGTTAAATATAAGGGGTTGATTTGATAAATCATTTATTGTTATAAAGTGGGCTTGTGATCCATAGTTCTTCATGTTGGGCTAAACCCATATGGTAACCCATGGATACTCCATGGAGGTTTTAACCCTTGGATCATGAGGGATATGGAAAGTCATTAGGGTTTACATGGTGTAACCCTAGTTTGCCACACTATATAAGTACCCCTTTAGCTCATGAAATTGGCACTTAAGTGGTGACTAATGGTTACACAAGAGGGCAAGCTGATTTTATGAGTGCAAGCAACTTCCTCTTAAGTTCCTCCATTGTTGGTGGTGTTGTGTGATTCCATTTGAAGTGCAACACTTGGGGCACTATGTTCTTAAAGGTCCAAGGCTTCCAATTACAACAAAAAGTATATCATCTAACTTGTTTTAGTACCCTAAGTATCAAAGTTTTGTATGCTAGCTAGGCTAATACCTTGGAAAATTCAAGTTTGCATGTATAATAGAGAAAACATAGATGGGAGGTATTTAGGGTTGCATGCACACCTTAGGAGTGTTAGAATGCTCAAAACCCTTCAGTAACTTGATTTGGTTTTGAGGAAAATATGAGCTTAGGATAAGACCCATATGGGGTTGGGCCAATTTGGAAAATTGGGCCATTAGTAGGCCTTTATGGATCTTTTGGTTTTAGGCATCAGTTTTGTTTCATGTTGGGGCAGGGGTAAATGATCATTTTACCACAAGTATAGATTATGGATTATAGCGTGGAACCCAATTGCTAATTCGGTGTGTTGTTGGTTTTGATAGCTCGGGAAGCCGACAGGACAGCAGTTAGGGGTTTCTCTAGTGAGATTCTGCAGACGAGGTGAGTTCTTCTTACTGTACTTTTGGGTCGAAGGCACCAAGGCCAGCCCATTGGATTAAATATCTCGTTATGTGATAGTATGCACCAAGGGCGGCCCATTGGATTAGATATCTTGTTATGTGATAGTATGTTAGTGTTCAGTAATGATATGTTAGATCGATATCCTAGTTTAATGGATGATGCTATGAGTAGTGATCTGTGCCTGTCTGCAGGTAGATTATTTATATGTTTATCTGGTATATGTCAGCATATCGTGTTAGGGTTATACTGCTTTGTGTTGTAGCCAACAAACCCTGGAGCATTCCAGATTTGAGCTGAGGGTTGGGTAGGGCATGCCATACTCATACTGAGGGCTCAATAGCATTCCAGATACGAGGTGAGGATCCGGTAGGTATGCCAGACTCGTACTGAGCTGAGAGTATTGGAGCAATCCAGATATGAGCTGAGGGTTGGATGGGGCATGCCAGACTCATACTGAGGGATCAATAGCAATCTAGATATGAGCTGAGGACCCAGTTGGAATACCAGACTCGTACTGAGGGATGAACATTGATAATTCAGTCTAATGATTGATCGGTACAGGGAGCAAGTCAGATATAAGTTGTGGGCCCCAAGGGCAAGTCAGAATTATGTTGTGGGCTCAGGAGCAAGCCAGATATGAGCTGTGGGCCTACTAGGAAAGTTAGACTCATACTATGGGGTCAGGGTTAATCCAGTCTGTTAGTTGTGGACCATTGCATGTTGTTATTTGTATATGTTATCTAGTGGGTGCAGGTATCTTGGGGGAACTCACTAAACTTCGTGCTTACAATTTTGGTTTTGGTTTTAGGTATTTCAGTGGATCATGTCAATGTAAAGGCGTGTCCATACACATCCTCGTGTTTTGGACTTATGAATTCTTGGAGACTCTGATAATGTGAGTGTTTTTAAAACTATGTTGCAAGAGATTTTGATTTTTAAATAATGTATTGGGAATAACGATTTTTGTAAACACTTTTATAGAAAAAGGGTTGTTTCGAAAAGTTTGAATTTTAGAAAAAATTTAGGATGTTACATGTTGAATGGTGATGAGAAATACATAATAGCATTTTATAGGTAACATATATGGATTTTTGAGTCCAATTATGTGTAGGCAATGTTTATGTAATTGAGTTGATCGATGAGATGGAAAAAGATGCTTAAAGTCACAATCATTTAAGCTAGGATTTAATTTGGTTTTAATTTTTTGGTTAGGAATTTCAATTTGGTAGTGGTGGTTCGTGATGGTGACCGGTGACGGTGGTGATTAGTGATGGTGCTTATTAGTGACAATGGTGATTGGCGATAGTGCTGATGGTGATGGTCACGATTAACTAAGTGGAGACTATGACAGGGTCAGTGGCAGCAATGGTAGAGTCGATTACGACAATTGATGGTGTTGGTAGAAGTTAGTAGCGGCAGTTAATGGTTGTTGGTGAGGTGTGGAGGGGTTTAAGATTGGGGGTGGCCCACTTACTAGAACAAATAATAAATAATAAAATTCAAATATGAAATTGACAAAGGTGAAGTAAAAATGTCGTTTGATGGTAAGAATCTCATAGACCAAACGTGACTTTTGAAAATTATAGAGACGAGCCATGTCAAAAACTTAAAAGTTTGACGAAAACTGCGTAATAGTATAAATCACTTGGACCAAAACTGTAATGTATGCTTTAGTTAATTAACCCAAATTAATACAACGTTTTTATCTGAAAGAAAAGAGAGTAAAAGGCGACAATAAGTATATGCTACAACTCAGACCACGATAATCTTTCATGTTGCTTACAATGGTCCAATCAGCCGCCTCTTGCTATTTTACATGTCTTCCTGGTCACATGGACGTGAATCAAACGACGAACAGTGAATCACCGCAACGGGGCTTTTGCACACCAACTGACAGCTGTCATACGCCCTACCTTCACATGCGCCACACTACAATTTTTGTCCTTTATAATAATTTGATATTTGATATTAGTTGTTAATCTATAAATTTTATATTTTGTTCTTCAATATATATATATATATATATATATATATATATATATATATATATATATATATATATATATATATATATATATATATATATATAGATATATATATATATATATATATTTGAAATCGATTGAGAAGTCATAATTTTTCCGAGAACTGAGTATTAAAAGTGGAGCGTTGTATCGAAAATAAATTATTAACGACATGATCGTCATCTTACCAATCTCATTTAATATTTAATTTTTTTTGTGTTATTTAACATGTTAATATAAATGTTTAAAAAATTACATCATAAATCAAATTTTCATATTTCTTTTAAAAATAGTATTTTTCGTTTTTTTTTAAATGCAGATTTTATAATTTTTGATAGAAAACATGAATTTTTGAAAAAATATTAATTTTTTTTAAAAAGCTGTAATTTATTCAAAAAAACTGCAATTTTTAAATAAAAAAAAGTGTAATTTTTTCAAAAAAAAAACTGTAAGTTTATTTAAAGAAAGTTACATTTTTTTTTTTCAGAAAAAACTATATTAAAAAAAAAAGTAAATTTGTAGGTGCATATATGCATATTTTTTAAAATACATGTATGTACATTTATTATATTATAATATTCGTAAGTAAATCACAACAAATCTCATATTTATTAATTAATCTATAAACATAATAGTACAAATATTTTATTCGATACAAAATAAAATATAAAAAATAAAAAATGGTACAAATTTCAAAGCGTTTTGATGTTTTCGTGTCAATATTTCCTTATTTTCTTTAATTTATTATTTTCACATCTTCAATATTCATCACAATTTTTTCTAAATCTAAAAGAAAATTATGTATATATATATATATATATATATATATATATATATATATATATATATATATATATATATATATTGATGCGAAAGCACTCACAAAAATACATATGTGATTAACATATATATCACATGCAACTCACATATGAATCACATTTATATATGACATCATATGTAAATCACATGTGAATTATATATATGAAACACATATGAATTACATGTAAATCACATGCGATTTACATGTGAATCACATATAATTCACATGTAAATATATAATCTTTCTCGTACCTTGAAAAGTAAATAAATAAAACTATGAGGCTAGTGCCATTGAAGATAATAAAGTTCATTAACTCAAATAATTTTCTCTTGTGATTTGCATGTGAATCATAAGTGATTTACATGTGAATCACATGTAATTCATATGTAATTTAAATGTAATTCATATGCGTTTCACTCGTGATTTACCTGTGATTTACATGTGATTCATATGTGAATTACCTGTGATTTACATGTGAAGCACATGTAATTCATATGTGATTCGCTAGTGATTTACATGTGAATCACTACATATTTATAGTCTTGTTTCTAGTTAATTACTAAAATATTATAATAAATCACATATAGAGATATCCACCCAAATATCATAATATAAATTATTAAATTCTCATTGGTCAGATTCATAAGTTTCCAAAAAACTGCAGTTAAATGTTTCTTTTACTTGGATTTGGTTTAATATATTGAGCTTGGCATGCTTTATCCTTGCACTTCTTGTTGCAGCTAGATCTAGTTAAACAGGTTGTGTGCACGGATCAATGAATCAAATAACCGATTCATTGTTTTAACTTAATAAATTAAATAATCTATTAAACATCTCAGTTTCTAAATTTTACAAAATAAATCTAGTGAAAATATTTATTCGTGGAGAAATAGGCTTTTTTCCAATTATCAGACTTGAGTATCATGTTATTTTCATTTTCCATTTGTACATAACAAACATAAATTCATAAAAAACATAAACGAGTTGCAAAAATTAACACGATATGTGAATGATGAAGGGTGCAACATGAATAATGGCATTATGGCAATATTTGCCATAAACAACTGTATTGAGAGTGAAGAAAGAAAGGAGTGGAGAAAGCCCGTTTTCAAGAAAAGAGGGAGAGGGCATCATCACACACTGTTGGAGGATCTCTTCTAGGTTGTAACACAATATCTTAGGGGTTACACCTGCCAAAACAATGGATTACATCATACATATATTCTAGGGGTAACAACTTAAATGAAGTAAAACTATGACACTTTATCAAACAGGTTGTGTGCACGGATCAATGAAACAACGAGAAGGATGAATAACAGACTTGATTAGAATCAAAATCTAGCAAAATTTGAAGATTTCCATTGGTACTCATCTGATACTTCATTTTTGAATAATTTATGATTACAATAACAGTAACATCGCACTTTCTACAAAAATAGGGAAGCAATAAGGATTTTAATGATTCAAATTTCACGTGATGTTCATATGATGGAAGAAAATGAAAGTATATCATTTGATTCCTTTTCTCCGATGGAGGTGGATGTGGAGTTTGATTTAGTAATCTTTTTTTCCAATGTTCCTCATTCGATTCTATGACAGGTCATTATATAATTTTTCGGATGAGGGAAGGTTAAACACATAATGCCGCTATACTATGGAAAAACATAAGAGGATAAGATGCATTGTTCAATGGATTACCTGATTCATGAAAGACCGAAACGATTAAACGTTTGAAACTGCTGCTGAATCCAAACTCTTTGTTGATTTGACGTTCGATGTGCGCTCAAATCACATGGATTTTCTTCTCGAGCATGGACGACGACGTCTTTTGTATAAAGTCTCTCTAGATCGAGTCAATTGTAACATACATGTTCTGAAATTGTGTATTGTTATTATTAAAAGTGAATAAAATTGAGTGTTGAGTTCTAACAGCTATTTTTTACTAGAAATGAAGTAAAACTATGTTTAGAATCAGTCATAAAATATTGGAAGTCTTATGAGATTCCAATTAATAGCCAAATAATGAAATTTAGCAAAAATATAAAATTTGAAATAAGTAAAATTTTATTATTTGATGTTGTAAATCATCCCGTTAGAAACTTGTAGGCGAAAACCTCGTCGAAATCTGAGTTATAACGAAGAAGTTATGACCAACCGAAGATCCGCGAAAAAACCGGCACGGCGCCGAATGACGTAAAAAGTGAGTTTTTGATAAACTACTTTTTAGCCTTATAAATCTAAATGAAAGTCGTAGTATTCGTTAAACCGAGAAATTCGATAAAAAGAACGCCAAAATCTGACTGCGTATAAGGAAGTTATGATTTTTCGAAGTTTCAATTTAGCAGTAGACAGCTAAAAACTCGAATTTTAGATCGAGCGATATTTGACCGATACATCCTAAACGAGAATCGAAGGTCTCGTCATTTGTAGTACAACGGTAAAAAGTCTGACTAAAACGGATGTCGGATGAAGAAGTTATGAATTTTTAACCGATTTTCCTGTCTCGGTCTGTTAAAAATAATAATATTAAAAATAAAATCAAAATTAGCCAACGAAGTTTAAACGGAAGTTGTAGAGCGTAAGTTTAGCTACGCGTGCATATAAAGAACGTTAAAAACGGAGCTCGTATGTGAAAGTTATGGATTTTAGCAGTTCGGGGCTCAAAAACCGAGAAATCTCGCATGAATAGTAACCGGCCACGTCAACTCGCACAAAGCAGGTGCGTCACCGGAGTCGTGGCATGTCCGAAAAGCGACACGTGTCCGAGCTTCGCTTCGCCACCGCCGCCCCCTCTCGCATGCGAGCCACGTGCTCCGTTTCGCAGACACCACGTCTGAGCCTCGCATGCGGCCTCGTGGCCTTCGCCTCTCGCACCACCTGCCTCTTGCTCCTAACGCCACCGAGCAGCTTCGTTGCTTGCTTCCTTCCCAGCCGACTCCGAACCTCGGCCTATAAATAGGAGGGTGCGAACCCTCCCGGCTAGAATTTGAAAATTTCCAATTTTTATCCCCTTTTTCCATATTTTCGCTATCTTGACTTTTCCCGAAGCATCGGTATCAATTTTAGCACCCGAAACACGTCCCGAGACCCCCGAGAAGCCTGGAAATGTTATCTTTTCAGTTTTGAAGCCCTACCTTCGCAGATCCCGGTTTTCAATTAAGCTCCCGGTTTTCAACATAGAAAGTCATATTTAAAGCCGAAATGCTGTCCAAATTACTATTTTAACCCTCGGTTAACTTAAGATGAGTTTAATATATAGGAACAATTGTATGTTATGTGTTATATGTGCTATGTGCTTCTCAGTTTTATTATTCTGAGTTATTCTTCCGTGTTATTTTATTCGCTATGTTTATAGCAAATATAATACATTTGACCATGTGATCAGTGAAAGGACTTAGATTCACATTGGTACTGGTACGTAGCCTCCGGCCATGTAGAGCATGTCTCCATAAGAGAATGACTTCTATTCTATGGCATTGGCAGAAAGTTAGATAGGAATGGTATGTAGCCTCCGACCATGTAGAGCATGACTCCATAAGGGAATTGAACTCTATTCTATGGTATTAGCAAATGGTTAAGTAGGGCGTGAAAACGTGAAATCTACCGAAATGGTTAAACAGGGCGCGAAAAACAGAAATCTACTGAAATGGTAAACAGGGCGTGAAAACCTGAAATCTATCATATTGATAATAAGAAATTATATGTCTTCTGTGCCATTTGGGGCAAAGCTTTATTGATGCATATCAAGTATTGAAATCGTTATGTCTCATTGAAAAGTATATTTTTGAATAAAGTCTTTGATTGATATGAACGTCTGTCACATGATTTCACATATGTCTTGTTGTTCCTCTTTGCTTTTGCCACATTGAAATATATATAAGGCATAAGATTATATTGTATCTATTTATTGAATTCACTAAACGTTATCGCTTATTCCTCTCAATATTTAACAATTGCAGGTGATGAGTATTCCAATATAGCTTTATACTGCTGAAAGATTTAGAATAGTTAATAGTATTTCTCTGTATTTTTAATGTTCATGTATGTATATGAATAGTAGATTCCTGGGTAGACATGAAATTGTAATAAAACTTAGTCGGTTTGTATCCAATCTTTTGTAATCACTTTATCAATATAAAATATTGTTTTATAAATATACATGTAGCATGTTTTGATGAAGTAACTTAAGAAATCTTTTGAAATAGTATGAAAGTTTGGGTCTTTCATAAATACAAAAGTTAGGGTCTTTCATCAATACACTTCAAAGCCATTTAGAGATGAGATTGATCTTTGAATCTGGAATGAACATCGATTGTTTCCCTGAAAATCAAGCATCGCCATTTGGGGAGAGCATCAAAGAAGAACGCCGTTGGGGGAGGAGGAAGATTGTGGGTTTGAGAGAAAGGTATCAGGGGGATATGAATTATCTTATCCATAAAATGCCCAGTGATTTATTTCAATCGTATACCCCCGCGTCATTGTTTAATTATTTACAAAACTGCCATAAAACATCTCAGCCTTTTATTATTTTGATCTAATGGTCCTTATTTAGTTCTCGGATTCTCAGGAATATATAAGTTCTCAAATGATCCTTCCTCTATACACACGAGTTACTAACAAAACTAAAAATTTCATACTAAAATATGGTTAAGGCTAGAGTTAAGAACGGTAACTTTGAGTCTACACATGAACTTCGATTAAAATTCTCAACATACTATGAGGACCCAAAAAACAAATAAATATCCAATTGTAAGGAGTCATTTTCTCTTAATACTAGTCAATTTTTGTTTTCTCTTTTCTGTTCCATATATCTCAATCATTGATACAAATAATTTCTTTTCATATCTATCCAACCCATGTAACTTTCTTTAACATAAATACTAAACATTTTTTAATTTAAAATTAAATAAATAAAACTAAAAAATCAAAATAAAATTTCATTAAAAAAAGCTTGCTACTACAAACAAAAACTTAAAACCTAAAAACAATAACATATAGGATATATCATAATATGATTAGTAAAATAACTTATTTTTTCGAAAAGGTATAGAAGCATGCTCAATATGTGTAACATGTAGTTTTAGATGTTTCTTTTTTCAGGATGGCGGACCGTAATCTAACATAAAATATTTTCAATTACGGATCAAATTGGAGTTTCATATCTCACGACAAGAGGATAGCTGATTTCTGGTTATGGTATGATCTAATGCTTACACAAGGAATAATATTCATTGGTCTGTTGTAATCAGGGAATCAAAGGTTAACTATCCATGTTATCTCGTTTAGGGACGTAAAGTAGGGGTATAGGCACATTTTGGATCCGTGACTAGGTTCAGGTTGAGGGTTGTGTTAAGAGCTCTCTATCTGTTCTTGTTTGATGAAGGCTCTAGGGTTCGAAGCATGGCCCGAATGTCTGATAAGGTCTAGCAGGCTGGGAGTTCAACCCATATTGATCGTTGGCTAGGTATTCTTGTGAATAATTGGCAAGACCATGGGTTGGGCCCATGGCAGTTGTAGAAGTGTTGTAATATAGTGGTGTAACAACAACATTCCCTAGGTTGGTTGGTGGTTCTAGAAATGTGGTAATACTACGACTTGGCTCACCGAATTCTAGAGGGTGAGTTAGGTTGTACCAAGAATGGTTGTGAGAGTGTGGAAGGGTTGTGTATTATAGTATGGTATGGCTCATGTGGTTTTGGTAAGTGTTAAGTGAGACATTGATTGGATTCCTACAGGTCGGTAGGATGATGGTCGTATGTCTATAGTCCATCGGATGCTGGTTGGGAATGTTCATGGCTAAGATTAGGTGATGGCAATAATGATGAGGAACCATGAGCTTTTCAATCCAATGGTGGATAGTTTCACGACATGTCGTGGACCCTCATGGATTTCACTTATGTGTTCGGCCAATAGTTATATCGTGGAGGTCTACATGGTGTAATCGGTTGGTCTTTGGCATAATTGGGTATTTTGAACTGTATGAGAATATTGTTGATAGCTCAGTAGCCAACGGGTATGGATCAAATTTTGGTAGGATTTTGACTTGTTGGCAAAGTCGTGGTTTTGTATCGATAGTTCCTCGTAGAGTTCCTTAGTGGATATTTATTCTTTGTTGCAAGATCGGTTTCAAGTAAGTTGAGTTGCCAGTGGTAGAGTTCGTTGTAGTAATCCTGTATGACTTGATAGTTAAATTGTACCCCTAAGCACATGGGAGTATGTATGTTACCCAAGATTTTCTTTTGAAATGACCACTGATACGCTCGTGGAAGTGGTGTGATGGTGATGACTTAGTAGGAAGTCAAATGTGTACATGAGAACTCTTAGCCGGTTTCAAATGGATGATCATCAGCCATTATGTTTGACCCTGAAATTTTTGGGTTGATGGATTCTCGATCCGGTGAGGTATAAGTCAGTTCAGTCGCAGCTTCAGATTTTTCCAAGTTTGAGTAGTTCACTATGAGTGGGGTCTTAGACTTGGGGGAGAGGGAGATGGATGTTGTAGTTGAATCCTTTCAAGTGTTTGGATTGTTGCTGACATCATTTGGGTTCTGTGTGGTCTCTCAAGTTCGATTTGGATGCGTTTGTTATACAAAGATGATGGTAGGATCATATGGATTTTGATAGTAAAGTTAGTATTCTAACCGAGTCGGATTTCGAGGATGGTATCTAATTTCAGTGGTGGAGAGTTGTAACACCTAGGTTTAAATGTTTCTTTTATCAGGATAGCATGCCTTAAACGGATCAAGTAAATGTGTTGGAATTTATGGGAATAGAGTTTAGACAATATCATATGATAATAATGTTTGGCTAAGTGTTTAAAGCCCTCAAATTGCCTTTCGAAGAAAAGGGTAATATGGGAAAAGTTATATATTAGGATTCTTGCATGGATTATGGATATCCGAGAGGCGAGTAAGGCGACAGTGAGTAATGTGCTAGTGGTATGAGAGTTCGCAGATGTATTTCTAGAGGATTTGTCTGGAATACCTCTGGAGAGGTAGGTAGAGTTCAGGATCGACCTAGTCCCTAGTGCAACTCAGATAGCCAAGGCACCGTATCGGCTGGCTCCTCTTTAGATGCAGGATTTGTCTACATAGTTGCAGTAGCTGTTAGACAAGGGATTCATTATATCGAGCAGTTTACCCTGGGGAGCCCCGATTTTATTTGTGAAAAAGAAGGACGGGTCGCATCGGGTGTGTATGGATTACCGGGAGCTGAATAAGTAACGGTGAAGAAACGTTACCCCCTCCTGAGCATTAATGATCTCTTTCACCAGCTTCAGGGAGCATCTTGGTTCTCCAAGTTTGAATTACGTTTGGGTTATCATCAGATGAGTTTCAGATAGGAGGATGTGTACAAGACTGCTTTTCGGATGCAATATGTTCCCTATGAGTTTGTGATGATGCCTTTTGGGCTCACCAATGCTCCTGCCGCGTTCATGGATCTCATGAACCGTGTATGTAGGCAGATGTTGGATAGGTCTGTGATCGTTTTCATTGATGACATCTTGGTTTATTCCAAGACACAGGAGCATCATGAGGAGCACTTTCAGGAGGCTTTGGATACTTTGAGGATGGAGAGCGTGTATGTTAAGTCCTCCATGTGCGAGTTCAGGTTGCACGAGGTGCAGTTTATTGGACAACTTGTCAACCAGAACGAGATTTCGGTTAAACCAGCCAAGGTAGATGCCATGATGAGGTGGGAGGTTCTGATGTCTCCATCTGGGATTCAGAGCTTTTTGGGACTGGCAGACTATTATCGGAGATTCATTAAGGACTTCACCAAGATAGTTGTGCCCCAGACCCGGCAAACACGGTAAGCCGTGGTCTTTCATTGGGGGACTGAGAAGCAATCCGCATTTGAGACGTTGAGACAGAGATTGTGCGAGGTGCCAACCTTAGCCCTGCCAGAGGGCATGGATGATTTTGTAGTGTATTGCGATGCATCCATCTCGGGTTTGGGCGCGATATTGATGCGGAGAGGGCATGTTATAGCTTACGCTTCGAGGCAGTTGAAACCTCATGACACGAACTATCCAACACAGGATTTGGAGTTGTAGGCTGTTGTTTTCGCCCTCAAGATTTGGCATCATTACCTCTATAGGGTTCGTTGTACAATTTACACGGATGTGACAATCTTCAATCTTGAGTCAAGTCAAGTCATCAAGTCAAACCGGTCAACTCGATTAAACCTTGTGTATTAAGGTTTGTGTTATGTACATACTGTATAACTTGCTATATTAATGGGAAAACATCACTTGGGAAAAGTCTTGTGTTAAAATTTCCTAGGCCTTAGTGCTAATCAATGAACTAAACTGATAAAAACCATGTTGCGTACTCATCGGGAGTGTGTAGGATCCTTAATCATGACTTAACGGGGCTTAAGAACCTTGCATTGCGGGGCCAAACACTCACAATTGTCACACATGGAACCTCTCTCAATCGTCTTCACTCTATCGCTCTCTATGACAAATCTCTCCCAAATCTCTCCAAGTATGTGAAATCTCTCCCAAATCTCTCTCAAATATCTCTCTATGTGAGAAATCTCTCCAAGAATGTCAAATCTCTCCCAAACCTCTCCAAGTATGTGAAACCTCTCTCGAATATCTCTTTGTATGAGAAATCTCTCCCAAATCTCTTTCAAATATCTCTCTGTATGAGAAATCTCTCCAAGAATATCAAATCTCTCCCAAACCTCTCCAAGTATGTGAAACCTCTCTCAAATATCTCTTTGTATGAGAAATCTTAATGTCAAATCTCTCCCAAATCTCTCAAAGTATGAGAAATCTCTCCCAAATCTCTCCCAAAAAGTTCCCGTAACTTTTTAGAATCATTCGGGTCATTCCGACCCTTAAATAGGTCAAAAACGGCTTAAAACGGGGTAAAAACGAGAAGAATGGACCTTAGGAACCGAAACCCTTCTCAAGGAGCCGAAGCTCCTTAAGGCCGAGACCTAGGACCGAGAGCACAGACCGGACCGAGCCTCTGTTGGCTGAACCCGGAGGATTGAACTCCTATAGATGAGACCGAGTCTCGGTCTCTGTCGCCTCCTCTCTGTTGCTTCTTGGACTTTTTGTCGCTTCTCGCATGTTCTATTGCTTCTCGCACTCTCTGTCGCTTCTCTGCTTCTGTTCGCCTTCCGCCTCTCTGCTCTCTCTTCTCTTCTCTCGGTCTCTGCTTCTTCTCTCCTATCTATCTCTTCGCCCCTCTCGGTTTCTGCCCTCTCTCTTCTCCCCTCTCGGTTCCTGCCCACTCTCTTCTCCCCTCTCGGTTTCTGCCCTATCTCCTCTCGGTTTCAGCATCAGAAGGCCGAACCTCGGCCAGATTTCAGAAATTTGTCACTTTTAGTCCCCTTTTGGATATTTTTAACATTTTAAGCTCATTTTTCGTGATTTTAAAGCGGGATTTTCTCCAGAAATTATATTTTAACATAATAAACCCTAAATATTCATAATTTAAACATATTTTTGATGAAAATCTGTAACAACGCAAATTTTCAAACAAAATTTTCATTTAAAATAAAGTGAATTATTTCAACCAAATATAATTATTCCAAATTTCATATCAAAGTACAATCATAAAATCCCCAAGATCTCAAAACATCAACAGTGTGTACGCGTCATGCCGGCGCCTTCCCACGGTCCTCGCTAGTACCTGAAACACATACATGACAACTGTAAGCATAAATGCTTAGTGAGTTCCCCAGTATACTACTTACGCATATATGCCTTTCCAGGCCTTGAGATAATCGCCTTCCGGCCCATAACATATTGCCTTCCGGCCCATAACATAATGCCTTCCGGCCCATAACATATTGCCTTCCGGCCCATAACATATTGCCTTCCGGCCCATAAACATACACAACAATTAATACATTAATCTTAACACATATAGCACATATATCATATATCATATCCGACCTTTCAGTCACATAACATATTGCCTTCCAGCCCGTATAAACATACATAACATGCATAGCAAATACCTTACCATTTATAGCACGTATAACACAAATCATATCCGACCTTCCGGTCACACAGTCAAACCCTTCCGGGTACAGTATAGTGAGAAGACTCACCTCGCGGGTAATGAAAGCTAGCGACTCCTGAAATCACTCGCACTCGATCCGCCGAGCTACAGACTCCCTATAATATCATATATCCCTTATTAATACTTTTATCTTTCAAGACAACTGACCCTAAGAAATTACATGTAGGTCAACTCTGGTCAACGGTCAATCGGTCAACGGTCAACTTGACCGGACTCGGCGAGTGCAAAGGCGACTCGGCGAGTCTAGACGTCCTCCCCAACTTTCCCTGATGTTCCCTTTCTACTCGTCGAGTATCCCTCTTGGCTCGACGAGATCCTCGTGGAAGAATCGCGGGGCCACCCCGACTCCACTCGCCGAGTCTGAAGAACAGCTCGACGAGTTCCAGTCAATCTCCAAGCTACTCGCCGAGTCTGTTCATCGGACTCGGCGAGTCCATGCCATGCAGTCGATCAAACTGCTTCCTGAGATAAGTATTGTCCCGAAATACACAAGCATGGGACCTTCTGGACCTCTAAAGGTCCTAATACAGGGTTATAGTCGTTTGGGTAACAAGGTAATAATCCATCTAATCATCAAATGGGTTCCATAAACCCTAAATCCATGCACACATCAACATAACAGAAAAGATCCGAAATATTACCTGAATAACGCACTCTCTGTGTCCCCAAACCTCAGAACTCGAATCCCTTGCTGTTCCTTTAGCCAAAACTCTTCTCCTCCTTGCACAACAATTTCTTCAAGGTCCTAATATCCTTCAATCTTGCTCTAGATGCCCACAGCCGTTTAGGGTTCTTCTCAGTCGACTAAAGACGGACAATGACGGCCTATAAGTGCATTATATACGTTCCAAAACCAAACGGCTAGGGTTTCCGCTGAACAGCGCAGACTCGCCGAGTCCATAATGGACTCGTCGAGTCCAGTCGCGAACCCGCGACCCAGTCTGTGGTCCTACTCGGCGAGTCTGGCTCCAACTCGCCGAGTCCCCTCCTAAAACACCCCAAAAACAATATTATAAAAATACCTGAAATTCCGGGCTGTTACAACTCTCCCCCACTAGGACTAGACTTCTCCCTCGAAGTCTCACTCTGCAAATAACTCCGGATGTTGCTCCCGCATCTCACGCTCCGGCTCCCAAGTCATCTCCGATCCTTTCCGGTGTTGCCATTGAACCAACACCAGAGGTACCTCCTTGTTCCTCAGAACCTTGATCTTCCGATCCCTAATAGCTACTGGTCTCTCGGCGTAATTCAGGCTCGCATCCACCTGAATATCCTCTAGTGGAACCACTGCCGATTCATCGGCTATACACTTCCTCAACTGCGATACGTGAAAAGTATTGTGGATCTGTCCCAACTCTGCTGGCAACTCCAACCGATAAGCTACCCGACCTACCCTTGCAATCACACGAAATGGACCTATGAACCGGGGCCCCAACTTGCCCTTCTTCCTGAACCGGATCACTCCTTTCCAAGGAGAAACCTTCAAGAGGATGAAGTCGCCAACCTGAAATTCAAGCTCGGACCGTCGTCTGTCCGCATAACTCTTCTGTCGGCTCTGGGCGGTCAATAACCTCTGTCTAACCTGCTGGATCTGTTCTGTCGTCTGGAGTACGATCTCTGTACTGCCCATCACTCTCTGTCCCACCTCTCCCCAGCAAATGGGGGTCCGACACCTCCTACCATACAACAACTCAAAAGGTGGCATACCAATGCTCGAATGATGGCTGTTGTTGTAGGAAAACTCTGCCAAAGGTAAATGCGCATCCCAGCTACCCCCGAAGTCTAACACACACGCTCGAAGCATGTCCTCCAGTGTCTGAATCGTCCGCTCGCTCTGACCGTCTGTCTGGGGATGGTATGCGGTACTAAAATGCAGTTTAGTACCCAGCTCCTCATGGAATTTCTTCCAGAACCTGGAAGTGAAGCGTACATCGCGGTCCGAAACAATCGAGATCGACACTCCATGCCGAGATACCACCTCTCTCACATATAACTCCGCCAACTTCTCCGCTGATGAACTCTCGCTGATGGCAAGGAAGTGTGCACTCTTCGTCAATCTATCCACAATCACCCAAATTGCATCGACTCCTCTGGCAGTTCTCGGCAGTTTGGTGATGAAATCCATAGTAATCTGTTCCCACTTCCACTCAGGAATCTCCAAAGGCTGCAACTTACCATGCGGTCTCTGGTGCTCGGCCTTAACCCTACGGCAGGTCAAACACCTCTCAACGAACCAGGCGACGTCACTCTTCATACAAGGCCACCAGTATTCCTTCCTCAAGTCCAAATACATCTTTGTAGCACCGGGATGGATCGAGAATTTCGATCTGTGAGCCTCCTCCATCAAGGTAGCACGCGCACCGCCCACGAATGGTACCCAAATCCGACCCTGAAACGTCAGAAGTCCTCGTCCATCCTTAACGAACTCTGAAATTAACCCAACGACCCGCTCTTTCTTCTGCATCTCGGATCTCACAGCCTCGGCTTGTGCCCCACGAATAGCATCCAATACCGGAGTCATCACCATCAGTCTCAGACATACATCTCGCAATGAAGTGCTCTCCGCCCTGCGGCTCAATGCATCGGCTACCACATTAGCCTTGCCCGGGTGGTATAGGATTTCGCAGTCATAATCCTTGACCACATCCAACCATCTCCTCTGACACATATTTAGGTTGGGTTGATCCATCAAATACTTCAAACTCTTATGGTCCGTGTATATCGTACATCGAACCCCATACAGGTAGTGACGCCAAATCTTGAGAGCGAACACTACTGCCCCCAACTCTAAGTCATGCGTGGGATATCTCGCCTCGTGAGGCTTTAGCTGCCTCGATGCATAAGCTATCACATGACCTCTCTGCATCAACACTGCACCCAGTCCTGAAATCGATGCGTCGCAATATACGACAAAATCTTCCATCCCTTCCGGGAGAGCTAATATCGGGGCTTCGCACAATCTCTGGCGAAGTGTCTCGAAAGAAGTCTGTTGCTCGGGTCCCCATGAGAATGAAACACCCTTCCGGGTCAATCTGGTGAGCGGTACAGCGATCTTGGAGAAGTCCCTAATAAACCTCCGATAGTACCCCGCCAACCCAAGGAAACTCCTGATCTCGGAAGGTGACTTCGGTACCTCCCAACTCATCACTGCCTCGACCTTGGCCGGATCGACCAATATCCCTGCCTGATTAACAACATGTCCAAGAAATTGGACCTCCCGCAACCAGAAGTCACATTTGGAGAATTTTTCATATAGCTTCTCCGACCTCAGTACCCCAAGGACCTCCCTCAAATGTCCCTCATGCTGCTCTCTAGATCGTGAATACACCAGGATGTCGTCGATAAATACAATCACAGACCGATCCAGCATCGGCCTGCATACCCTGTTCATGAGATCCATGAACACTTCCGGGGCATTGGTGAGCCCGAAAGGCATCACCACGAACTCGTAATGTCCATACCGCGTCCTAAATGCTGTCTTCTGGACGTCCTCATCCCGTACGCTTACCTGATGGTACCCTGATCTCAGATCGATCTTGGAAAACCAAGATGCCCCTTGCAACTGATCGAATAAATCATCGATCCTCGGTAACGGATAGCGGTTCTTGACCGTCACCTTGTTCAACTCCCGATAGTCAATGCACATCCGATGTGAACCATCCTTCTTCTTGACGAACAGAATCGGTGCTCCCCACGGTGAGCTGCTCGGCCGAATAAATCCCTTCCCCAGCAACTCCTGGAGTTGTGAGGACAACTCTTGCATCTCTGGAGGTGCGAGATGATAAGGCACCTTCGCAATAGGCGCAGCCCCCAGAATCAGATCGATACCAAACTCTACTTGCCTCGCAGGAGGTACTCCCGGCAAGTCCTCGGGAAAAACATCTGGAAACTCGCGCACCACTGGAACCTCCTCCACTGACCTCGATCTCTCGGAAGCCTCCCGCGTATCCATCACATACGCCACAAAACCCTTACATCCCTGCTGTAGACATTGCCTCGCCCTAGCGGCCAAACAAAAAGCTGATCCTGAACGGGTACCCTCGCCGTACACCGTAAGAACTCCCCCACTAGGGTCTCGTATAGTCACCAGCTGGCACTCACAGTCGATGACAGCGCTGAATCGGCTCAACCAGTCCATGCCCACGATGACACAGACATCACCCATCGCAATAGGAACTAGGTCAATCGGAAACTCAACCCCAAAAATCTCTAGTACGCATCCCCGAAGAACCTCCGTGGCACAAACCACCCTCTCGGCCGCTATAGAAACGCTCAGAGGCCGACTTAACGGCTCACGACTAATACTGATATGCTGACTAAAAGCTAAAGATACAAAGGACCTACTCGCACCCGAATCAAATAACACTAGAGCAGGCATAGAGTTCACAAGAAAAGTACCTACACATATATTAACATAAGCATAACATCTCGACTTTAAATAAATACGTGAATTACAGCATACCTGCCACAACATCGGGCGCAGCGCGGACCTCTTCCGCAGTCAGCTGAAAGTCTCTCCCGCGAGCCCTCGGGGCCTCGACCTTCGCCGGTCGAGTCTCAGTAGTCCTGGTAGTAGGTGTAGATCCCTGACGAAGCTGCGGGCACTCGGCCTTCCGATGGCCTGTCTGGTTGCAATGAAAACAAACCATAAACCCCTTAGGACAATCCCTGGCAATGTGTCCTTCCTTGCCACACTTGTAGCAACCACCAGCTCGGCACGCCCCCTCATGACTTTTGCCGCACTTCCCGCAAGTGCGGCCCTTCTGACCTCCCATCCTCGAATCAGCGGACTTGATCCGCTTGGCTGCCGGCTGAGACTGAGCCGGCCGCCGGTCCACCTGCCGAGACTCGGCCTCCTCCCTGGCCTGGGTCTCCAACTCGATCTCGCGCTTCCTGGCATTCGCCTGAAGCTCAGTGAAAGTACGATAGGTGGAGTTTGACACAAACTCCCGGATATCCCTCCTCAAAACGCCTAAATACCGGCTCATCCGTGACTGCTCTGTAGACACCAGCTCGGGGCAGAACATCGCCCTCTCGTGAAACTTCCGTGTGACCACCGCAACGGAATCAGTACCCTGCTTAAGAGTCAAGAACTCCTAAATCAATCGTTCCCTCTCCACTGGGGGAACGTACTCGTCCCTGAACATGTCAGTAAACCTCTCCCATGTCACCGCTGTAATCTCCGCCAAAGTGAAGTTCGCCGTCACGAACTTCCACCAATCCTTCTCTCCCAGACGGAGCTGGTTCAAAGCGAACCGTACCCTCAGGTGCTCCGGGCATGAGCAAGTGTAGAAGCACCCTTCAATGTCGGCGATCCACCTCATCGCAGCAATCGGATCCTGTGTCACATCGAACTCAGGGGGTTTCATGTTGCTGAATTCCCGGAATAGCAACGAATCGCCCCCTTGCGGCCTGGCAGCGGCCACAGCTGCAGTAGCAGCAGCGGCTGCAGTCTCAGTCAGTGCAGCGTACCGCTCTTCGAACGTCTCCATCAGAGTGGTCTTAATAGACCCAAACATCTCCGGGATCTCAGCCCGGATCGCTGCAGCTACCTCCTCCTGTATCATCTGACGAATATCCTCGTCGCTCACACCGCTCGAACTCGCCCCGTGGCGTGTGGTAACCATGATGTCTCTGAAATACAACATAAAATTATCAGAGACTCCATCAAGTACAATTGCACTTGATACGTAACCCTACTCAGTCTCCGATATCCAGGGATTCTTACTTGGGTCTCCCACCGACCCGGTGTCTTCGGTAGTACGGGCCCAATACTACCGACCACACCGTATCAGTATTCGTCCCAAATCTTCCTCCCCGAACCCCGAATAGTGAGTACTCTACTTTGATATGCACTATCTACCTATACGCTACGAAATATCTCATAACGGCAAACTCCCTAGACTAAGGCTTCACAAATCAGGCCACTCTAGTCCTATCATGAATACCTAGTCTTCTAGCATGCATAACAATTCATAATTCATTGCATAACATAACATTGTAAGGTATTCTGGGGATCTTTACCGTTCGGGCGCTGGCTGATCGTACACACTGCTTCTTTCTTGTTTACCACTTTACCATTTATAAAAGTTTATGCCTTTATTATTTTTAAAAGATTTTCCTCAAATCCTCGGTTTGAGTTCAGTTACACCCGAAGGTACACCCGAATCCCTCAAACCAAGGCTCTGATACCAATTGTAACAACGCAAATTTTCAAACAAAATTTTCATTTAAAATAAAGTGAATTATTTCAACCAAATATAATTATTCCAAATTTCATATCAAAATACAATCATAAAATCCCCAAGATCTCAAAACATCAATAGTGTGTACGCATCATGCCGGCGCCTTCCCACGGTCCTCGCTAGTACCTGAAACACATACATGACAACTGTAAGCATAAATGCTTAGTGAGTTCCCCAGTATACTACTTACGCATATACGCCTTTCCAGGCCTTGAGATAATCGCCTTCCGGCCCATAACATATTGCCTTCCGGCCCATAACATAATGCCTTCCGGCCCATAACATATTGCCTTCCGGCCCATAACATATTGCCTTCCGGCCCATAAACATACACAACAATTAATACATTAATCTTAACACATATAGCACATATATCATATATCATATCCGACCTTTCAGTCACATAACATATTGCCTTCCGGCCCGTATAAACATACATAGCATGCATAGCAAATACCTTACCATTTATAGCACGTATAACACAAATCATATCCGACCTTCCGGTCACACAGTCAAACCCTTCCGGGTACAGTATAGTGAGAAGACTCACCTCGCGGGTAATGAAAGCTAGCGACTCCTGAAATCACTCGCACTCGATCCGCCGAGCTACAGACTCCCTATAATATCATATATCCCTTATTAATACTTTTATCTTTCAAGACAACTGACCCTAAGAAATTACATGTAGGTCAACTCTGGTCAACGGTCAATCGGTCAACGGTCAACTTGACCGGACTCGGCGAGTGCAAAGGCGACTCGGCGAGTGCAAAGGCGACTCGGCGAGTCTAGACGTCCTCCCCAACTTTCCCTGATGTTCCCTTTCTACTCGTCGAGTATCCCTCTTGGCTCGACGAGATCCTCGTGGAAGAATCGCGGGGCCACCCCGACTCCACTCGCCGAGTCTGAAGAACAGCTCGACGAGTTCCAGTCAATCTCCAAGCTACTCGCCGAGTCTGTTCATCGGACTCGGCGAGTCCATGCCATGCAGTCGATCAAACTGCTTCCTGAGATAAGTATTGTCCCGAAATACACAAGCATGGGACCTTCTGGACCTCTAAAGGTCCTAATACAGGGTTATAGTCGTTTGGGTAACAAGGTAATAATCCATCTAATCATCAAATGGGTTCCATAAACCCTAAATCCATGCACACATCAACATAACAGAAAAGATCCGAAATATTACCTGAATAACGCACTCTCTGTGTCCCCAAACCTCAGAACTCGAATCCCTTGCTGTTCCTTTAGCCAAAACTCTTCTCCTCCTTGCACAACAATTTCTTCAAGGTCCTAATATCCTTCAATCTTGCTCTAGATGCCCACAGCCGTTTAGGGTTCTTCTCAGTCGACTAAAGACGGACAATGACGGCCTATAAGTGCATTATATACGTTCCAAAACCAAACGGCTAGGGTTTCCGCTGAACAGCGCAGACTCGCCGAGTCCATAATGGACTCGTCGAGTCCAGTCGCGAACCCGCGACCCAGTCTGTGGTCCTACTCGGCGAGTCTGGCTCCAACTCGCCGAGTCCCCTCCTAAAACACCCCAAAAAAAATATTATAAAAATACCTGAAATTCCGGGCTATTACAAAATCATTATCTAAATAATAAAGATCTAATGGGGGATTTATTTAAGGTGGAGTGTTGACTTTGCCTTAACTTATGTCACAAGCAACCACCCCACACCCACTCTATGATCAGTCATACCTCCCCACCTTACCTAGGTCACTTCAATGTCCCTTACACTCAAATTACACTCATTCCCACATTTTTAGAGATGGAACAAACATCTTCTCTCCTCATTTTCTCTCATTTGCTCTCATTTCACTAAGTATCAAACACCACTTTTCTCTCAAACTTTTTCTACACAAATTTCAAGATTCAAGGCTGATTTTCAAGTGTTCTTCCACTCTTAGTAAGTAAAATTCACCCTCCTTATGATTATTTCACTTCATTCTACTCAAATCATTGATTGCTTACACAAACTCCATAACTATGATGTTAGATTCTCAAAAATCTTCAAGGCATCTCCAAGTGTTCTTGAGTTAAACACTTCCATTCTTCAACAATCATCTACTAAAATAACTTAAGGTGAGTTAATACCCCTACATTTTCATGTTTTCTCAAGTTTACAGGGGGGGAATACAAGTTAAAACACCAAGAACATAACTAAATTTATCTAACAGCCTTCATCAGAAAAAGTTCAACTCCATTCACGGACTGTTTTGGGCATCTTAAACATTTTTGTTTTCAAAACTGTATAAGGTGCAAATATTTCAAGTTCTTAGCTTTAAAATGACTACTTGCACATCTCCATACGATTTTTCTACAATTTATGGTGATTTTTACAAAACTGCCTATCATTTCAAACAACAATCCGGACCAGTCTGTGATTATGGACTTTTTCACCCAAGATGGAGGCCATTAAAAATCGTGATAAAAATTATGAGTAAACTAGACACATTTTTTGAACTCTCAGAATTTATGGATCTAGTTTTCAACTTCGTATGATTTTTCTATGATTTTTCCAAAACAGTGCAGAATGGCTAAAGTTAGCCAACAGCATGTAAATATCATAACACTCTGTATTATGTTGAGCAAAGGGTATAATCATAAGTTCTAATTATTAAATGTGTTTCTTTGTTAGTTTATCATCATGAACTGAAACTAAGTCATTCATAATAAATATTATTCATTCATTTTAGAACACGTATATTAAACTATAAAAAGTATAGTTTAATAAATTCATAACACTAATACATTTCCATAAAAGAGTTCTTACATATTACAAACGTTTTAGATAAACTATAATAGGTATAGTTTATGATATATTGTATAACTCACTCGTACTAAAAGAGTACATTCATACATAAAAGGTTTACACTCACACACATTATACGTAAACTTGTTACCCTAAATTGTGAGACATTCTCTCTTTCCGTACGTCCGAGTGCGGAATATATAATTCCTGGTAGTTATAATCAGAGTCTCCCGGAAGGAGAACGTGATACTTGTATATAGATCTATATTGGGTTTGACACCCCACACCTTGCTGCTAGCTACAGTGGGACCTGCAGGTCTACGGGTGAAAAATGTCATTTGATTTTCGCGACGCCTGAGAAACATCGTGGCAGGTTCACATAGTCATAGTATGATTATAGCGACTCACATAAGGAGATAGCAATTCATAAAGTTTACGGGATTTCATGAAACCTAAGTAGGTTTTAGGTTGATTTAAATTCACTTTTTATATCAATTCAAACTTATGACATTTCTACTAAGTAACAATGATTTCTTATACATTTGGTCTTTGGTCATAAGGCTACATTATACGGATTTTAAGGAAAATATCGGATTTTTCTGAAACAAACGCGACATTTACATGAAAAAGACTTCTACTAAGTTTTATAACAAAAACTTATGAACTCACCAACCTTTGTGTTGACACTTTTCAAACAACTTGTATTCTCAGGAAATCACTAAACAGGAAATCAAGTGCTTTTGAGGATGGGACGTTAAGGCGTCAAACTTTCCATATTTTGTCAAAATATTGTAATTGATTTTGAAACATGTAATTCATACAAGTGATGTAACTTTTTCAGTTATATATATGTTGGTTGTGTTTTCTCAAATTACTATTGAATTTGTGGTTATGATACTATACATGAAGTCCTCCACCCCCGGACGTTTCCACCATCCTTGGTTTGGGGGTGTGACAACGGACCACAAGAGCCTGAGGTATCTCATGGATTAACCAAATCTGAATATGAGGTAGCGTCGGTGGCTTGATGTTGTAAAGGATTATGATTGCAAGATCATCTACCACCCAGGGAAGTCCAATGTCGTGGCCGACACGCTTAGCCATAAGGCAACGCCGATTAGGGATATCTGTATGAGGATGACGGTTGTGACTCCGATGTTGGAGCGGATTCGAGAGGCCCAGCAGGAGGTCATGAAAGAAGAACACCATAAGAGTGAGCGTATTGTGGGTCAGGTTTCCTCCTTTGATTATGACAGCTGTGGATTGTTGATGCTACACCCTAGAGTGTGGGTCCCACATCATGGGGTGTGTCCCAAGGATTGATGGAGGAGGCACACAAATCCAGGTTTTCTATTCATCTCGGGGCGACGAAGATGTATAGGGGTCTTCGTATTGATTGTTGGTGGCCCTGCATGAAGAGCGATGTAGCTTGGTTTGTTGAGAGATACCTGACATGCAGGAAGGTCAAGGCCGAGCACCAGAAGCCGCACAGAAAGACGCAACCGTTGGACATTCCCATGTAGAAATGGGAAGATATTACTATGGATTTCATCACAAAGCTTCCCAGGACTGCCCAGGGAGTCGATTCGATTTGGGTCATCGTGGATCGATTGACCAAGAGTGCGTATTTCGTACCGATCTAGGAGATCATCTTGGCCGAGAAGATAGCCGATATATACCTTCGAGAGGTAGTAGCTAAGCATGGAGTGCCAGTCTCAGTGATTTTGGACCAAGACGTGCGGTTTAATTCCAAATTCTGGAAGAGGTTTCATGACGGGTTGGGTACTCGTCTGCATTTCAACACTGCTTTTCACCTGCAGATGGATGGTCATAGCGAGCGGACCATCCAGACCCTGGATGACATGCTGCAGGCATGTGTTTTAGATTTCGGAGTTAGTTGGGATACTTACCTTCCTTTGGCTGAGTTCTCCTATAATAATATATATCATGTGAGTATTGACTGCCCTCCTTTCGAGATGTTGTATGAGAGGAAGTTCAGGACCTCGATATGTTAGGGTGAGGTTGGTTAGAGGGTCATGGGGAGTACTAAAGTGGTACTGAAAACTACAAACAGGATCCAACAGGTTTGGAGTAGGCTCCAGACTGCTCAGATTCGGCAGAAAAGTTATGCCGACCAACGTCGATCGGACCTGGAGTACTAGGTCGGGGATATGGTATTGCTAAAAGTGTCTCCTAGGAAAGGGATCATTCGATTAAGGAAATGGGCCAAGTTGGGCCCCGGGTATATTGAACCTTTTCGGGTTGTAGCCCGGGTAGGTAAGGTGGCATATCGGCTGGACCTGCTAGCCGAACTTAGCCAGATTCACAGTACATTTCACGTCTCCCAGTTGCGGAAGTGTTTGGTGGACGATTCAACAGTGGTGCCTTTAGAGGATATTCAGGTGGATGACATCATAAGAAACAAGAAGGTAGAACTAGTGAAGGTGTAATGATAGCACCGCAACGGCTCGGAATGGACTTGGGAGCTAGAGGATGAGATGATAGAGCACTACCCCGAGCTTTTTCAAGATCTAGCAGCAGACTTCGAAGGCGAAGTCTAAAATAAGTGGGGAAGATTTGTAACACCCGGTTCCTGGTATGTGTTTAATTCCAAGTATTATTGTATGTTATCCTGGGACTCGGTGAGTTGAAGGCCCAACTCGTTGAGTAGATTCGAGTTTTCGTACGAATTTTAAATGACCTACTCGACGCACCGTGCAATTGACTCGACGGGCTGGAGCTATCTAGACGAAACCCTAATATTTAGGGTTTCCATGCTATTTAAACACCTTAAGTGGTTCCCTTTGCCGCCTCTAACACCCCCAGACCATCCCCACGAAACCCTAGCCGTTTTGAGTGGTTTTGAGTTGTTGGTGCCATTTTGTGCAAGATAGAAGGCTGAAGATAAGATGAAGGAGCTTGGGATTTCAGAAGGAGTAAGGAGATCCAAAGGTTTTGCTTCATTTCGTGTTTATTGGAGGTAAAACATCCAGACCTTGCTTCTCCTTTCATTAGATACTCTTTTGGAGTAATTTAGGGTTTCTGGAAGCCATTTTAGAGCCATTCTTGGATGCAACCACGATTTTGGGATAAGTACTTCAGATCTAGAACCATTAAGGGTTCCCATGGCACAAAGGTGCCAACTTTATGGCCATGGGAGACCCATGCACCTTGTAAGACCTCTTTTTATGGCTTTTGAGCCAAAGACCACATCCATGTACATCAAGTTTGAAGCTTTATGTATAAAATGGACCCTAGGAGGCCAGATCTATGGTTTTGACATGTTAAGACCCATTATAATTGACTGTATAGTTTTGGATATAGAGGGACTCGACGAGTTGTTCTTGGGACTCAACGAGTCGGGGTGCATTTTCCACAAAATCCTTCTGTTTTTGGACCAGTTGTTAAGTTCGAAGGTTTCTCCAATTGTTTACGTTCACTCGGTACATGGAAATCATTAGACTCGACAAGTGGATGAACATACTTAGCAAGTTCATGGCGATGTCCCAACCACATGAAGACAGACTCAACGAGTTCAAAGGGAACTTGATGAGTCATAGACCGAACATCTTCTGATAGATAAAGATGAACTCGGTAAGTTCAAGGATGATCTTGACATGTCGGTTAAAGATTGTTCGATGTGTTCTTGAAGGAGAACTCGTCGATCTCTTGCTAGACTCGATGAGTAGGGGCGAGATTATGACATTTTGTGTATATGGGGACTCGATGAGTTGACGTGCTCACTTGGCGAGTCGAGTCAACCTGATGTTGACTTTGACCCAAAAGCTAACTTTGACCATGGATTTGACCTTGACTTGAATTGGAGTGAGTGACCCCTGTAAGGGTTACGAGTATGAGTAGATAACTTAGAATAGTTGTCGTATAGGGATTGAGAAGACGGTGAGAGTTGATTTCCACACCGAGATCAGTGTAGACACTACATGACTTCGAGTTGAGTTTCCTTCTAGTAAGGGTTGGTCTACGGCCGTAATGCCGACCTACAAGTGAGAGTGTTGGATAGATGATTCTCTTTGTGATAATTTCAAGTATTGATATGTGATATGCTTGCTGTGTTGATATGATTAATGTGCTTGATATGATTATTGTGTTTAATGTGTGTTGGCAGTAGTAGGGGTTAAATAGTCCCCGATTACCGGTTGAAAGATACCAAAGGGGAGGTTAGCTCCCATTTACCAGTTGAAAGATACCAAAAGGGAGGTTAATTCCCAGTTACTGGTTGAAAGATACCGTCGGGGAGTCCATCTCCCATCTATGCGTAGCAGTTACCGGTTGAAAGATACCAAAGATTTTACATTATTTGGTATGGGTATGATGGGGGAACTCACTAAGCTTTGTGCTTACGGTTTTTAGTTTTCGTTTCAGGTACCTCATCATCCAAGGGTAAAGAGCCGGCGGTGTAGCAGCACATCACACATTTGTACATGATTTCCGCATTTGAGAAGCCTGGGATTTGTACTCTGATATTATACTATTCGTTGGAATGTTTTTGAAACTTATGACTTATGATTTTTGTGGTTAAAAGCATTCGTAATGCTGTTTTCGATGAATATATTTTTATAAGTAATACATTTTCAAACAAAAATTTTCGGTTTCCGATTTTGGGGTGTTACAAGTTGGTATCAGAACCTTTCTTTGAGGGATTCGGGCACACCTTCGGGGGTGTCTGAACTCAAATCGAGGGCTTGAAGGATTTTTACAAGAAAATTGGTTTTCTAAAATTTAAAATAAGAATGTTGAGAAAGAACAAGGTGTGTGATGCGTGCGGCCGGCCAACCCATACTTGTTATGTTATATGATATGATTATGAGAACTGCATGCTAGAATAAAACTAAGGATCAGGGATGGATGCCTTATATGTCTGTTGTATGATCTTATTGAGCCATATGCTAGGGCTATCTAGTCAGTAATACGATAGCCTGATTGGGTTATGTTTGATTTGGTTACTCAATGCATGAATGTTGATTGCATTGTGCTTGTAGGGGTTCTAGCTAGCCTTAGTTAACTAGTAAGTGGATATGTAATATTATTCGAAAACTATTTAGGGATGGATGGTAGGGACTCCTTGTGAAGCTGATGGCGGAGAGTAGGTCGGAGAGGGCTCTAGGTCAAGCCCAGGAAAAATTAGCTTGGAGAGTAGAATTAGTAGAAGGAATTTGGTGAAGTCAAGTCAATCCTTGAAGAAAGTACGGATAGATGTGGAAGGTAGTATGGGCCCGTACTACTAGAAGCAGAGGATCTGTAGTCGAGTCAAGGGAGGCTACAATAGACCTGGAGAGCGTGTGAGACCTCTCGAGAGTATGTATGACCCTGACGTTTATATGTTTTATTTTAGAATGGTGGTTACACATCATGGAGTAAGAGGTTCAAGGTCTGGATTCGGTTCTGGATTAGGCTCGAGTGCGGGATCTGAGCAGGTTGATGATGGGCTACAATAGTTCATCACGTCTGAGATCACGAGTGGTATCCTTGAGGCGACCCCATTTATTTTCCAATAAATCAAGGAGGGCATGTTTGAGCTGATGGAGGATCGCCTCCGAGCATTAAGGAGTGACTTGGCATCCAGCCAGTCGGGTACACACACTGTCCTTCAAGGAATTCCGAGGGAGTGGTGCGCTAGACTTTCATGGGGTGAAGGACCACATTGTGGCCAGGAGATGGATTGCAGACATCGAGTCTGCACATTTGACGAGCTTCTGCCCGGATGGGTCGAAGGTCCGCTTTGCTGCGAGTTGTTTGTGGGATCAAGCCAGATATTTGTGGGAGTTAGTAGGTGATTCACTGGAAAGCCCAGCCATCGAGTCTATGATCTGGTTAGATTTTGTGACCAGGTTCAGGGCTGAGTTTGCGCCAGCTGTGGAGGTTTAGCAGCTGGCTAGAGAGTTTCTTGATATGGGGCAGACTATTGAGACTACGACGAAGATCACCACCAAGTTCCAAGAGAGGGCCTTGTTGGTACCTCAACACGCTGGGGATGAGGAGATGCGGAAGACCCGCTATCATGATATCTTGAGGGATGACATTCAGGAGCATGTCAGCTATTCTGCTTACATGACTCTGGATTCCATGATTGCCAGGGCAAGGGAGAGGGAGATTGATTTATAGCACCTCAGGAAGATGAAAGCAGAGATAGGACATGTTGCTGGGGTTTCGGGGAAGAAACCCAAGGGATTCGACACTAGGTCGAAGGGCCAGCAGGGCGAGGACCGCTGTGGGAAATGCGGTAGGTCACATGATGGAGTTTGCCGCACTAGGTCAGGATGAGTTTGTTATAAGTGGTGCAAGACTAGGCATTTTGGTAGGAGTCTGACTCTAATGCTTAGGGAGAAGCATCAAGGAACCCGGTAGATTTTTGGTACGTCTCTCAATCTTAGATAACTAACCGAAAACACTAAAAGGATAACTCTACATGTAAATACTTCCCCATTAAGGTGGAAGTTGCAACACTATTATAAAATTTAAAATTTCACCAGGTAAAACTATAATGGCTAGATATATATGTTAAGGACATGTATAATTGAGATGGATAGACCTAGAGTGAGTGAAGGCTGCCTCATTTCCTGTTCCTCATTTGGTTGTGGATTTAAGGCAGAGTCGCTCAGTCAACAGTCCTCCCCACCTTAATTATACCTGACTAGTATATGTTAGGTGATTATAGAAATGCCTCGTGAGAATCCATTCATGAAAAGGTACTCTATTCAGAAACATTCAGGACTCTCTATAGTTCCGCGTCAACTCTATCGGTCCAAGTATCCACGACAGTGATACACGGGACGAAACCTGAGACGCCAAGAGCTGGTGTGCCCGTTCGGTACATGACTCTATTGACCCTCATTCTATATTATATCGATGTATGCCAACTTCAACGCGTCTATCGATCATGGTTTGACTTACTGCAACCGTGTGTAACTCCCTAGTGCTGTGTAAAAAGAACTTTCACCGTAGCCATTTCGGCAAATAAAGGTTCTTCCGAACCTAAACAAAATAAAAATAATAAAGACTAATGTGATCCGTCAGTCGTCACTCTTATTTCAAACCTTCGGAAGTACCCAGGAGAAGAGTATCGCACGATGTAAACCAACCCTTCTTAGACAGAAAGAAACCAAAGTAAAGACACTATAGACATTCCAGAAGACGATAACCACCCGAAGCATACTCCGTAGATTCCCCAGAAAGACCCTTCGCACCTCGCAATCAGGTTCTTAAATCAAGAGAATAGGAACTACAATCAAGAGAACCCCTGTGGGTTGAGCTACTATAATGACCACAAATCCGAAGTTTGTTGTCATCCCTGTTAAGCCAACATAGTAGCTAACACCCTCAGTTGATAAAGAAATCTGAGTCGTAAGAGTCAAGGACATTGATTACGACCATCCATTCACGCTTAATCCCACAAATTAAGCATCACAACGGATATCATGGAAATCCAAAAACTGAGATAAGTTAAACCCCAAGAAGAGTGGATGAAGAGATTAAAGTTCCGGATGATGAGAACCTATACTCACTAGATTTGACCTAGACTGATAAAACTCATAACCTTCGGAAGAGTAGTTGCAGAAGGTGTTTGTACTACTCAGGCACTTCGTCCAGCCCGTTACAGATGAGTAGTGTCTAGGACCCTCCGCCCCATCACATGGAGGAAGTCACTGTCGCCTTGTAGGCGATAGACAACATTCTCTGAAGCGAACACTAGAATACAAACCTTCGCAGCCAAGAATACTTGATCAAAGTGCGGAAGTAGTTGCGTTAAACCTTATAACCCAGATCCCGAAGAGATTATAGACTTCACACCAGTCTAGGTGTTAGTCGATGGGTTATACAAGAGCAACCGTTTTCCGCACTGAAATAAACCAACGTCTTAGAGATTCATTGGACTACTAGGTGTTCCACGAATACTATCTCATGCAGAATTAGTAGAACCACCTCCTGAAATAGTCCAACACTCGTCTGGTGAAACCCTATCTCCTCGAACCTGATGGTTTCCGTTAGGAATATCTCAAGATTCATTAGTGCAGATTCATTTTGCAAAAGATTGAGATAACCACTCTACCACAAAAAGATACCGTAGACACACAACCCATCTGATGATCTAGAAAGTCTCTAAAAGCCAATTGACAGGAAACGCAAAACCAAGGACAACCCGAGCTTCCTAAGAACCAACCTGAAGGACTACACTTCCAGTATGCGAGAGAACGTTAGGAACTTCGGAATGGCAATCACGCCAGTGATGATCTTGCCATAGAAGTACACTATGTTCTAAATACTGAAAAGCTCTACCCTTCCAAGAGCTTTGGACCATCCTAGATTCGTTACGGAGATTGGTCCAACCCTCATCAGACCACTACTACTTTCGGATATTCCACTAGCTTCATCCTAGATCGATCCACTTCTTAGACTTGATAAGTGTGTGCCCGATGTCACTCTTCGTATCCCACTCATCTTGATAGAAACCATTGAGAATCCTAACTTCGTAGACATACCTGTAGGAAATCGCTAACTAAACGAGATGAAAATCCGCATCCCATAGGTGAAGGTTTTTTGGAATGATAGACACAGGCCAGAGATCACTTGGGAGTGCAAGGCAAACCGAATAGGAAGTACCCTCCTGCCTTTACTCAGTCATTCATACCTACTTCCTTGCCTAAACCTGAATTTCGGGATGAAATTCCCTCTAACGGGGGGATGATGTGACAACCTGAAATTTATGCCGTCATCTTTAACCCCTTTTTCCGTTAATAAGCCTCGTTTTATTTAACTGTCCGTTAACTTTTGGACTGTTTATTTAATGTGGGACTTTTATAATGACTTGGTAAGGGTTGAAATAAATTAGAAACACCCCAAAATACCCTTAAAAATGTTTAGTTTCAACCAAGTCAAAAATTCAACCACTAAATCGGGTGCGACCAAAAGCCCCGTTTAACGGCAGTATCAGGTAGATTTTCATTGAGCCCCAACTCAAGTCCCTCTATAAGGGAGAGTAAACTCCATTTCCACCTTTTCCACTCTCTCTCTCTCTCTCTCTACAACTTAATTTCAAGCCAAAATCGTCCGTTTCGAGCCCCAAACTAGTAAGAACTCTATCCTAACTTGTTGTATAGCTTAACTAACGTGCAAATTCGTGTTTAAGACATCAAATAGGGGCCAAGTTATGTGTTTACGGACCAAGAACACTCTTGGACCGTGAACACACCTAAATGGGGTTTTTAAGCCCTAAAAACCCCTCCAAATTGCCCCTAAGGCTTAGATATGACTTATGGACTTACACACCCGGGCTTAGAAAACCTTGAACTATAATTTTGGGGAGTAAACTTGAGTTTACTGCCCAAGAACATGCTTGGGCTGTAAACACCTCTTCATGGGGAGTAAACTCAAGTTTAAGTGTTAGAAATGCCCCTAAACACCTCGTATGGCCTTGGAAAAATGTCTAGAAGCAATTCCATGAATGTAAAGGCTTTTAACATTTAAGAAACCATGGACTTAGGAGTTTATGACTGTAAAACCCCTTAGAATTGGTCCATGGGCTGTAAACTCCGATTAAGTGCCCAAATGATGCCCTAACACCCCCATTTGGCTGGGAATAATGCTTAGAACTTTATACTCTATCATTTAAGGCTTAGAACTATGAAAGAAATGACCAAGTGAGAGTTTACAGCCTTAAACTCCTTGTGTATGGCCGTGAACTCCTTAAATGGTCCCTTAAGAGCCTTAAACCCCTTCATATGCATTATATTTTGACCTAGCCTAATTCCATGAATGGTATAAGGCCATTTAGCATTCTAGAACACTCCCACCATGAGTTTACGGCCGTAAATTCATGGGGACATGGTCTTCGGGCCGTGAACTCTATAAAGAGTTTACTTTTGAAGAGTAAACTCCCTATCTAAGCCATACACACCCTTAAATGTTACCCGGGACACTCCAAGCACTTAACCAAAGTGTTTTACGCACTTTAGGATGCGTACACATGTTTAAATTAGTAATATATTTGCTAATTGTATGTAAACATATGTTATCATATGTTTAATAGGTCACTAAGTGTGTCCAAGTCTTTACTTGACAACGAGCACCCAACCGACACCTTCGTCGGATCCACTTACATCAGCTGAGTTCATACCCCTGAATTAACCTTTTAAATGTTTTTACATGCTTTTAGGGGGGGGGGGGGAATACAAGTTAAACATGCCAGTTATCATATCAATCACATGTGATTGATAACCCGCATGCACAAGGATTCATTACACTGTCAACTGTTTTACCAAGTATGATACTAGAAATGGTTTTCTAAAACGACTTTATGTGTTAAAAGCTTTTCTCAAATTACCACTCGTCCTATATGTTTTATTTCAAACTCTGCTACAGCAGCATTTTAAACAAAGGTTTTCTCTACTTTATCAAGGTTACAATCAAAACTTGTTTATGAATGATTTTCTTAAAGTATAAAGGTTTTCCAGAGATTTCATCAAGGTTTTCTTCCATGTTTTATACTCCCACTTTGTTAGATACTACCGCTTCGTTATACTTCCTCGTAGTTAATGCTGCTACTTTGTTAACACTTTTAGTTCAGGATACGCTATTACTTCACAATACACTTTTACTTCACGATTCACTTATACTTCACGATACGTTTTTACTTCACAATACTCTTCTACTTGTTAACGCTTTTACTTCACGACACGCTTCTACTTCACAATGCGCCTCTACTTGTTAACGCTTCTACTTCACGATACTCTTCTACTTGTTAACGCTTTTACTTCACCATACGTTTCTGCTCATTAACACTCCTACTTCATTAATCCTACTACTTCACGAACCACTCCTACTTTATTGATGCTACTACTTCGTAAATGCTTATACCTTATTAGCACTTCTACTTTGAGAAACGCTTCTACTTCATGGAATACTTCTGCTTTGTTAACACTTCTACTTAGTTAAATGTATGCCTGTGCTTGTATAGTTATATAAATAATGGTTAAAGGACTAAGGAAGGCTTGTTCTCCTTATTTCCTTTTCTTTGTTGAGATGTGGTCTGGTGGGAACGGATATCCGTCCGAAGGTTGTTTGATCATTAATTATATATTATGTATACAAGCATAGATATATAGGATTACATTGATCAGTTCACTTCCCTTCGGTAGTAAGGGCATCCTCCCACTCATCATTTATAAGATAAGAGACACTAGTAACTATTATAGGAATAGTTAAGGGACTCTATCTCTCACCCTATCTCTTATGCTATCACTCTCTATATCTCTCTCTTACTTTAGAATGTGACACACTATTACTCACTACGACGATTCATTGCGCCAATGCTGTGTAACCAGAGTCTCTGGGAAGGAGAGCGAACATCATGTGTATAGATCTATACGGGATTGACACTCCCACACCCTGACTACTAGCTACAGTCTGCACCGGTAGGGTGCATGGGTGACATAAAGCCACTACTATTACTGCCACTACCAGTACGCGTGACCTGGAGGGTCATCGGATACTCTATTGTCGATCAGCATGGTTACACACAAGTTCACATTCACTCTTTGTTTTAGACCTTGCTAGACTTTTCATTCATTTGATACTGTATGGGGTCTGTGTTCACTATTTTTAGACCTTGCTAGACATATCATTCATTTGATATTGGCTGGGATCTGTGTTCTCTCTCGTTAGACTAAGCCAGGTGCGTCATTCATTCGATACTCTCCTGGAGTCTATGATTTCTTTTGTCTTAGTCAGCAGTCTTCACTGCTGAGGCATATGTTATTTTCCCCGATATTCTCCTACTTTCTTTCAAAATCAATACCACATTTTGATAATGATAGTGTTAAGGAAAAATTACTTTTTACCACATAAATCTGTCCAGTCTTGGTAGAAGACTGATTTTAATTAGAAAATATAGGATTTTCTGGAAATGGATCTAATTCACTGTATACTTTAGAAGTACTACTTATATAAAGTTATTTGGATAAAATGACACTAAATACTTATGAACTCACCAGCATTTGTAAAAATGTTGATACTCGCTTTTCAAATAACTTGTATTCTCAGGTCAGCGACAGACAGGTACATTTCAGGTGCTTTTTGTAAAGACCGTTTAGTACCAAGCTGCATCTACATTATTACTTGTATTACTTTAAAGTTTCTATGTAATGTAAACCATGTAAAACTATTACTATTAATGCAATGGTTGTTGTACTTTGATTACTATAGTGCATATGTTGTGATACTTGATATGATGTCATCCACCCCAAAACATTTCCGCCATTCCAATTTTGGGGTGTGACAGGCAGGTAGAGTTCAGGATCAACCCAGTCCCTGGTGCGGCTCAGATAGCCAAGGAATCGTATCGGCTAGCTCCTCTTGAGATGCAGGAGTTGTCTACATAGCTGCAGGAGCTGTTAGACTAGGGATTCATTAGACCGAGTAGTTCACCCTGGCGAGCCCTGATTTTATTTGTGAAAAAGAAGGACGGGTCATATCGAATGTGTATAGATTATTAGGAGCTGAATAAGGTAACGGTGAAGAACCCTTACCCCCTCCCGGGGATTGATGATCTCTTTGACATACTTTAGGGAGCATTTTGCTTCTCCAAGATTGACTTGCATTCGGGTTATCATTAGATGAGATCAAAGAGGAGGATGTACAGAAGAGTGCTTTTCGGATGCGATATGGTCACTATGAGTTCGTGGTGATGCCTTTTGGGCTCACCAATGCTCCTTTCGCGTTCATGGACCTCATGAACCGCGTGTGTAGGCTGATGTTGGATAGATTTGTGATCGTTTTCATTGATGACATGTTGATTTATTCCAAGACACAGGAGCAGCATGAGGAGCACTTGTAGGAGGTTTTGGATACTTTGAGGAGGGAAAGCTTGTATGCTAAGTCCTCGAAGTGTGAGTTCTTGTTGTGCGATGTGTAGTTTCTTGGGCACTTTGTCAACCAGAACGAAATTTCTATTGACTTGGCCAAGGTAGAGGCCGTGATGAGGTGGGAGGTTCCTAGGTCTCCATTTGAGATTCAGAGCTTTCTGGTACTGGCAGGATATTATCGGGGATTCATTATGGACTTCTCCAAAATAGTTGTGCCCCTGGCCCGGCTAACAACGAAAGTGGTGGTCATTCTCTGGGGGCCTCAGTAGCATGACACAATTGAGACATTGAGATAGAGATTGTGCGAGGTGCCAATCTTATCCCTAAAAGAGGGCATGGATGATTTTGTAGTGTATTGTGATGCGTCAATCTCGGGTTTGGGCAAGGTATTGATGCAGAGAGGTCAGGTTATCGCTTACGCTTCGAGGCAGTTGAAGCCTCACGAGGCGAACTATCCGATGCATGATTTGGAGCTGGGGGCTATGGCTTTTTCCCTCAAGATTTGGCGTCATTACCTCTATGGGGTTCATTGTACCATTTACACGGACCACAAGAGCCTGAGATATCTCAAGGATCAGCCAAATCTGAATATGAGATAGCGTCGGTGGCTTGATTCGGTAAAGGATTATGATTGCGAGATGCTCTACCACCTGAGGAAGGCTAATGTCATCGTTGACACGCTTAGCCGCACGGCAGCGCCGATCAGGGATATCTATACGAGGATGAAGGTTGGGACTCCATTGTTGGATAGGATTCAAGAGACCCATCAGGAGGCCGGTCAGGGATATCTATACGAGGATGACGGTCGTGGATTGTTGACGCTACACCATAGAGTGTGAGTCCCATATCATGGGGGTGTACGCCAAGGATTGATGGCAGAGGCACACAAATCCAGGTTTTCTATTCATCCTAGGGCGACAAAGATGTAAAGGGATCTTCTTCTTGATTCTTGATGACCTTGCATGAAGAGGGACGTAGCGTTGTTTGTTGAGAGATGCCTGACCTGCAGGAAGGTCAAGGCCGAGCACGGGAGGCTGCACAGAAAGACACATTCATTGGATATTCCCATGTGGAAATGGGAAGATATTACTATGGATTTCATCACAAAGGTTCCCAGGACTTCCTGGGGAGTGGATTCGATTTGGGTCATCGTGGATCGGTTGACCAAGAGTGCCCATATCATACCAATCCAGGAGAGCATTTCGGCCGTGAATTTGGTCGATATCTACATTCGAGAGGTAGTAGCTCAGCACAGAGTGCCAGTCTCAGTGATTTTGGACCAAGACGTACGGTTTACTTCCAGATTCTTGAAGACGTTTCACGACGAGTCGGGTACTCGTCTGCATTTCAGCACTGCGTTTCACTTGCAGATGGATGGTCAGAGCGAGTGGACCATCCAGAACCTGGAGGGCATGCTGAAAACTTGTGTTTTAAATTTCAGAGGTTGTTGGGATACTTACCTTCCTTTGGCTGAGTTCTCCAATAATAATAGCTATCATACGAGTATTGACTGCCCTCCTTTCGAGATATTGTATGGGAGGAAGTGCAGGACCCCGATATGATGGGGTGAGGTTGGTCAGAGGGTCATGGGCAATACTGAAGTGGTACTCAAGACTACAGAGAGGATCCAACCGGTTTGGAGGAGGCTTCAGACTGCTGAGAGTCTGCAGAAAACTTACACCAACAAGCATCGATCAGACCAGGAGTTCCAGATCGGGGATATAGTACTCCTAAAAGTGTTGCCTAGGAAAGGCATCATTCGATTCAGGAAGCGGGGCAAGCTAGGCCCCAGGTATATTGAACCTTTTCGGGTTGTAGCCCAGGTGGGTAAGGTGGCAAATCGGCTGGACCTGCCAGCCGAACTCAGCCAGATTCATAGTACTTTTCACGTCTCCTAGTTGCGTAAGTGTCTGGTGTATGATTCAGTAGTGGTGCCTTTAGAGGATATTCAGGTGGATGACAGCGTGAACTACATTGAGTAGCCAGTAGCTATCCTCGATAGGAAGTTGAGGGATCTGAGAAACAAAAATGTACAACTAGTGAAGGTGCAATGGCAGCACCGCAAGGGCTCGGAATGGACCTGGGAGCTGGAGGACGAGATAAGAGAGCACTACTCCAAGCTTTTTCAAGATCTAGCAGCAGACTTCTAGGACGAAGTATAAAATAAGTGAGGGAGATTTGTAACGCCTGGTTCCTAGTACGTATTTAATTCTAAGTATTATTGTATTTTACCCTAGGACTTGGCGAGTTGAAGGCCCAACTCATCGAGTAGAGTCAACTTCTCGTGTGGATTTTAAGTGACCTACTCGACGAGTCGGGCGAACGACTCAACGAGTAGGAGCTGTCTGGATTAAACCCTAATATTTAGGGTTTGCACCCTATTTAAACACCTTAAGTGGTTCCCTTTTCAGCATCCATCACCCCCAGACCATCCCCACGAAACCCTAACCGTTTTGAGTGATTTTGAACTCTTTGTGCCATTTTGTGCAAGATAGAAGGTTGAAGAAAAGAATAACGAGATTGTGATTTCAAATGGTGCAAGGAGATCTAGAGGTTTTGCTTCATTTCCTGTTTATTGGAGATAAAAAGTCCAGACCTATCTTCTCCTTTCATTAGATACTCTTTTGGAGTAATTTAGGGTTTTCGGGAGCCATTTTGGAGCCATTCTTGGATGCAACCACGATTTTGGGATAAGGACTTCAGATCTGGAACCATTAAGGGTTCCCATGGCATAAAGGTGCCAACTTTATGGCCATGGCAGATCCATGCCCCTTGTAAGACCTCTTTTTATGGCTTTTGAGCCAAAGACCACATCCATGTACATCAAGTTTGAAGCTTTATGTATAAAATGGACCCTAGGAGGCCAAATCTATGATATTGACACACTAAGACCCATTATAATCGACTGTATAGTTTTGGACATAGAGGGACTCGATGAGTCGTTTTTGGGACGAGGTGAGTCGGGGTGCATTTTCCACCAAATCATTCAGTTTTTGGACCAATTCTCAAGATCGAAGGTTACTCCAGTTGTTTAGGTTCACTAGGGACATGGAAATCATTAGACTCAGTGAGTGGATGATTACACTCGTAGAGTTCAAGGCAATGTCCCAACCACATGAAGACGAAATCGACGAGTGCAAATGGAATTCGGTGAGTCATAGACTGAACATCTTCTTATCGATGAAGATGAACTTGGCGACTTCAAGGACGAACTTGGCGAGTCAGTTGAAGATTGTATGATGTGTTGTTGAAGGTGAACTCGTCGAGCTCTTGCTAGACTCGACAAGTAGGGACAAGATTATGGCATTTTGTGGATATGGGGACTCGATGAGTTGACGGGCTCACTCGGCGAGTCGAGTCAACTAGATGTTGAATTTGACCCAAAAGTTAACTTTGACCATGGATTTGACCTTGACTTTGACTTGGACTGAGTGACCCTTGTAAGGGTTACGAGAATGAGTTGATAACTTAGAAGAGTTATTGTGTAGGAATTGAGGAGATGGGGAGAGTTAATTTCCACACCGAGATCAGTGCAGACAGTACACAACTTTGAGGTGAGCTTCCTTCTAGTAAGGGTGGGTCTACAGATACAATGCCGACCCGTAAGTGAGAGTATTGGATAGATGATTGTCTTTGTGATAATTATCTACGATTGATATGTGATATGCTGGTTGTGTTGATATGATTAATGTCCTTGATATGATTATTGTGTTTAATTTGTGTTAGCAGTAGTAGGTGTGAAATAGTCCCCGGTTACCGATTGAAAGATACCGAAGGGGAGGTTAGCTCCCAGTTACCGGTTGAAAGATACCAAAGGGGAGGTTAGTTCCTAGTTATCGGTTGAAAGATACTAGGGGAGGTCCAGCTCCCGGCTATGCCTAGCGGTTACCGGTTTAAAGATACCAAAGATTTTGCATTATTTGGTATGGGTATGATGGGGGAACTCACTAAGCTTTATGCTTACGCTTTTTAGTTTTGGTTTCAGGTACTTCTTCATCCATGGGTAAAGAGTCGGCGGTGTAGCAGCGCATCACACATTTGTACATGATTTCCGCATTTGAAAAGCCTGGGATTTGTACTCTGATATTATACTATTCGATTAATATATTTTTATAAGTAATACATTTTCAAACATAAATTTTCAGTTTCCTATTTTGGGGTGTTACAACTATAGGCCAAAAAAAATGTGAGCCCAGTTGGGAGACTATGGGTCAGGGGAAATCCAGTCTGGTGACTATGGTCATGGGGCAATCTAGTCGGGAGATAGTAGGCCAGGGATAATCTAATCGGGAGACTATGGACCCATCACGCATATTTGTATATGTTCTGTTCTAAGGGGTTTTTGGGATAACTTACTAAGTTTTGGCTTACAGTTCAATTTCATGGTTTGATATATATCAGATGATCGGCACAAGGTGAATGTGTAATTATATACATCATACTGTGATTTATATTGAGAGATGTTCTTGGATACTCTGATTTGATAACTATATTTTTTTTGGAAAGAGTGTTTTTTATGACTTATGGATTATAAAATGGTTTCGGAAACTGAAAAATTTTACTATTAATTTTCGGATGTTACAATTTGGTATCAGAGCCCTAGTTTGAGATAACTGAATGAACACTTGTTTGATTTCGTACTCAAACAATGGATCTGCAAAGTATTTTTCATAATTAACATTAAAATAAATAAAGGAGAGTATGTGATGTATACAATCATTTCGAGCTAAAGAAAAGTTATTCTCCAAGATACCCACACTTGTGTTATGTGTATTGGTGATATGTTAGAAATGCATGTTAAAATTTAGTTAAAGGAGGGTCTTTTGAATCTTCATGCAGTTAGTTACCAAACACCGATGTTGGAACTTTTGTCTTCCATTTCCTTTGACTATCAAACCCATCTCCTAACTTTCCGTCTGCTCAACCAAACGCATCAATTTCATGCTGATATCCTTTGTGATATGATTGGTGCTCCTAAAGCAAGAAGGGATATATACACAGCTAAGGGTAGAAAAAATGTTGTTTTTGAGCAAGACTGCGCAAATTTTTGGAGAAACATCTCTTGTGAGTATGAGTATCAATCAGGCACCGCCAAAGCTTCTAGCATTATCCATCCGGTCTTGAAAGTAGCTCACCGGATCATTGCTTCTCTCTTATTCCCTCAAGAAGAGATTAGCAAAGCTAATAAAAAAGAGCTAGAAGTCTTGTGGTGTATGATTAACAAGCCTGTAGAAGTCCCTCATTTTGGTTGTTGGGTTATTCAAAAAATGCTCAGAAGTGCTACGAGCAATGGTGGACAGCTACATTGTGGAGGCATGGTTTCTATTATTGCAGAGCATCTTGGCCTCCATTTACCTAATAACCCAACAAACATCATCATGGGACGTACTCGTCTATCAATTGATGTTATGGAAACAATGCATCTCTTCCACCGCCTTCCCACTGGGGATATTCATTGGACAGTAGATGGGAAAGAGTATCTACGTATAGACAACCGAAATAAGAAGATACTCAATTTAGCCAATGATATTCCATCAACTAATTGGAAACTCAGATCCAACTTAGGTGTTATAGTAGATCATAGTCCTCCATCCTCTCCTCCTCCTGCTCCTCCTGCTCCTACTGCTGGTGCTTCTAGTTCCTCTCGCCCTATTCCTTTTTCTGAACATAATCTTTATATGGGCGAGTTTGCGCGTTTGAATCATCGTTACACCAGTCTACAACAGGAAGTCGAGGACATTTATACGGGTGTTGCTGAAATCACTTCTGATTTTCAGGACTACCGTAACTTACAGGAAGAACATTGGGCCCAACAAGAGTTGCGGTGGGCTGAGCAAGATCAAAGATGGGCTACTCAAGAGCAGCACAACTGCAACATTCACCATCTACTGAGTGATATCCATAGAGTTCTTGTGCTCCCCACACAGTCGCAGCAGCCATCAGCATCCCAACCCCAATGGCCTCCCTACTATCCTACAGATTACCCTTCACAGTTCCCTCAATATCCTCCGCCCGATCCTCAATAGGACGGCTACGCCTCTCTCCAAGCATCGAGGACGATGCTATACTTTAAGCTTGGGGAGGGGCATCCATCCATGCATTATCCCGTTGCATGTAAATTTTGTACATATTGCATTGCATTGCATTATTTTTCTTTGTCATTTTTTTAGAAAAAATTTCAAAAACCAAAAAGATTTTCTTTCTACTCTATTTTTATTATACTTTTTGCATTTTGCATCTAAATTTTTGCATTTTCATTGAACTTGAAAAAAAAGAAGTAAAATTTTTTTTTGATCCAATTTCAAGCAGCCAAATCTTCTCAAAACAGTTGAGATGGTAAGTGAGTTGTGTGCCTTGAGATTTTTCTTGCTATTTTTATTAAAAAAAAATCTAAAAGCAATTTAATCACACGAGCACATCTCCCGAAGCTACTTGTGCAAAACAGAAAATGAGAAGATTGTCAACACTGGAGCATAACAACAGGTATGAGTCGATTCTTTGGGACATATGACCGGTCTTATGAGTAGTAATGCTCAATTGAACTTAAAATGCCAAATTCAAAAGTTCATAAAAAGAATGCAAAATCTCAATGTACCGCCTTCCAGCGCTCTTAAAAGTCCTTTCTACTCATTCCCTTTTATATACCCTGCTTGAGGACATCGATTTCAACTATACTTACGGGTTTTTGCATGTTAACATTTAGTCCCCTGAAAAATGTCTTAGAAGTCCTCACGGTAATAGACCGTGAGATGTCCCACAATAGAAAAGTCAAGGACGGAAATATAAGGAAATTGGCCAAATAAACAAATTAATAAGAGTGTTATGTGTTAACTTAGTTATTTCTATATGTGTTATATTTATAAAAAAAAAAAAAAAAAAAAAAAAAAAAAAAAAAAAAAAACTATTATTAAGTTAATATGTGACCTTTGGGATTCGAACAAGTAAACTCTGAGGGGTGTTCTACACCTAATCACCTAAAGCTAGATTGTTTGGGATTGATTGGGTTGAAAGTTCGTTACACGGGTTCCATAGAAAGTCATGAACTTAGTAATAGCAAATAAAGCTAATCTGTGGCCTTTGAGGTTCGGGCAAGTAAACCCGAGGGATCTCTTTAAATCTAGCACACTAAGGTCATTTGATTTGGATGTGTTGGTTGAAAGCCTGCTACACGGATTTCAAAGAAAGCCATGAGCTTTATTTATAAAAAAAATGTGTAATTAGAAAGTTTGTACATAGTTGTGTTTATAGTTTAATTAGATGTTGTGTTTAGGAAAAATAAATGGCTGTCAAAAGATTCCCTTGGACTTGGATTTGAATTTATAACATTGGACTGAATGTTAATTACTTCAACTGGTGTAAGTGGTTTGAAGTTTGTAACCAATCTAGATAAATATTAGGGAATTTTTAGAAAAGATTTTTCAGGAAAAGATTTTTGTTGACCAACAAATAGCTGGAATCGAACATTGTTATATTTTATGAAACAAAGATGGTTGAGCATGTTTTGTCATATATAATTTCACGAGAGTAAGACCAAAAATTATTCCAAGAATTGAATTGATAATATTGAAAAGGAATAAGTGTTGTGATCTTTAATTCTGTTGAGTTGTACTAGGGGGTAGCCAAAGTCTTGTTTCTATTATCATTTAATATTTTGAGACTAAAGCAAAGTTAACTCGAGGCATGACAGGTACATTCTCAATTATGGTACAAAACAGGGTAATTGGGTTGGATCTTTTCATATTTGTTTTGATTTCATGCATTAAGTTATAAATAGTTTTAACTTTAATGTTCTTTTCTTCTATTCTATTTTTTTTTTCTTTTCTAGTTTAAATCTTCTTGTTCTTTCTTGAGGACAAGAAAGGTTTAAGGTTGGGGAGATTTGTTAGGTGCATTTCATGCATTCATTTTTTATAGTTTTAGTTCATAAAAGTGCATTACATTTAGGTTTAGACTTATGCATTTTGTATAATTTCAGGATTTTTCATGATGCAATTCCATTCACACGCTTTTAGGATATTTCAGGGACTTATGAAGGTTGGATCTTGTTGGAGGAAGTTATCAAGAGTTGGAGACAAAGTTGTAGAAGTTTTGGAGCTTTGAAGAGAGAGAATGAAGAAATGAAGAATTTGGCTTCACAGGAGTTTACACGGCCGTGTAAATTTATGCCTTTGATTTACACGGGCCGTGTAAACGTGTATGCAAGGACATTCTACTTCGAAGACCTGGAAGACTTAAGCATTCTACTTTTCTTGTTTACGCGGCCGTGTAAATGGAACCCTTTGGTTTACACGGGCCGTGTAAACGTCTCGGCAGTTTTAAAGTGGTTTTGTCTTCTTATAATTCAGACAATCAGTTTTTATGAAGGTTAGGTCGGATTTTGGGAGGAGAAGAGACTATTTTCAGAGCTTTGGCAAGTAGATTAACACTTGGAAAACACTTTAATTTCTTTTTGTAAGTCAATTTGAAGTTTAAACCTGTTTGATTTGTAGTCCAACCTAGATATGTGTGGTTGATTTTATTATCATTTCCGAATCTGAATTCTTAAGTATGTGTTGTTAGGCTGTAACTTGAATTTGACTTATGTTTAACATCTAGTAATCTTTGATTTGATCTTAATCATGTGTTTGATTAGTTCTCTTTTTCACTTGATCAATGAACTAGGGTTCTATTCAATCTAGTTAATCAAATCATGAAATTCGTATATGTTTTATGATTTGATGTTAGTAACACTCACTTACTTGGTTGTAATTAGATCAAAATTAGTGCAATCAAAGATTAAATGTTTATATTCCCAAGCTTAAGAGGAATGTTAAACATTGTTGGTAATTAGTGCAAGAACTTAATGTCATTTAATGATTTAATGCGAGAGATTATTTGGGTTGAATCAAATAAATGAAATTTTATTTAAAGAGCTTATTTTGAATAGAATACTTTTGCCAATTTGGATATTAGAGTTTATTAATATCCAACTTACCAAACTAGATTGAACATGAGTTATAATCATATTACATCTTTCAACATAATACATATATAAGAGTCAGAATCGGAAATGTACTTCTTTTACTGCGTTTGTTTTCAATCTTTCTTATTTATGAAGTTTAATTCAAGTTTAAATACAAACCCCCATTTCAATATTACTTGTATTATGTGTGAAAATATGGTAAGATGAAAAGTCCCGTATCTCTGTGGACCGACCCTGCTTACTCTATACTATCTTTAGTATTAGAAATAGCAGTGATTTGAGTTATATTAATATTATTTTATCCCATCATTTGTTGGTTTGACACCCAAACAAATTGGCGCCATTGCCGGGGATACGGTAGTACTAATTGTTTATGCCAAGATCTTTTCGCACAGGTACACCTTTACCAGTTGATTTGGAAATAGAGAAATCTGCTAAACAGAGAAGGAAGCAAGCCAGACTTTTAAAGAAACAACAACAATCTAGAGGTTCTTCATCAAATCCATCAACTACATCCTCTCCAACATCCAAAAGTATCACCCCACCATCTTCACCTACTCCTACCATGGCAGATAACCATGGAGGACATCAAAATCCTCCACATCCACCACCTGAACAAACCTTTAGACAATGGGCTACTCAAGATGTCACCCAACAACCTTTGTGCATAAATTACCCTACAACAATCAACTTTGAACTCAAGTCTGGACTCATCCATTTGTTACCCTCATTCCGTGGTCTTGAGAATGAAGACCCACATAAATTCCTTAAGGAATTTCATGTTGTTTGTGTGGGTATGAAGCCACATGAAGTCACAGAAGATCAAATCAAGTTAAGGGCATTCCCCTTTGCTTTACAAGATTCAGCCAAGGAGTGGTTGTATGACTTACCACCGGGGTCAGTCACAACATGGAATGAACTTGCAAGGATGTTTCTGGATAAATATTTTCCCGAAATGAGAGCTTCAGCTTTACGTAGAGAGATAATTGGCATTAAGCAACAAAAGAGAGAAGCCTTGCATACTTATTGGGAACGGTTCAAGAAATTGTGCTCAAGATGTCCACAACATGGGATTATAGAATATCAGTTGCTGCAGTATTTTTGTGAAGGAATGTCATCTTGGGATAGGAGATTACTCAATGCATCAAGTGGTGGATCTATAGCTGATAAGACTCCAACAGAAATTAGAGTTCTTATCAAAAACATGGCAGAAGAGTCCAAGCATACAGTTCAAGAAGAAGAATGGTACATAGATGCACCCCGAGGTGTAAAGGAGGTCCAGACTCCTCAAATTGAAGCTCAATTATCCGAACTTACAAAAGTGGTTATGATGCTAGCCAAAGACAAAGGTGTGCAACCCACACCCCGTCCATGCGGTATTTGTACTCAAGTGGGGCATCCAACCGACATGTGTCCTCAACTTCAAGAGGAAGATTATGAAGAAGCAAAAGCCATGGGAGGTTTTCTTGGGTCTAGTCAAAGGGGATATGAGCAGCCACGAGGTGATCAAAGATGGAACAAAAATCAAGGTTGGGGAGGAAATCAACAAGGGAACTATCAACCAAGTCAACCAAATCAATACCAACAAAGACCGCCTTTTCCACCAAAAAACTTTCAGCCAAGGCAACCACAACACCCTCCTCAACAAGCGGGTTCATCAAGTATGTATTTAGAGGACATAGTAAAAAGTTTGGCAACTAGTACACAAGCTTTCCAACAAGAGACAACAGCAAGCATAAAGAACTTAGAGAAACAAGTTTCACAGCTTGCTATTTCCGTAAGCAAACTAGAATCTCAAGGAAAGTTGCCTACCCAAACTGAAGCAAACCCAAGGCACAATGTGTGTGCCATCACATTGAGAGGCGAGAAAAGCTATGATGGTCCAAAATTTTCGGTTGATCAAAAAGAAGATGAAATAGTGGTTGAAGAGGCAACCAAAGAAGAGAAGGAGGAAGAGAAAACAAGCGAAAGGAAGCCCTTCATCGCCGAGTCCAAAGTCACACCTGCTCCATTTCCCGAAAGATTAAAGAGCACGAAGAAAGAACGGGAGGAGAATGACATCATGCAAATGTTCAAGAGAGTTCAAATCAACATTCCACTCCTCGAGGTCATCAAGCAAGTACCTAGATACGCAAGGTTCCTTAAGGATCTTTGTGTATCTAAAAAGAAATTAAAAGGAAATCAAGTCGTAGCGGTTGGGGAGCATGTATCCTCGGTTTTGCAAAAGAGGATGCCCCCAAAGTGCAAGGATCCCGGTGTCTTTACCGTACCTTGCAAGTTGGGAAATCTTTATGTACCTCGAGCTATGCTTGATCTAGGTGCATCTGTAAATGTCCTACCATATTCTCTTTTCAAATCAATTGGTGTAGGAACATTGAGCAAAACCGGTGTGATCATCCAACTTGCTGATCGGTCTTTGGTACACCCAAAGGGAGTATTAGAGGACGTGTTAGTGCAAGTCGATGAATTTGTCTTCCCGGCCGATTTTTATGTCTTAGATATGGGAGACGATGACTCTCCAAGTTCAAGTTCCATTCTTTTGGGTAGACCTTTTCTTAAAACTTCTAAAACAAAAATCGATGTCTACAATGGAACCTTGAGTATGGAATTTGATGGTGAAGTTATCAACTTCAATGTGCATGAAGCACAAAAGACTCCTTTTGATGTTCAATCTGTTAATTTTGTCAATTTCATCCATCCCTCAACAAAAAAGGGTTTGAACTTGTCTAACAATGAATTTCTGGAGTTAGTTTTGTCACGAAAACTAGACAGGGACAAAGCCAAAGAGCTTGCAAAGAAGTTTGATATGGATAATGAAGTGTTGGAGATTTTAGAGTTTATTGATGACAAGAAGCATGTGAGGAGTGATGATATGTTAGAGAGGCCCACGTATCGAGACTGAAGCACAAATAGTTGGGGTCCAAGTCGAGCCAACGACATTAAAAAGGGGCGGCTAACCGGGAGGCAACCCGGGGGTATTTTTGTCATTTAGTATATTTTCATTGTATTTTCTTTGTTTTCAAACTTCCAAGTTGTTTTTCATGCTAAAAAAGGGTTAAAAATCGTTTTTTGGGCAGTAGAGGTTTAGCGGGTTGCAATTTCAAAAAGTGAAAAAAAAATCAAGTTTTTTTGGCTTTCTCAGAAGTTTTCACGGCCGTGTAAACTTATGCCTTGCATTTACACGGGCCGTGTAAATGATTGAACATGGTTTTTATGATTCAGGGATTTACACGGCCGTGTAAACCCTCCCCTTTGATTTACACAGGCCGTGTAAACGCAAAAACAGGGCTGAACGATTTTAAGGTCAAATCTCGATTTTTCTAACTCATTCTTCACTTAATACCTGCGATTCCCTCTCTCCCTACTGCCCCCTTCGAAAAAACCCTTCCAAATTCTCAATCTTCCTCAATTTTGCATCAAAAAAATCAAGCTCCAAGGTATGAAATTCTTCCCTTTTCTTCATCTTCTTTATCTTCCACATCTATATCTTTCTCCCATGGCCGATTTTGGGTTTTTTTTAACAAAACCCTAGAATTTTTTAACTTCAAATCTCAACCTAATGTTTCAAATTTCTTGTAGGATAAGCTTGGGGATAGCTTGGGGAAGCATTGGATATCATCTTATCACCATTATCAAGCACAAATTGGTATAATTGTTCCAAACTCTTACTTTGTGCATTTAGATAGAACACATTCTTTTTTTTTGGTGAAACTTGCTAGTTCTTGTGCTTCAATTGTCTTAATTGTGTGCAATATTTTGTTGATCCATTTAGGTTATGGCTTCCCGGGGTAAAAGACATAGAGTTGGCACTTCACATGATGAACAAGACCCACATGCCATAGACAACCCCTATGAATTTGGTCTTATTTTTTAGAACAATCGACAGGAAATCTTGTATGCAAATCTTGTTACAAGAACAATGGGTGCTCAAAAATTTGTGGACATCCAGGCCCTCAAAGATTTACACATATACAAGGGTGTTCACAAGCTTTTTAAAAACATAGGATGGGAGGGTCTTTTGAATCTTCATGCAGTTAGTTACCAAACACTGATGTTGGAACTTTTGTCTTCCATTTCCTTTGACTATCAAACCCATCTCCTAACTTTCCGTCTGCTCAACCAAACGCATCAATTTCATGCTGATATCCTTTGTGATATAATTGGTGCTCCTAAAGCAAGAAGGGATATATACACAGCTAAGGGTAGAAAAAAATGTTGTTTTTGAGCAAGACTGCGCAAATTTTTGGAGAAACATCTCTTGTGAGTATGAGTATCAATCAGGCACCGCCAAAGCTTCTAGCATTATCCATCCGGTCTTGAAAGTAGCTCACCGGATCATTGCTTCTCTCTTATTCCCTCAAGAAGAGATTAGCAAAGCTAATAAAAAAGAGCTAGAAGTCTTGTGGTGTATGATTAACAAGCCTGCAGAAGTCCCTCATTTTGGTTGTTGGGTTATTCAAAAAATGCTCAGAAGTGCTACGAGCAATGGTGGACAGCTACATTGTGGAGGCATGGTTTCTATTATTGCAGAGCATCTTGGCCTCCATCTACCTAATAACCCAACAAACATCATCATGGGACGTACTCGTCTATCAATTGATGTTATGGAAACAATGCATCTCTTCCACCGCCTTCCCACTGCGGATATTCATTGGACAGTAGATGGGAAAGAGTATCTACGTATAGACAACCGAAATAAGAAGATACTCAATTTAGCCAATGATATTCCATCAACTAATTGGAAACTCATTTCCAAATTAGGTGTTACAGTAGATCATAGTCCTCCATCCTCTCCTCCTCCTGCTCCTCCTGCTCCTACTGCTGGTGCTTCTAGTTCCTCTCGCCCTATTCCTTTTTCTGAACATAATCTTTATATGGGAGAGTTTGCGCGTTTGAATCATCGTTACACCAGTCTACAACAGGAAGTCGAGGACATTTATACGGGTGTCGCTGAAATCACTTCTGATTTTCAGGACTACCGTAACTTACAGGAAGAGCATTGGGCCCAACAAGAGTTGCGGTGGGCTGAGCAAGATCAAAGATGGGCTACTCAAGAGCAGCACAACCGCAACATTCACCATCTGCTGAGTGATATCCATAGAGTTCTTGTGCTCCCCACACAGTCGCAGCAGCCATCAGCATCCCAACCCCAATGGCCTCCCTACTATCCTACAGATTACCCTTCACAGTTCCCTCAATATCCTCCGCCCGGTCCTCAATAGGACGGCTACGCCTCTCTCCAAGCATCGAGGATGATGCTATACTTTAAGCTTGGGGAGGGGCATCCATCCATGCATTATCCTGTTGCATGTAAATTTTGTACATATTGCATTGCATTGCATTATTTTTCTTTGTCATTTTTTTAGAAAAAATTTCAAAAACCAAAAAGATTTTCTTTCTGCTCTATTTTTATTATACTTTTTGCATTTTGCGTCTAAATTTTTGCATTTTCATTTAACTTGAAAAAAAAGAAGTAAAAATTTTTTTTGATCCAATTTCAAGCAGCCAAATCTTCTCAAAACAGTTGAGATGGTAAGTGAGTTGTGTGCCTTGAGATTTTACTTGCTATTTTTATTAAAAAAAAAATCTAAAAGCAATTTAATCACACGAGCACATCTCCCGAAACTACTTGTGCAAAACAGAAAATGAGAAGATTGTCAACACTGGAGCATAACAACAGGTATGAGTCGATTCTTTGGGACATATGACCGGTCTTATGAGTAGTAATGCTCAATTGAACTTAAAATGCCAAATTCAAAAGTTCATAAAAAGAATGCAAAATCTCAATGTACCGCCTTCCAGCGCTCTTAAAAGTCCTTTCTACTCATTCCCTTTTATATACCCTGCTTGAGGACATCGATTTCAACTATACTTACGGGTTTTTGCATGTTAACATTTTGTCCCCTGAAAAATGTCTTAGAAGTCCTCACGGTAATAGACCGTGAGATGTCCCATAATAGAAAAGTCAAGGACGGAAATATAAGGAAATTGGCCAAATAAACAAATTAATAAGAGTGTTATGTGTTAACTTAGTTATTTGTATATGTGTTATATTTATAAAAAAAAAAAAAAAAAAAAAAAAAAAAAAAAAAGTGAGTTGTGTGCCTTGAGATTTTACTTGCTATTTTTATTAAAAAAAAAAAATCTAAAAGCAATTTAATCACACGAGCACATCTCCCGAAACTACTTGTGCAAAACAGAAAATGAGAAGATTGTCAACACTGGAGCATAACAACAGGTATGAGTCGATTCTTTGGGACATATGACCGGTCTTATGAGTAGTAATGCTCAATTGAACTTAAAATGCCAAATTCAAAAGTTCATAAAAAGAATGCAAAATCTCAATGTACCGCCTTCCAGCGCTCTTAAAAGTCCTTTCTACTCATTCCCTTTTATATACCCTGCTTGAGGACATCGATTTCAACTATACTTACGGGTTTTTGCATGTTAACATTTTGTCCCCTGAAAAATGTCTTAGAAGTCCTCACGGTAATAGACCGTGAGATGTCCCACAATAGAAAAGTCAAGGACGGAAATATAAGGAAATTGGCCAAATAAACAAATTAATAAGAGTGTTATGTGTTAACTTAGTTATTTCTATATGTGTTATATTTATAAAAAAAAAAAAAAAAAAAAAAAAAAAAAAAAAAAAAAAAAAAAAAAAAAAACTATTATTAAGTTAATATGTGACCTTTGGGATTCGAACAAGTAAACTCTGAGGGGTGTTCTACACCTAATCACCTAAAGCTAGATTGTTTGGGATTGATTGGGTTGAAAGTTCGTTACACGGGTTCCATAGAAAGTCATGAACTTAGTAATAGCAAATAAAGCTAATCTGTGGCCTTTGAGGTTCGGGCAAGTAAACCCGAGGGATCTCTTTAAATCTAGCACACTAAGGTCATTTGATTTGGATGTGTTGGTTGAAAGCCCGCTACACGGATTTCAAAGAAAGCCATGAGCTTTATTTATAAAAAAAAATGTGTAATTAGAAAGTTTGTACATAGTTGTGTTTATAGTTTAATTAGATGTTGTGTTTAGGAAAAATAAATGGCTGTCAAAAGATTCCCTTGGACTTGGATTTGAATTTATAACATTGGACTGAATGTTAATTACTTCAACTGGTGTAAGTGGTTTGAAGTTTGTAACCAATCTAGATAAATATTAGGGAATTTTTAGAAAAGATTTTTCAGGAAAAGATTGTTGTTGACCAACAAATAGCTGGAATCGAACATTGTTATATTTTATGAAACAAAGATGGTTGAGCATGTTTTTTCATATATAATTTCACGAGAGTAAGACCAAAAATTATTCCAAGAATTGACTTGATAATATTGAAAAGGAATAAGTGTTGTGATCTTTAATTCTGTTGAGTTGTACTAGGGAGTAGCCAAAGTCTTGTTTCTATTATCATTTAATATTTTGAGACTAAAGCAAAGTTAACTCGAGGCATGACAGGTACATTCTCAATTATGGTACAAAACAGGGTAATTGGGTTGGATCTTTTCATATTTGTTTTGATTTCATGCATTAAGTTATAAATAGTTTTAACTTTAATTTTCTTTTCTTCTATTCTATTTTCTTTTTTTTTTCTTTTCTAGTTTAAATCTTCTTGTTCTTTCTTGAGGACAAGAAAGGTTTAAGCTTGGGGAGATTTGTTAGGTGCATTTCATGCATTCATTTTTTATAGTTTTAGTTCATAAAAGTGCATTACATTTAGGTTTAGACTCATGCATTTTGTATAATTTCGGGATTTTTCATGATGCAATTCCATTCACACGCTTTTAGGATATTTCAGGGACTTATGAAGGTTGGATCTTGTTGGAGGAAGTTATCAAGAGTTGGAGACAAAGTTGTAGAAGTTTTGGAGCTTTGAAGAGAGAGAATGAAGAAATGAAGAATTTGGCTTCACAGGAGTTTACACGGCCGTGTAAATTTATGCCTTTGATTTACACGGGCCGTGTAAACGTGTATGCAAGGACATTCTACTTCGAAGACCTGGAAGACTTAAGCATTCTACTTTTCTTGTTTACACGGCCGTGTAAATGGAACCCTTTGGTTTACACGGGCCGTGTAAACGTCTCGGCAGTTTTAAAGTGGTTTTGTCTTCTTATAATTCAGACAATCAGTTTTTATGAAGGTTAGGTCGGATTTTGGGAGGAGAAGAGACGATTTTCAGAGCTTTGGCAAGTAGATTAACACTTGGAAAACACTTTAATTTCTTTTTGTAAGTCAATTTGAAGTTTAAACCTGTTTGATTTGTAGTCCAACCTAGATATGTGTGGTTGATTTTATTATCATTTCCGAATCTGAATTCTTAAGTATGTGTTGTTAGGCTGTAACTTGAATTTGACTTATGTTTAACATCTAGTAATCTTTGATTTGATCTTAATCATGTGTTTGATTAGTTCTCTTTTTCACTTGATCAATGAACTAGGGTTCTAGTCAATCTAGTTAATTAAATCATGAAATTCGTATATGTTTTATGATTTGATGTTAGTAACACTCACTTACTTGGTTGTAATTAGATCAAAATTAGTGCAATCAAAGATTAAATGTTTATATTCCCAAGCTTAAGAGGAATGTTAAACATTGTTGGTAATTAGTGCAAGAACTTAATGTCATTTAATGATTTAATGCGAGAGATTATTTGGGTTGAATCAAATAAATGAAATTTTATTTAAAGAGCTTATTTTGAATAGAATACTTTTGCCAATTTGGATATTAGAGTTTATTAATATCCAACTTACCAAACTAGATTGAACATGAGTTATAATCATATTACATCTTTCAACATAATACATATATAAGAGTCAGAATCGGAAATGTACTTCTTTTACTGCGTTTGTTTTCAATATTTCTTATTTATGAAGTTTAATTCAAGTTTAAATACAAACCCCCATTTCAATATTACTTGTATTATGTGTGAAAATATGGTAAGATGAAAAGTCCCGTATCTCTGTGGACCGACCCTGCTTACTCTATACTATCTTTAGTATTAGAAATAGCAGTGATTTGAGTTATATTAATATTATTTTATCCCATCATTTGTTGGTTTGACACCCAAACATAGAGTTAAGAGGAATGTGTGTTGCGTAGGTTGAATATCAACTGAAAGGTTTGTTAGCGCATTGAACCAATCACTGTCATTATTAAGGGTAGAGCTTTTGTTGATTTACAAACCTACTTCAAGGTGTGGTGGATGCACTTTCAAACAGGTTTTGTTTAGTGGTTGAGATTGTTCAAGAATTGTCGAGTTGTATCAGTTGATGGTGTTGAGGGTGAATAAATATTTCTTTAAGTGTGGAGAAATGAATATTTTGGACCCCATGTAAGATTGCCTGACCAACATTAACCAATTTTCTATAAGGGCTTTAGATCTACGTGGAATCCAATTTCGATGGGTAGCGCCAGTGGTGTTGGAAATGAGTCAATTTGATCTCAATTCTAATAGCATTCAAGTGAATTATGGATTTTTCCTTTAAACATGAAGTTTTATTCAATCAATTACGAATTGTAGGATCTATTTGATTATTTAAAATTGGGATATTACTTTGAGAAGGTTTTAGGAATGTTTATTAATATGAATTGTGATCACAAGTTGGAAATCTTAGGGTGTTGTCACCATGGATTATGGACATATTATAGAATTCTTGAAGTCGTTAGGAGTGGCTAATTCCAAGCGAGGGAGGACCACTTGGTAGTATCGTAAATGATGGGTTTTACAGATTATAAGTCTATGCATGACGTTAAAAATTACTTAACTCTTAAGTTCACATGTAACCTATTTGCATATATGTTTTTTCTAATTAATAGTATTAAACTATGAACATCAATAACCCTAATGGTAACCTATTATAATTGTAATATGCATGGTATTAGGGTTACATACCTCTTCATTATTGAAGCAAATAAGCACACCAACATTATTTTTGAAAACCTTGGAAAGCAAGCACCAAAAGTTTAGTGCCTCTAATGGTTTGTACCTAAAACACTAGAAACCCTATAATGATGAGGAGAGAGAAGGAGGAAAAGGAAATTTTGTTCCTAAGACTTATGATAAAGGTATAAACGAAAATAATAAGCCAAGGGGTCCTATTTATAATTTAGGTAACTTGTAGGCAAAGGAAAATTTGAATTAATTAAATAATAGATTTAATCATAATTCAAATATTTTTCTTATCTGAATCTAGGAGGCATCTCGAAACCCTAGAAGAGCCTCCAAAATCGTCCACCCTTGGATGGTTCTAGAATTGTATTCTTTTGTTCAACTATTGAACAATTACAATTCACTCATTGCACCTTTAATTAATTCCAATTGATACGAAATTAATCCCGATTAGTTCTGATTAATAATTAATTAATTATAACTGATTTCTTAATAATTTATTAACCATAAAAATTAAAAAATATATTAGTTAACTATAGATCTCATGTTAATTTATTAATTACATAACAAACTAACAAATCAATTAGCTATTTCCAATTAATAAATTAACCTCATAACATATTAACAAATCATTTCTCTCTCTCTCTCTCTCTCTCTCTATATATATATATATATATATATATATATATATATATATCCCTCTCGCTCTTAATATCATTTATAGCTATTTCTATTTATGATGGCAACCAAAAAAGGACTTTGCTTCTATTTGCAAGTTTATACCAATTTATTTACGAGCCTATACACCTTAATCCAACATTCACCACTTGGATAAGTCTATAACTACAATTGCAAGTATAACCATACAACACATAGTGCTTTCCAGAGCAACTGTCGAACTAATCTAATCAAACATTGGCCTTAATATTAGTGATAAAATATTCCTTCGTTATACAAGATATCGTATGGACATGAGACATGAATTATAATCAATGTCATAGTCCAAGATTCTATTTCTCGATTTTCCTAATTTATGACGACTGAATTTTGACTACTAATTGAATGCATTTATTTAGTCTGGGCTTGGATAAGCATTTCAAATGTCGACAACAAATCATCGAACGGCCCAAAGTTATCGAGTTCCTCGTCAAGGCAAAAAGGAATGAATTAACTTCTATTTATATGGTTGGATCTTTTACTCACCAAATCATGCACGACACTATGTTTTATGACATCACGTTACTGATGCGTTTTCACAATACCATGTACAGCCGACTTGTAAATTACAACTCACATGTCTCCATTTTAAGAATAAAAGATATGATCATCACACAATTACTCATGATGGAATCCATGAAGTAAGTCTCTGAGTGTGGGTTTATTCAATACTCAAAATCCCCATTTTTCTAAGTACCCATGAACATTGTAGCAATCTTATTACAATATCTAATCCCCATAGATAATCTACAGTTCAATTCATGGCAGTCTCAACTCACTACTTACTTCCAAAAATATGAGAGATTGTGGAATTTCAATAATCAAATCATTCAGGAAGTAAAACATGCAAAGTAAAACAAAATAATATAACAATTGACTATGGTATCATGTTGAGCATAAATAAATGCTTATTATTTAATCACTAAAACAATAACAACTTATTCATTGTATAATGTTTCGAGTAATTAAGTAATAACTTGAATTAAATAACCCTAGTCATGCCATGTTATGCACATGCATACTATGCCTCTCTATGGCCCTTCATTTGTGAACAGATTGACTAGACATTACTTTAATGATAATATTTTTACAATTCCAAATTCTTATCACTATCCAAGATGTAATGGAATTTAAACTTTACATGCATTAATCTCCTGTGATAATGAGATTATAAAGTCTCAAATACTGAATCTTCAATGTTACACAATATTCCACTAGAACTTTGTTACTAGAAACAATTCGATGATAATGAAGTGTTAATTTCAAGGTACACTTCTTGAATACTTATCTTTCATTAAAGTGTCCAACTTACATGTAGATTTTATAAGAATCTCCTATTATGGAAACATTTCCATATATCCATATGACCATCAATTCTCACTAAGAATCATCACAATCCAAAAACATGTCACTATGGTATGTCCTAAATAATATCGTACTTCTAACTGTCCATAAGCAAGCAATGTTTGGTAAAACTCAGAATTTTCTTGACAGTTTGTTTAATAACTCCAGTGAATTAAAATTCTATTCCTTTTCTCATAATTCTCAAATAATTTGAAAAATTATAATAAACGAATATTATAGCATATGTAATCAATCCTGTATCCGAATCATATGATATTCGATTCATTATGTCTTACATAAGGATTTTATATTTGTTCAATCTCTTTCTATAATATTTTCATATATCGAATTTCCTATGTTGAAACATTTCAACATCATATTCATATATCTTTAACTAAGTCCTATTAAACTATACGATCTAAACCTTTAGAATCGAAACAAAGTATGAGTGTCCTATCCCTTAAGTCTACTATAGCAAAACAATTCCCAAATTTACAATTTGCAAATTGAAAACTTTGTTCATAATGAAAAGTATTGTCAACATGCAATACTAGCATAACAATTATGCTCTCACTAGCTTTGACATGTACCTAGAAATCAACTGGACTTCTATAAATAAATACTCTTGACTTTCTTACCGAAGTATAAATTTCTATTACATGATCTTCAATAAGTCTCCAGCTAGACTTCTTAAGCTTATACACCTTCATTGGATAGCATATATGTGTATGTTTAACCCTTTTCAGAACTTATAGATATATGTCTTGAAAGTTCAAATAATTCCTTGCCATTCCTCACAATTTGAAATATAAAGAGGGATGTCATAATCATATTGTGAATTTTAGAATGCAATTAACACAATCAATATCCATATTAATAAAATCTTTTAAAATCTCTTAGAGAAAGTATATGCACATAATCTATCATGAATTAAAGTGAAACCTTTAACAGTTACATTTTATGGTGAATACGTTCCCATCCATGTGATTCTATCATATCCAACCTACAATCATAATACAAGGCTTAGGACAAAAAATCAAATTTAGCTTTCCTTCATGAATTGAACTTTGATATTCTGAATTTCTTGCCCTCTAGTAGCTCAAGACCTACCAGTGCTTCCATGTGGTTAGCAAGTCACGTATATTGATCAATGCACTTGTCACTGACCAACACACTTTGCTTTTGTAGTTAAATGAAAAACATGGAGCTCATAAGCATTTACAACTTAAATATAAGTGCATAAAAATAAGAATGTGTAAACGAAACATAATAGGTTATCAACCTCAGGTCCCATGCTAGTAATAACTAATAGGTTTATTGTGTTGGAATAGTGTCTAAGGCTGCAACTATATTAGGCAAGTATTTGACCCGATTGTGCATGGTCCTTTTGGGTTGCCTTCACCATAGCAACTTGGTAGGATGATTTATTATGAGAGAATAGATATTATTAATATATTATGAGAATAATATAAGGAATAATAATATAGTTATTTGATTAATATAAGTCATAGATTAATTAGTATTAATTTGGTGACTTAAAGTGATTAATTAAATAAGAGGGTATAAACTGTCAACTGCCTGATAGTTAAACTTTAGACTGTAAATCCTTATTGGATAGGGGTTGGACGATTTCTAGGCTAGGATAAGCCTCAAAATCATCCAAGGCTTTATCTTGGGAGGATTTGGATTGCTTTGAGTAATAATTATCCAACTAGGGTTTAAGTTGTAACCCTTAAGGAGTCTACAAGTATAAATAGACCCTATGGCAAAGGGAATTCGGTACCTCCTCTAAAATAAGGATACCCTGGCCAAATTCAATCCTCTCTCCTCTCTCTCAAATCATCCTCTTTGTTAGTTGGTGTTTGTAAGCCATTAGAGGAGTGATAATTGTGACTCTAAAGCTCCAAGAACAAGAAGATCAAACAAGTGTTTCAAGGTATGCTTCTAACTCTGGTTTTGTGTTGTTCTTATACCTAATAAGTCATTAGGAGTCTTGGATTCAAAGCATGTTTAATAGAGAAACCTAGATCCGAGCATTAGGGTTTGTATGCGCACTTAGGAATGTTCTTATGTACAAAACCCATCAGTGGTATCAGAGCCTTGATTGGTTTCTATTAAATTGATGCTTGAATGTTTGAATCTGAACTGAAAAATTCGATTTTTATGTTTCTGAGTCATGGACTCGGCGAGTCCCATAGTGGACTTGGCGAATTGGCCTGACTCGGCGAGTCCAGTGTGGGTACTCAGCGAGTCCGACCGTCAGGATTAGCCAAAAACGGAATTTTTCATATTTATCTTATGGAAACTTACCTTAATCATATTAGATCAACCTTAATCCGATTTTATGATATATATGACTATATTTTTGATCTAATTGAAGATAATTATCAATTAATAAAATATTTAATTTCCTTATATGATAATTATTAATCAAATATGGATAATTATGTGATTTAAATTGTTTGTTATTTGATCCTTTATGTTTTAAATGTTTAAAACTTGTCTTCAAGTTTTGAAATTTATGTTTTGCGATTAAAAGTTTAATTTAGACAATTTAAATTTCAAACCCTAGAATTTTACAAGTTTAAAATACAACCCTATACTAATATAATATTACAAGATTAATATCTATATATGTATAACTTAAATGCTAGTCTTACCGTTAGTAGGCCTCATTCACGAAGTCGGTCTATAGGTTAGGTATAAGGTTGCGGCCTATAAAATGGCGCTTAACGGGTGTACACTCACACCCACCGCTTGCTTGATTGGTGGAGGGTCGTTAGCCGAACGGGTATGATAGGGCAATCTCATCCTCTCATTAAAAGTATAATATGAAATACAAAGTAACTAGATGTTTTCTTAAATTTTCCCAATCTAAGTTACTTTAGGAAAAGTGAATTGATGCAATCCCATGAAATTACACTTTGCACCTTGCTAAGAAGTTAGTGGAGCATGTGTGGTTTACCGGCACACTAATTGGTTCTAAGCGAAGGTGGCAAAGGGTGATTCATTGTTTATCATAGTTCGATGGAGTGTGTGTGGTTTACCGGCACATCGAATATGTGATCGTTACAATGAAGGCACCATGTTAATTTTCATGGTAATTCAGACCCACTTTGTGATCCTCGGTATCCCAGTCACAAACAAGAGGGGCATATCGAGATTTAAACATGCCATTGAAAAGTTTCAATGAATCTCATCCGAACCTAGGAATTCTCAATACATTTAGGACTTAAAGTTATGTTTTTCATGGTGGAGAATTAGTGAATTGTCATTCACTTACCTTCAAATTGTTTGCATGTTAGATTATGGCATCCCTTTTCTAATGTGTAAATATTGTTGTTGGATCCTAGCCCTAATTTTCTAATTGGGTGAATTATAGGGATTCATATTCTAATCTATCTTTGTCCTCTCTACTTATAGATGTAGAACGCCAACAATGCTGCTGCGAGTTCTTTCACTTTGATGAGCCTTTGTCAAAAGGTCGCATTTGATGAAACGAACTTTCGCGAATGGATAAGATACATTCACAAGATTGCTCGCTGTGAGGATAAGGAGTATGTCCTCGATGAGAAGCTCGAGAAAATCAACCCCAAAATTGCTACTCTCGCCGAAATCACCGCTTTCGAAACTCACGAGCGTGATGCAACAAAAGTGCATTGCATCATGATCGCGACAATGAACTCCGAATTCCAAAAGTTCTATGAGGACATGTATCCGTACGAAATGCACCAAGACTTATTGGAGAGATACCATCAAAACGCGAGACAAGAGCATTATGAGATTTTCACGAACATGATTTCCGCTAAGATGGGCCACGGAGAGTCTCTTACCGTGCACTTGCAAAAGATGCAAATGTATGTCAACCGCCTTCGCAAGTTAAATCTTGACTTTTGGGAAGACTTGGCGATTGACATGGTGCTTCACTCTTTGCCTCCGAGCTACAATCAATTTAGGATGACCTATCACATGAACAAAGAAGAGGTCACCCTAAGCAAACTCCAAGGTCTCTTAAGGGTCGCTGAGAGAAACTTCAAGGACATGTCTGTTGCACCAACTCCCAATCTGCCTGCTGCTCCTGTCATGGCAATTGGACAAGGAAAGGGGAAGAAGAGGAAGGCTTCATCGAAGAACTATCGAAAGGTTAAAGCCCGAGATGGTGCCTCTTCTAGTGGGACCAAAGTTGATCCTGCTAAGCCCTGCTCTAATCCGAAGGAGGCAGAGTGCCACCACTGCCACAAGATAGGATATTGGAAGAGAAGCTGCCCGGAATACCTGCAAGCCATCAAGGAAGGAAAGATCAAGCCATCTTTCATAGGTATATATACAATTAAATCTAACGATTCATCTCACAATACTTCTTGGGTTCTTGATACCGGTTGTGGTTACCACATTTGTTCTAATGTGCAGGGACTAACAAGAAGTAGAGACGTGGAGCATGGAAGAATGAATCTAATCATGGGGAACAGAAGATTGTCGCTTGTGACCAAGATTGGAGTGTATTCTTTAGTGCTTAGGAATAGTTTATCTTTAGATTTGAACAATTGTTGCTATTCGCTAGAAATGGCTAGAAACATCATTTATTTTCATGGTTTGTTTAGACAAGGTTTTAGATTTTCTTTTAATAATGAGAATGGTTCTATTTTAGCTTATCTAAATGGTGTCTTTTACTTTGAAGCTATACCATGTAATGGAATTTATGAAACTGTTATGATTGTTTATAACCTAGGAAATGATGTTTTGTACTTGGATTCTTCAAATAGTATGGATAAGGCATCCTTATGGCATTGTCGTCTTGGACATGTCAACAAGAAATGCATAGCCCAACTCCAAAAGGATGGAGTGTTGGAGTCATTCGACCTTAGGGAAGATGACACATGCGAGTCTTGTTTGCTTGGAAAGATGACTAAGTCACCCTTCGCTGGTACGAGCGAAAGGGGTGAGAGTATGTTGGACCTCATACATACCGATGTGTGTGGACCATTTAGATCTACCACGAAGGATGGAAACCGCTTCTACGTGACTTTTACCGATGACTATAGTAGATATGGGTATATCTACTTAATCAAGCAAAAGTTAGAAACTTTTGAAAATTTCAAAGACTTCAAGAATGAAGTGGAGAATCAATTGGGCAGGAAGATCAAGATGCTTCGATCCGATCGAGGAGGAGGGTACCTAAGTCTTGAATTCCACGATTATCTCAAGGAGTGTGGAATAGTTTCACAATTGACGCCACCTAGGACACCAAAATTGAATGGTGTGGCAGAAAGGCGTAATCGAACCTTGTTGGACATGGTTCGCTCTATGATGAGTCGTGTTTCGCTATCTATCTCTTTTTGGGGGTATGCCTTAGAGACTGCCGCTTATATCCTTAACCGAGTCCCTACTAAGAAGGTTTCCAAAATACCTCACGAGATGTGGATGGGGAAAGCTCCTTCGTTAGCACATATCAAGGTTTGGGGTTGCGAGGTTTTCGTAAGACAAGATACTCATGACAAGGTCGAACCTCGTAGTGAGCGATGTATTTTCATCGGCTACCCACAGAAATCCTTTGGATATCTCTTCTATAGACCGAAGGACAATGTTGTCTTTGTTGCGAGGAGAGGAGTTTTCCGAGACCGAGAACTCATAAGCCAAGGAGACAGTGGGAGGCAAATCGATCTTGAAGAGATTCAAGAGTCGATAGATGAAGGAACCTCAACCGCTGGCGCTCAACCCGAGGAGGAAACTCCGGTTGAACCAATTGACATATCATTACCTCTTAGACGTTCCGAAAGAGTTATGTTTCAACCCCAGTTGTATGGTTTTCATATTACTACCGAAGGGGACACGTATATTAGTGATAGTACATTAATAAATCTTGATGAACCTAATAGCTATAAGGAAGCCATGGCGGGCCCGGAGTCTGCAAAATGAAAAGAGGCAATGGATAGCGAGATCCAATCCATGTATGATAACCAAGTTTGGAATTTGGTTGATAATGTGCCCGGACGTAAGACCGTTGGGTGCAAATGGATCTTCAAGAAGAAGACCGACGTGGATGGAAAAGTACACACGTATAAAAGCGCGATTAGTTGCGAAGGGCTTTACTCAAACTCCCGGAGTTGACTATGAAGAGACCTTCTCAACAGTTGCAAAGATAAAATCTATTAGAGTGATGCTAGCTATTGCGGCAATTTCATGATTATGAGATTTGACAAATGGATGTCAAGATCGCTTTCCTTAACGGGAAGTTGGCTGAGGATGTTTACATGGCTCAACCAGAGGGGTTTGTGGATCTGAAGCATCCGAATAGAGTATGTAAGCTTGAGAAGTCCATTTATGGACTAAAGCAAGCATCTCGCAGATGGAATCATTGCTTCGATGAGAAAGTCAAAGAGTTTGGATTTGTACGAAGCGAAGATGAATCGTGTGTATATGTCAAAGCCAGTGGGAGTATAGTAAGCTTTCTCGTTCTATATGTCGATGACATATTACTCATAGGAAACGATGTCTCGACTCTGCAGGAAGTTAAGTCCTGGCTCGAGAAGTGCTTCGCTATGAAGGACCTGGGAGAGGCTTCCTATATTTTGGGAATAAGGATAGTAAGAGAAAGAAGTAAGAGACTAATAGGACATAGTCAGAACACTTACTTAGAGAAGGTACTAAAACGTTTTAGTATGGAAAACTCGAAGAAGGGAGAATTACCGATACAAAGCAATGCCAAGTTGAGTAAGACTCAAAGTCCGAGTACCGAAGCCGAGATAGCTGATATGAGCCGAGTTCCATATGCTTCCGCAGTTGGCTCAATCATGTACGCTATGACTTGTACTCGCCCTAATGTAGCCTTTGCTTTGAGCATGGTTAGTAGATATCAAGGGAACCCTGGCAGAGCCCATTGGATTGCGGTGAAGAATATCCTTAAGTACCTTCGGAGGATGAAGGAATGGTTCTTAGTCATTGGAGGGAGTGATGACTTGAAGGATGCGAGGGTACAGTGACGCCAGTTTTCAGACCGACAGGGACAACTACCGTTCGCAGTCGGGCTGGGTCTTTACCCTGAATGAAGGAGCAGCAACTTGGAAAAGTTCCAAGCAGGAAACCATAGTTGATTCAACGTGTGAATCAGAGTACATTGCAGCGAGCGAAGCGTCGAAGGAGGAAATATGGCTGAAGAACTTCATTGGTGATCTTGGAGTTGTACCTGCCATAAAGCCCATGGAGATTTTCTGTGATAATGAAGGTGCGGTTTCCTTGACCAAGGAACCAAGAGATCATGGTAGATCACGACAAATCGATAGAAAATATCACTTTATTAGACATCGTGTAGAAGAAGGACAACTCGTAGTGAAGAGGATATCATTAGAAGATAACCTAGCAGATCCGCTTACGAAGGGACTGAGTAGGGTTAAGCGTTTGCAGCATGCTAGGAGTATTGGGCTGAAGGATGATATTAGCGTAGATTAGATAGTATTAGAAACGTGTAATAGATAAATGTAATTAACATTTGATAATTAAATAAAAGAGTTTTATTTATAAGTAATGTTACTATCTTATGTTAATTGTTTAACTATTGTTTCACTTTGCATGATTTGACTTCCAGAATAATTGAGTTTATTAAGAATAATCGAATTGTTCAAATGATCCACAATCGTTCATATGTTGGAAGTAGGTATGAATGAAGATTTTCATGAATAGGTGTGTAGAGTGTCTAAATGGTGTTAGACATAGAAAAAGATTGTTGCAACGTTCATGAGTGCTTATGAACTAGGTTTGAGCATTGGAACAAACCTGCGCTTGCTGGAATCATCTTATGGAATGTGATAGTAAATGGGTGATCGCAAGACGATAATATCATATAGTCTTAAAACCTAGATATATGGTTTGTTATTGGTTAATTGATTGTACATTGATAATGTGAAAACGCATTGGTAACTCGATGTTATAAAATGCATTGTTGTGTGTAGTTGGTTAACAAATAAGTAAATGCATATAAGTCGAAGTTTATCTGTAACTTTTATCCTAAGAAGGAAAAAGCGATATCTCGGCCGCTCGATGATTTGATTTGACTTATGTGTCGGGCCCGGTCAGAACTTAATTGATGTGTTCGATTAAGTTCTATGTCAAATAAATCGGAAATCGAGAAACCAAATGCTAGACTAAATATTCCATAGTATTGTCTGCATGATATCTAACAGAGGACTGTACGATCCCTTATCTGAAGGACAAGATTGATTAGATCAGAGTTTGACAGCGTCTTTGAGAGCTACGATTGCAAATCGGAATGTACCTGCGCATATAGTTCCTAGACTTATCCAAGTGGGAGACTGTTGGAATAGTGTCTAAGGATGCAACTATATTAGGCAAGTATTTGACCCGATTGTGCATGGTCCTTTTGGGTTGCCTTCACCATAGCAACTTGGTAGGATGATTTATTATGAGAGAATAGATATTATTAATATATTATGAGAATAATATAAGGAATAATAATATAGTTATTTGATTAATATAAGTCATAGATTTAATAGTATTAATTTGGTGACTTAAAGAGATTAATCAAATAAGAGCATATAAACTGTCAATTGCTTGATAGTTAAACTTTAGACTGTAAATCCTTATTGGATAGGGGTTGGACGATTTCTAGGCTAGGATAAGCCTCAAAATCGTCCAAGGCTTTATCTTGGGAGGATTTGGATTGCTTTGAGTAATAGTTATCCAACTAGGGTTTAAGTTGTAACCCTTAAGGATTCTACAAGTATAAATAGACCCTATGGCAAAGGGAATTCGGTAACTCCTCTAAAGTAAGGATACCCTGGCCGAATTCCATCCTCTCTCCTCTATCTCAAATCATCCTCTTTGCTAGTTGGTGTTTGTAAGCCATTAGAGGAGTGACAATTGTGACTCTAAAGCTCCAAGAACAAGAAGATCAAACAAGTGTTTCAAGGTATGCTTCTAACTCTGGTTTTGTGTTGTTCTAATACCTAATAAGTCATTAGGAGTCTTGGATTCAAAGCATGTTTAATAGAGAAACCTAGATCCGAGCATTAGGGTTTGTATGCACACTTAGGAATGTTCTTATGTACAAAACCCATCATATTGTTGGCTGACTCTTGAAACTCTCAATCAGTATGACTCCCACTGACTTCTTGACATATGAGTTTTCTCTCAAAGAACATTCCTTTGACGATCTAAAACAAATATTAAAAAGTTTGTGTGGATTCCCGACAAAAAAACACTTCATAGAATTGTTTTCAGTTTATCTTTTGTTTCTTGATCTATGAAAAACATGAAAACTCCAATTCTAAATATGCTAGATCAAGAATACATTATTACTCCACATGTTATAGGGTGTTATCTTCCTTCTTCATATGAAATGAGTTTCAATATACGATTTGTAGTTACTAGAGTATGACTCTAAAACTTGATTGGAACAAAGTATGACTCATATATGATCGAACCATTTCCAACAATGTTCAATGCCTCTTCTTAGTCATACAATTGCACTAAGATGTTCTTGGAGGAGTCAATTGAGATATGATTTCACAATTACTAAGATGATCATAAAACATGATACTAAAACATTCTCCTTTCTTTTCAGATGGGAGAATCTTTTATCTTTCTGTCTAATAGATTGTTCTACTCATTCTACTACTCTTTGAATCCTTTCAAAGTATTAGAATTATGCTTAATCTCATAAACACAACCAAATTTACTGAAGCATCAGTAAATCATGAATAATAGAGTTATCTTCCTTTATGGTTGATATGAATAGTTTATATCAACATGTACTAGATCTATCAGTCCTTCACTTGCCTCACATAAACATGTGATCAATGAATTTGTCATATTTTTCTAATGACCAAGATTCTCATCAATCACATAATTCGAATTGAATGACTCCAAGTTTTTGTCCAATTTGAAACTTGGTGATGAAAATTCTTTTCACTTGGTTAATTATGACAACACCACAAGTGATATCATAAGAACCAAATCCATAATTAATATTAATAATATTAGAAACATAACCAACACTTTCATAAATTTCATTGCAAGGAAATATAAAATAAGACAAATATATAAACTAAAATTTAACTTTTATTGAAAATAAACAAAAAGTTGGAACTTTTACTTACAATGCATAAAATGAAAAACTATTTCTAGACATTTCCTAATAGTAATAGCTATCTATAAAATTATCCTAACTCCTTAAAAGTAGCTCCAAATTCTGATCATCGAACCATGTGACAAAAGTCCATATCTCATGATTAGAATTAGCCCAATTTGCTTAATATTCCTTTTTTCTCTTAGATAATGTATTTACAGTCTATGAATAGGAACTTATAAAAGAATGGAGTTAGATAGTGAATGTACCTGAAGTAGATTCATTCGAATTGACTTTACTATCTCTAAGTTCTTTTAGGTACTATAGGCACCTTCACAACCAATGTCCGTTGAATTGGAAATGGACTCTTCGCGGTTAATTATGGGTTTTATAGATAACGAAAATCATATTTTTGGCAGAAACATAAAACATTAAGTACGCATACACCCAAAGGAGCTATGTTCTCACTATGATATGAAAACAACAATTTGAATTCAAGAACCCTAAAGTCTTTGTGAGAGGATTTGCATGATTCTCTTCTCATGAAACTCTCTTCACTATGAGACGACCTTCTTTAACTCTATGTCTGATATAATGGTACTTTTTTTCGATATGTCTTGATTCTCCATGGTCTCATGGCTCTTCATTCAAAGAAACTGCACCTTCATTATCGTAGAAAAGTTCCATTGGTTCCTGAAAGCTGCTTCCTTTGATGCTTCACTTGTCACTATGTACGATGATTTTCATGTAGAATCAACCGTCGTGTCTTGCCTAGAACTTTTCCATGTAACTGCTCCACCATTAATATAAAAACCTAGCCCCACCGAGAACGAACGCTTTCCTTATCAATCCGAAAGCTGGCGTCACTGTACCCATTCACTCTCAATATATTACTACCTCCAAAGCCTAGAATCATATCCTTTGTCCCTTGTAGATTTCCATGATAGCGACTGAACATGCTTAAAGAAAATGACAGATTAGAGCGAGTACATGTCATAGCGTAAATGATGAATCCTACTGCCGAAGCATAACGGGCTCGACTCATATTAGCTACCTCTTCATCTGTACTTGGGATTGAGTCTTACTAAATTTGGCATTGCTCTGAATATGTAGCTCTCCTTTTTTGGAAGTTTCCATACTAAATCATTTTATTACCTTGTCCAAGTATGTACTTTGACTAAGTCAAATTAGTCTTATCTTTCTATCTCTCACAATTATTATCATGAGAATATAAGCAGCCTCTCCAATGTCCATCATAGTGAAATAATTTCCATGTCAAGGTTTCACTTCTTGACAAGTTGGAATATCGTTTCCCATGAGTTGCATGTCAGAAACAAACAATACTAGAAAAGTTACTATACTCCCACTAACATTGACATACACACATGACTCATCCTCACATCTAGAAAAACAAAAACCTTTGGCTAGTTTTCTCAAGTTGGAATACCGTTTCCCATGCGAGACACTTGTTTTAATCCATATATGGATTTCTCCAGCTTACACATCTATTAGGAAAGTTTTCATCAACAAACCCCTTTAGCTGGCTCATGTAAACATCATTAGCAAACTTTCCATTAGGGAAACTGGTTTTGACATCCATTTGCCAAATTTCATAATGATGAAAGGAAGCTATGGAGATCATTATCCTAATATATTTTATCTTGGACACTTGTGAGAAGGTCACATAATAGTCAATCCATGGGGTTTAAGTAAATCTCTTCGCAACCAGTCGTGCCTTGAATGTGTGTACATATCCATCTATGTAGGTATTCTTCTTGAAGATCCATTTACAACCTACTATCTTGTGACCGGGTACGTGATCAACCAAATTCCAAACTTCATTGTCATATATGCACTTGATCTTGCTATCTATTGCATCTTTCCACTTTGAAGCCTAAGGGCTCGCAATTACTTCCTTGTAGTTTGTTGGTTCTTTTAAATTTACAAGTGTATGATCACTAATAAATGTATCACCATCTATCGTTATATGGAAACCATAGAACTCAGGTTTCATGCTAACTTTACTAGAATGGCGAAGAGGAAATGAATTGTCAATTGGCTTAATTGGAATTTCTTCCTCTGGTTGAATTCTAGTGTCTTCTAAGGTCCGTTCATTGGTTGACTCTTGAAACTTTTCAAGGTCAATTGTGCACCCACTATCCTCTTTTCATATGATTTCTCTCTCACGAAAGACTCCGCTTCATGCTACATAGACCATGCTTTCATTAGGCATGTAAAACAAATATCCAAAAGACCTCTGTGGGTAGCTAATGAAAATACACTTCTCACTTCTAGATTCTAGTTTGTGATGAGTCTCTTGTTAAACGAAAGCTTCACAACCCCATACTTTGATACGTGCTAACGAGGGAACCTTCCCTATCCACATTTTGTGAGGTGTTTTTGAAACCTTTTTTGCAGGGACAAGATTGAGGATACATGTGGCTATCTTTGAGGCATACCCCCAAAAAGAAATGGGAAGACTGGATTGACTCATCATCGAATGAACCATGTCATATATGCACTTGATCAACCAAATTCCAAACTTCGTTGTCATATATGCACTTTATCTTGCTATCCATTTCATCTTTCCACTTTGAAGCCTCAGGGTCCGCCATTACTTCCTTGTAGTTTGTTGATTCTTTCAAATTTACCAGTGTATAATCACTAATAAATGTATCACCATCTGTAGTTATATGGAAACCATATAACTGATGTTTCATGCTAACTCTACTGGAATGGCGAAGAGGTAATGAATAGTCAACTGGCTCAATTGGAATTTCTCCCTCTGGTTGAATTGTAGTGTCTTTTAAGGTTCCTTCATTGGTTAACTCTTGAAACTTTTCAAGGTCAATTGTGCTCCCACTATCCTCTTTTCATATAAGTTCTCTCTCATAAAAGACTCTGCTCCATGCTACATAGACCATGCTTTCACTAGGCATGTAAAACAAATATCCAAAAGACCTCTATGGGCAGCTAATGAAAATACACTTCTCACTTCTAGATTCTAGTTTGTCATGAGTCTCTCGTTAAATGAAAGCTTCACAACCCCACACTTTGATATGTGCTAATGAGGGAACCTTCCCTGTCCACATAATGTGAGGTGTTTTTGAAACCTTTTTTATAGAGACAAGATTGAGAATACATGTGGCTATCTTTGAGGCATAAACCCAAAAAGAAATGGGAATAGTGGATTGACTCATCATCGAACAAACCATATCCAACAAGGTCCGATTATACCTCTTAGCCACACCTCTAAGTTGTGGTATCCTATGAGGAGTCAATTGTGAAACTATTCCACATTCCATGAGGTATTCATGGAACTCGATACAAAGATACTCTCCTTATCTATCAAATCAGAGCATCTTTATCTTCCTGCCTAATTGATAGTCGACTTTATCTTTAAATCCTTTAAAATCTTCAAAGGTTTGTTTTATATGTTTGATCAAGTATATGTAACCATATATGCTATAATCATATGTAGTTGTTACATAAACTCGATTAGCATCCTTTGTGGTGGATCTGAAGCGTCCACACAAATTAGTGTGTATGAGGTCTAACAAATCTTCACCTCTTTTGCAAGATCCATTGAAAGGTGATTTTGTCAGCTTGCCCAAGAGACAAGATTCGCATTCATCATTTGGACTTAGGTCAAATGATTCCAAGACTCCATCATTTTGGAGTTGGGCGATGCGTTTCTTGTTAATGTGGACGACAATGCCATAAGCATGCCTTGTTAAAACCATTAGACGAATCAATGTGAAATATACTATTGCCTAAGCTATCAACACAAGTCATACTTTCATACACACCATTAATAGGTAAATCTTCAATTATAACAACATCATTTTTATAAACTTGAATTAAAGCATTAAAATCATTAAAAGAGAAACAAAAACCTTATCTGTATAATGCATGAAATGATATAATGTTTCGTGTCATTTTTGATGAATAACAACATTATATCAAATCTAAACTAATGTAACTATTAATAACTAGATGATAAGTCACAATCTTGGGAACAGAAGAAGATCGCTTATTTCCCATGATCAGATTCATCCTCCCCTGCTCCACCTCTTCACTTTCTTTTAGCCCTTACAAGTCAGAACAAATGTGAAAACCACATCCTTTATCAAGGACTCAAGAATGAGTAGATTATGAGCTATTAGTTTGAATAGTGTATATACCTGATCACGATGGCTTTACCTTGCCATCCTTGATGTCTTGCTAGGACTTGGGGCAGCTCCTCTTTCAATGGCCCTTGTCACTGCAATATGTAACATCCCGTTTTTTCTGTTTGTAAAGTCAACCATAGTCAACCAAAGTCAAAATTGGGTCAACTAAAGTCTTCTTTTGTGTTTTGGGTTTTTATTAGGTTAAATTAATAACCTTTGTTTGTTAAAAATCCTTAAAATAATTGTGATTGAAATTAGAAGGAAAATACTTAAAACCGAGAATATTCGCATCTTATTCGCTTCGGACCACAAATCCTCTGACCGTGAATGTCCGAGCCATGAACATGCAAGCCATGAACGTCAGACCGTGAATGCCTTCGGCCATGAACCGAGGCCGCAACCCACAAACTTCGGCCGAGAACCCTCGCATATATAAGCATTTCAGTCGATTTTTCTTCTCTTATTACACATTCAAACACCATTCGAAATCTTTTTCTCTCAAGTATCATCAACCAAGAACACGAAGAGCAACCTCTCTCCTCAAAGACATCCTATATTCATCCCTTCTAATCTTATTCAAGCAATAATCACTAGTTCCGCACATGATATAACATGTATATGTACTTGATCTTGTTATCAATTCAAGAACAACCTTCAATCTTCGTATACTAGGCTAAAAATCATTTGATTTCACTAGTCTACATGAAGAACACGTGATGAACAACCACCTGAAAACCTTTGAATTATTCTTAGAAACTGGTCTAGGATCATCAAGTGTTCTTCAATCATTCATGAACATTGGGTCGTGAACCCTTCAAGCTAGGGTCGTGAACTCTTCACTGATAGCCGTGAACACCTATCAGCTTCGATTTTAGCTTCTAACACTCCAATTTGTAACTTATACTTACAAATTAGTTCAGTTTCCAATCATTCATATGATTATATTAGCTAATTGGATGCATATATGTTATACAAATTACTATATAGGACTTGTTTTTCTACGGGATTTCACTTGTGGAACTAAACATCCTATACCAAATCATCATTTGAATCACCCTCTAAAAGGTGAGTTCATACGCCCGTATTTTCATAGTTTTTATGGTTTTAAGAGGGGGGGGGGGGTATACAAGCCTAGCACAAGGATCTTGTGTTATAAAAAAATTATTTCAAAATATCTTACAAAATGGATTTCAGTTATCTTCAAAATCAAATGGTTTGATATTGTGTTAAAATGACATAATCTCATCGAAAGTATTTCAAAATGTTAAACTCTTCAAAATGTTTTACAAACTTATATTTTTCCCCAAAAATCATATATATATATATATATATATATATATATATATATATATATATATATATATATATATATATATATATATTTACATTTATATAAATCAGATTTAATTGGCTTAAGACTGATAACTTGCTTTATTTTGTTTTTCTTGTTTGGATGTGGATTTAGAGTATCAGTTATTTGTCCGGATGTCGTTTAAATTTTAGTTATATATTGGTGTATGTATATAAATATAAAGGTTATTTCTTTCAGTTTTAATACCCTTTGTAACATGTAGAGCAAGGGGTTGCATTCATGAACAGTTAGTATCAATACAGAAAGTACATATAAATTATAATAGGTATAATTTATTATTCAAGAACACTAACTCACGAGTCAAGTATACTAGAGTATACTATTTTACAAGAACATGAGCTTACACTATTGTACAAAAACAAGGGTTTGATTCAAAACTAAGCAAGGGTACACAACTACTACATTTCAAGAATAATAAACAAGGAACATACTATCAATCATTTATTTCAGAATGATTGGGTTGTTCATTATACAAGTAACATTTATACGCTTTTTATAAGATGATATTTTCAAGTTGTTTGTTCATTTAAATAAATAATTAAAGTCCTGATATTATAACCAGAATCTCTAGTTGGGCATCAAAACAAGTGTGTATATATCTATATTGGGATTGACAACCCCACACTCGGGCTGCTAGCTACAGTCGGGCATACATGCCTATGTGTGACAATTGTTATCAACAGTTTAACGCCTTCAAAGTGTTGTTTCAAGCCATCTAGTCATAGTATGGTTATAATAACTCATTAAAAAGATATTAACAACACATTAGTGTATAATTAACTAAATATGAGTACATTTTTAAAGTACTAGTTTACAGAGATACAATTTACAATATTACATTATAGTTTACAATAACAACTAGTGGAGTTAGGAACACTCATTATACAGGGTTTTACAAAAGAATACAAATACAGAACAATGGTTTACAAATTGAAGGATTTTATGAGATTAAAACTACTTTTCACATACAACAGAAAATATAAGATTTTCCGGAACAGATTGCATATTCAAAGAACAGAAAACATACTTTCAAACATAAATACTTATGCACTCACTCAACTTTATGTTGATACTCTCAATTCAAATTACTTGTATTCTCAATGAATCAGTACACAGGTACTCCCCGAGCTTATGAGAAGATGGAGCCGTTTTGAGTCATATCTTTTGTATTTTGTTATAACTATTTTGGTGTCAATATGCAGTGATTGAACACATGTAAATACTTTTACTTTTTAAATACAATGGTTGTTTGTACTTTGATTACTATGATGTACGCATTGTGATACTACGAATGAAGTCCTCCACCCCCGGATGTTTCCGCCGTCTAGTTTGGGGGTGTGACAGATTGGTATCAGAGCATTGTTTATAGTGAACTCAGTATATCAATCCATAAAAGATATACAAACTATAAATACATTGGGACTGAAAGATCTGACTGCAAGTATACTTTTAAAATTTAAGTATTTTTACAAGAAGTATACTAACACTCATATATACAGGAACAGTTTCACAGTCATAACAACTCAAAAGTATTTGGATGTTGGACATTGCAGTCAAACCTGGGCAGCTTTGTAATCATATATAGGATTAATATAGTCTGATCAACTATATTGGTTTAAGATATGACCAACATGTGTTTGGGAGTGATGGTAATGTTGCAACAAGTCTAAAACATACCAACTATACATATATACAGAAGAACCCTAGAACATTACATAAAGTTAAACTACTATAGGAGTATTTTAGGCACTATATAATAAGAACAAAATACATGAAGGTTGTATAGACTGAGAATGAGTGGTCTAAGCTTTATTTCCTTTTTCTTGTTTGGATGCGGATTTAGAGTAGAATTATTTATTTGAAGGAATATTTGACCTGAGTTGTATATAATTAGTATACACTATGTACTTATAGAAGGACTCGGTAGGAGTTATACCAAACGTAATTCATTATTTGTTAAACGAAGGTTTCTTTCGTAGAAACTTGTATTTACAGTTTATCTTTACTAATTATATTAGATCTTTCTTATCTCCCTTTTCTCGCTTAGATAACAATGGTTGGATTCTGTCTACTCGGAGACCCGTACTTTCCTAATCAGGGCAATGGAGGATGGCTCGATGCAGACCCAGAAGAGAATCATGAAATTTCCCAAGACGATAATTTTGCAGAAGATTATTCCGAAGATACCGATTCAGGATCAGAAGCCTACAACCCACCACCAGTTGCTCAGAATCCCAATCCACGACAATACTTCCAAGGTCCGCCACCTTTGTGGGTGATAAACTCGGATAGATGGAGTAATGAATAAGCTTAGAACCATTCTTACCTAGGAGATCAAAGCTTTTATAATTTAGATGCAGGAGGCTAGCAGATAGAGCCCTCCTAGTGTTAGTTCGTTGTGTAGCGCATAACGAGGAACAAGGAAGAGATGCTATCTACCGAGTCATGCAAGTTGATACTACTACGAGAGTCAACATTGTTCACATTCGCAACCTAGAAGACAGTCATTATGCGACAAGGAATCGTACTAATTATCTGAAGAAAGAACTGGCGGCATCACAAGCCGAAATCAGAGAACTGAGAGAACGACAAGTAACACAAGAAAGGCGTATGTACGAGATATAACGTCGGTTAGCCACATATTGGGTTGGATCTAGTAGGAAGTAGATTATATTCTACTCATGTGCTACTTACTCTTTTGGTTATACTCTAAGTCTTCAGATATGTTCTAGCATTATTTTTCATGTTTTTTAGTACAACCACGAAAATTTCATTTTCAGTAGGTCGATTTGATGTCGATGTTTTCCCTGTATTGTGGTATATTGTAGACATGCTACAAATTCAAATCTTCTAGACTCTATGTACATAATATGCCAATACAATCGACATGTATTTTTGCACTCTTTGAAAAATAATAACTCAAATTCATAATATTTGGTTGCAAGTTGTGCTTGTAGTAGACTTCTATTTCCAATTCTTTACAATATTCATATTGAACTAATTACTTTAGTTCAGGGATATCAAGTTCATATTCATTTATGATATCTAACTGTCTCTTCATCTTTTAATTCTTAAAGTGAAAGATGTGTCCATTGAGAAACCCTAGGCGTGTCCATGTTAATGAAGCGCCAACACCCCCTCCTCAATTTGACGTTGCCACAGTTTAGGCGGCGATCACTGCAGCTGTTGCAGCTGCTATGTCTCATATAACCACCACTATCGCAAGTGGATCAGGAAGTGGTGCACACCCTTCCAATCAGGGCGAATGTCAAGGGCACCACCAGGGGTGTACCTACAAAGACTTGACGAACGCTAAACCTAGGATCTTTAATGGAACTGCAGGAGTTATGGCGTTAAGACAATGGATCGAGAAAACATAGGCAGTCCTCAAAATCTGCTCCTGTCCGGAAGGTAGCAAAGTCAAATTTTCTGCTTGTACTTTTGTTGATAGAGCCCTAACATGGTGGAACGGCTATGTTAAATCACTGATTCTTGTAGTGGCTAACTCCATAAGTTAGGAGGACCTCAAATCAATGTTGATGCGGGAATATTGTCTGTGAGGTGAAATTCAAAAGCTCGAGCAAGAGCTCTGTGGTCTTACTATGGTTGGTTCAGACATAACAACCTACACTAATAGGTTCAGTGACTTGGCGATCCTATGTCCGGATATGGTTTCTCTGGAGAGCAAAAATATTGAAAGGTATATCTAGGGGTTATCACCCCAGATTCAAGGAAGTGTCATTGCTTCCAGGCCTGTTACTTTTGATGGTGCTAAAGAGCTGGCACAATCACTTGTTGACCATGGAGCCCATCAAAACTCTATAGTTGCTGCTCCGGAACAACCCAAGGGAAACAATAAGAATAACAACCACAACAGCAAGAAGAAAATCTGGAATAAAAGGAAGGGCCAATCTTCTCAAGAGCTCTCAAAGAAGCAACAGTTAGTGGCAGTCCATGCTGCTACCGTACCTGCTGTTGTTCTTCTTAACCCCATACCAGTTAAGCCTAATGTTGGTAAACTCCATAAATGCAACAAGTGTAATTTCCACAACAATGGAAATTTTCGAGAAATGTAGTGTCGGAACTGCAACAAGAAAGGGCATACTGCCCAATTATGTAAATCACCACACCAACTGATTAACCAAGTACTTGCCACTAGAGTAGGTCAAGCGTGTTATGAATGCATGGAAGTTGGACATTTCAAAAGCGAGTCTCCGAAAGCTAGAAATGTTGGGGGAGCTAGAAGAATACTAGCAATTGGTCACAAAGAGGCTGTGATAGACCCTACGGTGGTCACGGGTACATTTCTTCTCAACAATACTTATGCATGCATTCTATTTGATTGTGGTGCTGAGAAGAGCTTTGTGAGCCAAAATTCCAAGCACGTATTAAATCAAAACTCCCAACCACTAAATGAAACCTTCACAATAGAAATGGCCAACGGGAAATCCGAATACACTAATGATATATACATGGGTGTACCCTTACCTTGAATAACTATTCTTTCCCAATAGACCTTATGCCGGACTCTAAAAAAGTTTTGATGTCATAATTGGTATGGATAAGCTGTGTTCTAACCATGCTAGCATCCTATGTTATGAAAGAGTCGTACGCCTGAACTTGCTGAATAATGAAACTCTTAGTATCTATGACAACAAACCTGGATCGAACAACCAGATCATTTCTTGTATCAAGGCACAAAAGGATCTTCGCAAGGAGTACTATGCTTTCTTAACTCACATTTTAGACAAAAAATAAGAAGTGAAAGACATCGTGAGCATTCCTGAGGTTTGCAACTTTCCTGACATATTTCCCGACGATCCCCTAGGAGTGCAACTTGAACGACCAGTCGAATTCAGACACGACTTAATCCATGGGGATACCCTTGTAGCCAAATCCCCCTATCGTTATGCACCATCATAAATGCAGGACTTGTCCAGCCGGCTGAATGAACTCCTTAGCAAAGGCTTCATAAGACCAAACTTCTCACCATGGGGAACACCGGTCTTGTTCGTGAAGAAAAACGATGGAACATTCCACATGTGCATTGATATCCTCTGCATCGCATCAACGATCCGTTCGACCAACTTCAAGGTGCGAACTACTTCTTAAAAATAAACTTAAGATTTGGGTATCACCAGTTATGAATTCTAGAGGAAGATGTTCCCAAAACAACATTCAAAACTCGTTATGGTCATTACGAGTTTGTAGTGATGCCTTTCGGATTGACGAATGCACCTGTTGTGTTTATGGACCTAATGAACATAGTCTGTCATCCGTACCTAGACAAATTCATCATAGTCTGCATTGACGACATCCATATCTACTCAAGAAGCGAAGAGGAGCATGGCCAACCTCTTCGTCAAGTATTACAAACCCTGTGAACAGAGAAGCTTTATGCGATGTTCTCAAAATGTGAATTTTGGATCAAGAAGGTAGATTTCTTGGGCCACGTGGTTAGTCAAGAGGGAATTCACATGGACCCATCCAAAATAAAGGCAATTGAGAACTGGTCAGCACCCAAAACACCTATAGAAATTCAAAAATTCTTAGGTCTTGCTGTCTACTATCGCAGATTCATCCAGAATTTTTCCCGAATTGCTAAACCACTTACCACCCTAACACAAAGGGTGTGACTTTTAGATAAGGAGAGAAACAAGAAGCAGTGTCCCAAACGCTGAAGCGATCCCTATGCAATGCATCGATCTTGTCTCTTCTTGAAGGGATAGAAGACTTTGTAGTGTACTGTGATGCTTCTAACCAAGAGCTTGGATGCGTTCTTATGCAACGAGGAAAGGTTATATCTTACGCCTCGAGACAGCTCCAGATACATGAGGTCAACTATACAATGCATGACCTTGAACTAGGGGCAATAGTATTTGCTCTGAAGATATGGAGACATTACTTATATGTCTCGAAATGCACAATATTCATGGACCATAAAATTCTTCAGCATATCTTCGACCAAAAGGAGCTGAACATGAGGTAATGTGGGTGGAGCTGATGAACAGTTACGGATGCGAGATTCATTATCACCCTGGTAAAGCCAATATAGTAGCTGACACCCTTAGCATAAAAGAATATCCGGGACACTGAGTAATGTTGTTAACCATGGCGATCCATTTACATCTGTCCACACAGATCAAAAAGGCTCAACTCGAGGCCTTAAAACTAGAAAACATGGCAGGTGTATCCCCAAGAGTAATGGATAAGAATTTGAAGTTAGAAGTGATGGAGTCTATTTTTTCATGAATCGGATCTGGAAACCAAAGTTCGGTGGTTACAGAGACGTGGTAATGAATGAATCATAAAAACCCGATACTCCATTCATCCAGGTTCAGAAAAGTTGTATCTGGACCTTAAGAAACTTTAATGGTGGCCTAACATGAAGGCCAAGATAGCTACCTTTTTGGGCAAGTGGCTTACATGTGCCATAGTCAAGGTAGAGTACCAGAAACCTTCAGGTTTATAGCAACAACCTGAAATTCCTGAATGGAAGTGGGAGCAGATTACGATGGATTTCATAACTAAGTTACCCATGACAACTGGTGGTTATGATACTATTTGGGTAATCGCAGAAAGATTGACCAAATCCACACACTTCTTGCCAATAAAGGAAACTCACAAGATGGAGAAGCTTACAAGAACCTACATCAGAGAAATAGTTACATTACATGGTGTGCCAATATCTATTATTTCTGACCAAGATAGTAGATTCAGTTTTCATTTCTAGCAGTCTTTAGAAAAATCTTTGGGAACTAGGTTGGACATAAGTACAACCTACCATCCACAGACTAACAGACAAAGTGAGAGGACGATTCAAACTCTAGAAGATATGTTGTGAGCCTGTGTGATAGACTTTGAAAAGACATGGGATACTCATTTACCCCTTTTCGAGTTCTCTTACAATAACAATTATCACACTAGCTTAAAGGTTGCTCCATTCGAATTCCTCTACGACCGCAAGTGCAGATCACCTCTGTTGTGACAACTCCAAATATATTGCCGTTAAAAACCCTATTTTCACTAACGGAATGCATCACTATATGTTAGTTCTCGGTAATGTTTGGTGTCGTCAACAAACAAATATCTAGTAGTTGTATGTACCGGTATTATCATAAGTAATTATAACTTGTAAAGAGTTTTAACCCCGTTAAACTTTAGCATCGGGTAGCCGTGTATCGGGTGCAATACCCGAGACGTATAAAAACGATTGAACACTACAATTGAACTCTTTTACCACACTTTCACCTCTCTCTCACTACTTTCTCTCTCTAGACCCGAAATCGACCCCAAATCCGCGAATTTCCGACTTCCAAACGTAAGGATTCATTCCCTATCTTAATCTAAACATACTTTACTGAATGTAGTGGTCAAAATCATGGAAAACAAGGACCAAAAAGGAGTTTACGTCCTAAGAAGCCCCTTAGGCCGTAAACCCCTAAAAACATGCCAAAAACCTCATTTTTCCTTCCTTTAAGCTTATGGACTAATTAAGGTATAAACCTAAGAGGCTTTGGACACTAAAACACAAAGAATTGAAGCTTAAAAAGGAGTTTACGGCCCAAGCTTGTGCTTAGGCCGTAAACACCTCAAACACCCCAAAAACCCTTGTTTAAAGTCCCAAAAACTCATCTAGGGTGTTTGGTAATTTAGACTTGACAACAAGGAAGACTTAAATGCATCAAACAACATCATTTGATGGCAAAAAGAGGAGTTTACGGCCAAGGCTAAGCTTGGGCCGTAAACACCCATGTTTTTGTGTCAAACAACTCCCAAAACCCCTCAAATGCATGTAAGGAATTTAGCTAAGGCCTTTGGATGTGTGTTGTACCATTAAACTTCCCATTTTGAGGCCAAATGAAGAGTTTACGGCCAAGGATATTCTTGGGCCGTAAACTCCCCAAATTTCATGCCAAATTGCCCCAAAACTCATTGTGAGGCCTTCTAGAATTTACCTAAGGTGAATGGGAACATGTTGTACCATTTAAACATCCATCTTGAAGGATTTAATGGAGTTTACGGCCCAAGAACAAGTCTTGGCCGTAAACTCCCCAAAATGTCACAAAACAAGAGCTTAATCCCTCCATATTGGTCCAAGACACATACCATTAAAGTAAGGAAGTGAAATAAGGCCTTAATCATGCAATTTGGAAGACCAAATGAGCTTACGGCCAAGCCTAGGGGGATTATGGCCGTAAACTCCCAAGGAGTGGCCTTTAGGCCGTAAACTCCAAGGGAGTGAGCTCATGGATCCTTCCGTAAATCCTCTTTAGCCTTAAACCACTCCCCAGAACCCCTTCTAGGCCCTAAAACTCCGAATTGATGCTAGAATGCCTCAATACTTAAACGGAAAGCATAAAATGATTAATTTATTGTAAAACACATATTTCCATATGACATTAGGGTCCTAAAGGTGTACAAGTCATTATTTGGAACAAAACGCTCAGCCGAAACTCTTACCCGATTCACCCGATTTCAGGTGAGTTCATACCCCTTTAATGAACCTTTCAAATGTTTTATATGTTTTAGGGGGGAGATACAAGTTGAATATACATGTTTATGAAAAGTTATACAAGACAATTTTTCATATTACAGAATTAATCACATGTGATTCACAACCTGTAGTTCAAATCACATGTGATTTATCACTATGCTTTATAAATAAATCAATTGTTTTCAAAACTACCTTGGACAAACAAACAAGCTTTAAATGTTTCTTTTGTACAACACTTTTGTTTAATAAAACTCCTTATAAAAATGTAACCACACTAATATATTTATATAAGTAAGACTTGAAGGACTTAGGACCGATAGGTCGCCTTATTTCCTGTTTCTTGTTTGATTGTGGGCTTAGGGTAGTGGTTATCCGTCTGACTGTCATTGATTTCTTAGTTATATATCGCATATATTAGTACGGATTACGAGTACTTCTTATTTCATTAGATGCCTAAATCACTAACCAGACTAGAACCACACACACTAATTTAACTATAATAGGTATAGTTAAGGACTCTATCCCTTGTTTTAACTACTACTCTACACTACTATAATTCTCTCTATTATGAAGCAATACACTAATAAGAGAATACAATACAAGTTATACAAAAGACTACTACACTATAATACAAGAGAATGTACTAATCATGAGATAATTCATTAATCCACTACGAGATACTCTATACGCTACACACTACGCCCGAAGTTTTCCGATAGGAAGACGACACTATATGTATAGATCTATACGGGGCAGACGCTATTACATCCCGACTGATAACTTCAGTCCGAGCTGTTCAGGTCCAGGGATGCCTTTACTCTACTACATTATGCATGACAGGGAAGGTCATGAGGGTCCGCTATTACTCATACTATTGGTAACATACAAGAAAGACACTATAACCGCACTAAAATACTAAAAGAAAGATGAAGTAATATCCCGAAGTAAATAAGTATCTAATACTAAAGGATGCTACACCACTATTATGTACTCCAAGAATAACCCACTATATTGCCTTGCTTAATGGTGAGTCACTATTACACTTCTACGGTAAATGGCTTTCAAAGATAGAAACAACATATTTCTTAAAGATTTTCATTTACTATACAGTTCTGGAAAATATAGGATTTTCTAGGTTTTACCACTACTTAAGATTACAAACTTCAGTTTTCATACTAATGATTCTAATGTTTTTTATACAAGTACTCACACTAAACTCTTATGAACTCACCAGCTTTATGCTGATATTCTTTTCCAAATAACTTGTATCTTCAGGTCAAAGATAGACAGGTACAGCTGCAGCATTTTTGGAGAAGATGGAGTATGCAAGACCCATCTCTTATTTTTGTTTACTTTTGGTGTTTGTCAAACATTACAAAACACACTTGTAAATACACTTACTATGTAAATGAAATGGTTGTATGTTTCTTGCTTTTACTATTATACAAATGTGATGATAATGTACACTACGTCATCCACCCTGAAACGTATTCCGCCGTTATCGGTTTTAGGGTGTCACAGATTGGTATCAGAGCATTTTTTATAGTGAATCAAGTATATCAACCTATAAAAGATATACGAACTATAAACACTTCGGGACTAAAACACTCTGACCAAGAATATATACTGTTAAGTATCTAAAGGATTTAACTAAGTATATATATACACACATCACTATAAAACACAGAAGTCAGTATCATCCTAGAACAAAACAAAAGTATTAAGATTGTTGGATAGCACGATTGGGTTTAGAGACATATAGTCACATTTAGGGGGATGTAGTCTGATCAACTACGTTTTCCTGGGAGTGACTAGCATGTGCCTAAACTTGGTTGTGGTGTTACAACAAGTCTAAAACTTACCAACACTACCACAATAACGTTAACATTAGAATACTATAGGAGTATTCTGTACCTCTAAAAACATACATCTGTGAGAACTAAAAAGGGTCGTTACTGATGGAGCAATAATTGCTAAATGGATACTTTCTGGTTACATGTGACTAGAGCGTTATAGACTTAGAATCTGTGATCTTTGCTTTACTTCCTGTTCCTTGTTTGGTTGTGGATTTAGAGTTAGGGTCACTTATTCGACGGACTATCCTGCCCCAATCACATGTAATTAGTATGCATTATGCAAGTATTGGTCCAACTCGTGACGACCATCTTATAAATAATTTAGGTTAGTACGCCTATTAATCTTCTTTTCCCCTTTTCTCGCATAGATACCATGGCTGGCTTCCACCCTCCTGGCGACCCGTACTACCCAAACCAGGGTAATGGGGGATGGCTCAGTGAAGAGTCGGACGATGATCACCCAATCCCTTTGGATGACCACCGAGCAGAAGGCTTTCCGGATAACTCCGACTCCGAGCCAGAAGTTAATAACCTACCTCCCGGAGTTCCGAACCCTAACCCCCGTCCGACATTTCAGGGTCCCACTCCTATGTGGGCCATATCCTTGCACAGATGGAGCGAAGAACAGGGTCAGCCCATGCCATACAATGGAGACCGAAGCTTCTACAACATAAACGAAGGAGGATCAGCAGATCGGGTCCTGCCCATCATGATCCGAAGGATTTCCAGGAACGTCGAGCAGGGTCAAGCTGCTATAGGTCGAGTTGTAGAAGTGGATGCCAACTCAAATCTCAACACAATTCGCATCCGCCAACTCGAAGAAGCCATGGACAGGACAAGGAGGACCAATGACGCTCTGCAGCACCAGCTGGATGCATCCCGAGCCGAAGTTGGAGAACTCCGTGCACGCCAAAGGACTCATGATCGACACCTTCAAGAAGTTATGCGTCAGCTAGCAGATCTGAGGATTCGCCCGAGAAGTAACCGTCGCCAGTAGAGGACGTCTAGTTACCTCAATCTTTTGTTTAATGGATTAACCTTTTCACTCTATGTTCCGTAGATCTATTATCTGTAAACATTCCTAGCTTGAAAGTACTCTAGTTAAACCTCAAACTGCCAACATTTTCTCTATGGTATGATGTAAGACCTATTGCTAGGTCAACTTTTCATGAACTTGTGTTGCATCATTAATACCAATATATTGGTAGTTGATTTCTCTATTGCTATAACTCTCATCTTGATCTTGGATTATGTTGATTTAATCCACAAAACACTCTATTTATATTCGCAATAGGCTCTTACTATTGCTATCATTTCTATAATTCTTCCAGTAAAGGATGCCTCCACGAAATCGTCCCACCAGAGGAAGGCCCGCAACTCAAACCCCTACTCCACCACCTCCTCCCCCGCAGATCGATCCGGTGCTATTCCAAACAGCGGTGACCACGGCCGTGACAGCAGCCATGGCCCAAATGAATTCTGGGGATGCGAGCGGTGGTAACTCCAGGTTCGGTGAAGTCCATCATAGGGTGCAGGGATGCACTTATAAGGATTTCATGAACTGTAAACCTACCTTCTTCGACGGTACCGGAGGAATCCTGGCATTATCCCAATGGTTCGAAAGAATCGAAGCGGTGTTTGAGATGTGCTCTTGTCCCAAGGAGATCAAAATCAAGTTCGTTACTGCTACCCTCACTAACAGGGCCTTGACATGGTGGAACGGCCATGTTAGTTCACTCTCCTTGGTCACAGCCAATGCTATGGGCTGGGACACCCTGAAAGACCTCATGAGAGGAGAGTACTGCCCTAGGGGTGAAATTCAGAAACTTGAGGAAGAACTCTGGAACCTCAAGATGAAGGGGATTGATATAACAGCTTATACGGCCAGGTTTTGCGACATGGCGGCTATGTGCCCCAATATGATCCCCTCGGAAAGCAAGAAGATTGAACGGTACATCTGGGGTTTAGTGCCTCCGTATCGAGGAAATGTTCTAGCTTTACGCCCTACAACTTCTGATAGTGCCAAGGAATTGGCCCATAGTCTGATCAACCACGAAATCTCCTCCACTCCAGCGACAGCAACCACAACAACCACTGCACCGCCCGCTTCATCTGACAGAAAGAGGAAGCGATGGGATAAGAAGAAGGGCAAGAAAACTCAAAACTCCTTAAAGGACCAGCAAATTGTGGCGGTCCATGCTACCACCACCCCGACTACTCCAGCTGCTCCAGCCCCACCGAAAGCTTACAGTGGAAACTTGCCCAAGTGTCCCAAGTGCCCTTTCCACCACAACGGCCCCTGCCGTGAACTGCAGTGTTCCAACTGCGGTCAAAAGGGCCATACTGTCCGATTTTGTAAGGCCCTTCCCAAACCTATCACGCAGGTTCCTGGTACGGGAGTGACCCCAACTTGTTATGGCTGTGGAGAGGCGGGTCATTTTAAGAGAAACTGTCCAAAGACCACAAATGCTGGAGGGACTGGAAGGCTACTCGCTATCGGTCACAATGAAGCGGTAGCAGATCCCACGGTAGTCACGGGTACGTTTCTTCTCAACAACTCCTATGCTTGTGTCTTATTTGATAGTGGTGAAGAAAGAAGCTTCGTGAATCATAACTTTAAATACTTACTCAAACAAACCCCTCGACCACTAAAAGAAACATTCGTCGTAGAAATGGCTAATGGGAAAACAGAAAGCTCTAGCGAAATCTACATAGGTTGCACTCTCATGTTAGACGATCACTCATTTCCAATCGATCTTATGCCAGTCTCAATCAAAAATTTCGATGTCATTGTTGGTATGGATTGGTTGAGTCTCCATCACGCTAATATCCTATGTTCCGACAAAGCTATTCGTCTGAACCTTCCGAATCACGAAACCCTCTTAATATATGGAGATAAGCCGAGTACGAGCCTTCGTATCATCTCTAGTGTTCAGGCTCAGAAATACTTACGCAAGGAATATCGCGCCTTCCTTGCCCACGTCGTCGACACTAACCAGAAATCGAAAGATCCAAAAGTCATTCCCGTAGTATGCGATTTCCCTGATGTCTTCCCGGAGGATCTTCCCGGCCTATCTCCCAAACGTCAGGTTGAGTTCAGAATCGACCTAATTCCAGGAGCTACCCCCGTAGCTAAGTCGCCCTACTGTCTAGCGCCCGCCGAAATGCAAGAACTATCCGGTCAACTCAACGAACTGCTCAGCAAGGGCTTTATAAGACTGAGTTTCTCACCTTGGGGAGCTTCGGTGTTGTTCGTGAAGAAGAAAGATGGATCGTTTTGGATGTGCATCGATTATAGAGAACTCAATAAACTCACGGTTAAAAATCGCTACCCTCTCCCTCGTATCGACGATCTGTTTGATCAACTACAAGGAGCAAGTTACTTCTCCAAGATTGACCTTAGATCTGGGTATCATCAGTTACGGGTACTTGAGGAAGATGTTCCGAAGATAGCTTTCCGAACCCGCTACGGACATTTTGAGTTCGTAGTGATGCCCTTTGGACTGACTAACGCCCCCGCAGTATTCATGGACTTGATGAATAGAGTGTGTCGTCCATACCTGGATCAGTTCGTCATCATCTTCATTGACGATATCCTCGTTTACTCTCGGAACGAGGAAGAACACAGGGATCACTTACGACGAGTCTTGGAAACGTTGTGATCCGAAAAGTTATATGCGAAGTTCTCTAAGTGCAAGTTCTGGATCCGAAGAGTTGAATTCTTAGGTCACGTGGTTAGTGAAGAAGGAATTCATGTGGATCCCTCCAAGATTAAAGCTATTGAGAACTGGTCAGCACCGAAGACGCCTACAGAAATTCGTCAATTTCTAGGCCTCGCTGGCTACTACCGTAGATTCATTCAAAACTTTTCTCGGATTGCGAAGCCTCTCACTATGCTGACACGGAAAGGGGTACCGTTCGACTGGGAAGAAAGACAGGAGAAGGCATTCCAAACCCTGAAGCGAGCCCTATGCACCGCACCAGTATTATCCCTTCCCGAAGGGACAGAAGATTTTGTTGTATACTGTGATGCATCCAATCAGGGGCTCGGTTGTGTCTTGATGCAACGGGGTAAGGTTATCGCATATGCCTCGAGACAGCTAAAGACCCATGAGGCGAACTACACCATTCACGACCTCGAGTTAGGAGCGGTTGTCTTTGCACTAAAAATCTGGAGACACTACTTATATGGGACGAAGAGTGTGGTGTACACTGATCATAAAAGCCTTCAACACATACTGAACCAAAAAGAACTCAACATGAGACAGCGTCGATGGGTCGAGCTACTTAACGATTACGACTGTGAAATTAGATATCACCCGGGAAAAGCCAACGTAGTAGCAGACACACTGAGTAGGAAGGAGTATACGGGTCGAAAGACCAAGTCGTTGGCAATGACTATCCATTCGCATCTCTCCACATAGATCAAAGAGGCTCAGCTGGAGGCCTTAAAGCCCGAGAACGTGTTGGGAGAATCTCTGCGCGGAATGGATAAAAATCTGGAGGTCAAGGGTGATGGAGCCTACTACTTCATGGACCGAATTTGGACTCCATGCCATGGAGGTTTTAGAGATTTGGTTATGAGGGAAGCGCATAACACTCGCTACTCCATCCACCCGGGTTCAGATAAGATGTATCTGGATCTCAAAAAGCTATACTGGTGGCCAAACATGAAAGCGGAGATCGCCACCTTTGTGAGTAAGTGCCTTACTTGCGCGAAGGTCAAGGTCGAATATCAAAAGCCTTTAGGACTCCTTCAACAACCTGAGATACCAGAATGGAAGTGGGAGCGGATCACAATGGACTTTATAACCAAACTTCCCAAGACAGCGGGTGGATTAGATACTATTTGGGTCATTGTTGACAGGTTGACTAAGTCCGCACACTCCCTACCCATTAAGGAAACGGACAAGATGGAGAAACTCACTAGAATATACCTTAAAGAAATAGAATGACTACATGGCGTCCCAATATCTATTATCTCAGACAGAGATAGTAGATTCACCTCTAGGTTCTGACAATCGTTGCAAGAAGCACTAGGGACGAGGCTGGACATGAGTACAGCCTACCATCCGCAGACCGACGGACAGAGTGAGAGGACGATTCAAACCTTAGAGGATATGTTGTGAGCTTGTGTGATTGACTTCGGTAAGTCATGGGACACACACTTACCTCTTGTGGAATTTTCTTATAATAATAGTTATCATACGAGCATCAAGGCAGCCCCATTCGAAGCCCTCTACGGCCGTAAGTGCAGATCCCCTCTGTGCTGGGCCGAGGTGGGTGACACTTAGCTAGCTAAAGGAAGAGTTCCTGACAGCTCTCTCACTGGTCCGGAGATCATTCGAGAAACGACCAAGAAGATTGTGCACATACGTGAACGACTAAAAGCCGCTAGGGATCGACAGAAAAGCTACGCCGACAAACGAAGAAAACCTTTGGAATTCCAGGTGGGAGATCGAGTCCTGTTAAAGGTCTCACCCTGGAAGGGCACGATACGCTTTGGAAAGCGTGGAAAGTTGAACCCAAGGTACATAGGGCCTTTTGAGATTCTCGCCAGAGTCGGCCCCGTAGCTTATAAACTCAACCTACCTCACGAACTAAGTAACGTACACCCTACATTCCACGTCTCTAACTTAAAGAAATGCCTATCAGACGAGACACTCGTAATTCCCCTTGACGAGATTGAGGTCAATGAGAACCTCAACTTCGTGGAAGAGCCCGCGGAGATTATCGATCGAGAAGTAAAACGAACGAAACAAAGTCGTATCCCAATTGTGAAAGTTCGGTGGAACGCCAAACGAGGACCTGAATTCACTTGGGAACGCGAAGACCAAATGAAACTCAAATACCCCCATCTCTTCGCGAAGTAATACTGTAATTCTTATCTGTATAAATTCTAAATTTCCGGACGAAATTCCCTTAACGGGGGGATAATGTGACAACTCCAAATATATTGCCGTTACAAACCCTATTTTCACTAACGGAATGCGTCACTATATGTTAGTTCTCGGTAATGTTTGGAGTCGTCAACAAACAAATATCTAGTAGTTGTATGTACCGGTATTATCATAAGTAATTATAACTTGTAAAAAGTTTTAACCCCGTTAAACTTTAGCATCGGGTAGCCGTGTATCGGGTGCAATACCCGAGACGTATAAAAACGATTGAACACTACAATTGAACTCTTTTACCACACTTTCACCTCTCTCTCACTACTTTCTCTCTCTAGACCCGAAATCGACCCCAAATCTGCGAATTTCCGACTTCCAAACGTAAGGATTCATTCCCTATCTTAATCTAAACATACTTTACTGAATGTAGTGGTCAAAATCATGGAAAACAAGGACCAAAAAGGAGTTTACGTCCTAAGAAGCCCCTTAGGCCGTAAACCCCTAAAAACATGCCAAAAACCTCATTTTTCCTTCCTTTAAGCTTATGGACTAATTAAGGTATAAACCTAAGAGGCTTTGGACACTAAAACACAAAGAATTGAAGCTTAAAAAGGAGTTTACGGCCCAAGCTTGTGCTTAGGCCGTAAACACCTCAAACACCCCAAAAACCCTTGTTTAAAGTCCCAAAAACTCATCTAGGGTGTTTGGTAATTTAGACTTGACAACAAGGAAGACTTAAATGCATCAAACAACATCATTTGATGGCAAAAAGAGGAGTTTACGGCCAAGGCTAAGCTTGGGCCGTAAACACCCATGTTTTTGTGTCAAACAACTCCCAAAACCCCTCAAATGCATGTAAGGAATTTAGCTAAGGCCTTTGGATGTGTGTTGTACCATTAAACTTCCCATTTTGAGGCCAAATGAAGAGTTTACGGCCAAGGATATTCTTGGGCCGTAAACTCCCCAAATTTCATGCCAAATTGCCCCAAAACTCATTGTGAGGCCTTCTAGAATTTACCTAAGGTGAATGGGAACATGTTGTACCATTTAAACATCCATCTTGAAGGATTTAATGGAGTTTACGGCCCAAGAACAAGTCTTGGCCGTAAACTCCCCAAAATGTCACAAAACAAGAGCTTAATCCCTCCATATTGGTCCAAGACACATACCATTAAAGTAAGGAAGTGAAATAAGGCCTTAATCATGCAATTTGGAAGACCAAATGAGCTTACGGCCAAGCCTAGGGGGATTATGGCCGTAAACTCCCAAGGAGTGGCCTTTAGGCCGTAAACTCCAAGGGAGTGAGCTCATGGATCCTTCCGTAAATCCTCTTTAGCCTTAAACCACTCCCCGGAACCCCTTCTAGGCCCTAAAACTCCGAATTGATGCTAGAATGCCTCAATACTTAAACGGAAAGCATAAAATGATTAATTTATTGTAAAACACATATTTCCATATGACATTAGGGTCCTAAAGGTGTACAAGTCATTATTTGGAACAAAACGCTCAGCCGAAACTCTTACCCGATTCACCAGATTTCAGGTGAGTTCATACCCCTTTAATGAACCTTTCAAATGTTTTATATGTTTTAGGGGGGAGATACAAGTTGAATATACATGTTTATGAAAAGTTATACAAGACAATTTTTCATATTACAGAATTAATCACATGTGATTCACAACTTGTAGTTCAAATCACATGTGATTTATCACTATGCTTTATAAATAAATCAATTGTTTTCAAAACTACCTTGGACAAACAAACAAGCTTTAAATGTTTCTTTTGTACAACACTTTTGTTTAATAAAACTCCTTATAAAAATGTAACCACACTAATATATTTATATAAGTAAGACTTGAAGGACTTAGGACCGATAGGTCGCCTTATTTCCTGTTTCTTGTTTGATTGTGGGCTTAGGGTAGTGGTTATCCGTCCGACTATCATTGATTTCTTAGTTATATATCTCGTATATTAGTACGGATTACGAGTACTTCTTATTTCATTAGATGCCTAAATCACTAACCGGACTAGAACCACACACACTAATTTAACTATAATAGGTATAGTTAAGGACTCTATCCCTTGTTTTAACTACTACTCTACACTACTATAATTCTCTCTATTATGAAGCAATACACTAATAAGAGAATACAATACAAGTTATACAAAAGACTACTACACTATAATACAAGAGAATGTACTAATCATGAGATAATTCATTAATCCACTACGAGATACTCTATACGCTACACACTACGCCCGAAGTTTTCCGATAGGAAGACGAAACTATATGTATAGATCTATACGGGGCAGACGCTATTACATCCCGACTGATAACTTCAGTCCGAGCCGCTCAGGTCCAGGGACGCCTTTACTCTACTACACTATGCATGACAGGGAAGGTCATGAAGGTCCGCTATTACTCACACTATTGGTAACATACAAGAAAGACACTATAACCGCACTAGAATACTAAAAGAAAGATGAAGTAATATCCCGAAGTAAATAAGTATCTAATACTAAAGGATGCTGCACCACTATTATGTACTCCAAGAATAACCCACTATATTGCCTTACTTAATGGTGAGTCACTATTACACTTCTACGATAAATGGCTTTTAAAGATAGAAACAACATATTTCTTAAAGATTTTCATTTACTATACAGTTCTGGAAAATATAGGATTTTCTAGGTTTTACCACTACTTAAGATTACAAACTTCAGTTTTCATACTAATGATTCTAATGCTTTTTGTACAAGTACTCACACTAAACTCTTATGCACTCACCAGCTTTATGCTGATATTCTTTTCAAAATAACTTGTATCTTCAGGTCAAAGATAGACAGGTACAGCTGCAGCATTTTTGGAGAAGATGGAGTATGCAAGACCCATCTCTTATTTTTGTTTACTTTTGGTGTTTGTCAAACATTACAAAACACACTTGTAAATACACTTACTATGTAAATGAAATGGTTGTATGTTTCTTGCTTTTACTATTATACAAATGTGATGATACTGTACACTACGTCATTCACCCCGAAACGTATTCTGCCGTTATCGGTTTTGGGGTGTGACATCTGTGTTGGGCTGAAGTGGGTGATATGAAACTAGCTAGAGTTCAAGTTCCATACAGTACACCCACTGGTCCAGAAATCATTAGAGAAACTATAGAGAAAATCGTACAAATTCGGGAGTGACTTAAGCATCCAGAGATAGACAAAAAATCTATGCTGACAAAAGGAGAAAACCCTTGGAGTTCCAGGTTGGTGACCGCATCTTGTTGAAGGTCTCTCCCTGGAAGGCACGGTATGCTTTGGAAAGCATGACAAACTGAATCCAAGGTACATAGGACCATTCGAGATTCTTGCCAGAATCGGTCCTATAGCTTACAAACTCCAACAACCTCAAGAATTAAGTGACATACATTCTACCTTCCATGTCTCTAACTTGAAAAAGTTTCTATCCGATGAGACTCTTGTGATCCCAGTCGACGAGATCGAGATAAACGAGAGCCTTAACTTCATGGAAGAACCCATAGAAATTCTAGAGAGAACCAAACAAAACTGTATCCCGATAGTGAAGGTTTGCTGGAATGCAAAACTGGGACCTGAATTCACTTGGGAGCGGGAGAATCAAATGCAGCAGAAGTATCCACATCTTTTTCCCTAGTCTGTCTATAACACTTTAGTACTAATTTCGGGAAGAAATTCACTTTAACGGGGGGATAATGTAACATCCTGTTATTTTCTATTTGTAAAGTCAACCCTACTCAACCAAAGTCAAACTTGGGTCAACTAAAGTCTTCTTTAGTGTTTTGGGTTTTTATTAAGGTTAAAATAATAACCTTTGTTTTTTAAAAATCCTAAAAATAATTTTGGTTGAAATTAGAAGGGAAATACTTAAAAATCGAGAACATTCGCATCCTATTCAGTTCGGACCGCAAACCCTCTGACCGTGAGCGTGCAAGCTGTGAACGTCGGACCGTGAATGCCTTCGACCGTGGAACAAACCACAAACCACAAACCGCCTTTGGCCGTAAACCGAGGTCGTGAACCCCTCAGACCGAGAACCCTCACATATAAGGATTTCAGTCGATTTTTCTTCACTTTTTAGACATTCAAACACCATTCCAAGTCTTTTTCGCTCAAGTATCATCAACCAAGAGCATGAAGAACAACCTCTCTCCTCAAGAAAATGCTATATTCATCCATTCTCATCTTATTCAAGCAATAATCACTAGTTCTTCGCAAGATATAATAGGTATCTTTACTTGATCTTGTTATCAATTCAAGAACACCCTTCAATCTTCTTATACTAGGCTGAAAATCATTTGATTTCACTGGTCTACACGAAGAACACACAAAGAACACGAAGAACACCACCTAAAAACCTTTGAATCTTTTTAGAAATTGGTCAAGAATCATTAATTGTTCTTCAATCATTCAAGGGCATTGGGCCGTGAACCCTTCAAGCTAGGTCCGTGAACTCTTCACTCCTGGCCGTGAACACCTATCAACTTCCATTTTAGCTTCTAATACTCCAATTTGTAAGTTATACTTACAAATTAGTTTATTTTCCAATCATTCCTATGATTATATTAGCTAGTTGGATGCATATATGCTATACAAATTACTATATAGGACTTGTTTTGCTACTGGATTTCACTTGTGGAACTAAACATCCTATACCAAATCATCATTTAGATCACTCTCCAAACGGTGAGTTCATACCCCTGTATTTTCATAGTTTTTACAGTTTTAAGAGAGGGGGGGGGGTATATAAGTCTAACACAACGATCTTGTGTTATCAACAAATTATTTCAAAATATCTTACAAAATAGATTTCAGTTATCTTCAAAATCAAATGGTTTGAAATTATGTTAAAATGACATCAATTCATCAAAAGTATTTCAAATTGTTAAACTCTTCAAAATGTTTTACAAATTTATATTTTACCCCAAAAATCATATTTATATATTTAAATTTATATAAATAAGATTTAAAGGGCTTAGGACTGATAACATGCTTTATTTCCTTTTCCTTGTTTGGATGTAGATTTAGAGTATCGGTTATTTGACCAAATGTCGTTTAAATTTTAGATATATATATATATATATATATATATATATATATATATATATATATATATATATATATTGGTGTATGTATATAAATATAAAGGTTATTTCTTTCAGTTTCATAACCCTTTGTAACATGTAGAGCAAGGGGTTGCATTCATAAACAGTTAGTATCAATACAAGAAATACATATAAATTATAATAGGTATAATTTATGATTTAAGAACACTAACTCATGAGTCAAGTATACTAGAGTACACTATTTTACAAGAACATGAGTTTACACTATTGTACAATAACAAGGCTTTGATTCAAAACTAAACTAGGGAACACTACTACTACATTTCAAGAATACTAAAAAAGCAACATATTATCAATTATTTATTTCAGAATGATTGGGTTGTTCATTATACACGTAACGTTTATACGCTTTTTATGAGATGGTATTTTCAAGTTATTTGTTCATTTAAACAACATATTTAAAGTCCTGATATTATAACCAGAATCTCCAGTCGGGGATCAAAACAAGTGTGTATATATCTATATTGGGATTGACAACCCCACACTCGGACTGCTAGCTACAGTCGGGCATACATGCCTATGTGTGACAATTGTTATCAACAGTTTAACGCCTTCAAAGTGTTGTTTCAGGCCATCTAGTCATAGTATGGTTATAATAACTCATTAAAAAGATATTAACAAGATGTTAGTGTATAATTAACTAAATATGAGTACATTTTTAAAGTACTAGTTTACAGAGATACAATTTACAGTATTACATTATAGTTTACAATAACAGCTGGTAGAGCCAGACACACTCACTTATACAGGTTTTTACAAACGAATACAAATACATAACAATGGTTTACAAACAGAAGGATTTTATGAGATTAAAACTACTTTTCACATACAACAGAAAATATACGATTTTCCGGAACATATTACATATTCAAAGCATAGAAAACATACTTTCAAACATAAATACTTATGCACTCACTCAACTTTATGTTGATACTCTAATTTCAAATTACTTGTATGCTCATGGAATCAGTACACAGGTACTCCCTGAGCTTTTGAGAAGATGGAGATGTTTTGAGTTATATGTTTTGGATTTTGTTATAATTGTTTTGGTGTCAATATGTAGTTATTGAACACATGTAAATACTTTTACCTTTTAAATACAATGGTTGTTTGTACTTTGATTACTATGATGTACGTGTTGTGATACTACGAATGAAGTCCTCCACCCCCGGACGTTTCCGCCGTCTGGTTTGGGGGTGTGACACAATAGTAACAAATGTCCTCTTTGGGGTCACTAACAACTGGAATATCTAAGTTGGGCCTTGTATTTGGGCCATTGCTAGATAACATAGCCCATGCCTTGTTCTTTCGGTTAGCTTTGGGAGCAGCCTTTCTCTTCTTCCGTTTGCCTTTACCAATGGTGCGAACATGAGCATTATTAGAAGGGGTTGGATTCTTTTCCTTTATTCCTGAGTTATTAGTCTGTAGCAATTTGTGGAGTTATGTTAATGTGGTTTCTGTGTTTTTCAAATGATAATCCAATATGAACTGATGAGAACAACTTGGCAAGGAGTTCAAGACCATGTTAAATGGCCACCTCCTCATCAAAATGCACATTGAGCCTAACAAGGTGTTCCACATATCATTGCATTCTCTGCACATGGTTGCACACAGACTCTCCATCTTTTATTTTTCAAGCTAGGAGGGACTTGACCACTTCATATTTCTCTTGACGAGCTCTATTGTGGTACTTTTCAATAAGGTCATTGTTCATCTCATATGGCCAGTAGTCCTCATAGAAACTCTGCAACTTAGGAGCCATTGAAGCAACCATGATGAAAGCAACTTTTATCGTATCATTGTAGTGTTTCATGTAGGAGGCTAGTTATTCAAGAGTAGCGTTGTTTTCATCTATTTCGAAAAGTTTTCATTAAGTACATATTATTGCCCTTAAATCAAAGAGCCATATTAATGTTGCGCATCAAATCATTGTAGTTGGTGCCATCAAATGTCACCTTGGACACGATTGAGAGTATGGAGAAACCCGAGTGGTGGGTAGACGAAGAAGGAGCGGAAGCATCACCAGGAGTAGACGTCTATAGAGAAAAAGAACAGTTTTAGTTAAATGACAATAATACTTAATATTTTAACCCATAATAAATAATTAAGGCTAGGATCTAAAAGAACAATTCAAAACTAAGAATAGGGATGTCGTAATCTTATCGTGAATTTATAAAGGTAGGTAAAATCAATTTACCAATTTTGAACTATGAAATTCCTAGATCTTTTGAGTTTCATAGAATCTATCAATGGCATTTTCAGTCTCATATTATACTCTACTATTTGTGACTAAGACACTGAGGATCACAAACAAGATCTGAATAGCCATACAAATATTCTTGGCACTTTCGATGTCATTTATCATATCATATTAACATGTCGGTTAACCACACGTACTCCATTAATTAATGATAATTTTCGAGATTCCCATTATTACTCATTTATAATCACTATTAGTGTTCCCGTTAAACACACGCACTCTGCTAACTACTATAAAGTATAGTGTGCAATTTTATGGATTAGTATACTTTTCACATTTTTCCTAAAGTAAGTAAGAGTGATATTTTATAAACGAGTTTACTTACTTTAGATTATTATACTTATTGATGAAGTTATTATCCTATCAAATCTGTTCTGCTAATGACCCTCCGTCAAAAAAGGAAGCGGTGGGTGAGAGTGGAGACCCATTAAACTACCATTTTATCGGCAGTTTCCTTATACAACCTTTATAATTTAGCTTTGTGAATGAAACATACTAGAGATCCGACTGACTTAGTCTCATACATATTGTAATTAACTTTTAATTTATATATATATATATATATATATATATATATATATATATATATATATATATATATATATATATATATATATATAATGTTAATATGCCTAATTGATAGTCGACTTCATGTTTAAATTCATTAAAATCTTCAAAGGTTTCTTATTTATGTTTGATCAAGTAAATGTTACATAAAATCGATTAACATCCTTTGTGGTGGATCTGAAGCGTCCACAAAAATTAGTGTGTATGAGGTCCAACAAATCTTCACCTCTTTTGCAAGATCCATTGAAAAGTTATTTTGCCATCCTTCCGAAGAGATAGGATTCGCTTTCATTATTTGGCCTTAGATTAAATGATTCCAAGACTCCATCATTTTGGAGTTGGGCGATACATTTCTTGTTAATGTGCGCAAGACGACAATGCCATGAGCATGCCTTGTCTAAACCATTATACGAATCAATGTGAAATACACTATTTCCTAAGCTATCAATACAAGTCACAGTTTCATACACACCATTAATAGGTAAAGCTTCAAATATAAAAACATCATTTTTATAAACTAGAAATAAACCATTCAAATCATTAAAAGAGATCAAAAACCTTGTCTGAATAATGCAGGAAATGAAATAATGTTTCGTCTTGTTTTTGATGAATAACAACATTCTATCAAATCTAAACTAATATCACTACTAAGAACTAGATAATAAGTCACAATCTTGGTAACAGAAGAAGATCGCCTATTTCCCATGATCAGATTCATCCTGCTGTGCTCCTCCTCTTCACTTTCTTTTAGCCCCTGCAAGTCAGAACAAATGCAGAACCACATCCTGTATCAAGGACCCAAGAATGAGTAGATTGTGAGTTATTAGTTTGAATAGTGTATATACCTGATCACGATGGCTTCACCTTGCTATCCTTGATGTCTTGTCGGTACTTGGGGTAGCTCCTCTTTCATCTTTATGCAAGATCACAAAAAACAATCACTCTGATATCACTGATGGATGTAATAGATAACAAAAATCATATTTTTGGCGAAGAGCATAAAACCCTAAGTTTGCATACACCCTAAGGATCTATGTTCTCACTATGATATGCAAACAACATTTTGAATTCAAGAACCCTAAAGTACATTGCTATTTTCGATTTAGGAGAAGGGATAATATAAAAAATTCCTCTTAGTTTATAATAGTAAATAAACTAGAAATCCTTCTTTGTAGAACTTTAGAAAGCCAACACCAAAAATCTCGTGCCTTTGATGACTCACACCCAAACCTTAACAGTAGGAGGCTTATTGAAGAGAGATGATACGAGAAAGGATTTTTGAAATTCCTTTTAGAATTATTAGTGTCGAAAATATGAACCCAAATGGGGTTTATATAGGTGACTAGAGGGGCTTTGATAAGGCAGGGTTCCTTATATAAGCCTTATCCCTTTTGCTTTTCCCCCTAAGGCATCCAAGTTTCCTTGGAGCCCAAGAAAAAATCTAGAAACTATCTAGAACCCTTCCTAGACCCGTCCACCCTTAATGGAGGTTCTAGAATCGGTCAATGCTCAATCTTTTAAACATGATCACCTTTAGTCCTTCCATTTTAAATTATTCCAATTAATCATAAAATTATTTCCAATTAATTTATAATTAAACAATATATTTTTGAATTAATATATTTTTCTCAAATCATATTAATAAGTTGTTTCTTTTGATTTCTAATTAATTTATTAATCATATAATAAATTAATAAATTAGTCTCTCTCACTCTCTCCCCAAATATCATTCTAGTCTCTTACTAGGTTTGAGAGCAACCCAAAAGGACTTTGCTAATAATTTTAGTTTATAATTATTTAGTTAATATCTTAGACACCTAATCCAATAGTTAACACTTGTAAAGATCCTAGAACTAGCTTTTCTCTTTACCATACAATCAAAAAATCCAATAGGAAGAAAAATCTTTTTTGGACTACCATTTTCACCATTGTTAATGTCCATGGAAACCTTAGAATTACACCTTATAAGTGATAAGTTTAAAACCAATAATATCGATAGATTCAAACAGGTAAAATAATCAAACACAAGGAATGGAGATCAGAGCTGTGCTGAATGATTAATATGCACTGCCTTAGAAGAGCTCAACTAAGAACTGCTACTATAAAGGTAACATAGGGTTACAAGGAGATCGATCCAAAACACGGTGCATGCATGCACTATAAATACCCTAACCTTAGCACAATAAAGAAATAGGGTAGACAGGCCCAACCCGTTACTAACGGACTATAATAATACAATACAAAATTGACACAACATTATATAGCCCCAACAATCTCCCCCTTTGTGTCAATTAGGAATGTAGATTCTTCATTGTGGTTGGCGTCTGTGAACAGTAATTTTTTTTGGCATTATACTTAACAAAGTCTTGCAAAACTGGATATACCAAAGGATCATATCCGAAAAACATTTCTTGTCTTTGTCACTATTTTCTTTGTTTTTTGCATCATCTCCATAATGAGCTTAAGACATGATGTGGAGAAAAGATGCTTATCAGGTAGATGGAAACAAGATTTGTAAAATTCAACATCAGATGTTTATCGGATTTGGAATGCCATACACCATTCATTCTTTCGTATTCTGCCCAACTTCATTTTGTCAAAATCCTTCAGAGCTTCCTTGTGCAATACAGTTGGCTTCCTTCGCAGTATCACTACAATTTCAACATCCATCTTCCCAACCTCCAGGATGTACGAGACGATCATCCTCTTCAGATGTGCAATGATGGGTGTGAACTTCTTTTCAACTCTCAGCACCAAATTAAGCAGTGAAATCAAATCGTACGGGTTCATCATGGAAGATTTGCAAGATTAAACTCGTATACCTGACACGTACCACCCCTTGCAACTCTGAAACAAGTGTTTGTAAAGATTTCAGTTTCAATGGGGCCGGAAACCTTCACTACAGAGATTTTCTTCGAGCTCTAGGTTTCATATTGAACCTTCATGTGCTTCAAGTAAAAAGAAAGGAGCATTTTGTAAGCACCTGAATCAAAGGGAGGAGCGTTCGCTATTCTATCAAAATAGCAAAATTGGGACGCCATCGGAGTAATCCACAGATCCACCTATGAATCCGGAGAGTTCTGTAATTCGAATGAGCTAATAAGCTCAAGCCAATAAGTGTTCAAATTGTCTATGGCCTTATTCAGAATTCGCTCCAATGTCCATAGATAAAAGATAGTCTTATGTGCTTTCAAGGTTTCCTCTGCGTCACGAGCTGCCTTCTTTTTTTCTTTGGCATCTTTAGCTACTTGCATATTTTCATCGAGTTTTTCATCGCGAGATTTATGCTTGAGGTTCGCATCATCATCCTCTTCTTCATCACTATCATCATCAATCGGTTTTTCTTTTCCTATAAAACTCAAAGCTCATTATCCTTTGGTTTGTTTGACTTGGGTTTTTTTCTCATTTTCATTATCACCACATGTAGTTCATGTTCCTGCACCAAGAGTTCTTGCAGGTTCTCCCCCTTGTTTTGGAATAAATGATTCCAAAACACCTGTAATCATGTCGAGCATTAAGCAGATGGGATTGAATTTCTCGGCTAGATGTTGACGTATGGAGACAGTAAGGAGAGCATCACGAGTCTCGATTATATCGTGAAAATCAATATTAACATTAGCCTTGTGGCTTTTAATGACAACCTTTTCGGACTTCAGCTTGTCAATCTATAGATTCGCAAAAGAAAGCTTCGCATACATAACCTTTAGCTTCTCTGTTTTCACTGCAAGCTCATCCATAATACGATTCTCTATTGCAAGACCATCTTGCGGTTTCTCAATCTTTGAGGAGATGGAAGATTGAAACTCTGTATTATTAGTTTGAATTCTGGTTTGAATCTTCTCTGGTTCGAATCTTTGGCAGTGTTAGTTTAGAAGGATGTCTGGAAAGTACCCATAAAAGCTTGAGCATCAAAAATTAGTTTTTCGACTTTTTTGGTCATTTCCTTGCAAATAGTCAAAGAATCCTCAACAACTTTATTTTCCTTTTCAAGACTGGAAATATGCTCTTCCGTCATTATCTCGAGTAAAGCCTTGTGAGCTGAAGTTGAGTAGTCCGAGCTGGAGGAGGTCTTGGAGGATTCAATCAAAGAATCCAACTTCTCTTAAATTACCTTGAATTATCGATGGATCATATGAGCATCATTATCACTGAGTTGTGGAACATTGAAAGGACTATAATGAAAGTCATATTGGTCATCCTGATCATCTCCAAACACAATATCCAAATCATCTTAACGAAGTGGAGATACCAGAGTAAAAGTTGCACCAAAAGATACACCCGAAGCACCAACCCCCTGTACTAGATACGTTGACATTTACTTGTGGTGTTGAAGTTGTTGTGGTGGTAGTTGCTATGGAGTCTATGAAGAAGGGGGCTGACAGAGCAACTAATGCTTGTGGTTGTGAATCACCCATCGAAACGTTCGAGTATGGAGCAATTAAAATAGGCGTTGTTATAGCAGTGGGTGATGGTGGAGTGAAATATTGAAAGAAATCATCAGTAATTGGAACTGAAGTTGGCATAGAAAATGATACCTGAGGATTTGTAGTTATGGGCTGTGAGACCATAAGATTTTAAGTTGCAGCTGTGTCTTCTTGTTCTTGTTGCACTTGCTATGGAATGCGAACATCAGAGATTGTGTTGGACTGTGAATCCTCCTCATCACTCGCAGTTGGAGTCATTTTCCTCCAAATGACTCGCTTCTTTTTCTTTGAAGTCTGTGTAGGTTTGGAGGGTCCAGCCTTCGCCTTTCTTTTTTCCCCTTTCTTTGGCTTGTCAGCCTCCTTAAGAACTTGTTGCATTCCTTCTGTCTTCGGACGAGGATCTGAAGCTTCTTGGCTGTGATAGGATTGGATAATATCACTATTAGCAAGTACATAACGAAGCATCGATTTAAGAATTGATCCAATGAATGTGAATCTGGAACTATCTGCCACCATCACATTAGATATCCGAAAAATCAGAGTAGAAACAATTATGGAACCCCCAATTACTAGAATATGGTAGCGTTTGATGGCTCTTTGAATAACAATAGCCCAAAAACGTGCACATGAAATCTCATTGTGCCTTGTAACAGAAAGAGTAATCTGGACAAGTTGAGTCCAAAGCACTGATCCGTAGTCCAGATTAATGCCTGAGTAAATACCATAGAGGATGTTTAGAAATAGCTTACTTACACTATCTGATCCGGTTACCCTCTCAGAAAAGCTCTTGAAGATTAGGGTAAATAAACCATTCCACATAGGAGGGAGTTTTGGCTTCTTGAATTTAGAGACGACAACAAGATAATCTTTGTAACCCATATTGTAGAACATCTCCAGAAGAGCAGAGTTGGAAATGGTTTTAGGATCAATCAAATTACGACCCTGAGAAAATCCTAGCAGGCGATAGAACCTGGACTTGGTATTGTTGGTCTTTTGGTCGTCATACTGTGTAGAAGTGTAGGCCTTAGAGAGAAGAAACAATGGAACGTTCTCCATTTTTGAAAGTGTAGTAGCCAGTGGAGAATAATGAAGACACTCGATGAGAGGCTGAATAAACGTGTAATACTTTGATGGATCAAGGTCAAGAATAAAGTTTTGGTTAGGCTTGATACCCAATAGACTTGACGAAGCGGTTTGACCGGCAACAGAGGGAGTATAAGATAAAGTTTCCATTGAAATTAGTTGAAGAAGATGATGAATAGTCTTGAGAGAAAAGAGGGTTTTAATAGTCGTTAGCAAAAGGTCTTTGAAACAGTAATGAAGAATGAAAGTAACGAAGAGAACTACGAACCAGACTTTTTGAAAATCATAAAAATCTTTGTGCAAGAAAGTGACAAAGATAAAGAAATAAAGAAAAAATTCTAAGGGATTCTGGTGATGTCTATAAAGATATAAATCAGTAGGATCCCGGGCAATGATCTCTTCCTTCGGAGTCAATAAAGACTCGGAAGTGTCTGTGTGGTTTCCCATTGAATTACAGTCATCTGTTTGTAAGAAAATAGTGAAATACATCTTTTAAATAAGTCTTAAGGGTGGCTTCATCTTCAACCAAACTTCGAAACTTGACATAAGACCGAGCGTTCAAAGAAGTACTTGCCTGACCGGTGTAGCCATAAGAACACGTATGCTTCGGAATAAATTTAAGTGGATGCAACACTGTAGAAATATAAAGAAAAATAAAAAATTGGATCTTATGGGAAGAAATGTCTTAGGTATAGAACATTACATTAACATCTTGTAAAAAATAAAAAGAGATTTCAAGGTACGAACCACAAAAGTGGAGTTTCGTTAATTCCATGGTGATTAATCTATAACATTTAAATTGTTCACCATTAATTCGTAAATATGTGTTGGATTTTGGGTTTCGCTCAATTATTCATTGTGATAACGAATTTAAATCATAAACACAGAATTTGTGTAACCATAAACCTCAGTGGTAAAATCTAAGAGTCCCAAGGGTTACGTTTATGGAAGCGAAAGTGATGGAGAAATTTTGCGAGGTGGTTCTGAAGATGAATGTACATCTGCTATACGAAAGAATGACCATAGCAGTCAACTCTTAACTCAATATGAGAAAGGGAAAGGTAGATCAATGACTTATGTGACTAATCAGCCTGATTGGGAAGAAACGATTGGTATTATCGAATCATTAAGGCTTCAAACAGAGAGTCTCGGAGGCTTCGGACAACATGCAACAACGTGCTTCTAGGGACTCTTAACTAGTATAAAGATTTATAGTTAAATATCTTCCCCATTATTCGCAATTGAGAGTTTTATGATCTATTCCTTCAATCTCGCTCAATTGTGTATTATTTTTGGCATTTTGATATTTTCATAAAACGAAATAAAATCGAAAATATTTTTTGATTTTTGAATTTTTTTTGAAAAGAAATAAAAGCAGAAATAAAGAAAAATTTTGAATTTTGGATTTTTTGAAAAAGAAATAAAACCAGAAGATAAAAATGAAATCACAAGTGTACAGAAACTTAATAAAACAAAATATACAAAGGATAAAAGGAGTTCCGAACCTCTGATTGAATAGTAGACTGCGAGTCACTCTGAGCGTTCAGACTAATTCGTAGCGTGAAAGTATACTCTGAATCTCTCCAAGAATTCAGATCAATTTGCAGTTCATCCAATAGATTATAGGTGTGAAGGTATATTCGGAACTGATTCTGCTTCAATATTTCCTAAGCCTTGAAGTATTCTATTAAACGTTTGTTAAGGCAAGGCTTTGGTGACGATATCGTCCAGTTGATCAGTGGATCTAACAAAGTGAATCTCTACATTTCCATACTCCACATGATCCTTAATGAAGTGATACCTCAGTGCAATATGTTTGGTCTTCGAATGTTGCACTGGGTTATGGCAACTATGAATGGCACTTTCGGAATCGCAGTATAAGGGTATTCTTTTCATGTAAATGCCATAGTCCCTTAACTGACTTTGAATCCATATCACCTGCGAGGTACAGGAGGCGGACACTATATATTCAGCTTCGACGGTCGATAGGGAGATGCATGTCTATTTTTTCGATTACCAATTCACAAGTTTTCCATCTATAAATTGACATCCATCAGTTGTAATTTTTCAATCAAGATTGCAACCTCTTAGATCTGCATCTGAGAATGCTTTTACAAAGAACCTTGAACTAGATGGGTACCAAATTCGGAGCAAGGATGTTTGTTTTACATATCTAAAGATATTCATTACAGTAGTCATGTGGGGTTCACGAGCGTTTTCTTGAAACCTAGCATAATAGCAAACAGAAAACATGATGTCTAGACGACTAGCAGTTAGATACATCAATGAACCTATCATTTGACTAAAGAGAGCCATATCAACAGCTTGTTTGTCCAGAGAAGGAGTTAGATTCATTCTAAGTGCCATTGGAACCTTCACCTCCGAATCACCCACCATTCCAATCTTCGCAAGTAGGTTCATCATATAATCTTGCTGGTTGATAAAGATTCCCTCATGACTATGTCTTATATTCAAACTAAGAAAAAAATTAATCGGACCCATTAAGACCGTCTCAAACTTAGTCTTCATCAACTTTCGGAACTCTGCAGTTAATATAGGATTAGTAGATCTGAAGATGATATCATCAACATAGATTTGGACAATCATTACATGGTTACCATCTTTCTTGTGAAAGAAGGTTGGGTCGACCGAGCTTTGTTTAAGTTTAATTTTTTTAAAGAATCAAGTAAGAGCTTCATACCAGCCTTGTGAACTTGCTTCAGACTATATCCTGCTTTGTCCATAATGTAACCGTGGTTCGGATATTTATTGTTTATGAACCCAGGTTGTTGTTCCACATACACCGTGTCTTCTACGTCCCTATTCAGAAAGGCACACTTGACATCCATTTGATAGAATTTAAAGTTCTTGTGTGCTACATATGCTAGAAATATACACATAGATTCCAGTCTTGCAACTGGTGCGAAGGTTTCCTTGTAGTAAATCCCTTCTTCTTGACAATATCCTTTGACTCCTAACTGACCCTTATTTCGTATCATATTCACCTCTTTGTCAAGCATATTACGAAACACCCATTTTAAGCCACACCTTGTTTTGTTCAAACTCATTGAGCTCCACCTGCATTGCTTGCACCCAATTGGAATGATCAAGAGCAATCTTAACATTTTTGTGTTCAATCTTAGAGATAAATGAATTAAACATGCAAAATTCCACTTTGGAGAATAGTGTAGTTTACTTTGCTTTCTGTTGTGCTCTCGTAAGAACTCCTGAAGGTACTTATCTGATTACCTACTTTTTAGGATGATCTCTGGTCCATTTCGTTAGTAGAGGGTAGCTCATATCGTAAGATGGATCTGGTTCCGCATTCACTTCTTCAAATTCTGACTAAACATCCGAATCATCATTTGTATTCATATTCTCCCCCTCGAATGATGGATTCAGCTCTTCTTCCGTACTTGGATTCTCCCCTGGATTGGACGTTCTAACCTGATTTCAGGGACTTCATGCTCCCCCTGAATAAGTGTGTTAAAAGAAGAGGTTGATGTGAAACCCTCCCCATGAAGTGGAGCATTCGCAACTTGAGGTTGAGACGGAAATTCATATTCTTTTAGAGTGAGTGGCTCTTGTTCCATATATTTTGCAGCGTCATCAATAATCTTTTTCAGCTCGTCCTCCTTATTATCTGTTGTCTTGAATTCCGATGAGATTTCCTTATGTGGCTCATCTAATAGATTCAGATATTATTCACAAAGACCAGAAAAATAAATTGACATCGGATTGGTTGTTGGAAAATTTTCCTCTGATTGTAAGTCAGTCTTCTGATACTTCTTAAAATACCTTTCATCAAAAGTGACATAATTGTTCTCTTCTATTTGTCTTGACTTTTTGTTGAGAACCCTATATGCCTTCGAAGTCATAGAGTACCCCAATAAAATTCCTTCATCTGCTTTCACATCAAATTTATTTTGTTGCTCCCATGAATTGAAAAGAATACACTTGGAGCCAAATACATGAAAGAACTTAACGTTAGGCTTTCTTTTGTTAAGAATTTCGTAAGGGGTGATGGAGAATCTTTTATTAAGGAGAGATTGATTTTGAGTAAAACAATTTGTGGCAATAGCTTTTTCCCAAAAGTAAATCGTTAGGTTCGCAAACAAAATCATGGTCCTCGCAGCTTCGCACAAAGAATTGTTCCACTACTAGAAAAACAGCCTTTTACGATGCTCATTGCGCGTCGTAAAAGGCTCAGACGACGCGCAAATGCGCGTCGAGGAAGGCCCTGTCATAAAGAGAGACGACGCGCTTTTGTGCGTCGTCTATAGACGATGCGCATTTACGACGCCCGTTTATGACGCGCAATTACAACATCCGTTTACGACACGCAATGCGTATCAAGGAAGGCACTGTCATAAAGGAAGACGACACACATTCGCATGTTGTAACCTTACGACGTGCGTGTTAATGACACGCAATGCGTATCAAGAAATCCCCTATCAAGAAAGGCCATGTCATAAATGAAGATGACATACATTTTTGCGTATCGTAATTTTAAATGTTTAAAAAAAATATTATTTATAGATTTAACTATTTTCAAATTAAATTTGTATTTTATGTTTCATAATAGAAAATAAAATATCATATACAGAAAATAGAATCCATTTCATAAATTGCATAAGCTTAATGTCATCCAAAATAAAATACCATACATAAGAACAATAATTCATTTAAAAAAGATATCACATGTCAAACAAGTTACCTAACATTACATAACAAACAACACTACATGTCAACAGTAATAACACTTAAAAACATTATTTTTCCTGCATTTGGAGCACCCACTATTCCTATATCAACAACCAACTTTAGGTGCAATTCCATCCACCTGTAATATTGACCTTCATCAGTTCAATTGTACATGACTAAATGACAATACTTATATATAACTATTGTAGTGCAAAGAAAAAAACATACGGGAGACTCTCCAATATGCAATGTGGGCATTGTGCGACCAAGCTCTAGCAAAAGATCACCTAAATGTTGCATTGCAAGCCCAGACTGCATGGCTTCTGATTGGATTTGGGTTCTCACTGTGACATCAACAGTACAACCTTCCTCAGTGCAAAATCGGAACATTTGAACTTCTTTCTTCTGCCCAATTCTATGAGCACGATCCTGAGCTTACAAATCCGCTTGTGGATTCCTACAAAATTAAATTTATATTTGAAACATCAAATAATCTTCTAGAATGTCCAGCAGCCTTGTCATCTACTATATAGTACACCACAAATTCTTTTAATATAATAAGAATTAGACTTGATTAAACCAATACTTTCATGTTGCATAACAAATATAAATATAAATGTTAAAAGTATGAACCTGTGAGAATATCAGCACCCTTGAATCACGTTCCTTCAATTTTGGAAGCAACTTATCTAGAAGCACCATTTTTCCTGTGATTATAGAAGAATGGGCATCAGGTATAATCAGGTTTAATAAGACACTTCAATTTTGACCAAAAGGGTTATATGCAAGGGCCTTTCAACGTTTTCCCTTGTTTTTCTCTTGTTTTGTACATTTGGTCTGTTTCCAAGGGACTTTTTTTTGTCTTACTTCTAGAAGTAGTCACATTCTCTATTTGATGCTCGGGGCCTAAAATTCCAAGATAAAAGTGTGAACATGTATCTCAAGTTATATATGCCTTCTGAACTAATACCTGAATTTTGAGGTTCTGTTTGAGTGATAAGTATGTTGACTCCAGAAGAAACTTCCATGCTCTTCTAAATTTTCACTAGAGTGTCCAAATGAGGTGCAGGATGAATCTCTGGAACAGTTAAGATTAGGTTCGTTACTAATTAGGAAACTTCAAAGGCTTTCTGTAATGCTTTCTATTGCTGATGTCATTCCAGATTTTGTCCTCATTGTAAAATATACTACTTTTAGTGTATCTCAAGTAATTAAAGAGTCCACGTAAACAACCAAAAGCAATAAATCTGTGTTTTTTTTGTTAATGAACTATCAATGGTGTAGCTAGATGTACCAAGTCTAGCAGTTGTGTATGTAGCTTGTCTAAGTAATTCATCAGAAAGACCGTGTTCAAAACAATTTGCTTCACAAATCAGTAGAAGAAGAATGATGAATGTAGTACTAAGGTATGATAAAAGAAATGAGAATTAGGGAAGGGGTTATGAAGAATCAGAGTAAGATCAGCCTTACAAATCTATTGAGATGCAAACGGGGGAAGATTTTGGCGGGGATTGGAATCTCTGTCCCCGGCCGACGGATACCCATTTAGTAAAACTTGTAATCAAACCAAGCCAATCATGATCTAACCAAGCTCAGCTAGTTTATACTTAAAATGCTCGAGAATTAAAGCGTTGTTTTCTAGTAGTGGTTATATGTAATTTTGTTTCCCAAATTACTTTAGCACCACTTTGCAATGTACACTAACGAGAATTATAAATGTTTGCGGATCAGTTGCACATAACAAATAGTAAATTAATGAACTATTCTATAGTTAGTCTACAAATTTTGTTTAAATATGTAAAATGATGAAAAAGAACATTTTTACATAGTATTGGTATATTTGTTGTTTTACATAACAGTTCCTCTTTTATTATTTATACTCTTATAAAATTTTATATCAAGATTCAAAGGTGGTAAAAGTGTAAAATAAGTAGTATTTGTATGTGCAGCAGCATCAATTTGAACGTTCAAAAAAGTGTTTTTTAGTATGTATGCTTTGAAGCTGCTTAGTAAGTTTATGAAAAAAAATAAAAATAATAATAATAATAAAGAATATCGGCAAAGACGCATGTAGGGAATAAACATGTTATGGTGCTTTGTATAAGGCATAAGATGAGCAGTACAATATAAAACTTACAGGTCAACTTGTTGATGCAATTGTGATTAAGAACTTAAACAAGCATAGTCAGTCTTATTTTACTTTTTGGAAGAAACAAAACCTCCAAATCCCATCATAGCTGCAACATCAGGGTCCACCTCGATTTCCCCCTCTACTGCCTTCTCTTTCTGTTAAAAAAAACACAACACATCCTTCCTGCATTACTATTTATTTCCTATTATCTTTATTATATAACTTTTATTAAGTGGGGCCACAAAAGTTGGTGAAAATTATATTACCTTCTTTTCTTTTTTTCCTTTCTCGCCTTTGACGCTTCTTTTCCTCCTCTTCAAGCTTTTGTTTTAAGATCCGGTCATCAAGATATGTTTTTTATATAATAACATCAACTACCAAGTCTTCACAAAATGGATTTGGAGAGGGTATTCATGTCTTTTGCACTGACTGAATCCATCCCTATCCCTTTCTTTCATCACCTTTTTGGGTGGGACAGAATTGTAATTTTTTATTTTGTCTCTCAGTTACATTTTTTAATAAAAGTGGGTCTGACCTTCCATTCTCTTTTCCATGATCCAACCTCTCCTGGTGGAGCTATCCCAATATAGGCACCATTTGATGTGATACCTGCAGCTGAAGGCGGACCTGCCATGGGTGGTGGCACAAGAGTTGCCACCACATGTGCCACCTAGACTACTTCATGCCCATTGCGATTCTAAAATCCCAGATTTTAGCCCCTGTGAAGTAAAAATGATTGTGAATGAATCAAAATTAACTTGGAACTATGTCAGTGTCAGAGTAATTCATATGCAAAAATCCACCGAATAGAAAACTAAACACAACTCAAGATCTTAGCTTTTTTCCCCTTTGAATATGTGATGTCGTATTTACCTTACAACAAATTAACAATGATCTAAAAAACACTATTCTATTTAACATTTTCATCTTCCTATGCTAACAAATAATCATCTCTAACCAGTTTCAGTTTCATATTCAGATGATAAAGTAACTTCATATAATAAATAGTATATATCATATATTCAGCATTAATTATATATACAATAGTTATGTGGCTTCGGGCTGAGGTGTTGTTTGTTCTTCAATAATCGGTTCACATTTCTTCTCAAAATCCCCTTCAGTTTTATTGCCAGCTTCAGGCAGTGGTAGAGGCGTAATAACCACATATGGTGCTCGATCTGTTGGAATATGAGCATTTGAAGCCACTATCTTTTTTTCCTCTGGACCTGGTAGGGCAAGCCTTGCACTGCACCATTATAGATGATTGCTTCATTATTTAAACCATTAAAAAAATAAAAAGTATATATATGTGGATAGATTCATGTACCTTGCAAAAGCACTGGCAAAGTTTCTACATTCAGCTCTCATTGGACATGCATTATGGCTTGGTTTACTTTTTGTGCAAAAAAACTTTCCAAATGTAATCATCTGGTAGTGTAGCTCATATCTATCAAAGAAGCACATATTAGTGATTATCTTTTTATATTTTATGATGTATGTATAGTTACAAACTTACAATGTCAATTGATCCAACTTGCACAGTCTGGGCCAAAGATATTTCTGAATGGAATGCAACACTGGATACATCTCAAGTAGATGCAATTGTAGGGACTCTGGTAGTGGTTGCAGAGGAACCCACCCCGGTCTCACTGCTATCCTCCCAACATTTGTGTCCACCTGGCAAACATGATATCATGAATATGTAAGAGTAAGACTTCACTAACATGTCAAATTTTATAAAGTTTCAATTTTTGAAGTTTGAACATTGACTTACACGGAAGGCAAGATGATGAAGTGTTAATAGACATTGCTTGCTTTCTCAAGTTGTCCCAGTTCATTGCTATATTTCTTTCATCCTCAGCTATCCGCTTTTTTTCCTTGGACTTATTTGCCCCTGCCCTACTTGTTGATTCTTTAGATCTTCTGCTTCTGAACTTGACCCTGAGCTTAACGTATTTGCCCCTGCCCCGTTTGGTGGTTCTTGAGAAACATTCAGCTCCTTTGAGTTTGCTTCAACTTTGATTGGCATTCCTTCAAGAATGACGGATTCCTGTTTTTTGGCATCTTTCATCATGTGCAGTTGTTAGATTATCCGCTTCTTTTTTTTGGGTACCATTTTCACCATGTGCAGTTGTTAGATCTTCTGCTTCTAAGTTTGCCCCTGAGGTTGATGTATTTTCCCCTGCCCTACTTGATGGTTCTTGAGAAACATTTTGCTCCTTTGAAGTTTCTTCAACATTTTATGACGTCTTTTTCCTCTACTAATTCTAAGGGTTTTTCAAATCCCCCATCTTGGAAGATAGTTTTAAAGGGGAATTTTGTTGCAAGAGCCATGAAGGCAGAACTGCATACATTATAAGAAAGAAAAAGCCCATATGTTGCTATTATTAGCAGGTTTTATTTCTAAAGCTAAATCAGACAACACAAACCTTGAAAGATGATCCGAAACATTCTATGTGAGAAATACACCAAACACCGAATCAACAATAGATCCTTTCCATCTTGAAAATCGTCTAGCTCTTGAAAAAGGTAAAATTTAAATAAAGTCTTTTATGAATACTTTTTATTTTAATCTGGATATAGATGATATATATATATATATATATATATACACACACACACACACACCTTAAACAAGATGCATACGCGCAATTAATGAATCAGCACATCCATGAAACACTCTTCTTTCATTTTCCCACCATTTTTCTTTATCTTTTTCTAGATTCTCACCACCACCATCACCACCACCACCCTCACTCCCTTCCTTCCCTATTAGTACCCTCCAAAGCCTGTCTGTTTCTGGATCCAGGTCAACTTTAAGGCGTTGAATTCTTTTCTTTATAGCCTCAAATGGAACAATGGCATCACTACCTCTGTATAAAACAAGTTCATTTTCTCTTTTCTTTTTTTCATCATAGATATGCATACGTTGTAGCTTATATGTAACATATTCAACTAAAACTTCATCTTTCTCCACCCTCCATCCACTTAATGCACCCTGTGCTATGTCAAAATGTCAATGTCAATGGATGTGACATTTGTTTCTTATAACATTCTTCTCTCAATCTTCAGAAACTTAACTTATTGTATGTAATTTATAAACCAATTTTTTAAACACAACTTACACTATTATTCTCCTCAGTAGTAATCTCCTCAACATCCAAACTAAATTCCAGAACAACAGATGCTGCTTTTTCCACCGTATCTTCACTCTGCATAATGATGGTGTTGTTTGTTAGATTAGTAGACATGTCCTTATCCTGCAAATACCAACAAATAATATAAGAGAGAGAGAGAGAGAGAGAGAAGTAAGCATGAATAAGGAAGTCCTTGAGATTTATGAAATAGTAGAATTCTAGAAGAAATACCAGACTGCATCGACAATGACAACCAGTAATAAAACACAATAAACTCTCTTCTCTCTCTTTCTACTCGTTTTTCTTTTCTTTCACATTTACTGTTCAGTCTTGTCGCGCACACACACACCATCTGGGAAGTAGGATGACGTGAACGATGGTGAAGGTGATAGCCGACGGTGGCTGGTTTAGGGCTTTTAGAGAATATGAGATATTTTTGTTCAGAGAGAGAAAGTGGAATCGATGAGAATGTAAGCTTCGGTTACTGTATACCAAATAAACCGATGTAAGCTTGAATGAAAGTAGAATCGATAAGAATGTAGAGAGCCCCAAATTGAAACCTTGTCCAGTAGAATCGATTTGAGAGTGATTGTTGGATTTATTGCTTCCCTTTCCCGGTTCGCTTACCCTTTAGTTACCCTAGTCGATCAATTCAAGCTTTCACGAAAAACCCTAGGTAGCAACTGATGGAGACAAAAAGGATGGGGCGAAGGTAGGATTGGATCCAATTTCAAAGAGTAACAGTAGATTTCACTGAAAACCCTTTCCCGGTTCGCTTTCAATAAAAAACCCTAGGTAGCGACCGAGAGAGACAAGAGGGAAAGGAAGAAGCGTCAATAATTTGGGCAAGAGGGAAAAAAGAAAAAGATGTGGGATTTTTAATTTTTTAAGATTTCATTTTTCCCCCTGGATGGAACGCACGTTCCATTAAAAATTATAAAGTGACATCTTTAGATGACACACGCTTTATTATAGGTGCCCTCCGTGTTTTTACTTTTTTTCGTTTAGACACTAATTTAAGGGCATGCAATAATGAGCGACATAAATCCTTAAATTTTTTGAAGAGACAACACTTTTTTAATGTCACTCCCTTTTGCGTAACATAAATCAGTGAGTGTCGTTGTTTGCACGTCGTAAAAGTGTCTTTTTCTTGTAGTGTTCGTCTTTCAAAAACCCCATTTTTTTGGAGTGTAAGTAGCCAAGAAGTTGTGAGCAATTCCATTGTGATTCAGGGATTCTTTAAACACCTGGTTTTTGAACTCTGAACCATTGTCACTGCCAACGTTCCGGACAAGCTTTCGCAGTTGAAGCTCAATCATCATGATAAAGTACTTAAGCTTGGAAGTGGCTATAGATTTCTACATAAGGAAATAAACCCACGTAAATATAAAAAAATCATCAACAATTACTAAGATATACTTGTTACCACCAATGCTCTCGATATTCGACAGACCATAGAGATCTATATGTAAAAGCTCATCTGGCAAAATCACTTTGGTGTTTATGATTGTTGAATGACTCTTCCTGCTTTGCTTCCCTAGTTCGCAGTTGGCACAGAAATGATACTTCTCAAACTTCAACAATGGGAGCCCTCACACATGATCACCAAGTACGATTTTGTTGATGTCTTTGAAGTTGAGATGTGAGAGCCTTCGATGCCAAAGCCAACTATCATCCAAAGACGCTTTTGAAAGAAGGCACATGGCAGACTTTCCTTTGATAGGATTTAGATTTAGTGGATACAACTCGCCTTTTCTCTTGGACTTCAGCAACACTGTTTTGGATTTCTTCTCGATTATCTCAGATGCCTCATCGTCGAACGACACTTTCAAGCCCATAACTACAACCAATTGAGATACACTTATTAGGTTGTGTTACAGGCCTTCCACATAGCTACCTTTCAAATAGAGAATTCCCCATTCATAATCATTCCATAACCCTTAATTTCCCCAAGAGAGTTATTACCATATTTGAATCTCCCTCCATCCTTCAACGCTTTGAACTCTCTCAACTCTTCCTTCATTCCTACTATGTGATGTGGGCAGCCACTGTTAATGTACCATTTAGAGTCAAACAGCTCGTTACAAATCACCTACAAACATCAAAGAGATTTAGGAACCCAAAGTTGTTTGGGTCCACGTGAGGTTTTCATAGTAACAGGAAAAGTAATTGCTTCATCAACCAAGTAAGATCGTTTAACCAATATTGAATTGTCTTGTTTTGTGATTTTAAAAACAACGTTCCTTTTTTAGTTCGGGTTCTTTTCTTTAAAATAAAATTTTCTTTGGTTATCACTGATTTGATGGTTTTCATTCTTTTTCTCAACCTTCTTTTCCTCCTTTTAAAGGTGAGTTTCGGACTTCTTGAAAGAAACTTTAGATTCCGAAACTACCTTTTCTTTTCCCTTAACATCTTTCAATGTGTTGTAAGATTGTGAAATATTAGATTTAGAAGAAATTTTTTGTTTTGAGCTCTCCATAGGTTTTATTTTTTTTGAAAATTGTGACTTCTGAAAAACTTTTGTTTGTGAAACCTATGGAGTGTTAGAGTGAGGTTTTGAAAAACTTTTAGGTTTCAGAGTTGAAGAGACATTCGCACTATGTTTTGCAGATCTTTCTTGATAAACAAACTTGGGATTTATGGATTGCCAGAATTTCATTCTTTCTTTTATATTTGATTTTATCTAGCATTTCTTTAGCATTTCTAAGCAGCGAATTGCTCAACAGACTTATGAAGATTTGTCCTAGGTTTTGGCTTTCCAATAGGAGTTTCGGACTTTTCAGATGACACATCTATAGGAACATTCTTGGTTCCACTTGGACTTCCTTTTTCGTAGATAGAATTGACCTTGTTCAAAGGTTCTGCCACATAGATTCCCTTCATCTTCCAAGAGGTCATTTCTGAGAGACCTTTGGTTTCAGTAGTGTTGTCAATGGGTTAGACTAAAAATATTCTTCGCACCCATTAGCATTGACTTCTTCAACAAGGGACAATAGTTCTCTGGTTTGATTTTTATTAAGTTCGGACGTTGCAAAAACCTAGTTCGCAACACTTTGAACTTTTAGGAAAATAATTGCCTTTTTCTTTTAAAACTTTTGAAACATTTTTAGAAATGCAAAAGTACTTAATCGAGTTTTCAGAAATTAATTTTTTCAAAGTTTCAGGTTCACTTTTAACAAATTCGAAACAATCAACCTCATCCTCCATAGAAATCTCACTCATATCACTATCATCATCAAATTCAGATACATTTTCATCGTTAAGTGAATTTTCTCAACTTAATTTAGTGCATAATGAATCAAATTTCTACAAAGTATCAGATTTAATATAACATCCTGACTTCCAAGTATTAATTTGAAGTTTAAAATCCGCATTTCAGGACCTACTCAACGAGTTTTTTGTCCCCAAATCGTCATTAGAGATGGATATGGCAACATGATTTATGGAACCTACTCGATGAGTTGGTGGACCCAAACTCGACGAGTAGAGGTTGTGCATGAAAACCCTATTTTTTAGGGTTTGCACCCTATTTAAAGGACCTTAAGTCCTTCTTTCTAGACTCCTTACCACCTTTTCACATTTAGAAGCAAACCCTAATCAATCTAACCCTATTTTGAGTGTGTGTGAGGCTAAAAGTGTGTTTTTGGTGCATTTCTTAAAGAAGTTTGAAGAACTAGGAGCTTGGAACGAGAAGAGACTTCTAGATCCAACATCTACATCATTTTGGCATCCATTTGAAGGTAAAAGTCCTTACCTTGATCATTCTCTTACAAGATCTATTCATCTAAGAGTTTAAGGCCATTTCTAGATCATCCTTAATGTATTTCTGATTTTGAGCATGATTTGAAGTGTAACTTCAGATCTGGACTCCTCTAGGCCTCCTTTGACATAAAGCCTTAAGATTTATGAAGCTTTGTCCCTTCTCCTTACCCTAAAACCTATTCCTTAGCATGGTTTTGGCATTTAGGCTTTACATGCACGTAAAGTTTGAAAATTTACGTGGAAACTATACTCTAGGAGGCTAGATCTACAGTCTGGAGCCTTGGTTTAGCTTAAAAGCGTCTGAATGGGAAATTGACTGAAGGGACTCGACGAGTTGGATAGCCAACTCGACGAGTTGAGATAGGTTGTCCAATTTTTTAGATTTTTCATGGACTCGAGTAATTAATTGGATACTCGGTGAGCTGACTCGGGTTTTCGTGATTACTGAGTTCTGAAGGAACTCGAAGAGTTAGAAGTTGCACTCGACGAGTCGGGTCAACATGGACTGTTGACCTTGACCGTTGACTTTGGCTTTGATAATGGGTTGAGCAGTTTGACTTTTGAGGGTATTTTGGTAATTTAGGTATTTATGGAACTGGCTCGTTGGTGGTTGTAGGTGTTGGTGTATGGAGTCGTGTTTTGGGAGTTTGATCTTTTTAGTTCAGTACAGTTCAGCATTGTAAGGTGAGTCTTCCTCATGATACTCAAGGGTCGAAGGCACCAAGGGGGGCCCTTTGGATTGTTATCCTTCTTTATTGTTAGTGTGATTTGTTAGATCGACATCTTGGTAGATAGGATGGTTCTATGTGGTTATGATCAGTTAAATCGATATCCGGGTAGGAAGGATGTTTCTATGCTTAGTGATGTGTCGATCAGTATTTCTGTCTGTAGAATATTATATAAGTATATGATATATGTGCACATGATTGATTGGTGGTTGACGCTTATCTGCTTTATGTGAGAGTCAACAGACCAGGGCATTCCAACCCGATGGTTGTGGGCCAAGAGTATTCCATCCCGAGGATGATTGGACTCATAGTATATGGGCATTCCAACCCAATGGTTGTGGGCCGAAGGTATACCATCCCGAGGATGATTGGACCCATAGTATGTTGGCATTCCAACCCTATGGTCGATTGGACTTATAGTATGTTGTTTGTTATTATATGTGTGTTATTTGTTGTGCGGGTATATTAGGGGAACTCATTAAGCTTTGGGCTTACAGTTTTGGATTTTGTTTCACGTACTTCGGATGATCGTGGGAAGGTGAAGGCGTAAGCATACACTTCCTCGTTTTATGATTTTGGTTTCTGAGAAAATTCTGATATTGATTTATTTTGAAAACAATTTGTAAATGTTACTGGTTTTGGATGATTTTGCAAACAATTTATGAAATTGGGTCGATTTTGAAAGGATTAAATTTTTGTGAATGTTTATGGATGTTACATTTAATCAGTTCTTTGTCTTTTTTGCTTAAAATTTTTTTCAACATGTTCTTATGATCTTTGGACTGTATATAAGATTCAATTTTGTCCAATTCTATTCTGTAAGCATCAGATACTTCGCTAAATGATACGATGGATTCTCATTTGAAATAGTATGCATCGATTTTGTCCTCTTTCATTTCTAGAAAGGGAAAAATCATTTTTTGGATTTTCTTCCCTATTTCACAGTCAATGTGCAGCTGGGTGATATTAGAATAACGACATTTAGCAATTAAACAAAAAATATTTCATTGTTTCAAAAGCCCTAAGTTGTCTGTTTGTGAATAAATTAAATCATCCCTAGATCTAGATAACTCCAACTCTAACTTCTCAATCAACATCCTCCACTCCTCACTTTTTGATGTTACCATGTTGATTTGATCAGTTAAGTTAGTATTACTTAAACAGGTTCTCTTTAAACTATCACTTAAACTAGAAACTATAAATTTTAAACCTTCTAATTCAGTTTCATACCGAGATACAGGAATATTAGAGATTCAAGAATAGAGTTTACCTTTCTTATCATCTTCTCACACTCGTTCATCTACTCTGTGATCGGTTTTGCAGTGAAGCAATAATCCAAAGTATATCCCCTTTGCTCTGAAACATCATTGTCGACCATGAAGCATTTTCCCTCATACTCCGAAGCTCCAGCCTATGCAACAAAGCACTTGCCATGTATCGGTCTGCGAACCTCATCATCCTCCTAATCAGTTGACCAGACTTCAACGCTTCCAAATTTGTCCTCATTTTCTTTCACAATCAAAGTAGGTTTAGCGTTATCAACATTCTTCATTTTCTTGAGCTCCTCTATCTTCTGAAGATAGTAAGCTTCATCTTCTCCTTCTCCTTCATCCTTCTTCTCATTGAGCCTTTTCAAAATAAACTCTTTTTCTAAATGATTCTTTCCATGATAGTAATTACAGTCATATCCAGAATCTCCCACCAACTTTCTATCTTTCTTCACTTCTTCCGTTTGAGAGTTGTTGACACTCTCAGCCTTCGTCTTCTCAGAGCTGTAACTTCCTTGCTAGTTTTTGTTTTTGTTACATCAAAAGTTCTTTTTGGTGAACTTCCTAGGGTTTGACACCATCAGTGCATAATCCTCCTTTGAGAGTTCACGATCGGAGATATCAGTCTCCGAACCTTCTTCTTCTACAAACTTCTTGTTCTTTGTGACCATTTCCAAAGAACCCATCCCGGAAACAATCTTTACTTCTTTTGTCACTTCATCCTCATGAGACCTAAGAATTCCCACAAGCTTCGCTAAGGAGTAGGTTTTAAACTGCTCATGTGCTTTAACCGTTGACACCAAAACTATCCATTTTGGCTTTAAAGCATTCATGAATGTGACCTTTTGTTCAATCAGTTCATGTCCAATATTGTTTTTCCCTATCCTGTTTACAAGATGATTGTATCGGTTAAACGTTTGGTTAAGTTTCTCCTCAGGTTTCTGGACAAAGGCTCTGAACTCAGAGAGAAGTAGTGTCTGAATGGAATACTAAAGATCAACATCACTAGAATAGATTTTTTTTCAGCGTGTCCCATATCTCTTTAGCTGACTCACAGGAACTAACCAGAAGAAAGGTGTATAGAGGCAAAGCGAATCTGATTATCCTCATCACCTTTACATTACTTATTAGCTTGTCTTTGTTATCCCGCGGGACATTTGTAACTTCAATTATAATCAACTTAAGTTTTAATAACTCTTCTTGTACCAGTATGAGCAAACGTCTGAACAGTCATGGCATCCCATATCAGGGAACCATTATCTTCAAGCCCAAGAACGTAATCCTTGATGTGTAGCGCCCACACCTTATATTCATGCGGAAAAAGAATTAGGATTCTTGTTGTAGAACCAATATTGCTAGACAGATTGAATGAAAGAGTATGAGAATCTTCTAAATGCATGATGTTGACTAAAAAACCTGTAATGAACCAGATGTGTAAAACTGAAATCGAGTTTATGGTAGAATGAAGATCTAGATCCAACATCAACAGTAATTAAAAATGATGAAGACAGCAGAGAATAGATCCAATAAAAGTGGAAACCCTAATATCTCTTTAACAGAAGAGATGTGTATAGTTTACACACTCTCTTGCTCTGATACGAATTGATAAGTTTAAAACTAATAATATTGATATATTTAAACAAGTAAAATAATCAAACACAAGGAATGGAGATCCAAGTTGTGCTGAATGATTAATATGCACCACCTTAGAAGAGCTCGACTAAGAACTTCTACAGTAAAGGCAATGTAGGGTTACAAGGAGATCGATCCAAAACACGGTGGATGCATGCACTATAAATACCCTAACCCTAGCACAATAAAGAAACCGATTGGACATGACCAACCCGTTACTAATGGACTATAATAATACAATACAAAATTGACACAACATTATATAGCCCAATAATAAGCATCTCTGCTTCAGATGTTCTCTTAAACATTTTTGCTTCAGCAACAATCAACGTCTGGGTTATATTAATTAGGGCCACATCGATATTCTTCATATAAATGTTCTCAATGAACTAATTATATGAATTTGGAAGCGAAGAAGAACCAAATTAATGCCTTGCTCCCTGGGGAAAATGTTACCAATTATATCCAACTTATCAATGTACGATTTCATTTTTAGAACATACGCACACAAAGAGTTTCCATCTTGATGTTTACATACAAATAGGGATTGAGTAGTCTTATATCTTTAAACTTAAGAGAAACGTGATGTTGGGAGAGTCACATGACGATGAGGTGGAAGACTTGAAGAAGCATGATATCTAGTTCCACCATTTCCTAAGGAAAGGAAAATAGTTTCACCTTGCCTTGAAATTGGAATACCATCTCCAAAAGATTGAGGAAAACCATTTCCATAAGAATGAGGAAGACCATTTCTATCTTAATAAGACATCTAACAATGGGAAAATAGAGAATTCAATTTAGTTGATTTTAATCCTTAATTATTAACCCAAAATTTAAATTAAGGCTAGGATCTATATTTTCAATTCGAACTTTGAAGAGGGACATCATAATCAAATTTGAATCTATTTTAGGTAGGTAATTATTTTACCAATTTCAATCTTATGAAACTCCTCAATATTTTGAGATTCATTGAATCTTATTAATGGCATGTTTAATCTCATATTATGCTCTCACTTTTCTAACTGGGATGTCGAGGATCACAAACGAGATGTGAATAAACATGCAAACCTTCCTGACAACCTCGAGGTATTTTATCATCTCAAATTGATGTATTGGTTAACCATGCACACTCCATTAACAACGATAATTTTTAGATGTGCTATCATATCTCTTTATAGTCCAAATTAGTGAGCCGAATAACCAAACATGCTCCACTAACGCCATATAAAGCATGATGTGCATTTTCATGGATTAGCATACCTTTCACATTTTTTCCTTAACGAACATTCTCGTACTTTTATATCATTACACTTTTAATGAGGTTATGTCCTATTAACGACCCCCTCCCTCCCTCTCTCTCTCTCTCTTATAGTATGGCTTCGTGGATCAGTCATACTTGCAATTCAACTAAATTAATCTTATACATATAGTAATTTAAATTTAGTAATATATATATATAAGGTGTATTTTAAAACATTTCAAAATACAAGGTTTAAATATTAATTATCTAAATTAAACATTTAATTAAATTAAATTTAAACCAATTAGGATTCAATCTTTATCTTTAAATTAACCTTTAATTAAATTAATTTAAATATTTTAGGGGATGAATAATTATTTTTTATTAAACAATTAATAAAATAATTTAAATTTAATCTTAATCAAAAACTCTTCTAATTTTCGAAAATTAGGGTTTGGCTTATCTAATTTAAATTATTTTGTTTTAAGGATTTAAAAATAATAATTAAGAAAACTAGAAAACCCTAAGGAACCCTATCCATTTTTAAAACTTAAGGACTGGTGCTAAGGTTTTAAAAACCCTAACTATTTTCGAAAAAAAAAAAAAAAAAAAAAGTCCTTTAGGGTTTAATTTCTAAAAACCTAATTTTGATCCATTCACTATTAAGCACAATCATCTAGAAAACTATCGCTCTGATACCACTGACGGGTTTTATAGATTATAACTCTATGCATGAAGCAAAAAAATTGCTTAACTCTTAAGTTTACATACAAGCTATTTAGATTTATATTTTCTCTAATTGATAGCAATAAACTATAAACATCAAGAACCCTAATGGTAACCTATTATATTAATGGTAACCTATTATAATTGAAATAGGTATAGGAGTATAGGGTACATACCTCTTAATTATTGTAGCAAATAATCACACTAATATCTTTCTTGAAAACCTTGGAAAGCAACCAACAAAATTTTAGTGCCTCTAATGGTTTGTACCCAAAACCATAGAAACCCTATAATGATGAGGAAGAGAGGGAGGAGAAGGAAAGTTCATTTATAAGCCTTATGATAAATATATCAACAAAAATAATAAGCCAAGGGTCTTATTTATTATTTAGGTAACTTGGAAGCTAAACAAGATTTGAATTAATTAAATAATAGGTTTAATCCTAATTCAAATTCTTTCTTTATTTGCATCCATGAGGCTTCTAGAAACCCTACAAGAGCCTCCAAAATCGCCCACCATTGGATAGTTCTAGAATTGCCTTCTTTTTTTCAACTATTAACCATTGCACCTTTAACTAATTCCAATTGATTCTTGATTAATTATGTATAATAATTAATTAACTCTAATCGATTTCTTATTAGTTTATTAACCATATAAATTAACAACTCAATTATTTAACTATTGATTTCATGCTAATTTATTAATCACATAACAATTTAACAAACCAATTATTTATTTCCAATTAATACAATAATCACATAATATATATTTACAAATCATCTCTCTCTCTCTCTCTCTCTCTGTCTCTGTCTCTCTCTCTCTACTATTATCATTTCTAGCTACTTCTAGTTATGAGGGCAACACAAAAAGGGTTTTGCTTCTATTTGCAAGTTTATACTGATTTAGTTACGAGCTTAAACACCTCAATTCAATAGAAAATATTTTCAAGTGCGAATCAAATTGGAGTTCCGTATCTCTGAACAAGAAGATAGCTAGTTTCTGCTTATAGTATGATCCAAGGCTCACGTAAGGAATGGTGTTCATTGGTCTGTTGTAATCAGGGAATCAAAGGTTAAGGATTCATGTTATCTCATTCAGGGACATGAAACAGATGGGGGGTGGATTTTGGATCCATGGCTACGTTCAGGTTGAGGGTTGTGTCAGGAACTCTCTTTCTATTCTTTTCTAATGAAGGCTTTAGGGTTCAAAGCACAACCCAAAGGTCTGATAGGTTCCAGCAGGCTAGGGGTTCAGCTCGTATTGATCTTTGGCTAGGTATTCTTGTGGGTAGTTGGCAAGACCATGGGTTGGGCTCGTGGTAGTTGTGGATGTGTTGCAATACTGGTTGGTAACCGCCACATTCCCTAGGCTGGTAGGCGATTGTGGAATTTTGGTAAGTCTACGACTTGTCTCGTAGCATTCTATAGGGTGAGTTAGGTCGTACCAAGAATGGTTGTGAGACTATGGAAGGGTTGCGTATTGTAACAACCCGTTATTTCAGGTCAATGTAATGACTAAAAGTCGAGTCTTATAACCTCTTTGTAAAGTAATAAGAATATCATCGAAAATCAAATGTTCAAAAAGCTCTGTTTGGGTACACTATGTGGTAGATATCGTTTTAAGGTTTCCAAAAATATAAAGAACACTAAAATCCAAGCTATAACGAAGGAGTTATGACCAATCTAAGATTCATAACGCTACCAGTAAAGCGTTGTTAAGCATAAAACAAGAAATTTCAATAAAATACTTTTTAGCCTTAAGTATCTAAATGAAAGTCGTAGATATCATTAAACCGTGAACATACATAAAAAGAACGCCCAAATCTGACTTCGTTGAGGAAGTTATGAATTTTCGAACTAAAAACTCGAAATAGAAATCGAGCGGTCTTTAGCCGACACAACCTAAATGAAAGTTGAAGACCCCGACAATAGGAGTACAACAGTAAAAAGTCTAACAAAAATAGACATCGGATAAAGGAGTTATTGGATTTAAACGGACTTTTCCAGGCCCGGCCTGTTAAAAATAGTATAATAAAAATAAAGTCAAAATTTGCCGACGGAGTCTAAACGAGAGTTGTAGAGCCTTTTCACACCTACGCCTGCATATAAAGAACGTTGAAATCGGAGCTCGTACACAAAAGTTACAGATTTTACAAGTTCGGAACACAAAACCCGAGCCTGACTCAGCCTCACGACGTGAGGGAACCATGCTCACGATGTCAGCTCGTGATTGATGGGTTCCAGAGTGTCAGACACATTCACTCGTTGAAAAGGATAATGCTGACTAAGCCTCACAACGTGAGCAATCCAAAACTCACGACGTGAGACCCCAAATCAACCCTTATAAATAGAAGTTTAAGGGTGTCAGGTTTGGTACTCATACCTTTTTATCTAAGTCTCGTTACTCTGCGTGATTACCTCGATAAGCCTTCCCGAAGCCCCGGTTTTTGATACTCGAGTCCTGAAGGAAGTCCTACACACCCGAGATCCCCGAAAATCTTGAGATTTCAACTCTCTCTAGTCGAAGTTCTGCTCGATTCTTCTGTCGACTACTTCAAGCAACTACTTCAATCAAGTGAGTTCATACCCCTTAATCAACCTTTGAAATGCTTTTAAATGTTTTTAAATTCTTTATGGGGGGGGATACAAGTTGAACCATGTTAGTTATTAGATCAATCACATGTGATTAATAACTAGCATACGAATGGATTTATCATAATTTAAATTGTTTTACCAATCAAATGACTTCAAATTGTTTATCAAACTATTGTACATGTTAAACTCTTTATCAAATTCATTTTTGTATACTAAATCTTTATTTTACTGGATTGACTATCCTACACCTTGATGCTAGCTACAGCGGGACCTGAAGGTCTTTGGGTGCCAAATGTCATACCTTTTGACGACTTACATTGTCATGTTTTCCAATCGATAGTATGGTACAATTAATCACATAATACCTTCATATAAATCTGGTTTAAGGTAGATAGTACAACAGTAGTTCCTAAAATACAACACTACAGTACTACATTAATTTACCCTTTACATTTATTTGGTGATTACTTCATTTAAACATTAATGTACAAACTATATTTTGATAATGATTGTTACACTTGGGAACATTACACACTTTTACAAGAAAAAAACATACAAAACAGTTGTTCCTTGGTAGAAGGCTACTTTCAGTAGAAAATATAGGATTTTCTAGCGGTTACAAACTTTTACAAACACTTACAAACATTCACATACTTCTACTACAAACGTTTACAAACTCGTACTTCAAACAACGATTCAAACATTTTGATACAAACATAGACACTAAATACTTATGAACTCACCAACTTTAATGCTGATAAACTCTTTCAAAATAACTAGTATTCTCAGGTCATCAGTAGATAGGTACCGATGACAGCTTTTGGGAAGATGGAGCGCATTCAAGACTCATCTTATATTTTGATTTATGTTTTAGGGTCTTATATACTACAGAACACACTTGTATTAAAATTATCTATTTAATGTAATGGATGATGTTGTTTACTTGTTTACTATTATACTGTGTTGTAATATTGTACATGACGTCCTCTGCCCCGGAACGTTTCCGCCGTTCTTGGTTTTGGGGTGTGACACGTATTATTGTATGGTATGGCTCTTGTGGTTCTGGTGACTGGGTTCGTACAGGTCAGTGGGATGATGGTCGTATGTCTATAGCCCCACTGGGCGCCAGTCTAGAATCTTCATGGCTGAGATTGGTTGATGGCAAGAACGATGAGGAACCGTGAGCTTCTCATTCCAATGGTTGAATGGTGTCACGACGTGTTGTGGACCCTCATGAATTTCACTTATTTGTTGAGTCGGTAGTTATGTCATAGAGATCCACATGGTGTAATTTGGTAGGGTTTTGGCATAATTGGATATTTTGAACAATATGGGAATACTATTGATGGCTTAGTAGCCGGGGGGTATGGGTCAGGTTTTTGTAGTATTTTGACTTGTTGGAAAATTCATGGCTGTTTATCTATAATTCCTTGTAGAATTCCTTAGTGAATCTTTATCCGTCTTTGCAAGATCGGTTTCAAGTGAGTTGAGTTTCCAGTGGTAGGATTGTGGGGCTTGTAAATACCTTTCCGTACATATAAAGAACGCTGTAAAATAGAGTTGAAACGAAGAAGTTAGGGTTGTTTGAAGTTGAATTAGAAGTTGGTGGTTTTATCCTACGTAGGGTGTAGGAAAGTTACAAAGGGCATATGCAAGTTATGCGGGGCATTGATTCTGAATTATGAATGCATTTTTAATAACCTACACATGGCATAGGTTATACTATGCTGTTTGTAATCGCGGCATATCAAAACCCTAATTCTTTGGTTTTGAGCCCTATTTAAGGGCTCTAACTTCTTGAAAACCCTCTCATGACCATCCTCCACCACCTAAGATCAATCCTTGATAAACCATAACCTCATCTTACTTGTTTTGAGCTTTGGCATCACATATAAGCTTATTTCTCCAGTGTAAGGTGTAATCTTGAAGAACAAGGTAATGGCAAATTGTACAGAACAAGGGTTCAAGTATAGATCTAACAATATTACTTCATTCTTGGACCATTGTGAGTAAAAAGCTTCAAACTTTCTCATTAGTTTCATAGATCTAGTTAATTGTCTTATTTGTCACTTTTTGGTCCCTTGAGCTTGCGTTGTGGAAGTTGGAGCAACTCCAACACCTTTTGAGCTATATAGAACACTCTTGGGACTTGTTGAACTTGGAAATTTGTGCTTTTATGCTTGTTCAATAAGCCATGGATGTGGTGTTATCATTTTTGGTCATTTTATTACATAAAGTTTAGATCTTGCTAGATGGAAGTGCCTTAGTGGATAAAGTTGGAAATTTTATCCATTAAGACACTATAGAGGTCCATATTTGAAAGTTTGAAGGATTGACTTTCTGTATTAAGAGCTTAATGGAAAAGTTGGACATCAGGCACTATGCGGGGCGTAATCTACCCTACGTAGGGCATAGCCTCAATTATCCCCGATTTTGCCCCTTTGGACTCTATACAAGGTATAGAGCTATTATGCATGGTGTAATCTGGCTGAATGTTGACATTTGAGTTTTTAACCATTGCCCATTGACTGTTGACTTTGACCACATTTGAACTGAGGTCGTTTGGGGTATTTTGAGTAGTATATTGAGACTTGGTCCCTGTTTGTTGTATAGTGACCTATAGAGCCAATAGCTGGAGCAGTGATCATTTCATCTATCTTTCGAACTTTGAGGTGAGTTTTCCTCACTGTACTCATGGGTCGAAGGCAACAATGTAAGCCTACTAGTTGTTTTAGTATTCTGGTATATAGGATGATGTTATGCTATAGTGATAGTCTAAATCAATAGATTTATATGATTACCTGTATTTATGGGTTATATGTTAGATTGGTAGATCTGTGTGATTACTTGTATTTGTTGTTTATACATTATCTATTGCATATGTCAACATAGTACAGGTGGGTTGAGGCAGTACTGCTTTGTGCTATAGGCCAACAAAACCGAGGCAATCTAGTCAGGAGACTATGGGCTAGGGGAAATCCATTCGGGAGAATGTGGGCCAGGAGCATTCCAGTGGGGAGATAGTAGGCCAGGGGAATCCAGTCGGGAGACAATAGACCCAGAACACATGTTTGTATATGCTCTGTTGTTTGGGGTATTTTTGGGGGACTTACTAAGCTATTGCTTGTAGTTTGATTTCATGGGTTCAGGTATATCAGATGATCAAGGCAAGGCGAAGGTGTGATTGTATACATCATCCTAGGATTTATGGTGAGATATGTTTTGGATACTTTGATTTGGTAACTATGTTTTTTTAGAAACAATGTTTTAACTTATGGATTATAAACTGGTTTTGAAAAATGAAAACTTTTACTATGATTTTTGGAATGTTACAATATGATCAATAAATACAATTGAATTTGGTGGTAAGTTTCAAAGTCGTTGAATTCTAGAATCAATATGCATTTATTTCTATCTTGGTAGGGAAGATTGGTATAATGTGTCAAACATATAATAGCACATTCATCTTTCAATATTATATTGTGTAATATAAGGCAAACATATATTATATATTTACAACATCTCTTGACCAATTGAATGTTTAGGGAGTCTTATTATTTCCAATGATTTTTTAGTAAGCCTAAAACTCGTGATATGTCCTTTATTGTTGTTTCTTGTGTCTCCTTGTACCATTTATTTTGTCGATAGCTCGATGCACAAATAATTTCAAAAAAGTTCCTCATTATGGGTATGTCTCACCCACAAGATATTATTCATGCTTGTATTCTTCTAAGTTAGAATAAAAAGAACATTTTATTGCTTCTCCATGCAGTCTCTTGTTGAATAGTGGTGATTGGTAGATGACTTTTAGTTCTGTATTGAAAACAATGACACCAACATATGCATGTCATATACAAATCAGGGAGTATGCGGGCCGTACTCATCTGTATGCTAAGCATACAAGCTAAATGGCTTGTACGCTGCGCGTACGACCTTGTGCGCCCTACGTACTCTCCTGATAAGACATAATCCAAAAAAGCACTTAAACCCTTAAGATCTGAAGCTCCAAACACATATCTGAGTCCAATGAAGGGTCTTAACTCATAAAGTCGACCACTTGGTGGCTTGCATGCCCCCAAATGAACCCAAACTTGGAATATGAAGACCTAATTTCTTCAAAATGACCAATACTCATGCATGGGTGCTTCAAGGCCCCTAAGATGGCAAATTTATGACTTAAGGACTCAAATAACAACAAGAGTGGTAAATCTAAGCTTAAGAAATGACCTTGATCAATAAAGCTTCATCCATGGGACTAAAAAGGTCCAAAAACTCAAACACAAGAGATCTAAGCATTCAAGTGCAAGTTCTGAACTTTATACCTCAAATGATAGATAAATGATGATGATGTTTCGGATCTTCAAGCTCAAGCTTCACTAACTCTCCTTCACCAACTTCCTCTTCTTCTTTCCAAAGTTCCAAGCTACCAAAAATGAACTCCACATGGTCAAGAACACAAAAGGATGATAAGGGTTAGATTTTAGGGTTTCTAAGCTAAGGAGGCTGGGGCATGGGATATAATGACATATTTATATGGCTTGAACCTTATAAATTAGGGTTTTAAGTCAGTACACGTACATTGGATGTACCACTTAGTACACTGTGCGTACATTCATGGCTCTGCATTTTCCTTGATCTTACTAACCCCCATGTAGGCCAGGCTTACGCCCATCGTACGGCCTTAGCTAACCCAAACACGAAGAGGCCCAACCTCTAAACCCAAAAAGCTTCATGGCCCAAAATAAATAACTGCAAGATTAAATAAATCAGCAATACCTTGGAACCATGGATGTTACACTTGAACTTGTAGTATTTTTGAAGAATTATTAGCGTAACTCGAATAGTTGATGCCAAAATGTTGTGGTTATTTGATGCTTGAGATGAAGATGAGTAGAGCCATGGAATTGTTTCATTAAACTGTTGTGCACATATTAATAGGAGTTACCAGAAGAAATCATTTGGGTTAAAAAATAGAAAGCCAGAAGAGAACTAAAGAGAATTTAGAATGTTGGTTGTAACAACCCAAGAACCAAATAAAATTTTTCATTTTTTAAAATAGACATACAGTCATAATTTGTTCCCAAAATCCATTTCATCATATCGTATCAAATATCTGCGTAACAAAAATATATGAATGCGGAAAGTGCTACAGAGAGAGAATGTTGCGTCATCAAGCCGAGCCATTCCCCTTAGTATCGGAAGTAAATGAAAACACCAAACAAACTGTAAACAAGATCTTAGTGAGTTCCCAAAATACCACATAACATACAGCCACATAATACCAAGAAAAATACCTAAAGCTGCCATGGGCTACCCCCATGGTCTTTACTTGGAATGCCACGGGCTACCCCCATGGTCTGATATCCAAGTTCCATGGGATACCCCCATGGTCTTTACCTGAAATGCCATGGGTTTCCCCCATGCTCTAACATCCAGGTGCCATGGACTACACCCATGGTCTTCACATAAGTGACATGGGCTACACCCATGGTCTTCACATAAGTGCCACGGGCTACCCTCGGGGTCTTCATAAAGTCAATGCATAATAATTCACAATTTACAAATAAGATAATGGGTTGGCATTGGTACCTTCTACCCATGGACATAGTGAGAAGACTCACCTAGGTCTGCTAAAAATTGTTGGTTTAGTGTCTAAGTGCATAACTATATTTTGTATGTACTTGACCCGATTGTAGCATAATCCTTTTGGATTGCCTTCACCAAAGCAACTTGATTGGATGAATAATCGAGAAAGAGGTTATTATGGTTTATTAATATATTATATGAATAATATATTAAAAGAGAAATCATATTGGTTAATTAATGTTGGTCAAGAATTAATTAGGAAACTAATTTTGTGGTCAAAAGATATAAACTGAACCTAAATCTTGACTAGGAAATTAATTTTGTGGTCAAAAGATATTAATTAAACCTAAGGGACTAGAATTTCAATTATAAGATAATTGGGTTTTGGGCTGAGGATCCCTATGGAATGGGATGGACGAAAACAAGGAGGAAGCCCACCTTGAGTTCGTCCAAGGCCTTGTTCTAGAAGGTTCATGTGGACTGCTTAAGGCCTAAGCAATCTAATTAGGGTTTTGACTGAAACCCTAATAGCCCGCTATATAAAGGACCCTAGGGCTTCACAATTCAGCTACACACTTCAACCCTAGAGATCAAGAGCCGATTTTGAGCCTCCTTCCCCTCTCTCCAAGATCATCCAACTTCCTTTGGTGTTTGTGATTCATTAGAGGCATCGCATTTGAGGTGCTAGGTTCTCAAAAGCTCAAGATCTACAAGCTTCAATTGAAAGGTAATCATCTAAACTAGTATTAGTTATTAATTTTGATTTTAGTATGCTAGTACTAGGGTTTGCAAGCTTTGGATGATTTGCATGTACAATTAGAGAAACCTAGATCCAAAGCTTTAGGGTTTGCATGTGCACCATAGGATGGATGTAATGCTTAAAACCCATTAGTGGTATCAGATCCTAGGTTGTTTTCTATTGTATTTGATGCCTTGTTTAATAATTCATTACTTTCAAAATCAAATTTTCTGCCCTCTGACAGCTGAACCCGTCGAGTCACCAGATGAACTCGACGAGTCCAGTCATTGACTCGGCGAGTCGGAAAGTCAAAGAGCAGATCTTTCGGGATTTTGGCATGTTTTTTATTAGAAAATTACCAAAAACGTTTTTGATTAATAAAATCCAATTTTTATTAAATTGATGTGATTACCCTTATCAAAATAGAAGATAATTTCCAATTAATTAGATTATTATTTCCTTATATGATAACTTTAATTATTTGAATTATCTTGCCATGTAATTGAAAGGTCAAATTTAGATAATCACTAATTAATTGTTTATTTAAGTTATTTGCAATTTGATCTAAAAAGTTTTGAATAGTTTCAAGACTTGTCGTCAAGTTTTGGAATTTAAATATTTTGATTAAAAGTTTAATTTTGAAACATTTAAAGTCTAAACCCTAGAATTTTAAAACATTAAAATTCAACCCTTATACTATTATACTATTATAAGATTAATAATTGCATATGTATAAGATTAAGCTAGTATTACCGTTAGTAGGCCTCATTCATGAAGCCGATCTATAAGGGGGGGTATAAGGTTGCTGCCTATAAAATGACAGATTAATGAGTGTCCACTCTCACCCACCGTTTCCTTGATTGGTGGAGGGTTGTTAGCCAAACGGGTAGTATAGGGCAACTAATTCCTTATTAATAATTATAATGAATGTATAAAGTAACTAAATGCTTTTATAAATTTCCCAATCTTAGTTACTTTAGGACAAATGTGAAAATGATGCTATTCCATGAAATTACACTTTGCACCCATGCCAAGTCGTTAGTGGAGCGTGTGTGGATAACCGACACACTAATTTGAGACTAGAAAATGTGGAAAAAGGTAGCTTGATGTTTATCATAAATTAATGAAGTGCGTGTGGTTAACCAGCACATTGGTTAGGTGATTTGTAACATCGAGAGTACCAAGTACATTTTCATGGTTATTCACACCTTTTTATGATCCTCGCTATCCCAATAACAAACTTGAAGGGCATATCGAGATTTAAATATGCCATTGGAAAGTTCAATAAATCTCAAAATAATCTCAGAATTTCAATTCATTTAAAACTTACAACTTTTTTTTTGTTTTTCATGGTGGAAATTAGTGAATCGTCATTCACTTACCTTCAAATTATTTGCATTTTAAATTACGGCATCCCTTTTCTAAATTGTGAATAATTGTGCTGGGTCATAGCCCTAATTTCTCATTTAGGTGTTTAATTGGGGATTCTTATCTAATAAAACTTTGTCTCTGTTCTGTTTCAGATGTCTACTTCAGTGACCAACGCTTATGGCTCAAACCTTGCAGGTTCATTCTCACTCATGAATTTGTGTGGGAGGGTGATTTTTGAAGGGACCAATTTCAATTATTGGATCTGTAATCTCCGCATGGTCGCTCACTACGAGGACAATGAGTATGTTCTTGACAAGGAGATGAAGGAGTTTGACACCAATACTGCTACTCCTGAAGAGATTGTTGCATTCGAAGCTCATGAGTGAGATGCTACAAAAGTTCATTGCATCATGCTCACGATAATGACTGTTGAACTCCAAAATTCCTATGAGGACTACCACCCCTATGAGATGCATCAAGATTTCATGGATAGGTTGTTGGGTTTTGAGCATTCTAACACTTCCTAAGTGTCCATGCAACCCTAATAACCTTGGATCTATGTTTGTCTAATTATCATGCAAAGTTGATTTCCAAGGCTATGATCCTATCTAGCATACATGGGGAAACAATTTTAACTTGAATAATAGATAGAACTACATACCTTGTTGTTGTAAGTGTTCCTTGAAACCTTGTGAGCCTAGCACCTCAAGTGTGATGCCTCAAATGCTTCACACAACACAAAATGCAAAGTATAAACTTGATAGAATACTCTAACACACTCAAAATCGGCCAAGCCCTCTTGTTTCTCTAGTGTAACCGATTTTGGGGAGAGACATGGTCCTTATATAGTGTGTTGCATTAGGTAAAACCCTAATGTAACATGACTCTTCATTTCTCAATCCATGGCTTAACTCCATGGAGCATCCTATGGATGGAACCCAACTTGATAATCCATGGAGCCTTTTAGCCCACTATATAGGATATGGAAGATTGACATAATCTACCCATATATTTAATTAGTTATTCTTTTGATCACTTAATTAATTCTAAATTAATTCTTGATCAAAACTAATTAAATAATATTATTAATATATTAGAACTTATAATATATTAATAAACCATAAGTGTTATTTCTCTCATTTAGTTTATCCAATTGCATGGTGCCATGCAACCCAAATGGACCATGTTGGGTCGGCTCAAGTATTTACCAGAAATAGTTATGGACTTAGACACCTTATCCAGCATAGGTATCATCAAACCGTGAGGCAGGAAAGGTACGAGACCATTGATACAATGATCACTACCTAGATGAAGGATGGAGAGTCCTTAATGATTCACCTACAGAAAATGCAGAGGTATATGGACTGCTTGCTGAAGTTAAATGTTAACTTCGATGAGGAGTTGGCCATAGATATCATTCTACACTCCTTACCTCCTTGTTACAACCAGTTTTGAATGACCTACCACATGAATAAGGATGAGGTCACTCTAAGCAAGCTTCAAGGCCTGCTAAGGATTGCTGAGAGTTGTTTGAAACACAAATCTATTGCATCAACTCCTACTGCTACCACCCCCGTCTTGGCTATTGGGCAAGGGAAGGGTAAGAAGAGGAATGATCCTTCTAAGAGCCACGAGGGAAAGACCCATGATGGTACCTCTTCTAGTGGAACCAAGGTTGGTTCTGTTGCACCCTCCTCCAACCCAAAGGATGCAGAGTGCTACTACTACCACGAGAAAGGGCATTGGAAACGAAGCCACCTGAAGTACTTGCAAGATATCAAGGATGGGAAAATAAATCCATCCTTCACATGTATTTATACTATTCATTTTAACAACTCGTCACATACTATGTCTTAGGTCCTGGATACAGGATGTGCTTTTCACATATGTTCCGATTCGCAAGATCTAAGAAGAAGTAGGGATATAGAGCATGGGAAGATAAACTTGATGATATGGAATAGGAAAGCGTTGCTTGTCACCAATAGGTTTAGATTTGAATAATTGTTGTTACTCATCAGAAATAACACGAAACATTATTTCTTCATGGTTTATATAAACAAGGTTTTAGATTTTTGTTTGATAATGAAAAAGGTTCTATTAATGCTTTCTTTAATGGTATTTTGAAGCCTTGCCTTGTAATGGAATATATGAAACTGTGATGGTTGTTGATAACTTAGGAAATGATGTGTTACATATCGATTCTTCCAATAGTTTGGAAAAAGCATGCTTGTGGCTTTGACGTCTTGGACATGTCAACAAGAAGCGCATATCCCAACTCCAAAAGGATGGAGTGTTGGAGTCACTCGATCTTAGGGATGATGACATGTTTGAGTCTTGTTTACTTGGAAAGATGACCAAGTCACCCTTCATTGGTACTTGTGAAAAGGGTGAGGGTATGGTGAGGGTATATTGGATCTCATACACACCGATGTGTGTAGGCCCTTTAGATCAACAATAATGGATGTGAACCGCTTCTATGTAACTTTAACCAACAATTATAGCAGATATGGGTATATCTACTTACTCAAGCACAAGTTAGAAACCTTTGAAATGTTCAAAGAGTTTAAGCAAGATGTGGAGAATCAGTTGGGCAGGAAAATCAACATGCTTCGATCCGATCGAGGTGGTGAGTACCTTAGTCTTGAATTCCATGACTACCTCAAGGAATGCGGAATAGTTTCGCAATTGACACCGCCTAGGAAACCACAGTTGAATGGTGTGGCTGAGAGGCGCAATCGAACCTTGTTCGATATGGTTCATTCTATGATGATTTGTGCTTCACTACCTATCTCATTCTGGGGGTATTCCTTAGAGACTGCTGTCGATATCCTTAATCTAGTCCCTATTGAGAAGGTTACCAAAACACCTCATGAAATGTGGACAAGAAAAGCTCCCTCATTGGCACATATCAAGGTTTGGGGTTGCGATGCTTTCACAAGATGAGAGACTTACGACAAGCTAGAACCTCTTCGTGAGCGGTGTATTTTCATCGGCTATCCACAAAAGCCCTGTAGCTATCTCTTCTATAGACTGAGTGACAATGTTGTCTTCGTTGCGAGAAGAGGAATTTTCCGAGAGCGAGAACTCGTAATCCAAGAGGACAGTGGGAAGAAAATTGATCTTGAAGAGCTTCAAGATTCAAGTGATGAACGAACCTGTAACGCTGGCGTTCAACCCGAGGAGGAAACTCCTATAGAACTGATTGACGAGTCCTTACCTCTTAGATGTTCCAGTAAATTTAGTATTTCACCCGCATTTTATGGTTTTCATACTACCACAAAGGGTGATATGTTTATTAGTGATAGCACACTAGTAAATTTAGATGAAACTAACAACTACAAGGAAGCCATGGCAGTCCCATAGTCTACAAGGTGGAAAGAGGCTATAGATAGCGAGATTCAGTCAATGTATGAAAATCAAGTTTGGATCTTGGTTGATAACGTAGCGGGTCATAAGATGGCCGGGTACAAATGGATCTTCAAGAAGAAGATCGACATGGATGGAAAAGTACACACTTATAATGCACGATTGGTTGCGAAGGGCTTTACTTAAACTCCCGGAGTTTACTATGATGAGACCATCTCACCAGTAGCAAAGATAAAGTCTATAATGGTTATGCTAGCCATATTTGCGTTTCATGATTATGAAATATGGCAGATTGATGTCAAAACCGCTATCCTTAATGGGAATTTTTTTTTAGGATGTTTACATGAGTCTGCCAGAGGGATTATAGTTAGCTTTCTCATTTTGTATGTCGATGGCATACTGCTCATAGGAAATGATGTCCCAACCCTGTAGGAGGTTAAGTCATGGCTTAGGAAGTACTTCTCTATGAAGGACATCGGAGAAGCTGCGTATATTCTAGGGATAAGGATAGTGAGAAACAGGAGTAAAATACTAATAGGACATAGTCAAAGTAATTACTTGGATAAGGTACTAAAGCGTTTTAGTATGGAAAATTCCAAGAAAGGGAGTTACCAATCCAAAGCAATACCAAGTTGAGTAAGACTCAAAGCACGAGTATCGAAGCCGATATAGAAGAGATGAGAAGAAGAGTACCTTATGCTTCTGCATTTGGCTCGATCATGTATGCTATAACTTGTACTCTTCGTGATGTGGCCTTCGCTTTGAGCATGCTCAACAGATATCAAGGGAACCCTGGTAGAGCACATTGACCACAGTCAACAATATTCTTAAGTACCTTCGGAGGACTAAGGAATGGTTTCTTATCCTCAGTAGGAGTGATGACTTAAGGGTGAGAGGGTATAGTGACGGTAGTTTTCAGACCGACTGAGACAACTTCCGCTCTCAGTCAGGCTGGTTCTTTACCCTGAATGGAGGAGCGGTGACTTGGAAAAGTTCCAAGCAGGAGATCTTAGCTAATTCCACATGTGAATCAGAGTACATAACAGCGAGTGAAGCGTCAAAGGAGGAAATCTAGATGAAGAACTTCATCGGAGACCTTGGAGATATGTCATCCATAAAGGAGCCTATGGAAATTTTATGTGATAACGAAGGTGCGGTTGCCTTAACCAAGGAACCGAGGGATCATGGCAGATCCAGACATATCGACAGGAAATATCATTTTATTAGACATCGGGTAGAAGAGGGACTCCTCGTAGTGAAGAGGACATCGTCAAAAGAGAACCCAACATATCCTTTTACGAAGAGACTGAGTAGGGTTAAGCACTTGCAGCACGCTAGGAGCATTGGTTTGAAGGACGATATTAGTTTTAGTGATTAGATAGCTTTAGAAACTTGTAATATACAAGTTGTAATTAAAATTTGGTGATTAAATAAAGGTGTTTTATTTATAAGTAAAGTTACTGTCTTATGCTAATTATTTACTATTGTTTCAATTTTTCATGTTTTGACTTCCTAAATAATAAGCTTATTTAAACCGTCCACAGTCGTTCATACATTGGAAATTGGTAAGAAAGAAGACTGTCAAGAATTCGCTTGTAGATTTTCTAAGTGTTTAGACATAGCAAAGGTTTGCCGAAATGCTCATGAGTGCTTATGAAATAAGATTTGAGTATTGGATTAAACTTGCGCTTACTTGAATCACTTCAATGAATTAATCACGAGTGATTGTGAGACAATAATATCATATAGTCTTTAAACCTAGATATATGGTTTATTGTTTGCAAGTTGGTTGTGCATTGATAATGTGTAAACGCATCAGTAACTTGATGTTATAAAACACATTGTTGTGTATGATTTGATGAGTAAATAATAAAAGCATATAAGTCGAAGTTTATCTGTTCTTTTTATCCTACGAGGGTAAAAGCGATATCTTGGGTCCCTTGATGATTTGGTTTGACTTATTTGACGGGCCCGGTCAGGACTGAATTGATGTGTTCAATTAAGTTCTATGTCAGAGAGATCAGAGATAGAGAAACAAACTATTGGACAATAAGTATGACTATGTTCCATGTAATTGTCCACACGATATCTTGAGAACGGAGGACTATACGATCCCTTATATAAAGGATGTGTCAGAGTTCGATAGCAGCTTTTGAGAGCTACGATTGCTAATCGGATTTTGAATTCGTACTTGCAATTATAGTTACTAAATTTATCCAAGTGGGAGACTGTTGGATTTGTGTCTAAGTCCATAACTATATTTGGTATGTACTTGACCCGGTTGTAGCATGGTCCTTTTGGGTTTCCTTTACCAAAGCAACTTGACTGGATGAATAATGGAGGAAAAGGTTATTGTGGTTTATTAATATATTATATGAATAATATATTAAAAGAGAAATCATATTGGTTAATTAATATTGGTCAAGAACTAATTAGGAAATTAATTTTATGGTCAAAAGATATTAATTGAACCTAGGGGACTGGAATAGCAATTATAAGATAATTGGATTTTGGGCTGAGGATCCCTATGGAATGGGATGGACGAAAACAAGGACGAAGCCCACCTTGAATCCGTCCAAGGCCTTATTCTGGAAGGTTCCTGTGGACTACTTATGGCCTAAGCAATCCAATTAGGGTTTTGACTGAAACCCTAGCGGCTCACCTATATAAACGACACTAGGGATTCATAATTTGGCTACACACTTGAACCCTAGAGATCAAGAGCCAATTTTGAGCCTCCTTCCCCTCTCTCCAAGATCATCCAACTTGCTTTGGTGTTTGTGATTCATTAGAGGCATCACATTTGAGGTGCTAGGTTCTCAAAAGCTCAAGGTATGCAAGCTTCAATTGAAAGGTAATCATCTAAACTAGTATTAGTTATTAATTTCGATTTTTTGTATGCTAGTATTAGCGTTTGCAAGCTTTGGATGATTTGTATGTACAATTAGAGAAACCTAGATCCAAAGCTTTAGGGTTTTCATGTGCTCAAACTCACAAGAGAGGGTCCATTGACCAAAAATAGAATCCATAAAGAAAATCCTAGTTCAAACTAAAAAAAATGGCAAGGTAGAGACTTTTTACCTCCACAAGTTCCCCAAGATGAACTTGATATGGGATCTAGAACCTTAATAACATCCAAGACTTGATCACCATCTTCTCCTTCTTGCAAAACCACCATAATAGCCACCAAAAACACTTTTAAGCTCAAGGATTACATTCTTTCCAAAAACTAGGCTTTTGGGACGATGAGAGGCGATAGAGGTTGTTTAGAGTAAGGTCAAAATAACATAAGAGTGTTTAAATAGGGTCCTTGCTATGAAATTAGGGTTTTTTGTCTTAAGCCACGTATGCACCACGTACTGCTTGGTATGCCCCGCGTACGTGGTGCATGCCCACGTCCAATCCTCCCTAATATGATAAGCGTACACATATGTGCGCCCAACGTAGGTAGGGTCCGTCCATGCAAAAATAAATTATTCCAAGGGTAGAATGGATATATACCTGTATTCCGACCGTTACATTGGTGTAATTTTTGAATTGGTTGAAAGTGATTTAAATATGCAATAAAATGATTTAAAAAAAACTAGCACTTCAATAAAAAGAAACCTAATTTTGTTACTGAGTTAAGTCAAAATCAAACCCTAATTTTCCATAATTGGAAAGATTCGTCCCTTAACCTTAAAACTTTTTGTTTAACCAACAATGACTTTCTAATTAACGTGCATAGTCTCTTATTTTCCATTTCAATCTTGAACGATAAAATTGTTACAAATAAGTCATATCCTAGTTAAATCGATTTATCCAAATGTCATTGATATTCAATCTTAAAGCTTCCTATTACAACTTTCACACAATCAAATAGGGATCTTATAATTTAGTTGTTTTAAATTAATTCATTGTAAATTTTAAATCTTTCTACTTTATTTTATTTAAAAATAAGATTTTATTTTCTAGTTAATTTCATTTAAGAGTTAAAACTAAGGTTACTTATATCGGGAACCTATGTAAGGTCATTTTGACTTTGTACGATCGGATCGAGCTCTCAAGATCATACAAGAAATAACGTATCTATAAATTGAAAACATAAATAATGCATCTTTATAGTAGTTGATCGTATAAAAAGTTATAAAAAAATCCAAACATTACTGATAACAAATATTATATAACTTATTCTAACATAATAAATGGCGATATGTGGCTAAGAACATCTTCCCACTATTAATCAAATATGTCCAACGTGGTTAGCCATGTGGAATTAGTGGTAATAGGAAGGAATTAGAACACGGAAATGTACCCAGCAATTATAATATCGAAACATACAAAAGAAGCTGAGTTTTATATCAAAATGAAGATCAAGAATGATTGAATATTATATATCAAAATGAAGATTGAGAAATAAGCAATGAAATGTACGTAACAACACAAAACTACAGTTTGGACCCTTTTCAAGTCAAAGTATAATTTTAATTAAATTAGAACTTCATTACTATCACTAAAAGGTTCTAAATGCAATGATGATAGAGAAGCATGACTAGAAGAAAAAACACGGCCTAACATTTTATGTTCATATCTTTAATCTTAGTGGTTGGTTTGTGATATTTCTTTCGATTTTTGAGTTGCTTCCTAAATATTTCCTTGAGTTTCTTTCAGAGTATTCATTCAATTTTTTTTGTTTGGATTTTGATAGAATGGTGTGATCACATTGGATCCCAGTTCTAGTTCTGCATCCCAAATGCAATCTTATGCCAATCTCGATCCTACTATGATCTAGATCGATTTTTCAGAATTAGGATCATAATTATAAAAAATGGCAATCTTACACCAATCTTGTATTGACCTCTCACCATGCCCAAAATCTCATTCTAGACTAGGTTTTGGCGTTCTAAGGCTTTAAGACCATGCATGCACGTAAAGTTTGAAACTTTACGTGGAATCTGTGCCTTAGGAAGATGAATCTACAATTTGAAGCTTTGAGGTAGCTTAAAAACATCTGAATGGGAAATGGTCTGAAGGAACTCAACTAGTTGCATTGTCAACTCGGCGAGTCCGATGAAGATTAATCGTTGTGGGTTTCTGCATGAACTCGGCGAGTCAACAAGATGACTCGACGAGTCAGTTAGAGTTTTCCCGACTTTTGGACTCGCATGGACTCGACAAGTTGCCTAGGAACACATTGAGTCAACTAGTTTCTTCACGATTTCTCGAGTTCTGGAAGGAATTGACGAATCAGTGAGCTGCACTCGATGAGTTGGGTCAACATGGACTGTTGACCTTGACTGTTGACTTTGACCTTGACCAAGGGTTGACCAGTTTGACTTCTGGGGCTATTTTGGTAATTTGGGAATTTATGGAATTGGATCATTGGTGGATGTAGGTGTTGGTGTTGGATTTGTATTTGGAGGAGTTTGATACTATCATTCCGAGCTACTTGAGAGGTGAGTTGTCCTCACTATACTAACAGGGTCGAAGACACCAATGGCGACCCCTTTCGGATTTGCATCCAGGTTATTGCATAATATGCTTACTGATTTACATCCTAGTAGTTAGGATGGTGATATGTTTAGTGAACTATTAAGTCGGTATCCTGTTATATAGGATGATGTTATGTTAGTGACCAGTTAGGTCTGTATCTTGCTATATAGGATGATGTTATCTTAGTGATCGGTAAGGTCTGTATCCTGGGTATAAAGTGTTCCTATGATTAGTGATCTATTAGATCGGTTTAACTGTTATGTATGCTAGCGTATGATATTTATCTGCACATGCTTGTTTGATTGGGGGTTGGTTTGAGGCGGTCCTGCTTTGCGTTGAAGGCCAACATACCCAGGGTGGTTGGATAGACTGAAGGCCCTGTAAGGCAATCCAGTCAGGCCGAAGGCTCGACGAGCAGTCCAGATAGGTTGTAGGCCCTACGAGGCAGTCCAGACGTACCGAAGGCTCGGAGAGCAATCCAAATAGAATGAAGGCCTACGAGGCAGTCCAATCAGGTTGAAGGCTCATTATACATGTTGTTTGCTTATATGGTCAGGCTGAAGACTCATTATGCATGTTGTTTTCTTATATGTTAATTATATGTTGTATAGCATTGGTAGTTTGGAGAAAACTCACTAAGCTTCGGGTTTACAATTGTTGATTTTGTTTCAGGTACATCTAATGATCGTAGGAAGGAAAAGGCATGATAGTGCACCTCCTCATATTTTTATTATTTTATTCTGGGCTACTCTAACATTATAATATTTTGAAATCAAGTTTTGTAATAATTATTGGTTTTGAAATGTTTTAAAAAGTTTAAATTTGGCATATTTTTATGGATGTTACATGTTGGTATCAGAGCCTTGGTTTCAGTGAATTGGAGGAAACAATCGTGTGCCTCCAATCCTAAACTAAGGACAATATTTAAAATGATTTTTTTAAACTGGTTTTCAAAATACTAAAGGGGGATGCAAGTGTACGATTAGCAGGAGCTCACGAATAAACCCCAAAATAGCTTACGAATTATCTGATTTTGTGATATGTAGAACAGCATGCTAGTACTAGGCTAGGGATCTTCCGGAATTGCATGATAGAATTTCCTGATTATATGATGCCTAATATCCTAGGGTTTTCCTTATATGAAATTGACATCATTACTATAGTTGCTTAGTGTATGCATCATGGCCGTACATAATTCAGATCTTATAGCCTGAGAATGTTTGGTTTGGCCTTATTAATTGTTCTTGTTTGATGAAGTGCTTGGGGTAGGATCGGGTATTCGAAAGTCTATAGGGTCCAGCGTTATCTATGGTTAGCATACGCGAGTGTTTCAGGGTTGGTGGAATTTTCATGGGTAGGTCGTACGAGGCCGAGTGGTCGGTTATGAGATATTTAGCATTCCTCTAGGAGTAAGGATAGGGCGCTCGCCATGTTTATGTATATTTTTAGGGCATTATGATGATACTTGAGACAAATATGGGAAGGTCTGGAAGGTAGTATGGGCTAGTACTATTGAAAGCACAGGACCCATACACATAGCAAGGAAGTCACAACCCCTAGGGTTTTGTTGGGAATTGATTCCCCATTATTTATGCAGATTATCTGATATCTTCCTGGTGTATTTTTCAGTATGGTGGTTACGAGACGCTTTGTGATGGGATCCGGATCAGGATCAGGAGAGGTCGGGCAGGAGGGACTAGCAGTGCCCGAGGTCGTTGGTCAGATGAGGTCAGATAAGTTGGATGCTAGGATCTAGGAGATCCTGCATGAGGAGGTCACTGCTCTGTTCCGGGCACAGCCGTCAGTGATGTTCGGTCTATTAAGACCGCTATGGTTGAGTATTTCGACGAGCGTTATGCTACCCTGGCTGAGACGGTTGTCGTAGTGGCCACAACAACTGTAACGACGACATGGGGAGGAGCTGGCCGAGCTTTTCAGTACTAGGATGTAACATCCAAATTTTCAAGGCCAAATATTTTATTTTAATTATGTTACTTGTAAAACAGTTTACTGAAAAACATCATCAATATCATATAAATCCATAATCCCATAAGTCAATGTCATTAAACTTGTCGTGGAATACTAATAATGTCAAAGTACAATCCCAAGAATCTCATAATGCGGAAACCAGGTGTGTGTGATGTGCAGCTACCGCGTAGGCTCCTTTCCCTTCACTAAAGAAGTACCTGAAACCAAAAATGAAAAAACCGTAAGCACAAAGCATAGTTAGTTCCCCATCATACCGCATACCATACAGCAAACATACTGTCGGGTAATTTTGGGGTGCCCGACCTACCCATGTCAAGAAGTTATGGGGTGCTGACCTACCCTGCCAGGCGATTCTGGGGTACCCGACCTACCCATGTCAGACAGTTATGGGGTGCTGACCTACCCTCCGTTGTATTCCAACTGGCTCCAGGGACTATTTCACCCCTACTACTACCTCACAAAACATAGCATAAACATACTACCAGACATATTTGGGGTGCTCGACCTACCCTTCGGTCCTAACAACCGAACTTGGGGACTATTCCCCTCCTACTACCACTATCACATATAATGTATTATGCTAACACATAAACATATCAGGTAGTAGCAAACCAGACAACTATCAAAAAGACAATCGTCTCAACTATAATCAACTACTACTAGTGGGTCGGCATTGTTGCCTTCGACCCACTCCTACCAGAAGGTAACTCACCTCAGTGTCATGAAGTGTCTAAAATGTGCTCACCATCGGGATCAACTCCTCTCAAATCCTACACATAATCATCTTCCTTAGTTACCATTTCATGGTCAACTTAGGTCAAAGTCAAAGTCAATGTCAGAGTCAAAGTCAAAGTCAACTTTCGGTCAACTCGCCGAGTTGCTCCACCAACTCGTCAAGTTCCCTGATATAGAGTTGGGACCCTTTGCAATTGACTCGGTGAGTTCATCCTTTGACTCACCGAGCCCATCTTCATTCTAGTTGGGACGTTTAGTCCGTGACTCGCCGAGTTCCTCATGAACTTGTTGAGTTCATCTTCATGCAAGGTGATGCTCTTAGTGCTGGACTCGCTGAGTTCTTCCTTGACTCCCCGAGTCCATCTTCAAACTCTTGGGACATAACCTTGAACTCGCCGAGTTAGTTCATACACTCGCTAAGTCCCATGATATTCAAGTTCTCAACCAGTCCAATTGACTGGGTGTTCTTCTAACTCAACTCATGGTCCATTATCACAAGGGATTTGGTGGGGCATTCGACCTGACTCTCTAAGTCACATGAGTGACTCGCTGAGTCCCTCTATGCCTAAAATTGTACACTTAATTTCAGTGGGTCTTGATGCATTAAAAACAAAGATCTGATCTCCTAGGGTCCATAATATACGTAAAGTTCCAACCTTGATGTCCATGGATGGGGTTTTTGGCTCAAAAGGCCCTAAAATGGAGTCTAGAAGATGCATGGTGTGCCTATGGCAATAAAGTTGGCACCATTATGCCATAAGAACCCTCAATGGTTCCAGATCTGAAGCCATACCTTCATAGAGCCACAAAATCCTGAGTATGACTCTATAAAAGCTTAGAAGAGGTGGAAATGAACCCTAACTAGAGATCTAAGAGATAGATGGCCAAGTTTGAATCTTTTACCTTGAATAAGCTAGAAATGAAGCAAAACCTCTGGATCTAATTGCTTCTTCAGGAACCCCCAAGTTTATACCTCCTTCTTCAAGTTTAAAACACACAAAAATGGCTCAAGAACACTCCAAATGCCTTAGGGTTTTGAGTTAGGGCTTATCTGGACTAAGAGGGATGATGGAGGCTGGGTTGGGACAAAATAAGGTGTTTAAATTGGGTGCAAACCCTAAATATTAGGGTTTCATCCAGACAGGCCTACTCGTCGAGTCAGGGCATCCGACTCGGCAAGTAGGTTCTTCTTCCCGCATCCAATTTTAACCTCTACTCGACGAGTTTGGGCCTCCAACTCGCCAAGTCCCAGAACGAGAGTGCAAAAAATTATAATTAAATTAGGTACCAAGAAGTGGATGTTACACGAGACTTCGATAACACAAAGCTCCCGACATTTGACGAGACTCAGGATCCGATCAGAACTATGAGGTGGCTATCTGACGTGGAGGGTTGTTTCTTCACGTTCTCATGTCAAATTGACTAGAAGGTCAGGTGTGCCCTGAACATGTTGAGATCTGTGGCAAAGGACTGGTGGAGCTTGATGATTGGGTCGTATTCGGATGATTAGAGAGTTGCGGTTACTTGGGAGCAGTTCAGGGATATGTTCCACACTCGCTACATTCCATGGGTAGAGCGGGAACGGTTAGCTCAGGAGTTTTTAGAGTTGATATAGGATGGTGAGATAGTGATAGAGATCACCCGTATGTTCACAGAGTGGGTAATGTCCTGCCCGGAGTTTAATTTTAAGCAGACTTAGATGACATGTTATCTGAACATGCTCAACACTGACATTCGCCAGCTGAGTTGAAATGTGATACTTTGTTGGAGTTAAGGGAGGCTGCTCGGCAGCGGGAGCTTGAGATTGAGTTATAGCTGAGAGAGCAGAGGTAGGCCCCGACACATTTATAGTCGGTGCCAAAGCGGTCTAAGACCGTTGATTCCATGTCAGGGGGAGAGTAAGGTCACACTTGTGGCAAGTGCGGGAAGGGTCATTCGGGGGTTTGTAGGTTGAGCAGTATGTGTTGCAAATGCAGTAAGGAGGGGTATTGTGCAAAGGAGTGTCGCCAGACATTCCCGGTTCAGGATATGAGGATCTTCAACCACTGCCATCAGGTTGGTCACGTGAAGATCAATTATCTGCAGCTCGCTGCCAGGCCGGCCCAAGCTCCAGCGTCGGCTGCACTGAGGATTACTGACAGGAGGCAGGGTAGAGCAGAGCCCCTGAGGTCTCAGGGACATACCTTCCAGGTTACATCAGAGGAGGCCACGGCAGCAACAGACGTGGTTGCTGTTATGTTTTTGTCCCTTATCTTACTGATTATATATGTTTCATGCTGATGTGTTTGTACCTGTGATTAGGTACGTTTTTAGTGAACTCCTTACCTCCTTTGGTATTATTTGACTCGGGGGCAAGTCGTTCGTTTGTCTCTCAGTCATTCAGTAGGGAGTTTGGTTTGCTAGTAGGAGAGCTAGAGTGTCCGTTATGCGTCTCTATCGCCAACGAACACTGGGTTTTTGCTTCTTTAGTTTATCGTGTATTTGTGTCGGAGATCTTTAGGGTATCTTTCTCGATAGACTTGATTTCGATTCCCATGGGGGATGTGTGTGTAATCGTGGGTATCGACAGGCTTATTCGCTTTGGTGCCATGATCAACTGTGAGGGTCAGCGAGTTGTAGTTCAAACCCCAAGTGGGGGAGAACTGATTGTCTGTGGCCAGAGCACCAGATTGGATTCATGGTTTTGTTCAGCTACTACGGCTCAGCAGTACATTTAGCACAGGTGTGCAGGTTATTTAGCGTATGTGGTGGATACACGGGTCAGGGATCAGATGCCAGTTTTATAGGTTCCAGTAGTTACGGAGTTTGTTGGTGTATTCACGGAAGAGTTACCTGGAATGCCTCCGGAGAGGCAGGTTGAGTTTAGGATCGACCTAGTGCCAGGTGCAGCCCCTATCGCCAAGGCATCGTATCGGTTAGCAGCACCAGAGATCCAGGAGCTGTCATCATAGCTGCAGGAACTGATGTGCAAGCAGTTTATTCATCCGAGTAGTTCTCTGTGGGGAGTACCGATCCTCTTCGTCTAGAATAAGGATGGTGCACACCGGATGTGCATTAACTACCGGGAATTGAACAAGTTGACGGTGAAGAACCGTTATCCACTCTCGAGGATAGATGATATTTTTGATCAGTTTTAGTGAGCATCTTGGTTCTCCAAGATAGACCTGAGGTTCGGGTACCATCAGGTCAGGGTTAGAGAAGAGGACATGGAGAAGAACGTGTTCTTGACTCGTTATGGACATTATGAGTTCATGGTGATGCCGTTTGGGCTCACCAATGTGTCGGCAATATTAATCGGGTCTGCAAACCGATGCTTGATCTCTCGGTCATTGTGTTCATAGAAGATATCTTGATATACTCCAAGACACACAAGCAGCATGAGGAGCATCTATGGGAGTTATTGGGGGTTTTGAGACGAGAACGACACTATGCCAAGTTCTCAAAGTGCGAGTTTTGGTTACGAGAGATTTAGTTCCTTGGACATCTCATAAATTAGGAGGGGATTTGGGTCGATCCGGCCAAAATCGAGGCGGTTATGCAGTGGGAAGTTCTGAAATCCCCCTCGGATATCAGGAGTATCATGGAATTAGTTGGGTACTATCGGAGATTTGTACCAGATTTTTGCAAGATTGCAGTACCCCTCACTCGTATGACGAGGAAGGGGGTGGATTTTTCGTGGGGCCCTGAGCAGCAGAGGACCTTTGAGACCCTCAGACAGCGACTTTCGAGGCTTCAGTCTTGACCCTCTTGGAGGGAGTTGAGGATTTTTTAGTATTTTGTGATGCATCCATCGCAGGACTGGGAGCGGTCCTCATGCAGAGATGATAAGGGATAGCCTACGCATCATGCCAACTGAAGCTGCACGAGACGAGATACCCTACTCATGATCTAGAGCTGGGAGCAATGGTATTCGCTCTCAATATTTGGAGACATTACCTCTATAAGGCCTATTTTAGTATATATACGGACCCCAAGAGTTTAAGACACATCATGGATCATGTAACATCCCAAAAACACAGTCTGGAAATTTCGTTTAATTTAATGATAAAACCATAGTCAATAAACCTCAAATAGAAATCATAAGCAATGTATCTCAAAATATTATAAAAAATGTTAAATATATGAGAGTATAAACATCCCAGGCTGAACAAATGGTGTGTGCACTGCAATCTTCCCGAGCTCCTCTTTTGAAAACTGAGTACCTGAAACCAAAACTGAAACTGTAAGCACGAAGCTTAGTGAGCTCCCCCAAACTACCACATGCCATACAATAACATATAAACACATATTGGGCCTTGCCCACTGCATCGGGCCGAAGCCCGTAAACTACATCGGACCGAAGTCCGAAACTGACTGGGACTTTGTCCCCTGCATCGGACCGAAGTCCGGAACTAACTGCATCGGACCGAAGTCCGGAACTAACTGGGACCTTGTCCCCTGCATCGGACCGAAGTCCGGAACTAACTGCATCAGACCGAAATCCGGAACTGACTGGGCATAGCATAGCATAGCATAGCAAAAACACAAATCAAATAGCATAACACACATGATCATAAACTCATATATTGCATACTACGTCATGCCGTAGCCCATAACACTTAACACATAAATCCTGTCTGAGCCACGAAGGCATCAAACAAACTAACAACTGCATCAGACCAAAGTCCGGAAACTACTGCTACTAAACGGGTCGGCATTGTGGCCTTAGACCCGTTCCGACTGGAAGGAAACTCACCTCACACTGCTGAAGTCCCACAGACACAATCCCACACTGTTGAAGTCCCACAGACTCCACCCCAGCTGCTGGCTGACAGATTCCCGAACTGTCAACACCAAATAACACCCAATTAATAATTGGGTTCTAACAAATAACTAAAAATACATGCTTTGGATAATTACTACATTACCCCTAGCTTGGCTTACCCAAGCCCTAGGCCCAATCCATAGGCCCAAAGTCAACTAGGGATCAAAGTCCAACATGTGGCCCAATTTTCCAAATCGGACCCAAACCTCTACATGGAATTCCCTTTAGGCCTAATTGATCAGTCAAGTCCAACATGTATCACTCTAGGGCCCAATATCATACAACCATCTAGGCCCCAACTATGGCCCAATTTTCCAAATTGGGCCCAATCCTTCATATGGGCCTTACCCTAAAGCCCAACTAATTACTCTAGTCCATTTGATTATTCTCGGATGGCCCAACACAAAGCCCAAGTGAAATTAGGGTTTCACATCAAATGATAACTAGGGTTAAGTGTTTCTTACTTAACCCACTAGGGACTTAATTCATTAAGGACTTAATCCATTAAGTCCATTGTTGCTTAGATTAATTTCTACCAATGATTATTATTTAATATTTCACTTATTAAATAATTCTCGTGTGTCCTGATAAATTCCCAAATATTAATATTTTCTCAATTAGCTCATTAAGGACTTAGTCCATTAAGTTCTTTACTCTACTAGATAAATGGCATGGAATAGTTTGGCTTAATTCACAATCCAATCCCAATGGCCCAAAAGTGGGTCCAATAGGTCTAAGGCCCAATACTTATAATTAGGTTTTTCTAAACCCTAATTAGGGTTCCTCATCCAAACGTGGCCTAATAGGACCAAAATAAATCTCTAAGCCCATTAGAGTTTTGCTTGTGGGACACCACCCACTACCACTTCGGGTAGTGGTGGTCTATGGCGGCTTATGGTGGTGGTTTTGATTCTTTTCATTAATCCAAAATTCAAGTTACATTTTACAAGGTTAATCTCAATTAGCCATACCCACACACTAAACTAATCACACACACACACACAGCCACACCATGGTGGTCGGCGGTGGTGCTTGGCGGCAGTTACCGCCTCATGGTGGTGGTGGTGGATTCCTTGCAATTTCCGGCTAGACTAAACATGCACTAAACAGAAATACATGCTCATACACCCGTTGTATGGTCACAAAACAACCCCCAGCCACCCACCAACGGTGACCGACGACTGCAACAACAAATTTTGGCCGGCAGGAGGAAGTAGAATCGGCGGTAAGCGGTGGTTTGCATCGACAATCACAACAGCTGCACACAACGATCTTGGCATTCAGCAACCGCCCTCAACGGTGGCTCACAACCCACACCCGATGAGTATGGCTAGCTTCACAATCCTCCTGTTACCTACGACTTCTGATGGCACAAACTTGACTAGGCGGCGGCACCCAAAACATAACAGAGAACCACTGTAGGGATCGACGGTGGGGTTAAACAGAAAAGAGAAGAATGAGAGCGGTGGCGGTTGACCTCGACCAAAGGCAGGGGCTCCTCCCAAATTCGTTTCCCCAGCAAGAGGGTCATGGCTTCCGACGATGGGCGCGCAATGCAGCAACAGGAACTACATCAACTGCGAATGTGGTCGGTTTGTCGATCTCCGATGGCAGCGGTTCATGGTTACGAAATCCGGCAATCACTGTGGCGGTGACACATCGATGGCAACTCGTCTGATCGGAATCAACGAATGAGAAGAGAGAGATGGGGGCTGAAGTCCTTGCTTGGTCTAGGGTTTAGATGCTCCAATCGGGAGGAAAACGGATGGCACCGATTAATACCGTGCCCATCCAATCTTCATGAAATTTTGACACTAACAACCCCTCCCTTTTGAAACATTTTCAATTTAAGTATAGAAATTACCCTTTAGCCATTGGTCCCATAATTTCCTTTCATATTAAGTCCATTAATTACCAACTGCACCCTGACTTCTGAAATCCTTTTTAAATTAAATCCAGAACTTACAATTTTAACCCCCAACTTCTAAAATTGTAACAATTAACCCTCGAAACTAACGCCTTGCTCAAATATTATTGATTTTAGGGCTTCTATGCATTTATTTATTTATTTTATAAATAGGTTGTTACAACTCTCCTCCACTTAAATTAGATTTTGTTCTCGAAATCATTCCTTACCATACCTTACACGCCCAACCACTCTAGTAAAATGGTCACCATCCTTGGCACACCCTAGCCCTCCTAGGGTAGCCATGACCAATCTTCGCAAAGCCCTAAAACCCTCAGGTGAACGAACTTCTCGCAACAATATAACCTGTACTTTGTTTGAAATTTGTTGTCTCTAGATGATCTGAATCCCTAACAGACCACTCATACTGAATCATTATAGATGAAGCCATTCTACTTGTCTCTCAGCTGCCCACTCCTCTCCTGAAATCTCAAGGCTCCCACTAGAAAAATAGAATCACAGATCCATTTATCCCTGTTATTCACTTATAACTAGCCAACGTACTGATAATCCCGCTGTGAGTGACTTAGCATATCCCAAGCTATCTGTGACTCTATCCATACATGAAATCTCAAAATCCCATTATTTCTTGAGACACTGAACTATCTGAAGCACTGAAATTTCTGAAACATTAAACTGCCTGAAATACTAAACTGCCTGAACACTGGAATGCCTAAAATATTGAACTACCTGAAACACTTGAACTGCCCGAAACACTGAACTGTCTGAACACTGAACTGCCTGAAGCAGTATGTTGCCACATGGCTCCTTCCCGAAATCTATCTAGACCTTCCCAGTCTCAATTGGTTCTTCAATCATCTGCAATACCGGTTTCCAGCTTGACTACGGAGCCAAAAGACTCCCTACTTAGTCGCCTTTCATGACTTCGGAACGAAATCATTCTCTGGAGCTAGATGCTACTAGTTATCTTGTCACTGTGGCCCTAACGACCTTTTGATCTAACTGACTGATTCCATACGTCGAATACTGACGTCATCAAACCCAATGCTAAAAGCGATTGCTATTAGACCCATGGTAGCCTTATCTCACACGTTCTTAAGCAGTCCATTGCTTTTCTAATCCCATAACTATAGTGGTGCTTCTACAGTCTTAACACTATCTTAACCAGGTCTAATCCATCTGGGTAATTCCGAAATCCAATCCATCAATTTCCATATCCTCACTGCTACACCCGAACTTGTGGGTACTACTGTTCTTTCCACGTCTTATCAACACACTCACGCTAACTACCAACCTAGTGAATGCTACGGCTACACCCGCATACTTACAACACTCTATCACCATCTGGTTCCTAGTGAATGCTACGGGTACACCCGCAGACTTACAACACTCTACATACTGGATCGACACGCACTTGACCTACACTCAACTGAACTCATGTCCTGACTGGAATCCTAAACCTGATTCCCTAAGTCTTGCTAGTAACATCACGGGAACACGATCTCTTTATTGGAAAACTTTTCCGAACTTCCATCTCACACTATCCTCAAACCATACAACCGCTTGGGCTATCTTCCTTCCCAATAAAGATGCGAAACTTATCCTAGTCTCAAAACTGCTCCCGCTTCTAAATCCTTGGGCGATTCTCCCCCACTTTGATTCAGATAATGCCCTACAGCACACAAAACTGGAAGAATTCCCAATCCTTCTGACCACCCATGACCAATGTGCTAGAAACCACACTTACCATTGCTAGTGTTGTTGGGTTATGAGCATTCTAACACTCCTAAGTGTACATGCAACCCTAAATACCTTGGATCTATGTTTTCTCTATTATACATGCAAATATGAATATCCAAGGTATTATCCTAAACTAGCATACAAAACTATCAATATAACAAGATAGAATACATACCTCTTTGATGGTGCTTGTCTTCATGAAGCTTGAGTGCCTAGTGCCCCAAGTGTGACACCTCAAATGGTTCACAATCATCAAAACACTTAGAATAGCTTAGAGAGAATTCTACACTTCATGAAATCGGCTAGCCCTTTCTTATTCTCACTAGTGGCCACTTTTCCTCAAGAATAAGATGCTTATATAGTTATACAATTAGGGTAAACCCTAATTGTCATGACTTTCCATTTCCTTGGATCCATGGGTTCAAATACACCATGGAGCATCCATGGAGCATCATATGGGTTTTGGCCCAACTAGATAATCCATGGAGCATTAGCCCACTATACAAGTATGGATGATTTACACAATCAACCCATATATTTAATTAGTCTTCTTTTGATCACATAATTAATCCTAGATTAATTCTTGATCAATACTAATTAAATAATCTCATTATTCTTATTATTAATATACTAGAACTTATAATATATTAATAACCATAAGTGTCTTATTTCTCTCATTTAGTCTATCCAAGTGCATGATGGTATGCAACCCAAATGGACCATGCCGGGTCGGGTCAAGTCTTACCAATTATAGTTATGGACTTAGACATTAATCCAACAAGTGTTTCAACACTAGTCAGTCCAAAGGATCACACCACCTCCAAGAACCCGAATAAATCTCCGGTAATAACCCGCTAGACCGAGGAAGCTCCGAATCTCAATTGGAGACCTCGGAATCTCCCACTACATCACAACCTCTATCTTGGCCGGATCGAATAGAATATCCTTCTGATTGACAAGGTGCCCAAGAAATTGCACCGCGTGCAATCAGAACTCACAATTGGAGAACCTTGCGAAAATTCTCTCCCTCCTCAAAGTCTCTAGCACCTCCCTCAGGTGCTTCTCGTGCTGCTCCTCAGTCTTGGAATAAACCAAGATGACGTTGTACTTCCCAATCCCAAAATCAAGCTCTAGAATTCATATCATTCAGGGTCTTGCCCCCCGAGATACTCACGATCTCCTTGCTATCATTCTACAGTATGTTCTGGTAACTTACCTTCTTAAATTCCTCATCTGCTGCATACTGTGGTACCATATAAGCTCTTTCCCGAGATTTGGTAGTGATCTCTGCCACAGTCTCAATCGTCTGGTGGAGATCTAACAACTGTTACGCCTCAATCGCCTTGGCACACTCTATCCAGAATCTGGTCTAAAAGTCATCTCATGACATAGCATTAACCACATCATCACTCAACTCGCCACCAACTTCTTCCTATCAATATCGTGCTCTAGCCCGCTGGAGATAGGAATTACGTCAGATCTTATCTCCTTTCGAGACAACATCTGGTACGAAAAGCGTTGGTGACATCTGCCAACCATCTGCTGCTAACAATGGGATCCCTAACCCCCACGAAAATCTGAAGCCTCACAAACTCTGAATTTCCCGAAACATCAATGTATGGGTCTCTATCATGACTATTATCTCAGTGCATAATGCACTCGGCCTCTCATCACAAATCCCTATAATGCCCTCCTTGATCGCACTGAGGATCACAGGAGTCTGGTCAATGATATTGCGCATAATTCTCAGATGGAATGAACTCCCTCATCTGATCATCAATCTGCCCAGCTCTAGAGTCCGAGCCTGAACCCTCGTCGACACCGGAACTACCATCTGGTCTACCACGTAGCGTCACTATACTCGGCAACATGTCATCACTAACATCACAATACTCATCCAAGCTCGAGGGATCTCACACACTACGAGTTCCCTGGATTCATCTCAGCCTGCCTTGATTCGAGTACGGATCCTCTCCTTTCAGTAGTATGGGCCCATACTACCTTCCACATCTATCCGTACTTTCCTCAAGAACTGCCTCGACTCCACCAAGTCACTCTACTGCTACTGATCTCTGCTACTCCCATCCTAGGCTTGCCCTACGGAAATATCTGACTCAACCAAATCCAGTCCTCGGCTGCTGAAGGCCTCCTTGTAATGCCAATTAGCCATCACCCGAATACCATCACATGTGACGAGGCTCAGATAATCCTTCGAGTAAAAGACTCGTCCCTACAACGGTTAGACTCAAACAAGAGCTGCGTGATAGGGCCAAATCTAGCACTCTGAGATTATTCAACCTGATCACATGTGATGTGATGTATTCACCTAATGGCTAACTCCCATCACTCTGAGTCCCACAAAGCACAAAGCAAGTAGCATTCAGACACAAGAGACTACTCAAGCAACTCTATCCTCATAACAAGAAACTGTAATAGCACACAATGCTAAGCTCATAATATCAGGTATAACCTAAACAAGCTATCCTACTGCTGTCTACTCAATACTAGCATGCAATTCTCATAAATCTGAAACACATATAGCAGGCACATAAGGCATCCTCCTAGATCCTTAGTCATATTCTAGCATGTTGTTCTACTGAAACTGGAACTGATATACATAACATAATCTTGTATGGGTAATTTGGGAGTACTTACTTGAGCTCGGCTGATTGCATGCACCACACCCTTTTCTCTTTTTAAAATTCTTTTCGCTTTTTCTAAAACTCTTTTCCTTATACCTTTTCTAAAATTGTTTTCTTTTCTTAAAATCTTTTTCTAAACATGGTTTTTCTCTTGAAAACTTTATACCACTTCCTTAGTTTGAGTTCAGACACACCCGAAAGTGTGCCCAAATCCCTCAAACCAAGGCTTTGATACCAACTTGTAACATCCCAAAAACATAGTCTGAAAATTTTGTTTAATTTAATGATAAAACCATAGTCAATAAACCACATATAGAAATCATAAGCTATGTATCTCAAAATATTATAACAACTGTCAAATATATCAGAGTCTAAACATATCAGGCTGAACAAATGGTGTGTGCACTGCAATCTTCCCGAGCTCCTCTTTTGAAAACTGAGTACCTGAAACCAAAACTGAAACTGTAAGCACGAAGCGTAGTGAGCTCCCCCAAACTACCACATACCATACAATAACATATAAACACATATTGGGCCTTGCCCACTGCATCGGGTCGAAGCCCAGAAACTGCATCGGACCAAAGTCTGGAACTGACTGGGACCTTGTCCCCTGCATCGGACCGAAGTCCGGAACTAACTGCATCAGATCGAAGTCCAGAAACTGACTGGGACCTTGTCCCCTGCATCGGACCGAAGTCCGGAACTAACTGCATCGGACCGAAATCCAGAACTAACTGCATCGGACCGAAATCCGGAACTGACTGGGCATAGCATAGCATAGCAAAAACACATATCAAATAGCATAACACACATGATCATAAACTCATATACTACCTAATACGTCAGGCCATAGCCCATAACACTTAACACATAAATCCTGTCTGAGCCACGAAGGCATCAAACAAACTAACAACTGCATCGTACCAAAGTCCGGAAACTACTGCTACTAAACGGGCCGGTATTGTGGCCTTAGACCCATTCCTACTGGAATGAAACTCACCTCACACTGCTGAAGTCCCGCGGACACAATCCCACACTGCTGAAGTCCCACAGACTCCACCCCAGCTGCTGGCTGACAGATTCCCGAACTGTCAACACCAAATAACACCCAATTAATAATTGGGTTCTAACACATAACTAAAAATACATGCTTTGGATAATTACTACATTACCTCGAGCTTGGCTTACCCAAGCCCTAGGCCCAATCCATAGGCCTAAAGTCAATTAGGGATCAAAGTCCAACATATGGCCTAATTTTCCAAATCGGGCCCAAACCTCTACGTGGACTTCCCTTTAGGCCCAATTGATCAGTCCAGTCCAACATCTATCACTCTAAGGCCCAATATCACACAACCATCTAGGCCCCAACTATGGCCCATCTATGGCCCAATTTTCCAAATTGGGCCCAATCCTTCATATGGGCCTTACCCTAAAGCCCAACTAATTACTCTAGTCCATTTGATTATTCTTGGATGGCCCAACACAAAGCCCAAGTGAAATTAGGGTTTCACATCAAATGATAACTAGGGTTAAGTGTTTCTTACTTAACCCACTAGGGACTTAATTCATTAAGGACTTAATCCATTAAGTCCATTGTTGCTTAGATTAATTTCTGCCAATGATTATTATTTAATATTTCACTTATTAAATAATTCTCGTGTGTCCTGATAAATTCCCAAATATTAATATTTTCTCAATTAGCTCATTAAGGACTTAGTCCATTAAGTTCTTTACTCTACTACATAAATGGCATGGAATAGTTTGGCTTAATTCACAATCCAATCCCAATGGCCCAAAAGTGGGTCCAATAGGTCTAAGGCCCAATACTTATAATTAGGTTTTTCTAAACCCTAATTAGGGTTCCTCATCCAAACGTGGCCTAATAGGACCAAAATAAATCTCTAAGCCCATTAGGGTTTTGCTTGTGGGACACCACCCACTACCACTTCGGGTAGTGGTGGTCTATGGCGGCTTATGGTGGTGGTTTTGATTCTTTTCATTAATCCAAAATTCAAGTTACATTTTACAAGGTTAATCTCAATTAACCATACCCACACACTAAACTAATCACACACACACACACAGCCACACCATGGTGGTCGGCGGTGGTGCTTGGCGGCAGTTACCGCCTCATGGTGGTGGTGGTGGCTTCCTTGCAATTTCCGGCTAGACTAAACATGCACTAAACAGAAATACATGCTCATACACCCGCTGTATGGTCACAAAACAACCCCCAGCCACCCACCAGCGGTGACCGACGACTGCAACAACAAATTTTGGCCGGCAGGAGGAAGTAGAATCGGCAGCAAGCAGTGGTTTGCATCGACAATCACAACAGCTGCACACAATGATCTTGGCATTCAGCAACCGCCCTCAACGGTGGCTCACAACCCACACCCAACGAGTATGGCTAGCTCCACAATCCTCCTATTACCTACGACTTCTGATGGCACGAACTTGACTAGGCGGCGGCACCCAAAACATAACAGAGAACCACCGTAGGGATCGACGGCGGCGTTAAACAGAAAAGAGAAGAATGAGAGCGGTGGCGGTTGACCTCGACCAAAGGCAGGGGCTCCTCCCAAATTTGTTTCCCCGGCAAGAGGGTCATGGCTTTCGACGATGGGCGCGCAATGCAGCAGCGGGAACCACATCGACTGCGAATGTGGTCGGTTTGTCGATCTCCGATGGCAGCGGTTCATGGTTACGAAATCCGGCAGTCACTGTGGCGGTGACACTTCGATGGCGACTCGTCTGATCAAAATCAAGGAAGGAGAAGAGAGAGATGGCGGCTGAAGTCCTTGCTTGGTCTAGGGTTTAGATGCTACAATCGGGAGGAAAACGGATGGCACAGATTAATACCGTGCCCATCCAATCTTCATGAAATTTTGACACTAACAGCCCCTCCCTTTTGAAACATTTTCAACTTAAGTATAGAAATTACCCTTTAGCCATTGGTCCCATAATTTCCTTTCATATTAAGTCCATTAATTACCAACTGCACCCTGACTTCTGAAACCGTTTTTAAATTTAATCCAGAACTTACAATTTTAACCCCCAACTTCTAAAATTGTAACAATTAACCCTCGAAACTAACGCCTTGCTCAAATATTATTGATTTTAGGGCTTCTATGCATTTATTTATTTATTTTATAAACAAGTTGTTACAGATCAGCCGAACCTGAACATGAGACATCGCAAATGGTTGGATGTAGTCAAGGACTATGACTATGAGATCCATTACCACCCAGGTAAAGCAAACGTGGTTGTGAACGCTCTGAGCCGCAAGTCAGCTGGATCTTCCACTCCAATGACATGTATGAGGATATCGGTGGATTCTCCACTTGGGGGTTTAATCAGGTAAGCTCGGGCTGAGGGAATGCATCAGGAGAATTGGAAGCTTGATTAGGGGTGAGAACATCCGGTTTGTGAAAGATAGTCGGGGACTATAGACCCGTTGTGGTCAGGTTTGGGTTCCAATGTCTGGTGGGGTCGGACAAATTGTTTTGGAGGAGGCTCATAAGTCTTGCTTCTCTATTCACCCGAGGCCACCAAGATGTACCGGGATTTGCGTTTGAGTTACTAGTGGCAAAGCATGAAGAGGGAGATTGCATGGTTGTAGGAGAGGTGTTTCACCTACCGGATGGTCAACACCGAGCATTAGAGGCTTCAAGGTCAGCTACAGACCCTAGAGATTCCCATGTAGAAGTGGGAACAGATCGCGATGAATTTCATCAGCAAGTTATCGAGTACAGCGAAGGGCTTTGACGTTATTTAGGTCATCATGGATTGACTGAACAAGAGCACCCACTTTTTAGCGATACGGGAGAGTTCATTGGTCTAGAAGTTGGCCGACTTGTATATCCACAAGATCGTTGCCCACCATGGGGTACCAGTCTCTATTGTCTCAGACCTTGATGTTAGGTTCACCTCCCATTTCTGGCAGAAGTTCTATGAGGAACTGGGTACACGGCTGCACTTCAGTATAGCTTATCATCCGTAGACAGATGGCCAGAATGAGTGAACCATACATACTCTCGAAGATATGCTGAGAGCATGCGTTATTGACTTCGATGGGAGCTAGGACTCCTACCTACCCCTTGCAGAGTTCTCCTACAACAACAACTTTCATTCCAGTATTGGTTCCCCACCATATGAGCTATTGTATGGACGGAGATTCCACACCCCAGTATTTTGGGGTGAGATTGGTCATAGGGTGATGGGAAGGACAAAGGTAATTCTACAGACTACTGAGAGGATTCAGCAGATCAGACAGCAGACTGCTCAGATTTGGCAGAAGAGTTATACTGACAGATGCCGATCTGAGCTGGCGTTTCAGGTGGGTGACATGGTACTCCTAAAGGTCTCACCCTGGAAGGATGTGATTCGCTCCAGGAAGAGGGGGAAATTGGGTCCCTGATACATTGGGCCATTCAGGATCATTGTTAGGGTTGGCAAGGTGGCTTATCGACTAGATCTCCCGGAGTAGCTTAGTTAGGTCCACAGCACTTTCCATGTCTTACAGTTGCAGAAGTGTATAGCCTATGAGGGGCAGTAATATCATTAGACGATATTCAGATCGACGAGCGCCTGAATTATGTAGAGAGACAATGGTCGTTCTTAAGAGGAAGGTAAAATTTCTACGGAAAAAGGAAGTACCTCTGGTAAAGGTACAATAGGAACACCGGGGGGATCCGAGTGGACATGTAAGCTGGTGGAAATGACACGAGAGCACTACCCAGACTTGTTCACCGCAGCAGACTTCGAGGACAAAGTCTAGTTCAAGTGGGGGAGAATTGTAACACCCTGACTCCCAGGTATAAATTTTAAAGCATTATATACAAGGTTATGGACCTACTCAACGAGTTGGTTGCTCAAAATCATTGTGTAGAGGCGGGTTAGCCTGTGTGGATTATTGGACCAACTCGACGAGTTGGAGGACCCGGACTTGACGAGTAGGAGCTGCAAGATGATACCCTAATTTTCAGGGTTTTCACCCTATTTAAAGGACCTTAAGTCCTTATCTCCAGTCCCTTACCACCTCTTGATGGCCAGTAGAAACCCTAATCAATCTATACCTTGTTCTTGAGTGTTTGTGTGATTTAAAGAGTGATTTTGGTGCATTTTGTGAAGAATGTTTGGAGTTTAAGGATCTTAGAGCATAGAAGAGCTTTTGAATCTGACTCTATATCATATTGGCAACATTTTGAAGGTAACAAGTCGTTACCTTGACTTCCCTCTAGCTAGATCTCTCCATGCTTATGTTTAGGGTCATTTTTAGCATATATGTGAGCCATTTCGGATATTGGCCATGATTTGAAGTTGTAGCTTCAGATCTGGACTCCTCCAGGTCCCAAATTCATAAAGCTATCAAGTTTATCTCGTATTAACCTCTCACCATGCCCAAAATCTCAATCTAGACTTGGTTTTGGTATTCTAAGCCTTTAAGACCATGCATGCACGTAAAGTTTGCAACTTGACGTGGAATCTGTGCCTTAGGAAGCTGGATCTACAATTTGGAGCTTTGGGGTAGCCTAAAAACGTCTTAATAGGTAACAGACTGAAGGGACTTGACGAGTTTCATGGTCAAAAGGGCGAGTCCGATGAAGATTAGTCGTTGTGGGTTTCTACATGAACTCGGTGAGTCAGCCAACTCGACGAGTCAGTTAGGGTTTTCCCGACTTTTAGACATGCATGGACTCGACGAGTTGCCTAGGAACTCGGCGAGTCAACTAGGATCTTCATGATTTCTTGAGTTCTGGAAGGACTCGACGAGTCAGTGAGCTGCACTCGACGAGTTGGGTCAACATGGACTGTTGACCTTTGACTATTGACTTTGACTTTGACCAAGGGGTGACCAGTTTGACTTCTGGGGGTATTTTGTTAATTTTGAAATTTATAGAAGTGGATCATTGATGGATGTAGGTGTTGGCATTGGAGTTGTATTTGGAGGAGTTTGATACTATCATTCCGAGCTACTTGAGAGGTGAGTTGTCGTTAGTATACTAACAGGGTCGAAGGCACCAATGTCGACCCATTTCGGATTTGTATTCGGGTTATTGCATGATATGCTTACTGATTTACATCCTGGTAGTTAGGATGGTGATATGCTTAGTGACCTGGTTAGGTCGGTATCCTCGTATATATGATGATAATATGTTAGTGACCGGTTAGGTCTGAATCATGGTATATAGGATGGTGATATGTTAATGACTAGTTAGGTCTGTATCCTAGGTATAGGCAATGTTGTAGAAGTCTCTACTCGGTACCTGCTCGGCCAACTGGGGAGTGACGAGTACCCGAGAGTACTCGGGGAGTAGTCGGATTCGGTAATTCATGTAGAAATATTTTTAGGAAAATTATATATGTCAAAATCATAATTTGATTGAAATATATAGCAAAATTAGATACATGTGAATAAATAAAAACTGAAATACACACAATTGTCTCACTTCGTGAATAATTACTGAAAATTTAAGATATATATGTCGTAATAATCAAATGTGTGTGTTAAATAAAAAATAATTAAGTGTATTATACATATTAATCTTGAAATTCTTGATTTTTTTTCTCTTTATATGACAATTTTGACCATTTAACCGAGTTTGACCGATTTTGATAGAGTTGGCCGAGTTTGACCGATTAGGCCCGAGTTAGAGAGATGTTGACCGATTTTTAATCGATTTTGTCCAATTTTTTACTGAGTTTGGCTTAATCCGAGTTTTTTTGTCGAGTTCACATTACTCGCCTCTATGGAGGGCCGATTCCGAGTAATCGGCCGAGTACTCGACCGAGTAAGCAAGTTTTGCAACACTAGGTATAGGATGTTGATATGATTAGTGATCCGTAAGATCGGTTTGACTATTATATATGCTAGCGTATGATATTTATGTGCACATGCTTGTTTGATTGGGGTTTAGGTTAAGGCGGTCGTGCTTTTTGTTGAACGCCAACATACCCAGGGCGGTCCGGATAAACTGAAGGTCCTGCAAGGCGGACTAGTCAGGCCGAAGGCCCGACGAGCGGTCCAGATAGGCTATAGGCCATGTGAGGTGGTCCAGACGTGCCAAAGGCTCGGAGAGCGGTCCAGATAGACTGAAGGCCTGCGAAGCTGTCCAGTCAGGCTAAAGGCTCATTATACATGTTGTTTGCTTATATGCTATTGTTATGTTGTATATCGTTGGTATTTTAGGGGAAACTCACTAAGATGCGAGCTTACAGTTGTTAATTTTGTTTTAGGTACATCTGGTGACCGTGGGAAGGCGAAGGCATGATCGTGCACCTCCTTATATTTTCATGATTTGATTCTGGACTACTCTGACACTATACTATTTTGAAAACAAGTTTTGTAATAATTATTGGTTTTGAAGTTTTTTAAAAAGATTAAATTTGGCATGATTTTTATGGATGTTACATTATAGACCCTCAAAACAAAAGAAGGAAGGTCACTTGTTGACCAAGGAATGATAGAACTTGTCCTCTCTTCTCTTTGTTAACAAAAAATTGCTATTTATAAATTTTTTAGTCGACATACGTACATTGGGCATCAGGGCGTAGTGCAATAAATGTCGCGACTTTGATCCAGAGCAACTAGCCCAGTACGTTGGGCATAGTGGGATCTTTCAAACTCTTCATTCCTTTTGCAATCCAAGTCCAGTTTCCAACCCTTTTGCTTCTTTTTCGATCTAGCAACAAGGTACACCTGCAATATATAAATTTAAGCATTTTAAGTACCTTTTAGTTCTAAATAGCATAAAAACATAGTATAAAATAATAATAAATTACCATAAATATATGTATAAAATAGACGTTATCAACATACTTTATTACTTTTTAATATAATTAAATGTAGAGTAAATTACAAAAATGGTCCATGTGGTTTAGCCCCATCTACAAGACCACTCTAACTTTTTAAAAAACTTATTTCAAACATCCTCTTTCTTTCAAAATCCATCGATTTTTTTCCTCTAAACTAGCACCATTTAATTTTTTTTGTTGACCTTAATGTACAATGACCTTAATAAACATTTTAAACCTTTGGGACCATTTTAAAATTGATTGAAACCTAATTTATAATCCCTAAATCTAAATTATAATAACACCTTACATCTATTCTCTACCTCCTTCCTTTACCGACAAATCCATTGCCTACCCATTATCATCGAAGCAACTTGGCACCGATTCCAATAATAGTAGAGCTACCATGGCACCTCCTCCCATTCTATCTCGCTCATAATTTTTTGTTCTTTATCTTTTCCCCCTAGTATTTCGAACACACTTCACCTTCATCCTACCGGTAGCTCCCTTACCTACCCTCTAAGATCTCAACGATGTTATCCAAAATGTTGTTACCATCAACCATGAACTCCCCATATATCACAACTCAACACCACTATCTTACTTCTCTCTCTCTCTCTCTCTCTCTCTCTCTCTCTCTCTATCTGTTGCACACTTGTAACTTCAAGGAAGAAAAATTAACCCCCAATTGGTGTTGTCCTGGTAGATGATAATGGTACTACGCAGATTAGCGGTGGTGTATTCAAGTATCTTCAAGTCAACCCCTAATGATTGTAGTCTTATTGGCATGTTCTTTAAATTTTTATTTTAAGTCTATGAGACTGTATATGACAAAACTATAATTTACTCTGTGTTTAATGAAGCTTAAAGTAGGTTGGAATATTTTTTGAGTTACATGTTGGCTAAAGTTTATAACACCCGTTTTCTAGAATTGATCGTCGAAGATTCAAAAAAGACAAAGATAAAGAGAAAATCATATGCCACGACGTGGTATATGAAGTACCACGACGTGGCATGACACTTCTGGATCGTGTGTTCTGAAGAACACCACAACATGGAAAGAGGGAGGCAATGACGTGGTTGTTGTTATTGCCCAATCCCACAATTTTTAGGGTTTCTCCCATATTTAAGGCCACTATCTCCAAAATAAGGGCATCCTCTTCAGCTTCTATTTCACCTTTTCAATATCCTATTATCTCCTCTTGTCTTGTGAACTCTTTGATGGTGCTTTGGTCACTTGAAGGTTAAAGGAAGGTTATGTTGAGTTAAGGATCAACTAGCAACTTCATCTCCATCTCTTGATGCATCATCTGGACTCTTGTGAGCCTCCTTTTTGGTTCATCTTTTGTATATTTTGGTTTTGAGCACCTTTCCTTTATAATATGTTGTTATGAATGGATGGTTTAGATAAAGTTGGCAAGTTTATCACTCATTAGGGTCCCTTGGTCATCATACGGTTCATATATAGTCTATAATGTTGATTGGTGCTATGCATGAAGCTTTGACTCTATTTCTTACCCATTTTTGGCCTTGTCTTGAGAGAGACATGCATATCCATAAAGTAAAGGTTTTTATGGTTCATTTGAGGTCAATGAGTTCTTTTAGGATGTTAGAGCAAAGGACATAACAGATTAAGTCTTTAATGAGAAAAATGTCGAAGTAACCATGACATGACTAAGAGATCACCACATCGTGGTGGGTATTCAGCCTCACAACTGTTTTGTCTGGCCATTTCCACAACATGGCAAAGAGATCACCAAGACATAGTGGTTGTTGACTTGGTTTGACACTGAATTTTTGTTGATCGTTAACCATTGACTTTTGATCAGGTTGACCTTAGGTCAATTTGAAGGTTTAGGGTTGTTGACTGAGGTTTGTTTTGTGTTTGGTGTTAGTCGGTTTGCGGTTCTGATTAGTGCAAGGAGTGAGAGTCTTGTTGTGCTTCTTCGGTTCTTCAGTTCAGGTAGGTTTCTCATAATGCCATGTATGACGTTGTATATCATTTTCATGATAAGGTAGAGGTCATATTAGAGTACGAGTATGCTAGCTGACTATGATAATTCCTTTTTATGCATGCACAGTTTAGGACACTTGGTGTCATGGTATGCTAGACTGTTAGGTTGATGCTTGTTGAATGTATGATAATGCTGGTTTGAGCAGTGTAGGATATTTAGTCTCATGGTATGCTAGACTATAGGGTCTTGCTGCTAGACTATATGATTTTGTTAGTGTTGGAGTTTGTATACTACAACATCCTATGGTGCACATACAACCCTAAATGCCTTGGATCTATATTTTCTCTAATTATACATGTAATAGTGTTTCCAAAGCATTAAGCCTATAACTAGCATACAAATGACATAAACAATATGAAATACTAGTTAGGATGACATACCTTTTATGTAGCTTGAAACCTTGTAGTATTTGGCATTTAAGAACTTAGCACCAATAGTGTGGATGCCTCAAATGGAATCACAACACACCATGGACAAAGGATGACATTTGAGATAGAATACTAGCCACATAAAATCGTCCATATGAACTCCAGGAACATAAGTTGAAATTTTGGCTATAGAGCAACATATTTATATGTGGGATTCCGAAGGTCATGGGTTAACCCAAACCCATACCCATGGGTTTATGATCCATGGTTCATGTGGCCCAACTCTTAGTCCAACATGGATCAATAGCCTAATACATATGTTTCACTAATTACCATAATTAATCTCTATAGATTTAATTAGTCTCTTTTGATCACTATATTAATTCCAAACTAATTATTGATCAATACTAATTAAATCATGTGATTTCATATTAAAATATTATAACTTATAATATATTAATAAATCGTAAATAACCTCTTGTCAAAAGTCCATCCTAACAAATTGTCCTGATGATATGCAACCTAAACGGACCATGCTACTCTCGGGTCAAATTCATACCAATTATAGTTATGGTCTTAAACACCTAATCCAATAGTCTCTCACTTGGATAATTGTAATAACAATTATTGCAAGTACGACTCCAAAATCCCGAATAGCAATCGTAGCTCTTAAAAGTCGTTGTTGAACTCTGATCTAGTCAATGACGTGTCCATTAGATAAAGGAATCATATATTCCTCCATTCTAGATATCATATGCACTTAGACATGGATTATAATCATTCTCTCTGTCCATTTGTTGTTTCCCGATTTCCGATTTATGACGACCGACTAATCGAACAAATCAAATCAGTTTGGGCCGAGCCAAGCACTTAGGGTTGTCATCACTTAATCATCGAGGGGACCACATATATCGGTTTTATTCCTCTAAGGTTAAAAGGAATGGATAAAATTCGACTCATATGCTTGCTCTATTTACTCATCAAATCACACACAACAATGTGTTTATAACACCAAGTTACTGGTGCGTTTTCACATTATCAATGTGCAACCGAATTGTAGACTGCAACTCATATCTCTCCGTTTAAAGAATATAAGATATTATCATCTCATGATTACTCGTGATAAAATCCATGAAGTGATTCAAATGAGTGTGGGTTTAATTCAATACTTGAATCTTATTCCAGGAGCACTCATGAACATTGCGGCTAAGTCTAAAATATCTAGACAAACTACAGACCCATTCATGACAGCCTTGCCTCAATACCTACTTCCAAAGTATGATTGAATGTGGATGGTTTGAATAACCTAGTTATCCGGGAAGTCAAAACATGCAAAGGGAAACACAAGAATAATACTAATCCTATATGGCCCCAAAACTTTTGAGTCATATTGATTACACATTATTCATTGTGTAATGTTTCAAATGATCAACTTAATGCTTGAACTAAAACAATAATTGTCCCATGCTACAAGCATGCACACTATGTTTACCTATGGTCCTTCCTTCGTGGAATAGATCAATTGAAAACATTTCGATGATGCTCATTTCACAATTCCAAATCCTTATGATAAATGTAAGAATACAAGATTCTTTGCCATCTACTAAAATCTGTTAGATTCTAAACTTATATGCAATGATTCTCTTGTAATGAGTATACACAAAGGTCACAAATACTTGGCAACAAACATTACAAAGTATTCCAATAGAGATCAAGTCCACGGAAACGAAATCTCACATTCAAAATGCATTCCTTTGAACATCCTTCTTGCATTAAGTATTCTAATCTTACATAGATTTAATGAATAACTTCCACCTATGGAAACATTTCCGTATTCCCATTTTGACTATCACTTCTGAATAAGAGTTGCCTCTTTTTAGAATATGTCAATATGGTCCTTCCAAAAATTTACACTATACTTCCAACTGTCCATGAGCAACCAATCATTGGTAAACCTTAAATTCTCCTCGACAATTGCTTAATTCCCTAGGCATTTGGAAAATTCAGAACACATAGAAATATTATAGCATATACAATCAATCCCATACTTGAAGCATATGGGATATAATTCATAATGTCTCACATAAAGACATAATACTCGATCAGTCTTTTGCTATAATTTTTCTATTTACCATGTTCTCACAATTCGGACTATGAAGAGGGATGTCGTAATCATAATCGAATTTTGAGAACGCAATTAATATTACCATATATAGAATTTCCTTATGCTGAACCATTCCAACATAAGTCATGATCAAATTGTGAAAACGCAATTAATATTACCATATATAGAATTTCCTTATGTTGAACCATTCCAACATAACATTAATATATATATATATATATATATACTTGACTAAATTTGATTAAAATCTCAATCTAAGCTTTTAGAATTGGGATGAAGTATAATTTCCTCTCCCTTAATTATAGCAAAACAACTTTTTAAAACCCTGCATATTTGCAAATTGAAACTTTTGTTTTCTATAATTAACATTGCTAACTTGCAATACTTAACATAATGATCATTATCCCACTAACATGATAATTATATACTTATTAGCATAACACTTATGCTCCCACTAGCTTTGACATGTATCCAGAAATCAGTTGGTCTTCTAGAAATCAATATTTATTGACTTTCATTACCAAAGTTCAGTTTTCTGATACGAGATGCTTCGATAAGACTTTATCTAAGCTTCTTAAACACATACACCTTTTCTTAGATAGCTCACATGTGTATCTAGACAATTATGAATAGGGATGTTGTAATCATAATGTTTAGACCTTTTTCCATTTCTCACAATTCGAACTATGAAGAGGGATGTCATAATCATAATCGAATTTGAGAAATGTAAATATCACAATTGCTAACTATTTAAAATCTACTTAGTGAAAGCGTTTACTCACCATCATTTTCATGAATTGGAGAGAAACCTTATGACACTTAGATTTTTATGGTGAATATGTTCCCATCCATGTGAATTTTTCAAAACCATAATCACAAGACAAGGTTAGTGACAAATCCAAACATATATGGACTGAACTTGTTCAATCTTAATTTCTTGCCACCCAGCAGCACAAGGACCTACCATGTTTTCCAGGTTGTTATGCAAACAATTTAAGAACTTATAGAACTCACAAGCATAGTCAACTTTAACTGGGATAGGCACAAAAATAAGAATATGTCAACACAATAGGTTACAAATATCAAGTCATGTGCTATTGATAATAAATAGGTTCTATACTTGATTAGTTCTTGAAACCTTTTCAAGATCTTTAAGTCTCCCACTGACCTCTTGACATATAAGATTCTCTTTGTCAAGAACCATTCCTCGACAAAACAAATATACAAAAGTTAGTGCGGATTCTTATCAAGATAAACACTTCACACAATCGGTCTTAGTTGGTCTTTGTTTTATCCAAAACATCACAACTTACCAATTTCAAATGTTCAAGAGTAAGAAAACACTTTACTCTACATTTGACAAGTATTATTAACCATCTAAAGATTATGTATTCAAGTTGCAATCTTGGAGTATGACTCTAAGACTTGATTTTGGAATGAAGTATGATTTATCTTTTGCTTTAACCATTTCGACAATTCACGATTCCTCTTCTTAGACAAACAAATGCACTAAGATGTCCTTTGAGGATCAATTGTGATATGATTTTTCATAATCATTAAGATGATCATAAAACATGATACTTAACTACTCTCCCGTCTTTTCATATTGGAGAAACTTTTATCTTTTTGCCTAATTTGATTCTTCTCAATCATCCTGCCATACATTGAAACTTTTACAATGTTTCAGAATTATACTTAAACTTGTAAGCACAACCATATTTACTAAACTTTAGTAAATCATGACGAATAGCCTTATCGTTCTTTGTGGTGGACCTGATCAGAGTACAACCAAGTGTACCCGATCCCCTAGTCCTTCACTTGACTCACATATACATGTGAACAAGGATTTAGTCTTAATTTCCCAAAAATGAAAATTCTCAATCATCACACAATACAAGTTGCATGATTCCAAGTTTATATAGAGTTATCTTGTAACAATCTCCGATAGAGCAGTTTGTACTCTCATTGACAAAGTCTTTATGACTTTGGTGCTATGTCACTACAAAAGGATCATTGTGTAAAATGTTAGAATCTAACACATAGCAAAATTTTGGTATTCTTACCTTGTGATAAGGATTGGGAATTGTGAAATGAGTATCATTGGAAATGTGTTCAATTAATTTATTTCACAAAGTAAGGATCGTAGGTAAACATAGTGTGCATGCTTGGAGCATGGGATGACTATTGTTTCAATTCAAGTATTAAGTTAATTATCCGAAACATTAAACAATGAATAATATGTAATCGATATGGTGATTAAATAAAAGGTGTTTTATTTATACTCAAAGTGTTGAAGACATGTTGGATTCGATTATTCTTGTGTTTCACTTAGCATGTTTTGACTTCCCGAATAATAAGATTATTCAAACATCCACAGTCAATCATACTTTGGAAGTAGATAATGAGGTAAGACTGTCATGAATCTGACTGTAGATTGTCTAAAGTTTTTAGACATAGCAAAAGTTTGTTGCAGTGCTTATGAGTGCTCATGCAATAAGATTTGAGTATTGGATTAAACTCGCGCTCACGTGAATCACTTCATGGATTTCATCATGAGTGATTGTGAGATGATAATATCTTATATTCTTGAACAAATACATATAGTTGCAGTTTACAAGTTGGTTACTCATTGATAATATGTAAACGCACCAGTAACTTGGTGTTATAAAACATATTATTGTGTGTGATTTTATGAGTAAATAAAGCAAGCATATGAGTCAAAGTTTATCCGTTCCTTTTACCCAGTGTGGGATAAAAGTGGTATATATGGGTCCCTCTATGATTTAATGATGACACCCTAAGCGCTTGGCCAAGCCTGGACTAAGTTGATGTGTTTAATTGTAGTCTATTGTCAGTCTTCATAAATCGGAAATTGGAAAACAACACATGAATAGAGAGAATGATTAAAAATCCATGTCTCGGTTCATACGATATCTAGATAGAGGAATATATGATCCATTATCTAAAGGACGTGTTGCTGATAAGATCAGAGTTCAACAGCGGCTTTTGAAAGCTACGACTGCTAATCATTGTTAATCAGGTTCTGAATTCGTGCTTGCAATAATAGTTATTAGACTTATCCAAGTGGGTAACTGTTTGACTAGGTGTCTAAGCCCATAACTATTATTGGTATGTACTTGACCTGATTATGAGCATGGTCCTTTTGAGTTTCCTTCATTCATGCAACTTGATAGGATGACAAGAAGAGATAGTAGAATTTATTATATGTGTAATAAATTGTTACCTGGAAATCATATGATTTAATTAGTATTGATCGGAAATTAATTTGGAACTCATTTGGTGATCAAAAGAGACTGATTAAATACTTGGGGACTGATATTGCAATTATTTGATAGTTGTAATTTGCGATGTGGACTCCTTATATAAGGGATGGACAAATTCTATGGGAAGCCTATAAGGAATTTGTCTAAGGGGCCTTTTAGAAGGGTTCATTTGATTGTTTAGGGCCTAAGTAGTCATTTAGGGTTTACACCTAAAACCCTAGTAGCCACAAGTATAAATAGGCCCCATGGTTAAGGATTTTTGGCTAATGCAAGCTTCTAAGAGAAACCCTAGGCAAAATCCTTCCCTCTCCAAGTCTTTAATTGCATTGGGTGTTTGTGACTCCATTAGAGGTGCAACACTTGGGGCACTAGGCTTTCAGAAGTCAAGATCAAGAAGGATTAAACTTGTTATTGCTACATAACAAGAGAGGTAAAGTTTCTAACCCTAATCATATGTCAATTTCGAATTGTATATGCTAGTCATAGGGTTATTGCTTTGGTATTAACAGTTGTATGTTTAAACCAGAAAAACCTAGATCCAAAGCAATTAGGGTTGCATGTACACCATAGGATGTGGTTATGCTTAAAACCCAACACTAATAACATAAATATTAAAAAAAGGCTTACAAAAAACAAATAAATATGGTAATACTTAAAACAAATAATGGATCAATATAAGGGTAAAAACATGTTTTTTATGTACTAGGTGTGAGACGTGTGTATTACATGAGTTTATTAAAAATAAAAGTTTATTATCAATGTATAAATATTAAAGATTTAAAAAAAATACTTTTATATATATATATATATATATATATATATATATATATATATATATATATATATATATATATATATGCGAATGATATAATAAATAAGTAATTCAATCTATACTAATAAAAAACTATTGGCATATTTTAAATAATGATGTTGAAAATAAAGGTGTAAACATTAAATATTTTCAAATTAACTTTCGAAATAATTACAAACGAAATGATGAATAAGTAGTTATTGATTCTATACTAACAAAAAAATTTATTGACATATTGTAATTAGTTGTTATGAATCAAAATTTTCAAATACTTCTTTGAAGATGGTGTTTTTTTCATTTATTAGGATAGAAATAGAGATGTATTATACATACATATTTATTTATATTTGTAAATTAAAGCTATGTTTTCAATTCAAATATATAATCAAATACACGATATTAATTGTGTCATTAGAACATTCATTTGAACTCAAATATATTTGTAAATTAATAAACATTTAAATAGAATGAATAGTTTACATATATAACAGTAGACTCATTACTTAGTGGAATTGATTATTGATTAATAAAAAAAATAAAGATACCACATAATGATATGTGGAATTTAAATAATTATAAAATCTCATATAATTATATGTGGCAAAAGCTTTGAGAATATGACAAAAAAAAAAAAAAAAAAAAAAAAAAAAAAAAAAAAAAAACTTTCATTTATTAGAGATGATTTAACAGAACAATGTTGATGGTACTTAAAAGAGAATAAAACTCATGTTTTTTTTAAACATAATGACAAGTGACATCAATTTCTAAAAACTTGGACAATAACTATAAGATTGAGATAAACAATGTGCACTCTTAAATATATATGTTCTTCTTTCGAAGACAAACACTGTAGTTTCTTTCGTGAAATTGATAATGACTTATAAGGGTAACATTTATAATTTAGGTTATGTTCATATTTAATTATTTTAATTATTTTTTGTCAATATATATTATCATTGAATTTGTTTGGACTCTTCATATTATATCGTTATAACTCGTTGATGTAGGTTATATAGTTTAGATTGTGTTCACATTTAGTCCTTTAAGTTTTTTTGTCCATATATTATCATTGAACTTGTTTAGATTGTTCACATTACATCCTTATAAACTTATTTGGATTGTTCACAATACATCCTTATGACGTGACAACTCCAGTCATCTTCTATGTTGCCATTGAACCATATTTCGAGTATATTGTATGAGAGGTGTTTCAGTTTGAACCCGAGCCTACTCAATCTTTCATTTTATTTAAACGGTCATAAATTCTTCGTTTGATGTTGGAATGTCATGAACTTTTTCAACACGTAGTATGATGTGTGTATTTCAGTTTAGACTATATAAACACATTATTTGGTTACATGTTGATTTATATTATTTTAGTATTGGGTTTTCATTTTAGATTATATAAACACCCTATTTGTTTATATATTGGGGTAATTTTTGTTGGTTGATTTTGTATTATTTTAATCATTTTGGCTCGAATCCTTAACTAGTTGTATCAACTGCATAAGAACATGTGTCGATTACAACCAAGTGTTTAACCGAAAACTAACACCTACACACGAACCGGTATAGCCTAACTAGTCTAGTTATCGGTTCTAATTATTCGTCTAAATTGGTTTCGGTTCGGACCGGTTACTCATCCTAGTTCCAACTAAGCACCATTGGCTTAGTCAACATTTATCTGAACAACTACGTAATACCATGTAAACTCATCAAACAAACATCAAGATCGATCCTCAAAAGATCAAACCATTTCTCTAATGATATGAACTATTATAAAAAGAGTTAATAACTTACAAAAATAATATAGTTTAGGTTTTATTCATATTTAAGGGGTGTTTGTTTTATCTTTTGAAACATCTTTTAACTTTTAGGAAAAGATAAAAACTTAAAAAATATTTTGTAAAAGCAACAGATCTTATAAAAACTACTTTTAGATATAAGAAAAATAAACTTTTTGAAAAAATTAGTAAAAAAGGTAAATAAACCTGATTTTTTACAACTTTTATCATTGAACTTGTTTGAATTATTCATATTACATCATTAATCGATCATAAGAATTTAATATGACAATCCAAACAAATTTAATAATAATAATATGTACGTAAAAAATAACACAAAACCTGTACTATATTAAATAACACAAAACCTGTACCATATTACACTTATAAGTCATTATACCTCATCAAAACACATTTCCATGTAAAAAACAATATACTTCATTTCTAAAGTAAGAGAGTTAAATGTTTGTGATATTGGAGGGTGATTATTAGGAAGGCTCAATGCATATGATACAAACGACCCCACCGCACCGGATATACCTCATACAAGTCCGCTATATAATAAACCAGAAACCTCTTCCTCTCTCACCATCACTCACACACATAACACATTCTTCTTGTCCTTCATCCAAAATCCAATTCCAAGCTTTAAATTAATCAATCATGGATCGCAACGCTGCCCTCCTCACTGCCCTCATCTGCATTATCTTCTCCTCCGTCGCCGCTCAATCACCTTCCTCCTCCCCCACCACCTCCCCAACCACCACCACTCCACCACCAACCGTCGCATCCCCACCTGTCTCCACTCCTCCGCCAGTCAGCTCACCACCACCTGTCGCCACTCCACCTCCAGTAGCCACTCCCCCTCCTGTTGCTTCACCACCACCAGCAGCCACTCCTCCTCCTGCAGCTTCACAACCACCAGCTCCCGTCCCAGTCTCTTCCCCAGTCGTGACTCCATCGGCTGCACCATCTCCCTTAACTTCGAGCCCACCAGCACCACCTACTGGAGCACCTTCTCCGGCTGTCACCACCACCGGTGTATCTCCGGCACCATCAGCAACTGACGTGGTACTTACTTCTCACCTTACTCCATTTACATTTTTATTGTTACAGATCTGATGCAAGAATAATTTAGCATTAAGCTGCGGTTAGATCTGATGGGGTCGGGTAGAGTATGTAAAGTTAGGTAAAAGTAGAAGCAGGTTTGGTTTCTTAAGGTAAAGTGAATGATGGGAGTCACGTGATCCATTGAGATCAACACTCAACCTCAATACCATTAATCAAGGATTGTAGTTGCCACATTTTTCCTTTTTCCATGAAAATTCAATTGGTAAATATTTTAATTACTTCCATGAAGCAATAAAAGTATTAATATTATTAAGTCTATTAATAATAGCAATATATTATGATCATTTTTGTTTGACTTTAGTGAAACAAATTGGCATTTTAAATAACAACATGAATTATTTAATAATTTCAATTTTAACTTTAAGATCATAACCATTCCCAACCTGAAACCATAGCTACTTACTCGTCCCAAAAGTTTTAGGTTCGGGTTTTCCATAGATTTTTGGTATTTTTGTCATCCCTAATTATGCAACAATACATTGTATTTATTTGTAAACGAATTATTACATTATTGAGTCCTTGTACATGACATTATACTTTTGAGTTGTAGTATTAGTATATAACATTTTAGCTCCGTATGCATTGTGTTACTACTACCTCTGGTATTAATTTGTGGGATTCGTGTAATTGTAGAGTGGAGTTGAGAAGATGGGATCGATGGTTGGAAGCTTGGTTTTTGGATGTGCTCTTGTGTACTCGTTGATCTAGAGAGATGTATATTTTCTAAATCTTCTACAGTCATCATCTATGACGGATATTCATATATTTTGATTCATTGTATTTTGAAGTGAATTTAGTTGGGATTCTTTTGAGGACGATGTTTTTTTTGTGTATTTCGGGGGACTTATTATAATATTATTATTAATATCTCTTTACACTTTTTGTTACTGTGCATTTGGTATTTATGCAACTATAATGTGTTCGGTAAAATTAACTGGTAACGGGTAATTTGTAGTTTGTAGTATTTTGTTAAACACTACATGAATTACCATTTGGATCTAGAGCATTTTGTTTAAATTAAACGTTAGAAGTTTGTAGTGTTGAACAAGACTTTCTAATCAAAACGAAACGTTTTATCAAAAGCTAGAAACTAGAAACTTTCAAACGTTATGTGTCAAACACGCTCTATCATAGTTTTTGTTTCAAATTAAAATTAACTAAATGGTTGGTTAGAACAAAAATAACTTATATTTGTTTATATATTATCATTGTCATCTGCTATAGTAGGTGACAATTATAATATGCAAACACATTTAAAAAGTTAAATGGTCAAATGTATACAAAAAAAAATTGTTTAAATGTGAACAAACGAAAAGTTAATTGCCTTGATAATTCATTTTCGTCACACTTCATAATTCAAATAGCGATTTTATTTTTTATTTGTTTGTATTTTTTTTTCAAATGTTACTTTCAAAGTATCCATAATATCCTAAATATTATTTCATCCGTCCAATAATTATTGTCTACTTTTGACTTTTGATTTCTTAATTCATCAACATTAACCTTAAATATTTTTATTCGTGTTATGTATTACTTGACTTACAACAATGAAAAAAAGATTAAAAGACAATGTATTCCTATATTTTGCATTAACTATTATATATCTAAAACAAAATTATTTAAAATCAAAGTTGAAAAATAAATAATTCAAAAGTCAAAATTAGACAATAAATATAGAACGAAGTTAGCAATTAGATATTGATTAATTTGAAACTTTATTTTTTAATTAATAAATATGTTTTTGTCTTTAAAAAAAATTAATTAGCCACTTATATTTTATCTTGTGTTTTTAAGCATATATAATACTCTTAAAGGGAATGGAATCTAACAATACAATTAAATAAATTAAATATCTAACAATAACTATGGATGTCTTTTTAAAAAAATAAAAATAAAAGTACCAAGTATCAAATAAAAAAACATAAAAAAAATCTATATAATGTAAATGTTTTAAATTTTTATAACTTCTTAATACTTTTTAATTAGAAGTTTATAAACTTTTAATTTTTTAATTGAACGTTTTAAACATGTTGTAAAAGAGAGTATTAAATTGCCATACAAAATTTGTAAATCACTTTAAAAATGTTGCAAAAGAAAGTTTAGAAATAATTGTATAAAGTTAATCATTTTAAAAATGTTGCACAGAAAACTTAGAAATAATTGTATAAAGTTATAAAACAACTGTATGAAATTTAAAAAAAAAAAAAAAAAAAACTAAAACTTATAAGAAAATTTTAAAACATTTATAAAATATTTTGTTTAAAAGCAATTGTATTAAAATTATATGAAAACATAAAAAATGTTAAAAATTTTATAATAAAAGTTTAAAACATTGTATTAGGTTAGAAAGAATAGTAACATGTTTAGCATGTTGCCACATAGGATATTTTAAAACCATATAAGATTTTTTTGATATGTAGAATGAAGAGAATGGTAGCAAAAATGTAGGAAGTTGTAACACCTAACCTTATATTATTTTTATTTTGAAAAAGAAAAGAAAAAAAAAGAAAAGGAAAAAATGAAACCAATGAGTGGCCTTCATATTCCAACCTTTTTCTCTTTCCTATGGCTAGCAAGTTGGTGACTTTCTTATGGCAAGAAGCTTAACACTTTTGTGAGGAGTGGACTTAACACCCTTAGTGAGCGTAGGCGAGTATGGCTGGCGAACCACTCCCTCCAGCTTTAGAAAAAAAATCTATATGAAAAAAAATATATCATAAAAATGTTGTTAGAAATTATATGAGGTTTTAATAAATTTGTATAAAAAAATTAGATTTAGACAACTTTCATTTTTTTTACACATTTGATCAGTTAACTTGTTAAATGTGTTTACATATTACAATTTTCATCTGCTATAGCAGGTGATAATAGTAATATGTGAACACGTTTAACAAAATAAATTATTAAATGTGTACAAAAAAAATTGTCTAAACGTGAACAAAACGAAAAAAGTAATTACCCTGACAAATCTTTTTCCCTTTCCGTAACTACGTCTACCTTTTTAAAATAAAATTAAGTACTTACTGAAATAAGATGTTATGGTGTAAGCTGTGAGCGACGTGGACAACACAGCATATAGCATACATATTACATACATAATACAATAAGGAGGTATGTGAACAAGAGTCATAAGACGGTAACTTAAATCCAAGCCGATAAAATGAAAAATCAAGAAATAATGGCACATTGCATAGAAGACGAGGATACCTTTGATTTATGCTTTTAGCCGATAATCACACATAAGAGATTGCGATGGCCTTAGTCTTAGTCTTAGGAGAATGAAAATTCGTATCGATGAGAAAAATTGAACCCAAAAATCGAAATCAAAATAGATGCCGATGATTTGGGTTTGAGTTTTTTTTCAAACCAAAATATTGGGTTTGGTTTCGATTTTAGAAAATATAAAAACCGATAAAATCAAATTGAATCTGAGTTATAAAAGTTTTGTGTGTGTGTGTGTGTGTATATATATATATATATATATATATATATATATATATATATATAAGAAAATCTTCAATAAAATCCTAAAATTTTAGTCCGGTTTATGTTTTAGTCCTAAACTAATTTTTGTTTACGAAAAAGTCCCAAAAACCGGCAAAAATTTGCATTTTAATCATTTTTGACTGGTTGGAACCGGTAACAAATTAATTTAAGACTATTTCATAAATTGACCCAAAATATTGGGACTTTTCTACAAAAACAAAAAATATTATGGTTTTTCTGCAAACGAAAACCTTATTATTATTATATTAAAAATATAATAAGTATACTATTTTTAAAATTTGTTATTATTAATATTATTAATAATACATATAGATACATTTAAATTAAAAAAAATATTAAAGACATTTTATAAAGGTGAAGATTGAGCGGATGGTAATGCTTTAAGCTTTGAAATCATGAATGTATGTTTGTATATTCTGACTTTGTATATGCTCATTTCACATTTGTTATTATTGTTTTTAATTCAGAATATTAACATTTAACAATTTAAAAGAAGCTACTGATTTTTTAAATTGTTTACAAATAGTGAGCATGTGATATGCGTGTATGTCTTGTGTGTAAGTATTTTTGAATTACCAACATGTGTGTTGCTCATTTTCATTACTTTATCCTTGTGTTTTTTTTGGAAACATGACAGATATAGTGTGATAAAGCAAAATAAATCATATTACTTTCTATTAAATAAGATATTTTAATTAATATTTTCGAATTTTGATATGGGCCACCAATGTAAATATTTATTGTGGATCTATTGGATTTGAAAAGAAATCATTCTACCTTAAGAAATTTTATATATAAAGTGAGAAATTCTTTTATCTTAAACTATTTATACATAATTTTACAAATAGGCAACTTCTTTTAAATTGTTAAGTATTAATATTTTGAATTGAAAACAATAATAAGAAATGTGAAATGATTATATACAAAGTGAGGACATACAAGCACTGATTTCAATGCTTAAAGCATTACCATCACCACCACCTTCACCTTTAAATAATTTCTTTAATATATTTTTATTTAAGTGTATTTATATGTATTATTAAAAATATTAATAATAATGAATTTAAAAATTTGTATACTTGTTTATAATAATAATAATAATAATAATAATAATAATAATAATAATAATAATAATAATAATAATAATAATAATAAGTTTTTGTTTGCAGAAAAGTCCTAATATTTTTTTGCAGAAAAAATCCCAATATTTTAGGTAATTTTGTGAAATAGTCCCAATATTTTAGGTTAGTTTATGAAATAGTCCCAAATTAATTTGTTGCCGGTTCCAACCGGTCAAAAGGGGTCAAAATGCATACTTTTGCCGATTTTTAGGACTTTTTCATAAACAAAAATTAGTTTAGGACTGAAACGTAAACCGGGCCAAAATTTTAGGACTTTATTGGAGATTTCCCTTATATAAATTATTAAAATAGTAAAATTTTAATTTATAGATTGAACATTCATGTCAACATATTACAAAAATTATGTTAATAAACATTATAACTTACGGTCATTCCACTTTGCATCATAATAACGTTACCAAAAAGCATAACAATATTTCGATACATCCCTATCGAAGATACCAAAAACTTACAAATCCAAAATACCAAGCAACATCCTAAGAAACATCCCAAAAAAACATAAAACATCCAAAATACGAATTAACATCCTAATTAATAATACTACCATTCCAAAATGTACTTGACCCAAGCCTCTCTATCGCCTTCTTCATTTTGCCAACCGTTTGTTACGTTTATAGGATCATTTCTTATCTTTGTCAAAGCTTTGAACTTCTAGACTTGAGTTAATGAATTTATCTTCAAAATCTCTGGAGGGATCTTCTCACTTTAAGACTTTCGGTAATTCAACCAACCGTATTATAGAACACATCATTGGTACGACGTTTCCTCCTATTAAAGAGAACACTTGGTGAAGTTTCCCTCATTTTGCACAGTTGTATTATGGTTAATTTCCTCAAATTCAAGGAAATCATCATCCGACTTGCATTTCTTATTCTAAGTTCACATCTTGCTCTATCTCAATGAGATCTCTAGCTCTATTTCCTTGAGCTCGGTCTTTTCCATCTAATCTCTTCTTTATGAACCTATTTACCAACATTATAATATGATATACCTGTAGGTACGTCTACCGGATCTTCAGCGGTAACACAACGTTTTTTAGAATCGATCCTAACATAAATTTGATAAATAACAAATCCGGTTTTCACTAAAATTGATTTTCAGGAAAGATAAATGGCACAATTTCAACTTTTACATACTCGATTTTCATATATATGGATTTTCACAACAAAAAAAGAGGTTCAACCGATTTTCAGGAAGATAAACACCATCAATTTCACAGTAATTTACGTGGAGAGAGAGAGAGAATGAGATTTAGATCGATAGTTGTAGTGATGCAAATACCTGGTGAAGAGATGGAGAAGATGAGTTAAGTATGTTGTCGGCTGCAATTCGATTTTGACGAACAAATGAGAAGACGAGTTGAGTGTGTGTCGGCTGCAATTTGATTTTGATGAATATGTGAAATAGAGTTTTCTTTTTTAGAATGGTTTTTTTAAAATAAAAGGGGTATAATGGTGATGTTTCACTTTCCTTGATGGTATGCAATTATTTCCATCATTTTGTTGAAGGAAGGTATTTTTCTCTATACGAAGGAATGGTTTCTCATTTAGGATTCAATTTCCTTCTTTAAAGTTGAACCAAACACGCGAGGGGATTGGAATCCTTTTTGTTTGAATTTCAACCGTTTCCTATCAACCAAACGTGCTCTTAATCCCTAATAGAACTGCTTTTGGATCATATACTGATATAACCCTGGTTCAAATATGAAAAATGGCACCATGAACTATTCTGAAATGGGGCATAAGCCCAACAATAAGCCCAATTCTATAATATGAGCCCACTACAATAAAATGAACCCAAAACTTGAATAAGATTAATTCATGATGTAGACCCGATTAATAAATAATCTATCGTAAATAAGTTAGGTCCAATATACTTAATGGGCAAATATCCAATATGTGTTCAATACACCATGTTGGCCCAAAACACAAATTCTGCCCAAACTTAACATGACTAATAAAATCATACTTTTTAAACCTAAATTTTCGTCAATGTATATTCTTCAACATCCGGTTCATTAATTTAATGTATCATTGTATCTTTCTTTGTTGAAATTTCCACACCTAAATGTCCAAGTTTAGTTTTTAAACCTCCAAATTTCTAGTCCGTATTGTTGGTGCCATAATAACCTAGGAAAATTTTAATGCGAGTGGATAAAGAGTATAATTTGTAAGCATGATAGGGATGAAGGTAGAAATACGTAGCTTGGTTGTTTTTTAAATAAGTTTTCATAAGGGAGACAAATTAAGAGGGGTGCAAAGACATTTAATTTACAAAAAGCAAATAGATATATTATCAAAATTCAAAAGTGATAAGGTACATTATGTCGTGTGACATAAGACTATGGAAACTTTGAATCACATATATAATATTTTTAAAGAGATTTTAGTCCAACAATATATTATAACAATATATTATGTTGTCTTCTTGAAGTTAAAGATTCAGGTCTGTTGTGAGATATAATGGGCTTCAATCTATGACAAGCCTGATGGAGTAAATATAGTTCAATATTCCCAATGATTTATCAATCACATGATTCACATTTCACATATGTATATCTATTATTGTCATAATATTCACTTTCTTAATTTCCTTTATTTTTTTAGAAATTACATAACACAAATTATTAATTAGAATTTAATAATTAACTTTCTCTAGGACCATTTTCTCATATTGTCTTTCCAGATTAGTCACATACGTTATTTAATTAAAAAAAAAAGGTATAACTGATATTATTATATCTAATAAAAAGATTATTTTATATGTAAATTAAAGGATGGAATGTTAAATTTACTTCCCCAAAATCCTAACAAACAGTGGATAATTGGATGGTTGCAGCTCATATATTAGAAGATAACTCTACAGAGTTTAATTAATGGATTCACTAATAATTATTCTAATTTTCATAAAACTCAATCATATTTTTTCTATAATATATTAAAGTTTAGAAAAATGTTAAATACAACATTGTTTTAAACTTAAAAAATTAATAATATTAAAAAATAAAACATTTTTCCCTTAAACTTCATAATCAGCAAATGACAATATAAGATCTAGTTATAATCGAATTTAATCCTTTTAAATATCTAACTTCCACTTTATTCAATTTAACTAGTATTAAACTATTTCATTATGTTCGGTCTGGCAACTAGCGCTTTAATATTCGGAAAGCCAAATTGCAATGGTGCACTAGTTTATACTGTTAACACTTGTAATCATAACTTGTAAGTTGCAAGAACTCAAGGCCCTTTTAAGCATGGGTTCCTGGAAATTGGATCATTTTCCCAAAACCCATTTCAAAATCACATTATTTATGTTTTTTTTTTTTCATGTATAGATAATTAATAGTTGTGAGAATAATGTATTATATAGGTTAATTTAAAAAAAAATTAAATATAAATGTCAAAATATTTAAGAAGTATAAATTTATAAGAAAATAATAAAAATAATGAGTTATTATAATGTGAATGGTTTTTATCTTTTAAATTTAAACAAATAATTTAAATAAAAAAACTAATGTGCTTTTAAGTTTTAACTTTGAGAATTTTGAAATTAAAAGATAAGTTTATTAATGAAATTAATATCTATTTATTGATTATTTATTGAAATTATTATATTAAAATATTATATTATATAGAATTAATAAAATAGAAAACTAATAAAATGACATGTAGAAAAAATTCAAAATAACTATAAAATGACATTTAACATATTAAATGAGAATGTAACAAGTGACGAAAAAAAAAAAAACTTACATTTATTAGAGACGATACACATTTCAGATCTAAAATTATAATACTTGTAGGATGTGTTCGCTAAATAGCTTTTGAAAGCTTTTGTTTTTTAGTTTCGAAGAAAAAACACTTATGAAAAAAAATTGTTTATAAGAGAAAGTTCTACGTTGAAATGCTAATAAAAATAGATTTTTCCATAACCACGTTGAAATGCTAATAAAAGTAGATTTTTTAAAAACTAGTTTATTAATTAATTTTTAAATTTTCAATACTTGAAAAATAAATTAAATTAAAAGTATTTTGAGATATCCAAAATATGGCCAAGGTATAATGTTCGATACAAAACCGACTATAAAAATAAACGATGTGAACTAAGAGCAATAATGTGGATACACAAGTGGAATTCATTTTACGTTTTGACAAATTCTACTTTAATAAATAAATGTTTTTCTGCTACATCTCACACTTTTATTTAAATTGTTAAATATATTTTTGTGGTTATTTTGAATTAATTTTTTTTCGTTTTATGAGTTTTTATATTTTAATAAATCCAGATGATACTTTAATTTAATAATTATAATAAATACAGTAATAAATAAATATCAATTTCATTAATGAATTTAACTTTTTTTTTCAAAATTCTCAAATTAAAGTTCATTTTTTTATTTTGTTTATTTATTTAAATTTAAAAGATAAAAAACATTAACTTTAATAATTCATTATTTTTGTTATTTTTATATATCTAAAGTTTTTAAATATTTAGACCTTTATATTTAATTTTTTAATTAACCAATATAATGCATGTGTTTTACAAGTTGTAATATTATAGATTATATAATACCTTTAGTCTCATATTAATAATCTATGTTTTTCTTTTTGGTTTGTTCTAAAATAATAGTTAACTTCTAAAAATAAATATTCCTTTTACTAAAATACCCTCAATTTATTTGTTAAAGTACCATAGAATTAAATGTAACTATAATGAAATTAAATACAACGAAGGGGTAAAACTGTATTTTAATTTAATAAAGTCAAGAAAACTTTTGGTTGTGAAAGAATTTCTAAGATGTTTCCACCGTTCAACGGGTCTTTTAAATATCCAAATTAGTTACATCAAAGTGTAAACACAATAAATGGATTTTTAGAAAGTCAAAACAGAAAAAATATAACTAATTCTACTGCATTAATGACAAGTGGTACAAATTTTGGAAGAAGGGTAGGATACTGTCACGACTCACTCGTAAATTTGCAATATATTAAATGTAAAACACAAAGACCTTCTCACCTTCTTGTCCTTAAATAATTACACTATACCTCTCTCTTTTATTTTATTTATTATTTTTATTTTTGATAGGGATCCTTGTCAAAGAGTTAAAAAGAGAAGATGTGAGCAACACAAACAAGGTGCACTTGTAGAATGCTGGAGAAAACACCATTGAGTCCAACTCTTAACCGGTGATAGTCCTAGGATGTGCAGCCGGTCGTACGGTGGCCTAATGGCCTATGATTTTATGGGGCCCTTAATCAAAACGAAAATATACCAATTTAGCATTTAAAAATAAATATTGGCCAATGACTATACGGTGTACCTATTACCGCATACATGGTATGTGGAGAACACTGCACCGAAAGGCATAAAAGAAATGCGGTAAATGTGGGCTGTGGTATGGATTTGCTGCACGTGAAAAAAACTTCAAATGTTGCACTTCATCCATAAATATTTATATTGTGGCGGGTATGATATGACATCACCCAATTGTAGGGTGTGGTAAAAAATAACGTAACACTTAAAAAGTGTGGTATATAGTATCACACCACCAACCTACTATGATGAAATATGAAACTAAGGCCTCACGTTTCCAATTTCTAATTGAGCAACAAATGATGAGTGCAAGACCAAGATTCAAACGATGTTTTTGAATTTTGATTCCTTCACGACTCTCAGAGTCTTGTTTTTGGTCCGGTAATGATTCATCATTCCTTATTACTCTTAATCCCTTTCGGCTCATTAAATAAATTCTAACAACAAATAATTAAGTATTCTTGATTGATTCCCGATTACGTTTTTATCAATCTAAAGTGAATATTATACTAATTTGGGATTAAGGAGCACCACCACTTAACACATATTAAAAAATTCTTGATTTAGGATTTACCTACTTTCAATTATTATTTTCAAAAGTGAAGTTGAGTATGAATTCTAAAGATTTGACTGTATCACTCACTAGTATGGTTATATGTTATCATATCTTGTAAATAACATGAGCATACAACTACAATCTCAAACTATGCTTATTGATGAGGCAATGAGCGGTGTTGCAACATTTATTGAATTTTTTAAAGACTACCGAGTGTATGAATTTGAGAAGACTTTAGACTGTGCCAGAGATATAACTTTTGATTTAGGAATTGATCCGGGTTTTATTGAGAAAAAATAATAACAGAGGAATTTCTAAGAAAAGACATTTTCACGAGAGTGTCTTTGAATATAATACATCTAGCGCAATACTAAATTTCTTAAAAACGTTAAACACTTATCTGGCTTCTTGTTGGTATATATAATATTGTTTATTGTTCCAATTACAATTGCATCAGCGGAAAGAAGCTTTTCAAAATTAAAACTGTTGAAATCGTATTTGCGGTCTACCATTTCTCAAGAGAGATTAAATGTATTGGTTTTGATTTCAATTGAAAACGCGTTTCTTGAAAATATTGATTATAAAAGTATAATCGATGATTTTGCTTCTAAAAATGCTAGAAGATTGATGTCTAAAAAAATAGTAACGTCAGATGCATGTTTATCATCTTTTAGACAGTTGTTCAAAGGAAATTTGGTTATGTAATGCTTTATTCTCATGTGCTTGGTATCAACTTTGTAATTTAATTGAAACTTGTTAATAGTTATTTATGTCGTGGTACCCATGCTTGTTATATGTTTTAAGTTTTGAATTTAATGGTAGAGCTTTACTTTATAACATTTTAATAGAAAAAAAAATTATAGGGTCTCATTTAGATTTTCACATGAGGCCTCCAAAATATCAAGATCAGGCCTACTTTTAACCCGTACCCCGCCCCTATGTTTACACCAAATGAATGATAAACAAATTACATTATCATCAACCGTAGTCAGGGAGGAAACAATATTTTTAAAGACCTTGTTGTTTCTTTCCATTAAAACACACAATATAAGGCATCAAAATACAAATATTATGAGCTTCATTTTCCTATGCAGTTACCCCAGTTTGCAGTACAGTCAACAAAGTTTATCGGCTTCAAAGAATTGTTGGTAAGAAAACCACACCACTTAAGAATCTAGTCACGAGCCATTGATATGAATATATAGTGAAACAGGAGATGATATACTATTTCCAGTTTTGGGTCGTACAAGAGGCAATATGGGCATTAAAGAGTTACACCACAATTATCTAAACTTTATTCTACATGGGTTTTACCAAGTCTTACTCTCCAAATAAAGCATAAAACTTTATTGAACACCAATGTAATCAAAGCAATCAATACGCCTGAATAAGCATTGATTTTTTAGTCCAAGAATTTTCTCATGATCTCAAATCTGAGTCGACCATCAACAGTAATTTTAAAACATGATTTATCTGTGACCCGTAGAAAAGATGAAATATGTGACTAGATAATTTAATTCAATAAGTCCTATAATTTCTTTCAGTCTAATAAGTGTGAATTCCAACACCATGTAGTGCCATGGGAAGAACAACAATTAGAGATTTTTTTAAAAGTTAGAAGTTTTGAGGGTGAACAAAGAGGGGAAGCTAGAATGAAGGGTAGTTGTACCATGTAATGCATCTTTCCGGAATAAACCATAACATCCATAACCAGTTTTTTGGTAGAACAAATCTTCAGGGAAAATATTAACCTAACCATGACTAGTGATATCTTTGGCTATGTTGCTCCAAATCCCTATATCAAATCTCTTAACAGTGTCGTGGATAGGCATATTAGATGCATTACGGATTGAGTATATCACAAGACACGACAAAGAGTTTTTTTTACTTGAGTCGCCACCACCACTTAGCTAGGATGCATGATTTTGCATTTTAGGGAGTTGACACGTAATCCACCCTTGCATTTAAGCGCTAAGACAGTATGTCAAGCCTCCCACTGGATTTTCAATTTATCTTCACAACCACCCTAAAGAAACTTGCATATGAGCCTCTCAAGACCAACGATAGTACCTGCAGGATATTTAAACAGAGAAAAATAACAAGTGGGAAGGCTTTCAAGGACATCCTTAATAATGGTTAATCGCCTCCCAAATGAGATGGATTTGGACTTCCACATTGACAATTTTAATTAGAATCTTTCAAAAGCCAGATTTCAGCGTTTCTTTAAGGACATGGTGGCACCCACAAAGACACCTAAATATTGGAATATAAATGATCCCACTATAAAATCTAGAGTTTGAGCACAATGAGTAGAAACGAGTTGCTTGCTTAATCTATGCATAAGAATTCCTTATTCTTCCTTCCAAGGTTACAAAACCACCAAAAAAATGAGCCAAAAGATTCAAAGGGAAGCTAAGGTTAGATAAGGGTGCTTTGGAGGCTGAAAAGAATGACCTAACCCTAAAGTTAAGGTACTTAAATATGGAGGAAACCCTAAGAATTATTGGCTTGGGCTGCAAATCTCTACATCATTGCATCCTCTTTATCACATCGTGGTGTCCATCAGAACACGCGTTTCATTTAAGTGCCATGCGACATCGTGCCCATCAACACACCATGTCGTGGCATATAATTCCCCCCCCCCCCTATAACCATATCTTTGATCTCTTTAAGGCTTTAGTTGATCCCTTCTGGAAAACGGGTGTTACAGCTAGTGCTGATAGGTAGGGTAGCATTAGCGATAACTGAAGGCATCTAAATACCTAGGGCCTTATTATTATTATTTTTTTGTACTTTGTTACGTTAGTGAAAGAAATAAACATTATGTATCATGTATAAGAGCTCAGCAGTAAAAATGAAAAAAAAAAATGGAGCCAAAACAATATAAGTAGAGAAGACTAAGGGACATACAATTATTTTGGAATAATCATCTCATTGAGCCTCTCACTACCATTGATCGAAAGACTCTATGAATCAATTATATTTTTTTCATTGGTAACAAAAAAATCAATTTATAATAAATCGATTTTGGTATTTTCAAGTAGGGTTCTGATTTCCAGTTTCAATTTTTTCTGATTTTTTATTTCAGTCTTTCTTAATACATCAATTCTAATAATCTGATTTCACGCATCCTTCAAAAAATTGATCTTATATTCTTGTTAATCTAATTTCAGCCAGTATCATCAATTCTAATTTCTAATTTATGATTCATGTTAATCTGATTTCTTATTCGTATAAATTGTAAGATTTCGTTATTTTTTTTCATTACTTTCATATTCTTTTTTTTTTAATAAAAGAAATTATTTTATGTGCTTTCTTTTTTATATTCTTGTTGATAAATTGAAACTTCAACATTACAAGTTTGGAAATCCTTATTGTTGGAGCATAGAAAACGATTCAATAATCGTTATCCTTGTTGCTGGAAAACAATTCAACACCACAAGTTAACAACTAGGTGTTTTTGTTTCCTTTACTTGCATTTTTCTCATTATTTTATATGTTTAAAATAATAATATGTTGCATGGAAAACATTTATCTGAAAGTGAGGGAAAAGAAAACAAAATACATAAAAACCGAAAAACTAATATTATTACAAAAATGATCGAAGGGTAAATTTACAACAACAGTCCATTTAAAAAACAAAAACAAAAATGTCACCTTCCTTTACTATTTTTTTTACTAGTAACACTCTAAGAGTTTCAACTTTTTTATTTTTCTTGAAATTTTAAATCGGCTTGAACCGGCCCTACCATAATCCATCCATCATCTTTGTCACCATGAGGGCTGATCCAAAGGAAGTTCAAAGTGTATCTATGAAAGAGCCCACTCAAATCTAAAGGACCTAAATTGTCTTAGAATTTGTATTAGCATAGATTTATTTTTTAGCCCAAATAGTATTAGGTTATGTATTAGTGAAGGAAAGGAATGAGGCAAGCAAGAATCTAAAAGTTTTGGGGAGAAAACGTTCACATATTATAGATATTGATTGCGATTTAGACATGGGAACAAATTGATTATGCCGGGGAAATAATAAATCATCATCGAGCTCCTTGGTAACGGTCTCATTCTTTCATTATTTGCTTAAAATCAAAAAAAGTATTCATATGAAACCCTTCAATATTCGAAAAACATCATGCATATTTCATAAGCATTGAGCTATCTTTCTTCATAAATCTTCAATAATCTTCATAAATCTTCAAAATTAGACTGAAATCAAAAGCTTTCAATCGTCGGTAGGAGGCGTTGAAAATCAAAATTCGGGTCTTAAGGAGTAGAAACAAAATCTATCAATCCAACTTCTAGGTTTCAAAGTTTCTGATTCTTGAGTTGTTTGGAGTTTCAAAAACTAGAAGGTATATTACTATATTTTTTATTTCTATTTTTTTATTAGAAGCAAATAAGACTTTCTCTCCACTGATAATGTAATATAAGATTCTAATTTTCAATTTTTATTTTATAATTTGTGTTTGATGTTTTTACGGGTTTTAGAAGACATGTGTATTAATTCCAATTTTCTTTTAGGTGTCATGGCTAATTTTGCCTCACTTGATATCGAGTATAATAGCTTTTTAGCTACAATACCTGCTAATCCAACATCTTGTCTCAAGTTAAAAACTTTAAATCCATGAAGAATCTTTTTTTTCTAGTTCTCTTTTGTTTGAGTTCTTTCTTAGCCTAAATTTGTAAACAAGTACAAGTTTTTTTGTTATTTATTTTCAAAAAATTAAATCATAATTTAATCGTTAACGAAATCAATATATATATATATATATATATATATATATATATATATATATATATATATATATATATATATATATATATATATATATATATATATCAAAAAAGTTATACATATTTATCGTTGATAAATTACAGTATATAAATTCTTTTCACTTTAAAAATATTAACTGTTCATATATTTAGAAAACATAAAATATTGATGATTTATAAACATGTCAGATAAAATATTATACATTTTTAAATGGATTTAAATAATGACTAGCAAAGGATTGAACTTTAAAGTGGTTTATTTTAATTAATTAATCTGTGGTCAACCATGAGTTTATGTTTTCAAAAATTCAAACTGAAGTTGTACAGTCAACATTTGATAAAATCGAGTACAAATAAGAAGATGGGGATATTCCTTTCCTAATAAATATCGACTTATCCTGTCTTTTTCTCTTAAGATCGAAGGGTATTTACGGTATGGTGCCACTATCACCCTTATTATATTCGTATATTGCATTGCATTTTGCCACTAAGAATATCATACAGGTGTGTCTCGTTCATTTTGAGGCCCTGTATGAAAAAATAAAATTGGACAGCTAAACCTAATTTTTTTTATATATATAAACAAAATTCTAAATCTATAATTAATTAAAAAACAATAAAAAGAACGATAATATAGAATTTAATCTTAGATAATTACATGAATTGCAATATTATAGCATTTTTAATAGTAAATTTGTTCACCAACTATTCATAATAAATACAATTCAATATATTATTCTCTGTAGTTATAATTTTCAAATCATTAAATCTTTTCGTGACATTGTGGATCATAAGTAGGACATTAACAATTTTGATTTTGAAAAAATTGTATCTGTAGCGGTAATAATTACTTTGTATTTGTGGATCATATGTAGAACATTAAGTCTTTTTGTGAAACTCATCTGTGTAATGAACTTTGCTACCCCCAACCTGAGAGAAAAATTGCATATAATGTTTGAGCTATAAAAAATGATCATTTCTTTAACAATGAGTAGTATGTTATATTCAACAAATAAACATAAAATACAAATTCTTCTTTTCCATTAGAGCATTGTAGTTTCAAATAAATGAAAGTATGTTGTTATTTCTTGCATAAAACCTACTATATAACATTGAGTAGGATGTTATATTCAATAAATAAACATAAAATGTAAACTCTCCTTTCTTATTAGAGCATTATACTTTCAAATAAATGAAAGTACGTTGCTCTTTCTTGCATATAACCTAATATTTCAATTATAATTGTGAGTAGGATGCTATATTCAACAAATAAACATAAAACAATCTTTTTTTTTTCAATTCCTTTCCCATTAAATTAAAGTAGTGAAAGTAGAATGTTACTTACATTGTAACATCTCCCTCTAGCACGTATCACAATATTTCCGCTTTGGGCTCCCGGCACGAAAACTTCCTAGGGGGTCACCCATCCCTGAATTGCACTCACTTGGGCACACTTAACTGCAGAGTTCTTACGGGAACTGTTGCCCTCACGGCTTTAAAATGCGTTGTGTCAAGGAACGTATTCACACCCTTATAAGGAAATGTTTCGTTCTCGTTCCAAGCTGATGTAGGATCAGGTGCAGTTAACCTGCCCACCTTCACCCCCCATTATAGGGTTCGACGTCCCTGTCGAACACGTCGAACCATGCCTCAGCTCTGATACCATTTGTAACATCCCCATTTGACACGTATTACAATAATGTCCGCTTAGGGCTCCTGATAAGAAACTTCCCAGGGGGTCACCCATCTCTGAATTGCTCTCGCCCGAGAATGCTTAACTGTAGAAATCTTATGGGATCTGCTTCCCTCACGACTTTAAAACACGTTGTGTCAAGGAAGGTATCCACACCCTTATAAGCAAATGTTTCGTTCTCCTTCCAAGCTGATGTGGGATCAGGTGCAGCTAACCTACCAACCTTTAATTATAATATTCAGCTTAAAGATAAAATAAATAAAATAAAATAAGTAAATAAATTAGGATAATAATAATAAATAAATAAATAATAAGCCCTAAGATCACGAGATGTATTTTATATTTTATTCTATTTTAGCCCTAAATCCTTAATAATTTATTAGTGTTAACGTTAAGGAGCTAAAAGTTATAACTTCAGGAAGTTGGGGTCCATTTTGTAACATCTGGACCATAAATGAAAATATTTTATAGATGAGGGGATGTTATTGTAATTAGTGGACTCAACTTGAAAAGAAGAGGGATGGAGGGACTTGAATTGTTAAAATTGCATTAAGTTTGAATTGGTGGAGGCGGGGCTAAAACCCGTCACCCCTTCCCGTGTGTTTCCTCATTGTAACATTGTTACATCTAAACTTGTGAGGACAAGGATCTAATTACGCAGTGACAAGGTTTGAAAACTCAAACCTTGAGTTAATGCTTAAGATCAATGTATCCTACTAAACGAATGTTCCAGTCAAGTTTGTTATGACCAGTCAAGACTTGACGTTAATGTCTAGAAAACCCTAATGTCTTGAAACCCTAATTTTGGAATTGATCGGGACCCACACTAAAACTATTTATTAGACACAAAATATTAATTAATAATCCTTTGTGATTAACTTAATGCAATATTAGACATAATGAATTAAGTTCTTAATGGGTTAAGTAAGAAAGCTTAACCCTAAGCATCATTTTATGTGAAAAACCCTAATTAGGTTTAGGTTCTTGTTGGGCCATTTCTTGGACTAAGTTATTGTGGGCCTTCTTGCGCCAATTGGGAACAATTTTATGGACTAAGGAAATTATTGGGCTTTAGGATAAGGCCCATTGGAAAGGCTTGGGCCTAATTTGGAAAATTGGTCCATAGGTATGCCATAATTATGCCTTGATGATTATAAGATATTGAAACGGCGGAATGCCAAGTGTTTGGACTAGAATAAATGATTAGGCCTTAAAGTAAAACCATATAAAGGTTTGGGCCCAATTTGGAAATTGGGCTATAGTTGGGCCTTGGTTGATTATTTGGCTTTTGGGCCTTCAGATTGTGAGTTTGGGCCTTGGTCTTGGAACAAGCTATGTTAGGGGTAAAACGGTCCTTTTACCCCAAGTGTGTGCTTATGGTTATGTATTGGAACCCAATTCTTAATTGGGTGTTGTTTTGATGTTGACAGTTTGGGGGATCTATCAGCCAACAACCACAACTTTATCCGCGGGACTTCAAGATTGTGAGTTGAGTCTCCTCACTTTTTGGATGGGTCGAAGGCACCAATGTCGGACCATTTTTTTGATGCATGGTAGGAAGACCCGGGGGTTATCTCTAGGCATTATGTATGAAAGACCAGGAGGCGACTCCTAGCACACTGTATGCTATTACGTATAGGAGGAAGACTCAAGGGTTAGCCCTAGGTATTATGTATGAAAGACAAGGAGGTGGCTCCTGGCATATTGTATGCTAATTGGCTAAGTAAAGTAGTATGTATGCTAGTTGTCTTTGTGATGCATGCATGAAAGACTAGGAGTGGCTCTTGGAACTTGTCTATACGACCGAGGAGGTGCCCCCCGACTTGGCAAGAAAGACCACGTAGCGGCCCATAGCATAATGGCAAGACTATATATTTGCACATAACATCTTATTTGATTATGATATATGAATGATATGTATGGCTCACGGTTATGTATGGTAATATCCGGTTGAAAGAGACTGAAGGGTAGGCCATCACCTGGATATGCTAGGCAATATGTTTATTGTATGGTATGTGGTATTTGGGGAACTCACTAAGCTTCTTGCACACGGTTTTCAGTTTTGGTTTCAAGTACCTCCAGTTTTCAAATAAAGGAGCTTGGGATGGTCGTAACGCATACACCTATGTTTTCTGCAATATGTGATTTCTGGGAATGAACTTTGATAAACGTTTTCTTTGAAATGCTTTTCAATGTGTGAACCAAGTTACAAATGTATTTTAGTTATATTAAATATGAAATTTTTGGTCATGAATTTTGGGATGATACATACATTATTATCATTAACCAACACCTCAGTTCCTTCCTCAACTATCTCCTTCATGAACATTAAAAGGTAGTAGCCATATTCAATACCTCTGGACTGAAATGGACACTACACAATTACATATAAATGATCATTCTAACATTGTTGAAACTAATCAGGTCAGAACTTTTCGTTTAGAGAATAAAAAAATATCAATGAAACATATAAAGTCTGATCCATTCTAGCCAAACACTGATCATGTAGAACATGATTTTTATGTACATCACAGAACATTGTGGGATGCTAATGGACCCCCCCAGTTCACTTTTCGTGATAAAATCTATTAAATACTTTGAAAATTTTCAAGTGTGGATTCATTATGAGGTTAAATGTTGAAATATGTTAAATACTTTGTGTTATCCAATCTTTATAATTGTGAGGAAAAGTAGAAACATAATGAAATATGTATTACTAGGTTAGAGTATTGAATAACTAGGTATCTCGACCAATTAAGTATGTGCTCAAGTGTATTTTTGACCTTCACAATGAACTACTCTTCAAGTGGAGTTGGTAGTAAAGCTTCTCCTTTTAATTTGTTTCCATCATAACTTGACTGTTTTCATCTATTACAAAAAGGTAAAAAGTAATTAAGTTCCAATTTTCTAAAAAATTGAAAATATATAAACTAGTAAATTAAATCTCAAGAATCATTATGTTGATACCTATTGGCAAATTGAACAAATCCACATTGCTTGCTTACTAGTATCTTAACATGAATTAATTCACCAAATTTACTAAACACCCTGCTTAGGTTTTCATTAGAAACACTTGGATCGTACCCACCAATAAATATTTGAAATCATGATTATTAATTGCTCAACATATAGTAGAGAACAAAAGGGAATATTAAATTATTAAAAAAGAACATACCAATAACTGAGAATAAAACATATAACAACGTTACAAATATATAAAAGAATCAACTTTGTTCTATATATCAATGTGACCTACTATCTTGATCTAAGAAAAAATAACCGAACACATGGGTAACAAAGTAGCAAAAACGAAAGCAAACCCAACACTCAAATATGATAATTAGATGTTGAAAGACTGAATATGGAAGGAATATAAAGAGGGAAAAGACTAGAACAAATGGAAAAGATCACATGATATGAAGAAAATTGTTTTCAAGAACTATACTGAAACTTGAAAAATAAGGTAACTATGAAAGAAGTAAAGCAATTTACTTAAGATTGGTAAATAATTTTAGAAGGAAATCAGAAACTAAAAGGAATGGAAATGAAAAGTAAGGTGAATTTATAAAAAGAAAACTGTAATAAGGAAAGAAACTCATCCCATAAACCAAATCACCGACCTAAACAAGGCCACTTCAATAAAGTAAAATCATTTCGACGGAAATCAGTTCCAACAACCTAACAATGAGATCCTTTATGTGTCTAGCGTTTAAGACAATATTAGATTTTATAAGCTTTGCGTATCTTTTACATAATTAAAAGATATCATGTTAACAGATGCAACTACTAGAAAGAAATGACAAGTACTCTTGGTGTCCAAAGCCTCAGATATTCGAAGTAAAAGAATCACTACTAGATAATCAATAGAAATATTTTAGGTACTTCCAAGAAACTATTAAGATGCTTTCTTTATACGTTATTATGTTAACATGTTTTATTTTTATAGAAATATGATAACAAAAGATTAACAAAGAATAGATTGTATGAGATGAATAAATACTAACAAATAAATAGAGATATTTGGATAGTTGGTGTAAATCTCACAGTAGCTTGTGAGATTAAAAAGGAACATAACACATGTTAAAATAAAAAGAGATATCCATAACATATAAACCCAGATGGGTAAGTATGAAGGAAAGAAAGAAATGCACGAAAAAAAAAATACAAAATATTTTACTTTGTTGAAATTTCTTCCACCAAACTGATCCATTAAGGATCATCAAAAAAAAGTTGTCTTTACTTAGAATCTTATAAATTTCATCAATCTCCACTATGTTGGAGTTAATTGCCCGAAGAATCTCTTTCCAATATTCGATCACATAAGCATCATCTAAGAAAGGAGTACATCAAATTTCTTAAGCAAAAATTTCATACTGTATCAATATTTTTATGTACCTTGTACAATAGATGGAAAGCAATCTATTTTGACCATACTTTCTTGACAACTCCACGTGAAGACTACAATAATCCCTACCTTCTGATGTTGCCTACTCTTTATTGACTTTAGTGAAGAATAGAAGAAACATGCTCATGTACAGAGATACCAACTTTTTTTCTATAAATTTACCATCTCTTGTTACTCTATTACAGCCTTTGTAATTGCAACTTTTATTTATTACTGAAATAACCCTCTCAACAATCATCTTCGTCATTTTTGATTGATGCATATGCAATCCACTTAAGGCATACTTTTGGTTGTTGTTTCTCTTTCGATCGGGCTTTAATTACATGGCTTTTTGTTCATCAAAACCTAGGAATCCATGGATGAACATTGTATCCACATGAACTCTTCGCTCCATGCATCATCTTCTTCATGCATTCAAATATCATTGAGACCCCTTCGTAACAATCTCTTTTTCTTTGTGTGATTTCTCATCTCTTTCCGCTTCTATCTTCAAAACCTTTTCTATCTTTCAATCTTGAACCAGGCTCTAATACCACTTTTTGGAGAAAGGTATTGAAACATGAAGAGATAAAGAGATTTCAGTCCAAACATAATTTTTATTAATCACAATATCATCATACACTTTACGTTACCTACACACACACACACACACACACACACACACATATATATATATATATATATATATATAGACTAGACGAATGTCCGCGCGTTGCGCAGAAACACTTATATAGTTGAAGTCTTTACAAATATATGTTTTTTTAATATAACAATAACGTTGTTAAATTTGATATAATAATTTATATATAATAAACTGATATAATATATTGATTATTTTGAATTATATGATAATATATACATTTATTATAACTTCAAAATGTCAATCGTTTGAATGACTTCTACTCGCGAGTTACACATGAATAAAATTAAATATAATATATGATTTGATGTTATTTATAGTTGTTTTTATTGTTAATTAATTTTTTAACATTTATTTTCTTAATGTTTTAAGTTCTATCATTATAATTATTTAAACATCAAACATTGTTTTTTTTAAGTTAACAATATCATCATTTATATAGAGTTGTTTTTAACTATTTTTATTGTAAGTTATTTTAAGTTACTTATTTGGAAACTTTTAACGATTATAAAAATATTTTAGTTAAATTAAGATTACAATTTAGTTTTTGCTTTTATCACTATAATTTAACACTTTTAATTATTTACAAAATATTCTTTACTTTTTTAAATGGAACTGGCATTTATGTTTGAGTTGACATTGTAATGTGTATAAAAACCTATATAGTTGAAGTCTTTACAAATTTATATTTTTTTTAAATATAACACGAACGTTGTTGTTAAATTTGATATAATAATTCGTATATTAATTTGATAAAATATATTGATTATTTTGAATTATATGATAATATATATATATATATATATATATATATATATATATATATATATATATATATATATATATCTTTACTATATTATTAAGCATATTGCCTCTTTCTTGAAAATTAAGAGGTACAATACTTATTACTACATGTACAATAATATTAAGCTTATAATTGTATAAGTATCCACGATATTACTTATTGTATAGGTATACATGGTGTTACCAAATCAAAGATGTTACCCTAATCTCTCTAAACACAACACTACACACACACCGCCATCGGAATGAAATCGAAACCCTCTTCCTTCTGTCTCTCTCTTGTCGTCGTTGCTGAATGTCTCAACGCCTCCACCGTCGCCACCTGACCTCAGATGGTACGCCACAGGATCTTCGAAGGAGCACGGAAGTGAATGGGACCATGATACGGCTTGGTATTCATATGCTTACGGAGATAATGAAGGTACTTCACCGGAGAGGCAGATCTCTTCAGTGCGCACGACGGTGACCCGCTAAACATTGAGAAGCTCCTTGGACCGAGCATATGGTGGCAAGAGGCCACCACTACCTCCTTCGAAGATCCTGATCCATGTCACCTGCCAAGCTTCCGCCTATGTCGTCGGAGTATCCGGATGGGCCACCGGACTGAAATTTGGCAGCGACTCCGTCGGAATCGAATACAACACTCACCACAACATCGGAATCACACTTTTTGCCCTAGGAACCATTAAGGTATGCAAAAATCGATCACATTTTTCATAATTTCTTGTCGATCTTCTGTAAAATTGAAACTGATGTTGTTGGTATGGGGAATCATTTCGTCTTTTTGGGGGATCAAACTGGTTTTCAACTGATTGATGTGGAAGATTCATCTGATTTTACTGAGCTTGTTTCAAAGCGTGATGGCCCTGTCACTTTCCTACAGTTGCTGCATATTCCTGCAAACCCTGATGGCAATGAGAAGTTCCTATCATTACATTTGTTGCTAATAGTGGTTGCAAGTGATGAAGCCACCAGGCCCACCATGGGTCAAAACCGATGCTATTTGAGTCCAACTGGCAGGGATGGTTCAGTTGTGTCTCATCAGTTTCACTGGTTCCCTGGTTAATTCTTTGTTGTTTATAATTTCACAATCTATACATATTTTATATATAATTTTACTTGACTGAAGTGTTGCAGGTTTGTGGAAAGGTGGAGACTAGATGCTCATTATTGGATAAACAGGGGATCCACTGTGTAGGATTCTAGATATGCGAATGTAGTTGTGGGGATTCAGTTCCTTCCTTGGATCATTTGATGTTCCTTTTTTATCCTTCTTTTCTCCCGATGTTTCAATACACCTATGATTAAATACACATGGGATCTCATTGTTTATTTATTTAATTAGAAGGTAAGACAAGGGCTGGAATCTTTCAAGTAAATTATGCCCTTGTAAAGGTACTGTTTTAAATTTTCATTGGCGTAGTTTCAAATCATTTATACTTACTTTTGAAAGCTACTCTACACAAACTGCAAAATGCAGGGACTTTGTCCATATTATTAAACAAATTAAGTAGTTGGAATGAGTTTTATGAATGGAGAGGCATCCCTGTATAGCAATGCACTGCCACTTCCACCCTTAATAGCAATGTGAGTAAAAGGAGGGGTAATATAGGCATTTTTTTTTGTTTTCTCTTAATACATCACAAATCGATTAACAATTCATAGTTAACAGTTTTCACAATTTTACTTTTGTATTTAGTTTTATGTTTGCGTCAATGATCTTCTAATGGAGTAGTACTGTTACTACTTTAGACTTGACAGCTTACGAAAAAGGGTAAACGTCAAAGATGGAATTAAGTCAATGAAGGAATGGAATGCTTTATTCCATTGGAATGAATAAAAACTTTGTGTTTTGTGTGATGGAATGGAATGAAAATATAATCACAGAGATAAAAATAAATGGGAAGGTAGTGTTACAAAAGAACGCTTATTCTGTGAAATTTGCTTTTCAGTTTTTTTTTCATCAAGAAAATTAACCATTTAATTATAATATAAAATTTCAAGAAGCTTTGTGCTAAAACTGTTGCTGCTAGAGGATGTAATGCTGCTTGGAAAGGAGGAAAACATGTACAGTCAACTGGTTTGATCCCTGCAAGTCCAAAAAGTAGGCTTCAATGAAAATTTACAAATATACCCTTCTGATCTTAAATGAGCCTAACTAGCTTACTCGACATTACTACAGACAAAAACCGATCTCCCACAGGCCACAACTTTGGATGAAAACAGTCAACCTTTTGGTTAATACTCAGCTATTGACTGTTCATCACCACAACTAGAGTCTCTAAGGGTTAAAGAAATTGAAAATATATAGTCAGGTAGATAAAATTACATAGTTTAGGATGTTTTTAATGAATTACAAGTTAACAGAAACTTTACCTTTCTCTTCATATTATGTTTATATTTTGTTTGAGTTTCAATACTTATTTCATGTTGTCAGGTTCTTGACAAATTGGAAAATAGCTCTCACACTGTTAAGGGTGTCAAGTTAATTGGTCATGATAACAAAGCACTATCAGTTATCTTGTTGCCTCTCAAAAACATGGTGTACAGGTGAAAATTTATGTTTTTTTAACTGTAAATGATGTTTTTGATCATGTACTTTGTTTTTTGGGTTGTTTACCCACGTTACAAAATTGTGCAAGGATCAAGATGTTGTCAATTTAAACAAGTCCCTGAGAATTATTTCAAGCTTCGTTGATGCAGCTGCTTTTAACTCTACCGGGGTGCTTGATGAAATATTTTGGGAACTTGTAGCCTTCACTTCCAATCTTCTTCATATAAAAGACTCTGATTACAATGACTTGTTGATAAAGGTACTTTATTGTTTATTATTATAAAGTGCAAAAATAAGTATGCATTTGTTCAAAAAACTAGGATTTTGGAAGATTAATTGTGTTTGTAATGTACATGTTTTTTTGCAATGTTTCTCAGTTATTAAAAAGCTATTGGATAACTATGGTGGTTGGTTTTTGGATTCTTATATCAGGCATTGGGTTGCTATAGTGGCAGAGAGAAGACAACAGGCAGTGTCAAAAAAGGGTTATGCACTTAAATGTGATTGGTAAGTAATTTTATAGGTTCATGAATTACTTTAAGCCTGATTCCATTGTCAACTTTGTATGTTTAAAATGATAATTTGATTCTTCAGGTGGTCTCTTGGGGCGATTATGTTTGAAATGCTTGTAGAGTATCCACCTTTCTACTCTAATGATCCAATGTCAACTTGCAAGAAGGTAGATCATTTGAAATCAATTTTAAGTATTTAGGATAAATATATTATTTATGGGTGCTAATTTATGGGTATGAATATTTTTCAGGGTCTGCACCTGCACCTGTTGTGCAGTTTCTATGGGTGAACCTGATCATGGACACTTGCGGTGCATTCGCTCTAGCCATTGAACCGCCAAATGATGGACTCATGAATAGACTTGATTGTGATTTCTATTTGGATAATACTGCATAGGCTTTAGGTTCCATCAACAAGTTGATTTTAAGATCAATAAAAAAAAGTAAGCTCGTGTCCGATGATGGTACTGTAGGGTTTAGCCTTTAGCCTCTAGGAAATGTTTTATTCGCATCTGTTGTGGCAAGATGTCACATCACGAGGTGAAAGCTTGCATTTATATTACAATTTTTTTTCTTCTCCTAACTATGCATTGTATTTTGAAAGTAATGGTTAAATAACAAAAAAAAAAAGTTAAAATTAAGGATAAGTAGTGCATCAGATCGATTCTATATGCTTTTGTTCTTCATGTGCCCCGGTGTTCGTAATTTATGTTGCTTTGATTCTGAAGTTTTGAGGCTATTTTCATCTCTTTGCCGTCCGGCGCTTAGCGCGGGTAAACGGCTAGTGTATATGTGTATATATATATATATATATATATATATATATATATATATATATATATATACATATCTATTATAAATTCATAATCTCAATCGTTTGAAGAAGCTTCTACTCGCGAGTTACACATCAATAAAATTAAATATTATATATGGTTTATTATTATTTATAGTTGTTGTTATTGTTAACTAATTTTTTAAAATTTATTTGCTTAATGTTTTAATTTCTATCATTATAATTATTTAAAACATCAAATATTATTTTTTGATTTTAAAGATAACAATATAATCATTTATATAGAGTTATTTTTAACTATTGTTATTATAAGTTATTTTAAGCTACTTATTTGAAATTTTTTATTGATTATAAAAATATATTTAGGAAATTTTTTAGTTAAACTGATATTACAATTTAGTTTTTGCATTTATCACTATAATTTATCACTTTTAACTATTTATAAAATATTATTTTGGTTTTTTAGTAGAATTAGTTATATTTAAGTTAACACTGTAATGTTATATTTAAATTAACAATTTAATTATTTTGTCCAAATTGTTCAAAAGTTGTAGTTTTAAATTGATAATGGTTTACATGCAACAACATTTTAAATCTAATAAATTAAGTATAATATGTTAAAATTTAAAGACATAACTTTATAAATAGAAGTAAATATATTATTTTAAAATTGAAATTTAGTTTATTTATGATTACACTTTAGGTTTGATATTTATTTAACCTTATTAACCAACTTACAATCATTATTAAAAAGTCAAAACCATTTATCACTTTAACTATTTATAAAATAATATTTGGGTTGTTTGAGTTAAATAAAATTTATATTTAACTTGAGCCTATAATGTTATATTTTAATTAATAATTTAAGTATTTTATACAAATTGTTTAAAAATTATACCTTTAAAATGATAATGGTTTACATCTAACAATATATTAAAACTAATAAATTAAGTATAATATGTTAAATGTTAAAAAACATAATAGCAGGTGTAAAGATATTATTTTAATATTGAAATTTAGTTTATATATGATTATACTTTAGATTTGATATTTATTTAACCTAATTGCCAAATTATAATTATTATTATAAAGAAATTGAAAAGTCGTGGGAGTTTCAAATGAATGTGATAAAAGGAAAAAGGAATGGGGATTTCAAATGCATGAGATTCAAGAAAAAATGCTAGCTTTATAAGTATGTAGGATATATATACCTATATACAAAATAAAAATCAATGCAACTCTTGAAGGAACATTGTAACCCTTTGAGAATCGACCCCCTTCAAATCGTCAAGGCATTACTTTAGGGCACCCTTTCAAGAAACTAATTCAAGGCTTCGATTTATACAACACTAACTGCCACTTATAGTTGTTGACCAACTTACCCTTGTCTAGCATCTTTCAACAGAATGCCCTCAGCCTACCATAATGTACTGCACCATAACTAGATAGTTAAAACCATATGATGATGATTCACTAAAAAAAAGTCTATAATGTAGTGTATGTGAAATATTATAGGTTCCATCCTTACCCATCTCACCACCTCATTCTTTAGACAACCAAAAAAAGAAAGAAAGTATTATCCAGTCTCACTCAAGCATTTCGTTGAACACCTCACGTGTACTTTATCAGTTCAACATAAATTAAACTTGAAAGTGATAGAAATCCCACCAACAAGTAGATAACATAATCTAGATCAATAACGACACGCTTAGTTGACACACATTTTATTATAGGCGCCATCCGTGTTTTTATTTTTATTTTTTTTGTTTCGACACTAATTTTAGGGCATGCAAAAATATGTTTCCTTAATCCTTTAAATTTTGGGAGAGGTGATGTTATTTTTAGTACATGCACTTTAGCATATCGTAAATCGTTGTGTCATGGTTCATGTGTCTTTAAAGACCTATATTCTAGTAGTGACCTTATATGTATTAATTGTATTTGAAAAAAAAACAATTAACTTTTTTCATATGTTTTAAATCATCGACAGGGTTAATAGTTTCACTGTGTAACAACCTATTAACCATATTTAACTCGATAAATTTCATTGACGTCAATATCTGATCATTCACCTTACTTACGTGCGGCTTCAAGACGACTACAAAACAACATAAGATATTTGTCATCAAATTTATTCAATTTTTTTGGAAGTAAAAGAGCAAAATTCTTTTCATATTTATTATATTGTTCAAATCTAGTTTTAAGAGAAACCATCACATAAAATTGAAACAATCAAACACAAAAGTCAATCAATTATTAAATTGAGACACAATTGGTGAGCATCAGATTTATTAGAAAATTGATATTGATTTCTGAAATTGAAACAATCAATTAATCAATAATATGAAATTGAAAGCCAAAAGCAATTATGAAATTGAGTGATCTTATTGTAGTTTTAAGCTTATAATTTTGATTTTTGAATAAGATGGTTCACTGATTTTGAAACAATCAGTTAATCAATAATCAAACACACACACCCTTAATGACTTTAAGGGTTCAAGAGAAGGAGTAGTGTCATAGAGACTTCCAAACTAGATTGGCAAGAATCAGAGCATGTACTGACTTTAGCATGGTGATGAATCTTTTAAATCAATTTTTTTCAGGCCTGGATTACTAATCTACTATAATGAATCGTATGGAAAAATCAACCCCTAACTACGACATTGGCCTTATGCGGTCACCCTAGTACACCTCAAATATGTAGATGATATCATGTATCAAGTATGGTATACCATATTTCTTAAACCTCATGAGAAGAGAAAGAAGAAATTGATAAAGAGAGTAAGAGAGAGAGAGAGAGAGAGAGAGAGAGAGAGAGAGAGAGAGAGAGAGAGAGAGAGAGAGAGAGATTTAATGGATTCTATATTTTATTATTTTATATGAATATAAAGATAATTGAAACAAAAGATAAGGATATATTTATTTTTTCTAAAACTAAACATGTTTATATAAAAATTTATCACTAAACTTGTAAGCATCCTCTGGGTATGAATGCACCATCGGTTTACCAGAAAACTTCAAACTTAACCTTCTTGCATTATGAGTTTGGTCCCTATAAAACCGGTAGGTGTGGGCAACGCCCACACCGACGTTATTAAGAAAATGACAAACAAACGGCGTTAATAGAAGTGATGGTGGTAACGGGCGGTATTCTAAGGCGTTATTTGGTGTTCTTAAGCGTTATTTGGCCCAAGATACGCCTAATGAGATGATCTCTCTCTCTCTCTCATATATGATTATGCTTCTTGCACCTCTTGCTGCAACCATGATATTTTTCGGCCAAGTGAAGGTTCATGTAATCTTGAAGAATCATTTTTTGTTGTTGTATTCTAGGAAACAAACACTTATATCGGTAAAATTTGTTTGAAGGATACTGTGATAAACAGAGACCTCAATGGCAATTTTTTATTTTGTTCTTTCATGCAATTTTTGTGCTATATTTTCCTAACAATCTTAAAACAAATTTGTTCGTACGAAACGAACAACTGTAAAATATATATATATATATATATATATATATATATATATATATATATATATATATATATATATAATAATAATAATAAACTATTTCATGTTTATTGTTCTTACAAAAGCAAAAACATTTTTTTTCTTCACACCTTGAGATTCTACTTTCAGAATTTGTTTTCTGAGACACATTCTAAAACAAATAAAACTTTTATTGTTTCTATTTCTGTTTTCGGTTAGACCATTTATTGGTATCAGTTAACAATAAAATGTTTATTGCTTCTTCTTTTGTTTAGAAAAATCATTTTCTAAAACAGATTTCATAATCATTTTCTAAAACAGATTTCATAATCATTTATGGAAAAGACACTCATCTAACAGTTTATTTATCGTTGTTTCTGTTTTGACGTCTACTAAACTGCTTATTAGTTTTGGTTTAATTAAAACTGTTAGTTTCTCTTTGAAGTATGATTGTCCAAAGCTCCCAACCAAAGCCTACTGATAGTTCTGCTTCTCAAGGAGTTACAATGAGTACCATGCCAATCGTTTCTAGAAAAAATATTCTTCTAACAGTTTAGTTATCTTTATTGCTGCTTTGACCTTTAGTAAACTACTTATTAATTTTTGTTTAACTAAAACTGTTTGGTTTCTCTTCTTTGAAGCATGTCTATGGAAAACTCTCAACCAAAACCAACCGATACTTCTACTTTTCAAGGAACTGCAATGATTACAATGTCGATCAATCATGCATGGTTTAATATTCCCTTTTTATAACATATGATTAGTTTTGGTATTAATGTAATTTACTTTGAATTTTAGTATGCAAATTTACTCAAGAAAATATGGAACTGAGCAATACATGAGAATCAATATTATTTAGTTGTTACTTTATATATTCGTTTTTAATAAATTTTATAGATTTTGAATAGTGTATGAATGTTTAAAATATAAAGAAATTGGCCTTGGCAGCCGATTAACCGGCGATTAATCGGTTAGCAGCCTCGAACCAATTACGATAAGGGTGCTGAGCGGAAATTAGTCAAAATCGGTCAAACTCGGGCTTGACGGTCATTAGCTGCCTTGGCGTCATAGCCGAGAAATATTTAAAAAATTCAAAAAAAAATAATTTTGAAAAATTACACCAAATTTTAAAATTTAAAATTTTTAAGTTTTCAAATTTTAAAATATTATACTAAAATTTTTAAAATTTAAAATTTCCAAATACTTAATTTTTTAGAAAATATTAATTTTTTAAATAATTTTTATAATAATTTAGAGTCTCCGATTAATCGCCGATTAATCTCTGCCGAGTCTGATTAATCGTTTATTGTCAGTTGACCGCCGAGTTACCGCCAAAACGATTTTAGTATTTTACAACCTTGGAAAATATGGAACTGAGCATTACATGAGAATTAATAAGATTTAGTTTGTTACGTTATAAATTCGTTTTAAATAAAATTTATAGATTTTGAATAGTATATGCATGTTTAAAATATAAATATATGATAGATTGAAAACGGTATATATATGAATAACAAACATATATAATAATCATTACAAATGACTACGGACATGGCAACGCTAAGATTAACTAGTTGAATGTACGGGGATGGCGATGGTTATGGTGTGGCTGACATTCCCTTTTTGCGAGGAAGCTTTAAATCTAATGGTCCACATCCTTCTTGGTAGTTACCTTTCATTTCTCTTTTTTTTTTTTTTTTCCAAATTAATTACCCTATATATTTATTGATATTTTTTAATATGTACCCTAAGGTACATATAAAAAATATCATTAATTATAAAAAATATTATCATAATTTAAATTCAAAATATATTTATTATGAAAATTATTAATGCATTTAACATTTAATTATGGTAATATTTCTTATAATTAATATATTTTATAATTAATTATGGTAACATATATTATCAATTAATACTTCTTATATGCTCTTATGGTACATATTAGAAAATCTCATATTTATATACATTTCTCTTAATGATTGTAACAAATTTTTCTTAATAAATAAAAATATTTTTGTCACATGTTATTTTTTGTTTGATTTGGATAAATTGACATTTTTTCATATTTTTAGATTTTAGTGTTTTGCACATGTAATTATCTTATTTGTTGAAAACAAATAAATGTCAAATACTCATAGATTGTTCCCTTATAATAAATACAAAATTAATCTTAAAATAAATCATAATCAATACTATAAATAATAACGATACGAAAATTATTTTCTTTCTAATGTAAATCCGTAAATTTAATCTATATCGATAAAATTTATTGTTATTCATATAAACTTTTCATATGTATCGATATTTATTTCCGTAAATATTTGTTTAATGTTATAAAGTTGATATTAATTTAAAAAAAATTGTATAAAACATGGGTCTCTCATCTAATTTTTTATAAAAAATGTAATCCAAGTAAGTAACATTTGAGAAAACGGCACCCAACAATAAAACCAGCGCAATATACATGGTGCTCAACTTTTAATTTAGTTTCATTAATATAAAGAAAAAGAATCATATAACTTAAGTTTGTTTTAGTGTGATTACTTCATTTTTAGTTGCCCTCTTATAAGATTTTTCTTGCTTTTATTTTATTATTTTTTTTTTATTGTTTTTAGTTGCTTTGTTAATTGTATTTTGTTTTTTATTTTTATGTTTTATTATTATTATTATTATTATTATTATTATTGTTATTGTTATTGTTATTGTTATTGTTATTGTTCGTAAGATATTTATAAAAAAAAATAAAATAAATAATATTACTAAAATATAAATTTATTTTTATTAATAACTATAATATAACACGATTTAAGAATATTAAAATTATTGGTTTAAAAATCATCCAATAGGTTACACTTTTCAAAATGTGTACTTAATCCTTATAAATGATTCTATTAACAAAAATAATTTGTTTTTTTTTTTTTTTTGAAAAATGACAATTTGCTCCGGAATATTGTATTTCGTACAACTATTCCAGAGTTTTATTGTTCACAAATTCCAAAATATGATATTCTTAAGTATTTATTTTCATTTCGGAGTTGATGGGTGGTTGGTAAGATTTGAGTGTTGGAACCTGAAAGTGAACCTCTAGCAATCCTAAGTTCCAATGTTAATTCCGGAGACAAATGGTGTTCCGAAGTGAAGATTGGTCTGGAATCTGTTTATGTACGGACTTAAAGATATGTTAGTGATGTGAAGATTGGAAGTGAAGGCATTCCGGAATGGACTTTATGTCTGGAATGTTTGCTGATCTGAAATCTATGTTTTATCTCTTTACGTTAATTGTATTTCTCTTCTGTTTGATTTAACTTGTCATAGGACTTAGTTTTATTTGTCAAACACGGATATTCAGAGTGTCAAATGTAACTCTTTTATCAAGTCCTTTGATTGTATCTGGTTAGTACTATGTTTCATGTACTTCTATTTATAGAAGATTTCAATGTTTAATCAACAACGGATCATTTTCACTCATTTTAGCAATATCCTAGTTACTTCATCTTTCTGATTCTCTAAAACATTCTTCTTGTTCTTCATTTATTAACTTTGCTTTGATCATTATCTTCTCTCTTCATTAAATATCTTGAATACTTTGTTGATTACATTAGCTTAGACTTGACTGGTCTTGCCAGACTTGACTAGAACATTTATTAGTAAGAAGACATTGATCTTAAGTATTCATTCAAGGTTTGAGTTTTAAACCTTGTCCCTGCGCATTAGATCGTTCTTGTTCTCACAATTGGTCTCATAGCTTGAGTGGTTGTCCTTTGAATCCATAATATTAGATTATCATTGATTTGAAATTACCTTGGTATTTCAATCATTTCTGTGTTCAAGATAAAAGTTCTTCTATATACCACTTTTACTCAAGATATCTTAACTTTAATGGTTGCTTCTAATCCTCAACAAATGTACTCAATGCAAATTGCAAATAGCGTGGGTTGCCCTAATCGTTCCCCATTGCTAGTTGTTGAAGAATATGATCATTGGAAAGTAAGAATAGAGAGATTTTTACTTGGAAAAGAGAAAGGTGAATTTATCTGGAGATCTGTTAAAGAATGCCCACATGTTCCAGTTCGAACAATTGTTAGAGATGTTGTTGCAACTCTCATGGGTCAAGATGAACAACGACAAGCACCACTTACTCCCGATGATCTTGAAAAAATGCATGTTGATCAAGTTGCTTTTTCAGAAATGGTGTTTGGTGTTCCTCCTTCTCTCTTTGAGCACATTAAACTGTGCAAGTATGCTAAAGAGATATGGGACACATTTCAAGACTTGTTTGAAGGGTCAGAGAACATGAAGGACAAACGTTTGACTTCGGTTGTAAATGAGTTTGACAAATTCACTACCACACCTGGTGAATCTATTACCTCAGCTTCAAATAAATACCGAATCGTTGACAACAACATGATAGCTCATGGTATAATCCGAACTCCTCTTGAGTACAATCTAACGTTCATCAACAGCCTCGGTAAGGGATGGGGAAATGTGAAGTCTTGTCTTTAGAGTAATGGATCTCTGAAAAAGCTTAAACTCTATCAACTTTTTAATAAGCTTCAAGGTCATGAAACAAACGTCACTCAGACTTTAAGAGAACTCTCAGGAGGTCCTCTTGCCTTAGTTAGTTCTTATGACCCTCCTAAAACCTCCAACCCAGGCGTTTTAGACCCTCTCACTGCTGTTGTTCCTTTCGTTCCTTCTGTTCAAACTTCACTTCTTGCTGCTTTGGTTCTTACCAACTCCAACTATCAGCATATGGAAACCTTGAATCTTGATGAGACAGACTCTAAACTTCGGTTCCAACAAGAATTTTCTCTATTGTCCATGAAATACAACCGTCCTTTCAACAAGCCCTACAACACCCGATTCCAAAATCCTAATCAAAATAACTGTTTTCAAGCTCCTCACCAAAACAATCATCAACCATTCAACAAGCCTTTCGAAAACCCTCCTGCTTACAAACCAAATCTTCCTACTCAGGATCACACTTCTAAATCTTCATACTTCTAAAATCCAATAAGCCTAAAATTATGTCTCACAAGTGTGGACATGCAAACCACTTTGCCAAGGATTGCTTAGCCAATGTCCCACAAAAACCAAAGATCAAGGACTCAACTTACTATGCAAATCGTGCTAAGGAATTGGCTGAGAGTGAAAAGGATTTTGTTACTACTGTGTCAAGGGATGTGGAAGGATATTGGTCGTTTGGAGATGATGATGATGTAATTACTGGCAGAAACATATGTCTCATGGCCCGAAAAGAAATTGATTATGATGAAGGCTGTTGGTCATCTGGATCTGAAAGAGATGATGAAGATGTTGAGCCCCGCTACTGCTACATGGCTTCAAACGATCCACCTGGGAGAAGCATCATTCAGCAGGTAAAAATTATGATTATAGAAAATAATTTTGATTTATCTATTTCTGAACCATATCTAACCCAGATCCAATCAGATATGAACATCATTTACAAAGCCTATGATTCAGCCATAGAAGCCAGTAAGAAGAATGAAATTGAATTGAATCGTCTTAGGTTACGTTTCGAAGATAAGAAGTTAAAAATAGAGTCTTTAGAACGAGAGCTTGCAATGTCAAAAGATGAATGTATCATTTTGAAAGACAAATGTGAAATCACTTATTTTGAAAGAAATGTCTTATTTTTTGATAAGAAATGTCTCAATGCTTAGATAGATGCTTTGCATAATTCTATTGACATGCTTGAAGCAAATGAACGGATGACTCATAATTTTTGTCATCCATGGTCCAAAGATCATGGTCTCGGAAGTGAGTATCTGAAACCAATTATTCGTCCCTTGAAGGAATTGCAAAATCTAACATTCATGTGAAAGGTTCCGAACATCAAACATTTAGACACCCCTGTTTCTCTGTTGTCACCCCTGCTCGAGACCACATACCACTTTGCGTCTTTGATCCCTGAGTTTAAACCAATTGTTGTTAAGTGTCTCGATTCCACGCCTGTTCTGCCTCTGACAAACCTTGACCTAAATCGTACCATGAACTTTCATCACAGTGTTTCAAATCGTGTAGATTATATTCTGAAACATAATTCTCCTAACAACTGTGTTGTTGAAGAAATCATTCCGGAGACAACTAAAATTGTTACCTCTGAGTTTGTATAGGCATCCTTAGATGATCAAGTTGAAACTTCAAGCTGTGTCTCCTCTGATTCTTGCAAATTAGACTCTTTAGTAATCTCAAAAACAAATTTGGTTCCCATTAACCCCAAGTTTAGTAATCCATCTTCAGGACAAACCTGAAAATCTTCGTCCCACCCCAAGAGAAAACCAATGTTAAATAAGAAGCATATTCTTGATCCTAAAATAGAAGCTCGAAATGCACACAAAAAGGAAGCTAAGACTAGACAAAATTCCAGATTCCTTGAAAAATCCAAAAAGAGTGTATCTCAGAATTCCCATTCATCAACCATAGTCAAAACTCCTTTTCACCCACTAAGATCCTTAAGAGACCTTTTAGCTCTCTCAGTCTTGTAGAACCAAAGAAAGTGGTCAGTACCACTCAGCCTAAATCTTGTGTGAATCATACGTCTGTCCAACACACTTCGCCTCGAACCGTTTCGTCTGTTTTCATTGCAAAATCCGATGGCACTATTTTTAAACCCAAATTTTCAAAAACAAATGTGTCATCAAGCCAATCAAAAAGTGTTAAGAAAATAAAAAATTTTAAAATCTTCAAAGCAAAATCTTGTGTGGAAAGTCAAATCTCACATTGATGAAACAACAGTTCCAGAGGTCTCAGTAGTTCCCCTACTCCTAAAGTTAATGGTCCGAAGGAAGTTATTCCTAACTCTTCTATCATTGAGTATTACTACTAGATAGATGAAAGAGCCAAGTCATTCTGTTTGTTTCCTAAGGAATCTGAAAACAAACCTTCTAAACCGTTAACTGATCATAAGTCACCTCAGAAGCCTAAGACTTGTATCTTTGTCCCAAAACCTAATATGGAGCCTAAAAACTCCATCATTCACTAATTTTGCAGGCACTCTATGCTTTGGAGAAAGAGACAATGGTATATTGATAGTGCTTGCTCTATACACATGACAGGGCAGAAGGATTTTTTTTGCGAGAACTGAAACTTGCACCAAATGTTGGATATGTAACATATGGAAACAACTCCAACTCTCAAATCCGAGGTTATGGATTTCTTACCAATGGCAACTTCTCCATTTCGAATGTAGCATATGTAGCTGACTTGAAGCACAATTTGATAATTATGGATCAACTCACTGATGCAAATCGATGAGTTGAATTCTACAAGAAACATAGCTACATCATGACTAAAGATCGAAAAGAATGCTTGATCAAATCAAATTGTAACACGAACATGTATCCTCTTGATATCAACATGATCATTGGCAAGCCCCAGCTATGATTACTCTTGTAACACTCTAAAAATTCAAGCCAATTTAAACTTTTCAAAAACATCCCAATTCATTAAGTTATTACAAAAAGGTTTTCAATACATTTATTATCAGAGTATTCCCAGAACCATAACATAATACATAAACATGAGGAGCGGTACGATCACGCCTTCGCCTTGCCACGGTCTTCGGAAGTACCTGAAAAACATTAAACCACAACTGTAAGCCCGAAAGCTTAGTGAGATACCCCTAAAATACCAACCACATATACCACGCATAACATATCATAACCGAACAGAACAACCATGCACTTCGGGTCTACTGTGTGATTGGTCCGCCTCACCGGGCCTTCAGTCCACCTAGTCCACCCTCCGAGTCTAGCCATATCCTCGAGTCTGCAGTGTGGTTGGTCCACCCGCATCGGGCCTTCAACCCACCTGGTAACCTCTCTGAGTCTACAGTATGACTGGTCCGCCCGCATCGGGCCTTCAGTCGGCCTAGTCCACTCTCCGAGCCTCGACACATCTGGTCCGCCCTCTTGGGGCCTACAACCTATCCAGACCACTCGCTGGGCCTTCAGAATAACCGGTCCGCCCTGGGTATGTTGGCCTACAACACAAAGCAGGACCCGCCTCAACCCAACCCCAATCAAACAACCATGTGCACATAAACATACAATCATATAACAATTCACATCCAATCAAACCGATCTAGCAGATCACATAACATAACATACTCTAAACAGGATACCGACTTAACTGGTCACTAGCATAGCATCATCCTATATACCGGGATACCGACCTTAACCAGGTCTCTAACATATACCATCCTAACTACCAGGTTGCAAACATAGCAAAGCAACGACATAACAACAATACCCGGATTACAATCCGATAAAGGGCCGACCTTGGTGCCTTAGACCCTGTCGATATAGTGAGGATAACTCACCTTGCAACTGCTGACTGAAAAGATAAGATCACGCTGCTCCAACCTTCGACACAAACTCCACCCCTGATAATACCAAAAGACTGAACCCAATAAATACCAAAAATTACCAAAACACCCTTGGAAGTCAACTGGTCAACTCTTGGGCAAAGTCAAAGTCCTCAGTCAAGGTCAAATTCCTGACTGACCCTACTCGCCGAGTTAGCCCGTTGACTCGCCGAGTCCCCCAACTCTGAGAAGTCCCATCTCAACTCACTGAGTCATCCCTTGACTCACCGATTCTCAGCTTAATAAGAAAAGGCTAGAACCTCAAGACCAGACTCGCCGAGTCCAAGAACAGACTCACTGAGTCCAAGGCTATCTTCAACCAACTCGCCAAGTTGTTCTTCCAACTCTTCGAGTTCCTGCCCACCTTCATGCAACTCGCCGAGTACCCCTAGATCTTAATCCATACAGAAACTTTCCAGGCCATGCAGATGATCCAAAACATAGATCTACTCTTCCACAAGCTATTCCTCACGTAAAGTTGCAAACTTTACGTGAATCCAAAGAGATCTAAGCATAATATACTCTAGGGTTAGGGTTTGGGAAAAAATGGCTTCACCAATCACTCAAGAACAGGGACTTTAATGCATTGTAGACCTTCTCCATTCCAGATCTGAGGTAGCAACCCCAGATCCAACCTCCAAACTCGAAATATCACAAGCTATTCTTTCCAAATACCCCAAAATGATGAATCTAGATGAATAACAGCCCAAGCAACGAAATAATACCTCAAAAGGAAGCTCCAACAGAAGAGAAATCCGAATCCTAGCAAAGCCCCTTGCTCCAAGCCTCTATAAATCTCCAAGATCTCTTCCAAAATCTCTTCTCCAAGGTTCAATTGCTCTCAAATTACTCACAAACATGCATTAGGGTTTTCTGGACTTCAAGAGAGGGTAAAGAGGCCAGGGAGAGGGTTTTATGTTCATTATATAGGGCTCAATCCCCAGGATTAGGGTTTTCTCCATATAGCACCAAATCGCCGAGTCCACCCATGAGACTCGCCGAGTTGGTCACTTAACACGCGACCATCATCACGACCGTACTCGTCGAGTCCACCCATGGACTCGCCGAGTTGCCCTTTCACATTTACACTTTGAACCCTGAACTTGCACTCCTGAACTCGGGATGTTATAACTCTCCAAAGTTGTTCCTGACGTCAGTTGGTATGGCACCGAAGGCTTGCTCACTTGAACTTCAGATATATGAATGATCTTGTTTCCGGTGAGATGGTTAGAGGTCTACCGCTCATCAAGTTCGAAAATGATCATTTATGTGCTGCATGTGTATGTGGTAAACAGTCGAAGAAAGGTCATCTCTTCATCATTGAAAAATCCATCTCGGAACCTTTAGAACTTCTACACATTGATCTGTATGGACCATCAAAAGTTGAAATTTTGCATCACAAAAAACACATTCTTGTGATTGTGGATGATTTCACTAGGTTCACTTAGGTCTTCTTCCTTAGGCGGAATCAGAAATAGCCTCCGAGCTCATAAATTTTATCAAAGGAATAGAAGTTCTCATCAAACTCCCTGTAAGAAGAATCTGAAGCGACAATGGTTCAGAGTTCACTAACTCTACCATTGAAAACTTCCTTACCAAGAAGGGCATTTACCATAAATTCTCTGCTCCATACACTCCTCAACAAAACGGTGTAGTCAAACGATGAAACAAAACACTTGTTGAAGCTGCTCGATCCATGCTCAATTTTGCAAATCTTCCACTCTATGTTTGGGTTGCAGCCGTTTCCACTGCATGTTTTACTCAGAATAGAAGTATCATCAATCGTCGCCTCAACAAAACACCGTATGAAGCCATGAATGGTAGAAATCCAACAATCTCTTTTCTTCATGTTTTCGGATGTAGATGCTTCATCAAGAACAACCATAATCATCTTACCAAGTTCCAACCTAAAGCTGATGAAGCCATTTTCGTTGGATACTCTTCTAAATCAAAGGCTTACATAGTTCTAAATCGGAGGACTCGTGTTCTGGAAGAAAGCTTTGATGTTACATTCAATGACAATTTCATTTGGAATTCCAGCCCAACCCATGTTACAACCCATATTATGGAGTCCGATGCTCCAGCGCCAGGATGTTTGAACCCGCAAACAATCCTTGAAGTTGACTTTGAAACTCTTTTTGGGCACTCCAAAACAGTGCTTGATTTGGAATCTCGAACAAAGCAACACTCCACTCTGGAAGTTCTTGTTTCTCAAAATGTCTTTGGTCCGAGTCAAAGTCTTCCTACATTTGATTGCGAACCGTTTCAACCTTATCAGGTTGAGGGGGAGAATGATCAACCTTCCCTTGAATCAAATGTGGATGGATTCCAAGATGCAGCTGCTGATTTTGATGATTCCAATCCTATCAACATTTATGACAACATAAATTTCTTTTAGTTTCCTTCTGATGATGATGCCAACGTCTTCGGTTCAGATTTCAGGGGGAGCATCATCAACAAGTTCAAACCATTTAGGGGGAGCAACCCAATCTCGTTGTTGATATTGGATCGTCTGCTGCTCAAGAACTTCCAAGGTTAGACGTTTAGACCAAGGACTATCCTCCGAACCAAGTAATCGGAAACTTAAACATTGGTGTACAACCCGGATCTGTTGTAAGTCTTCAAAATGAATGTCATTTTTTCGGCATTTATCTCTATGGTTAAACCCAAATCCATTAAAGAAGCACTTGAACATGCTGATTGGATTACATCCATGCAGGAAGAATTGGCAGAATTTGATAGAAATGAAGTTTGGTCTCTCGTACCTCCCCCTTAGAATCATCCCATTGTCGGTACTAGATGGGTGTTTCACAACAAGTTAGATGATGCAGGAGTTATTATTCAAAATAAAACAAGATTGGTGGCTAAAGGATTTACGCAGATTGAAGGGCTCGACTACGATGAGACCTATGCTCCTGTTGCATGTCTTGAAGCCATCAAATTTTTTCTTTCTTATGTTGCTTACAAAGGCTTCAAAGTTCACCAAATGGATGTCAAAAGTGCTTTTCTAAATGGTCAACTTGACACTGAAGTATATCTTCAACAGCCTCCCAGATTCATTAATCTCTCATTTCCGAATTACTAATACAAACTCTGGAAGGCAGTCTATGACCTCAAGCAAGCTCCTCATGCATGGTACGAGACTCTCACAGACTTCCTCAAGTATTCCGGTTTCCAAAGAGGTATTTTAGATCTTACTCTGTTCCGAAGTTCAAATGGAAAGCATCTCATGTTGGTTTAAATTTATGTGGATGATATCATTTTTGGATCTACGAATTCATCAATCGTTACTGACTTTGCTAAGTTAATGATCAATCGACTCCAAATGAGCATGAATCAGGAGTTAAGCTTCTTTCTTGGTATTCAAGTCAAACAGACTAACAGAGGATTCTTTATTCACCAAGAGAAGTACATTTTGGAACTCCTCAAAAAGTACTCAATGGACACCTGTGCCTCTGCCTAGGTACCCATGGGTTTCGGTCACAAGATCTTTGCCGATCCTTCAGGTGAAGCAGTTGATGAAAAGAAGTACAGAGGAATGATTGGATCCCTACTCTATCTCACAGCTAGTCGTCCGGATATCATGTTTTCTACATGTGTGTACCAGATTTCAAGTCAACCCTAATATGTCTCATCTTTTGGCTGTTAAGCAAATTTTCCAATATCTTAAAGGTACCAAAAATCTCGGAATCTGGTACCCAACAAATGAGATCTTCCTACTGTAAGCATATTCATATTTAAACTATGGTGGTCTACTATTGGATAGGAAAAGCACATCAAGTGGATGTCATATAGGTAATCGTTTGGTTAGTTGGTCATCCAAGAAATAGAACTGCATTGCACTCTCTACAGCTGAAGCTGAATATATTGCTGCTATCGGTTGTACCTCTCAAGTTCTATGGATGAAGTCTCAACTCTTAGATTATGGTTACCGCTTTCAATTCATTACTATCTATTTTGATTCTCAAAGTGTCATTGCGATTTCACACAATCCAATTAAGACTCCATGATGAAGCACATTGACATAAGGTACCATTTCATAAAAGATCTTGTTTTTAATGGTACCATTGAACTCATTTTTCTTCCATCTGATGATGAGATTGCTGATGTCTTTACTAAGGCCTTAGACGAAACCAAACTTAATTGTTTTTTGAACAAGATGGGTATGATGATGCCATATCCTTAGTTCTTTCAAGAGACTTGCTCTCTTTGATTATAGTATTTGAAAGAAAATTGGTTTCGATCTTAAAAAAAAAAATTCATCTCGGAACTACTTTCTCTCGGAATACATAGGACCATTTTACTTGTCTTTATTTCTAACCATCACTTGAGCTTTAAGGTGTACAGTTCATCCTGATTATTTGTTGCTCAAAGTCCACATTGTCATTCTAATCATATTTTTTTATCACAGAATCTACTTCATAAAATCATCCTGAAATTCCAATCTGGAAAGGTATTGTACTTCATACTCAGGACCTTTTCAAACCATGTTCCGAAAATTCATTAAAAATGGCTCCGGAACATCAAAATACCATTTCGGATTTTTCAACCTTTACTCTGGCACGTTTTCAAAATTTATCTGAGGAAATGTTATTCAAACATGGTTCAGAACTTCTTTTCTAAATCAAATCTCCGAAATCGTTCTCATATCTGACTCCTGAATTTCTAAGATGTCAAATGATTTTTTTACTCCGGATCGTTCAAAATCCTTGCTCCAGAATCACAAATGATTTTTTTTTTGCTCTGGACCCTCAAAACTCACTCCAAATTGCTTTTTTCTCCGGCTCTTCAAAATATTTCTTCAAAAATTCACAATGATCTGGAACTCGTCCTTTTACCCACTGAAATCAAACATCCAGAATTCCAAGAGTCCATAAGATGAAACGTCTTACAATGGTAACCTTTAAGGATCTTCATCTTCCTTGAAATTCGTACCACGATCCCACATCTCCAAAAGCAACCATCAAATTGTCGTTCGGGTTTTCCACTTCTAGCTACAAACCAACCGTACCTTTCCCTTCCCACATAAACTCACCCCCAAAATATAGGTTACTCATTAAATGCAACTCGATTCGACTTCAGATCCTTATCATTAATTTTCCTAACCTGACCCATTTCACTTACCTATAAATACTCCCAAAACCCTTATTTAAGTCTTTACGCGCTCAAATACTCTTAAACCTCCCAAACTCTCTTTGTGTTCATCATGTTCTTCAAGCTCTCAACTCTCTGTAACAATGGATTCCCAATCCTCTTCCTAGAAAACCACTAAAATCACCTCTACTCCCATGAAATCGATTGGAAGGAAGAAACCATCCAAGGGATCATCATCATCAACATTGTCTAAGTCGTTTCTCAGAGATACGAGTCAATAATTTTCACTAAACCTTGTGGATTATGATGAATCCATTAGAGTCATGATCGAGTTTATAGCACACCACCCCATCTCCATCCCTCTAACCAAAGTCCTTGAACCACCTCTCCCACTTCATCTCCTTCACACAGCCTTCACTAGAATCAAAATTGATAACAATGTGCTGGAAACAAAAATAATAGGATACATAATAGTGCCCATCCACAAATCCACATTCCTTAGGGAAATCGGTGTAAAAGAAAACCTTAAGGGTTTCAAGGTACAAGAACCAACTCTAGAGGAATTTCAACTGTTTTTTAACCACATTGGGTACAACCAAGACTACAAGGAAAATGATTTCAAGAAGTCGGTTGTCTCAAGCTTATGAACTGTGTTGATGCACTTCATTATTCGTGGGTTATCCGGCAAGCACGGTGGAGCAGATACCCTCAGCAAAGATTGGTTGTATGCCGTCTACAGTATCTTCTCCGGTTGCACTAATGCTATAGATCTTCTAGAAGTGTTATGGTAGGACTTTCAGAACTTTGCCATCAAGAGGAAAACTAATGAGATTTCAAGCCCTAGGTTCTGGGCTTTGACAATTCAAGAACTCTACAGGGAACATTCTGAACCTATTCATGTTGCGACGTTTCCTCCGGAGGTATACGCTACTTTTAAAGTTGTTAAATCTTATAGAATTCCAGACCAATCTTCATTTGGTCCTGACCGAAGGTTTCCTCAACATATGTTGGATCTTATCCCTTCCGGATCAATCCATTTGCAAAAACATTTGGAGACTTCGACTGTGTATATCCCTACACAGTCTACCCATGTCCCGTTTGACCTCACTCCGGAAGTTATCAAGCCAACATCATCCGGACTTAAGAAAACCAAAAAGTCTGCTAAATGAAAGACTTCTCCCATCAAGTCAAAGCTGAAAAAGAGATCCAAAGTCAACTCTTCCTCTCAACAGGAAGGAGCTCAAGACATTCCGACTGAATCTGGCCGTCCTAACACCCCACCTGTCCACTCATCCGAGGTACCCCTTGATGTTTCAATACCACAAACACACACACACACGGGGAGTCTGCTAATAAACCACCTTCTCCTTCCCAACAAGGTAATGTAGGTGTTGACAAAAGTTCCTTGCCCCTGGAACAGACCCACAAGTCAAATTTGCTATCCTATTTTCTTCTTCACGCACACACTCCGAAACCCTTGTTCCGAACCCCAAGCATTCCGAAGCTGGAGTTGTCCCTCTGAGTTCAGATGCCACAACTAGTCTGATATTTGGAAGGAGTATACGATGACTAGGTACTAATGATCCAATGTGGTAAGATTATGTGAATAGGCTTGTTTCAAGATTCCTAGATCTTACACGATCTCAAGTGGAAGCTACTCTTATTTCCATGAATAATTGAGAAATTCAATGCAATCAACCGTTCATTGCTCTTACTGATGATGATGCTAATCGAGAGCGTGCCTCACAAGAAAATCCAGTGAATCCTCCAGTTACTCCCTCCCAAACTGATGTGGAATAAGAACTTTTAAAAGAAGTCATGTTGAATGATGAAGGTACCACAGTTCCGGATACTCACTTTATGTCATCTGTTCAATTCTAGTCTAAGACATCTACAACCAAGTCTGTCGTTGACTTCGGATCATCCTCATCCACTCCGGATGATGAATCGAATTCCAACATCAACCTTCATGAAGATGATGTTGCATCTCATCTCGGTCCTTCCACAAACCCAACATCTCACAAAGCAAAACCTCGATTCTCAAAATATGACACCAATTACGCAGCTAAAGATTACATTGATTCGTTTGCTCTTCTCGAGATCAAAACGACTGTAGATAATACCATGAAGAAAGTCTCCTCCATAGAAACTTCCATCACAGAGCTCAACACCAAGATTGATCAAAATGTTTCCGGATTGGACTCCAAGCTCGATGTAATTATCTAGTCCTTATCCAATTAGTCTGGACCTTCCATAGCCGAACGGGAAGCACAACTAGATCAACTGATCTTACTCCAGCTGAATCATTCGATCGAAGAAGTTGAAGCAAAGTATGATGCCTCTGTTGATCACTACCTTGATGCAATCACTACAATGCTCAAAGTTCATGATGACTTGGTTATTGTTACCAATGATCTCATCAAGCGGACCCATGTTCATCATGATAAACAGATTCAGAGGCTAGAGAAGGAAATCAAAATGAAGGATGAGATGAACTTAAATATCCTACAAGTTCTCATCAAATTGCTTCGATCTACTTGGAACATTGTTGATGTTCCGAATCGCATGTTTGATGAGATGCCAGCCATCCTTGGACACTTGTTCGATCATCAGTCATCTCAAGCTCCAACTTCTGATGCTTATGATGCTCTCACCCACCAACTTAGCACCGGTCTTCAAAAGGTGTTTGAAAAATTCACTAATTTGAAAGATTCAATGTCACTTGCACTGTTTTCTCATGCCACCATTGCAAGAGGGGGAGAAGGCCCTGGCCAAGTCTGGAAACCTGCCTCGGAGTTCACACTCGGAGATGAAAGTGATAATGATGAGCTGAAAAACCTTTCTGACTCCTCTCCCAAAGTTTCAGAAGCAGGAGACAGTGAAGAAGAAGAGTATGTTTCTATTGGAGTACTTGGTCTCGAAGCTCCAAACAAGCCTTTTTCGAAGGTATTAACTGAAGAAGAAAAGAAGATCTGGTCCACAGTTTCTTAGCCATCCTCTTTGCCTGATGCTCTTCTTAGGGCTATTCAAATGGCTAAGGATAAAACACTTCTACCCACTCAAGCCTTTCGAGCCACTCCTTCAATGCTGCCTCCAATTCCGGCTCCAATAATTGATCCAATTGACCAGGATTCCCCACTCCAGATCCCTGATAACATTCCAAAAGAACCTCTTCTGATGCCCACTCCAGAATTTATGATAGATGAAAACATATCGCATGTCATCTCTGCCATAAAAAATGATAAAGGCAAAAAGCCCATTACAACTAAACATCAAGCCTTCTGCTATGGACCTCCACCAAAGAAAATTTTTGGATGGTCTCAGGAGGATATCAACAAAGCTTTAGAGGACAACATCCGGATCCAAGCTCTCAATGATAATCCTGATCCGATGAGTGGAATATCCCCTCTATGCTATGAATTCATCCTTCGTGATCATTAAATCATTCCTTTCATGTATTATAATGTTCCGACGAATGATTTCGAGCAAATAAATCTTCCTCTATCTCCCTACATCAAGTTTTACATCAAGTTTGCTCCTCTTTACCCTAACGAAAATCCGGAGATGATCATCCGGACTGAGCGAGAAAGGCTTAAAACATTCTACTCCAAGAATGCACAACCTCTAAAGGAGGTGTGGGCAAGGAAGAGAATTACCAACATTCATGGGTTTGGAAGAAAGATCCTGGTGAATTCGAGCTTAACTACCAATTATTCCGATATCACATCATCGGAAACAAACCAGCCTACCGCACCATCACTGATGCTGACTTCCCTTCGATGAATCCGAATGACATTCTTACATTAGCGGCTCATTTTCGAGGAATCCAAAATGATGATATCAGTATGGGAGCTTACCATGCTGCTCTGAGTTTCCTTAAAGACTATGTCGCGGAATTTTGCAGATGTGACCATGAGTTTGCTCACTTATACGGAACTGAAGACTTTGTTGCAAAAATCGACTTTCTGCTTCCTGAAGCTGAACTTCTTGCGGATGGTCTAATTGATGAACTGGTTCTATGGTTTGTCTACACAACAAAGAAGACAAAAAAGAAAGACTTTTTCAGAGTCCTTAACAAACACCTGGTTCCCACTAAAGCTCTTCAAAAGTTCATCAATTGTGCATCCAAGTCTGAAGCTCCGGAACAGTTCAAAGCAATGTTTGTAAGTCAGCTGACCTGGTACATCGAAGTTCGAGAATGGTTGTTTAGAGCCTACACATTCATCAAGGAAGAAGCTACCTAAGCTGACTTGATTGCTAAGTTCACTTAGAGGAGATTGTTGGAAGCTGAAAGTGAATCTCTAGCAATCCTAAGTTCCAATGTCAATTCCGAAGTTAGATCGTGTTTACGTTAGTGATGTGAAGATTGCAAGTGAAGGCATTCCAAAATGGACTTTATGTCCGGAATGTTTGGTGATCCGGAATCTATGTTTTGTCTCTTTACATTAATTGTATTTGTCTTTTGTTTGATTTAAGTTGTCATAGGACTTAGCTTTATTTATCAAACACGGATATTTAGATTGTCATATGTAACTCTTTTATCGAGTCCTTTGTTTGTAATTGATTAGTACCATGTTTAATGTACTCCTATTTATAGGATATTTCAATGTTAAATCAACGACGAATCATTTTCATTCATTTTAGCAATATCCAAGTTACTTCATCTTTCTGAATATTCTCTTAGACATTCTTCTTCTTCTTCTTCATTTATTAACTTTTCGTTAATCATTATCTTCTCTCTTCATTAAATATTTTGAATACTTTGTTGATTACATTAGCTTATACTTGACTTGTCTTGCCAGAATTGACTAGAACATTTATTAGTAAGCAGACATTAATCTTAAGCATTCATTCAAGGTTTGAGTTTTCAAACCTTGTCTCTGCGCATTAGATCGTTCTTGTTCTCACATTGGGTCCTGAATCTAACACTATCGTATGTTTTGAACGAAAAATGCATTTTGAACTATAGTCTGCAATGTACATTCAAGATGAAAATTTTGGAGAGGCAAACATAGGTTATTTGTGTGTTTTTCTACCCTATATGTAGTCCGTTGGTTTTTTTTGGATAGTTTTCTTCTATGTTCCGAAATAAGTATGTATATGAAAATCTTTTGAGTGTCAGTTTCTAGCGGAGGGCAATGACAACATATCGATTGATTTATGCAGTATATTGCTCCAGATGACATATGTTTTGGTGTAGATATAAGCAATGATATCAAATTCGTTGGGTTCATTATATTGGTTGCTTCGAAGTCAGGATTACACACTAATCAAATACGTCTATCTTTTCAATGTCCTGGATCAAATATAGTTATACAAATTTTTGACAATGGTGATGTCAGATATCGGGAATTCGATAATACGAAGCCCCTGACTTTTGATGGAGTTCAGGACCCGATCATAGCCATACGGTGGTTATCTGATGTTGAGGGATGCTTTTTCACTTGCTCTTGTCTAGCTGACTAGAGGGTCAGGTGCACTATGAACCTTCTGAGGTCTGGAGTGAAGGATTGGTTGAGACTTGTTACCAACTCATATTCCCCTGAGTAGAGAGCTGATGTGTCTTGGGAGTAGTTCTCAGAGATGTTTCGTTCTAGGTATGTACCGCTGGTGGAGCATGAAAGGTTGGCCCAGGAGTATTTAGACCTGAACAGGGGATGGAGTCGGTGACACAGATCACTAAGATGTTCACACAGAGGGCTATGTTTTATCCTGAGTTCGCTACACCTAAGTAGGCTCAGATGACCCATTACTTGAGCATGCTTAAGACAGATATCAGATCGTTTGTTTCCACCAAGTGTTATGGTTCTTTTTTGGAGTTGTAGGAAGCCCCCAGGTGATGTGAGATTGATATTGAGTTGCGGACGAGGGAGCAGAGACCGGCCCCGATGCAGTCACAGCCTGCACCGAAGTTGTTTCAGACCGTTGATGTCAGATCTAGGGGTCGAAAGGGAAGCACTTGTGGGAAGTACAACAAGGTTCATGAGGGTGCTTGCTGATAAACTTCTGGGCGCCACAATTGTGGCCGCCAGGGCCATATGGTGATGGATTTCTGGCCGCAGGACCCAACACTCAGTCCATGATTTGTTTTCATTGCGACTATTTTGGCCATGTGAAGGCCAACTATCCATTGCTTGCTGCTAGGCCGGTGCAGGCTCCATCGCTAGCTACTTTGAGGATCACTGATAGGATTCAGGGCATGGTGGATCCCTCGAGGGGTCTAGGCAGTGCTTTCCATCGCCAATGAACACAGGGTTTCTACATCATCAGTGCATCATGGTTGTGTTCTGGAGATCTTCGGGGTGCCTTATCCAATCGATCTGATCCATATTCCCATGGGGGATGTTTGCATGATTGTGGATATGGATTGGTTAAGCCGTTTTGGTGTTATGAATGATTTTGAGGGACAACGCGTGGTAGTTGGAAACCCAATTGGGGGAGAACAAGTTATCTATAGGGAGGGCACCAGGATAGATTCATGGTTTTGTTTTGCAGCCATGGCTCGACAGTATATTCAGTATGGGTGTGCAAGTTGTTGGGTCATATGGGTTTCTTCATTGTGTATTTAATGTTTAGTACATTTTGTATAGCGAGTTGGGCATGTCCACCCATTTATTTATTATTAGGGTTTTACTATTTAAAGTTCATGCATGCACCGCATCTTGTAATCGTCCAAGTTGTAAACCCTACACAACTTTTACAGTATCAGTTCTTCATCGAGCTCTTCTAAGGCTGTGCTTATTAATCATTCGACACAACTTTGATCTTCTATCTGTGTTTTGATTCTTTTACCTGTTTGTATCTAATCGATCATATAATTTTTATTCTTATTAATTGGTATCGGAGCTGGAGATTGTGTAAATCTACGCAAATCTTCTATCGAGTTTCATTAGGGTTTCTGCTTTTATTAGATTTGTTCTAGTCGTCTCCACCGTTGTTAGTGATTGTAGACACCGACTCTTGATCTATATTTTAACCTAAACTCGATTTAAGTTTACATATCTGATTCTTATAGGTTATTATTGAATCGAAAAACATGTAGCCTGACGATTCTCACGTTAACTCCATTAATCTCTCAAGCGGTATTGGATCTACATACAGGATCCCTATACTCTTTGCCAACGACTATGAATTGTGGGCACTGCACTTTGAGGATTATGTGCTAGGTCTTGAAGATAATGGTTCCCTGATGTGGAATGCCATAACCAAGGAGATGTTTGCTCGTGCTGGTACAAAAAGGGTTATCAAGACTTAAGCTGAGTACAACGATCTTCTTCTGGAAGTGGAAGATATACCTAAAGAAGAAAAAGACAAGCTAATCAGCAATGTCAAGGCTATGAGGATCATCCGTTTTTCTTTACATGCCGACACATTTCGCCTACTTAGCTCCTATGAAATAGCAAAAGAAATATGGAAGTCTTAGAGAACTCTACTCTAGTGATGCTGATCTTGAGATTTCTATTCAAACTCTGTTACTTTCTGAGTTTGGAGCTTTCGTTCTAAAGCCTGAGGAGAAATTGGACCAAAAGTTCAATATTTACAACCATCTATTAAGCAGGATGGTGAAGCACAAGAACAAACGTGAACTGATAGAGTATAAGTTCGTGTTCATGAATGTATTAAGATTTGAGTGGAAAGCTGTGGTGGGTTAAAGAACACGAGGAGTTCAAAAATTACTCCTTAGCAAAGCTCGTTGGTATTCTGAGGTCACAACAGGATTAAGTGACAAGTGAGGGAAAGGTCGTTTCTGGAATGGGTTCTTTGGCTCTTTTAGCCAAGGGTAAGAAGATTGATGATGATGGTTCGGAGTCAGATCTCTCCAATTGTGAACTCTCAAAGGAAGAGTAGGTTATGATGGTGTCCTAACCAAAGAAGTTCGCAAAAAGAATTTTGGTTGCAACAAAAATTGAAACTGACAAGGTAGTCACAGTTCTGAGAAGGTGAAGGATGAGAGTGCGAACAACTCTCAAAAGGAAAAAGCTAAGAAAGAAAAGAATATTGTAGGGGACTTCGGCTCTGACTGTAATTATTGTCATGGCAAAAATCATCTAGCAAAGGAGTGTATGCTGAGAAGAATGAATGAGAAGAAAGAAGAGGAGGATGATGAGGCTTATTTCCTCAGAAAGCTAGAGGAAATCATGAAGAAGAAAAGTGTTGATGATCGTAAACCTGGTTTAATTGTACAGGAGATTTCGATCAGAAAGCTAGAGGAAATCACCAAATGCCTAACCGAAATCACATGAGATTTCGATCCAAATACCACCAAAAATATGGTTTTCGGTCCTAGACCGAGAACTCTAATATCTATGAAAAGCAAAGTATAAACCACAATTTATGATCTAACATAAAATTAAATACTTGATATTTATGTGTAAGCTGAGAGTAACTATGCACTCACTTGTTAAAAGTGGATGACTGGTGAATTCAACAGCTCTTCGCTAGCACCTTGACTTTTCTTTTGATATGACCTAGGTTTAATTATCACTAGGTCTTAGTCTAATATTCATTGTGACTAATGATGGTCTATATTTCTTACTAATTTCAATGTCTACATCAAGATCTATCAAGTAAGAAACAACCAGGTATGATCATATCGGAGGTAAGTTCTGTTTGGTATACAGACTTACAGAGTATATTATTTGGAAATCTCACTTTAAACACCTCGCTAAATCTAGCCTAGACACCACTCCTATAAGTAGAGCAATCAGTATAATGATTTGGAATCTCTGATAAATCTTATTCATAGGTTCATAATAATGACTATGAACGTAAATATAAGTTACACTTGAAATAGAACAACTATAGCTTAACTTATACAAACTTTAGTGAAAATCAGAAATTACACGAACAGAACTTTAACCATGGGCTTCTATTCTCCAAAAACTAGAGAATAAAGGGACTAAAAGTACGGAAGTATTCCAAAGGATTTGAGTGGAAATGATGTGAAGAGAATGTTGAAAAATGAAGATATATATAGAAGAATTTTTTAGGGTGTGCCACGTGCTTGGTTGATGAGCGTCGCACACTTGGTCGGGGTAGGTGACGTGGCTCCAACATTATAGTCTTTTTATGTGTCGTAAGGGATTAAATATGCAAATTTAAACTAACAATTGATGAAACACGCAGCTTTTACCGACGTAAAAGACGATCCGAGTTAATTTTTGAAAATAAAGACTAAAGATATTTTTTTTGTATACACACAAGGGACGATTGGTGTAACTTACTCTAGGTTTTGAGAAGTTATTAAGATAATTGTGTTCGGTGGAGAGAGAGAGAGAGAGAGAGAGAGAGAGAGAGAGAGAGATCCGAGTTAATATTTTAGCAAAACTAATAATTGTGTTTTTTAACATTTTAGCAAAATTAATAGTATAATTCGCAACAAATATACTTCAATTATACTTTGTTAAACAAAATACAAACTTTGTTGCCTCCTCTTAAATTGATTTACCTTTTTTTGGTGGTTAAAACATAATTTATGTTGATGAGTAATATTGTTGCACACAAAAAAAGTAAAAAAAAAAAAAAAAAAAACACAATACTGTCTGTGTTTGAAGAGGTGGCTATCAGTAAGCACATGGGCATGGGCCATGAGGCTATGCATTTGAGCCTAAGCTCACATGGTCATGAGGGTTCTTTTTTTTTTTTTTTTTTTTTTTTTACTTTATAACCATTTTATTATTATTATTACTTTTTGGTCTCTTCAGCCTTAACTTTCAACACCCTGTAAAATACCATTTTTTACCATTATTATATCACATCATATGATACACAAATTGCTAAAAAGCATAGAGTACAAGATCCCAGTGGCAAAGAAACCAACATCTACAGCTGTATAGATTGATATAAAAGAAAAAGAAGATGAATGGACCACTTTACCCCCGTGGCCATGTCCTAATCATATTTTCTCAAACACGCTTTGCTTCAAACGATGCAAATCCACCTCTCCATTGCATATATCATAGTGGATGTGATGCTGATGCATACATTTGTCAAAAAGCCAAACCATAAAGTTTTCTTCTATCCATATCACCATAAGCATGCAACTTTTATTAAAGTAAAAAAGAATCTTCAAAAGGGTACATATAGATATAGATAAATATTTATATATATTCTTTTCATTCCAAACTTACAGAATAAAACCCATTCGGTAACATTTTGGTTACAATAGGTCACTAATAACCTCCACTTATATAAAAAAAAAAAAAAGATCAGAAAACCCCCTTTTTGATCTTTTAACAAACAAAGATAATAATAATAATAATAATAATACTAGGAACAAACATAAACCCCAAGTGTATGGAAGGTGAACTAAAAATAAACCTCCATTTAAAAGAAAAAAATACCGAGCTCCGGCCACGGGCCCAGGTTGTGAAATTACTTAAATGCCCCTCTACCCCTACTCTCTAACTTCTAAGATGTTAGTCAATCAGGAACTACTGTTGACCCTATATATCCATATCGCGCACCTAAACAAGGGCAGCAACCTTTGCCCGATGACCCGAAACCACAAGGGCAGAATTGGAATTGGGATTTCCTCTTTCGTCCTCGTGGAGTTGGGATGTTTCACAAATGGAGGTGGATTTTAAATCGGCGGGAGGGATAAAACAGTCAATTGACAAGCCAGGGACATTAAAGGCGACCTCTTCAATAGACCATGCTTCTTCCATTCTGGTTTTAGTATGACTCATTGCCATTTCACCAAATCTGAAAAGGGTAACGACTGAATGACCCGAATGGGCAATCATTATGCCTTCCACGGATCTATAATCCTCCATACTTGAATTAATTGTTGTTTCCCAATACACAGCGTCACCTCCATTCGTTTGAATTCGAGTCAAATGTGAATCCTCCATGTGAACAATGAGTCCTGTTTTCTGACTAAAATACCCAAAAAGTACATGACGTATGATCTCAGCAGGACCTTCGCTCCTCGATTTCAATGTCTGCGGATCAGCAGTGAGTTTTAGGATAAAGCAATCTTCCCCGTTCATCTTCTTCTCACCTACGCATTTCGCATCGGAAAACATACTCGCGGTTGTTCTCGGATCAAGACCCTGTAACAGATATGTTTAAATTTCTTCACATCGGAGAGGTGAAATGGTGAAATCATGGGTTTTACCTGAAGGGCGCGACGGAGGGGTCTGACTGGACCTTTGGCGGTGTGGGCGCCGAGCCATGGCGTGTGGCGCCAAACGAGATTTCCGTTGCAACCGGCGTGAACCTTGCTGCCGCCGACGGCGAGCTCGACGTACCACATATCGGGATTCATCTGCCATAGAACAAATCCGCCGGAGTCAGCGGCTCTGGCGCCGTGTTTGTTCTTCATTACTCTTGAAGCGGTTTCGAACTCTGAAGCTACCATCTTCAATTTGCCCATGGCGTAAGCGTTTTTTATGGAGTTTTGAAGCTTTTGACCACCGGAAGCGGCTGTGTATTGTTGTAGTATGTATTGAGCAGATGAAGTTTCCTGAATTAAAATAAACACATCAAATTGAGTCAGTGATTTAAAAATACAAGTAACATCCATCAACGTCACTAGTTTCAAGTCGAATCTGTGAAGTAAAAACTCGTGACCAGGGTTCTATATACTCGAAACGAAGAGCAAACTATTATAGTTAAATCTATGAATAATGACTTCAGAAATTATTGAGCAAATTACTCGAAATAGGCTATAATCCAAACCCAAATATCAAATTTCTCAAAACAGAAAAGAAGTGTAGATTGTAGTTAGGAAACATTCGAGGGGACTCTACAGTCTACTCTTTGAAATCTATGATGGATGACATTGAAGAGACAGACTTACAATAGGAGTGTCCTTTATGCTAAGGTGAGGGAGAGGGTCGTTGGTGCTAACATGCACTGGGGCTAATGGTGCGCCCATTACGCCAAGCAAGAGCCTCAAATCAGACCTATGTTTGTAAGCCATGGTAGCTGTCATGGACGGAGTTCTAGAAAGCTGACCCTTCATCCAGTGTCCAATAGCCGACCCGACCCGTTTCGACTCCCCAAGCTCCGACCCTTCTTGATCAGGCCCTTCATACAGCGGCGCCAGCGTCTCTCCGGTTAGGCTCCCGGATCGCCCAATCAACGGTTCCCCGTTTGTCAACTGTTTCGGCCGTCGACGAAGAAGTGCAGTCATCGGAGAACCACTCCTCGCCGGACTCTTCGACCGTGACCTCACCGGAGATAAACCACGTATGACTTCGTCTCTTAAAGCGGAGAAAAACCCTTGTTTCCTTTCCATCTCTCGTCAAAAAACAACAGAGAAAAGAAAAAGTTACTGAAACAGTCTAGAAAACTATCTAATCAAGCAAGGGGAGCCATGGTAATGGGATTTGTCGAATACAGAGATGAAAATGGTGTGAAAAACAGCAAATTTGTTGGGGTTTCGAAAGAGAAAGAGAAGATTTTAGTTTAGTGAGTGGGGTATGAAATATGATGATTATGCTCCCTACGTTGTGTGTGTACTGCGTACTGTGTGAAGGGTGTGAAATGAGCCGACGCGCACTTAAACTCTGTGAAGACACACGGAACGCTGAGGGTAATTTATGAGCGTTACACCAAAAGTCAAATATGGAATTTCGATCATTTTCTTTATTGTATTATAAATTATAATATATATATATTTTTTTCTTGAAGTGGATGATGATATATAGTTTTGATTGTTTCTGATTCGGTTCATTGTAAGGCACATGTGAAATGAATGATACTATCATTTTACTACGTAATATCATATAAAACTTTAATATTTTTCTGTAAAATGATATATCGAAAAAGGATAGAAAAAATAAAGGTATCATTAGAAAAACAAAATAAAAACAAAAAACCTTTAAAGAAAATTCACATGACATATGTTTTGCGTTAAGGTTATAATTATTATGTTTTTGTTTTTACCTTTTTTTATAATTTTATAATTTATATTTATATTTTATTTTATTTTTTTTTGTGTTTTGTTTAAATATATATTATTTAAAAATTTATATATTTTTTGTTTGTTAGTTTTTAACATTTATTTGAATAATGTTTTCTATATTTTTGACAGTTTGTTCGGATTGATTTTTCTAATATTTTTATATTTTGTTTGATTATATTTTTAGTGGGGTTGAAATGTTTTATTTGTTTATATTTATAAAGATTTCATGATCATTATAATATTATATTTTTGAACAATTGATGCTTCTATATTTATGTATTTAAAAATATAGTATTCTTCTTTTTGTTTTTTTTATCTAATGTCAAATAAGTATTATTATAATTTACGATTAGTTTTTATTTGTTAATAACTAAAAAGAATGTAGATACATAAACTTTCAAAACAAAGTAATAAATGAAAAAACACAATAATCAAATATGATAAAATACCTTAAAACGTGTTATGTTTTAAAATCGTAATATATATGCAACAAATTTAGCTTATTGTTTAAAAACTTATGAAGATTTATTTTGAGCTATCATAAAAATTGATATATTATATCTTTTTAAAAATTCAGTGGGGATGGTTGAAATATACCATGGGTTCCTAACAAAACTTTGTTTCTCTTTTTCATCCTTTATGCTCGGTATAGTCTTTTAATTTGTGTAAGACGGTTCTTATGTTCCAAAATGGTTATTAGAAGTCTTTTATACATCGTAGAGCTATTGAGCAAGTTATTTATTTATTTATTTTATTGCTTTTTACGCCGTTTTGTGATTTTAGTATACATCATGATAATGTATTTAAAAAAAATTACTTAGGCTCTTTGGATTAGCTTATTAGTTTATTGTTTATTGGTTTATTTGTGGTGGGAATAAGCAATAAGCAAGGAGGAGATGCTTATTAAAAGTAACTTATTTAGCTTATTTTTAACACAATAAGCTGATTTTTAATAATTTTATCAAAACACTTAAATTTAACTTATTGTAATGGGAATAAGAAATAAACAATAAACATTTTTTTTCCTATCTAAAAATGTATAGTAATGATTATTTAATGTATTTCATTGAGTATCAATACATCGGCTAATTAACATATTTTATGAAAATATATTAAATATGATGCCCCTAGGAACACTATACTCTCCGTATGGTTTAATGGTGAAAGCTTTCATTACCGTTCTTTGTCTCCTCTCTTGATCGACTTGCGCTATTTAAATGTAACTTCCATTTTTTTCATTTTTTATTAAATTATAATTATAAAAAATGTATATATTAAATTTTATGGTTTCTAATTCCATGTAAAAAAAACAGAGTATAACATTATAAAATGTATTATTTAAACAAAAATAAATTGTAACATCGTGTTTATCGTGTTTTGGGGGCTAGGAGTTTTGGGCTTTTAGTATAATAAAAGTTTCTTTTATTTAAAAAAAAAATGAAATGAAACAAATAAATAAAATATGATAGGATTTGGGTGACGAAATAAACATATAAGACTGATTTTGTGGAAGTTAAGATAAGTAATGACCATTTGCCGGCTAACATGAGCATTTGGTGAGCTTAGGGACCATTTCTAAAAAGAGTTTTAGAAAAAGGGCCAATATTGTCAACTTTGCCAAATCAGGTGGTCTGCACTGTGGTTCATTGTGTGTCTCTTCGTGGTGTTGGTGCTGAATAGACTACATCAATGTTTTGGTGTATCCCTTTTCTCATTCATTCTTCCATTTTCTTCTTCTCTCGTTCCAACAATCCTTTCAACATTCATAATCAATTTTTCCTCAATTTTCTTGGTGTTTTTGAGGATTGAAGTTGTTAGATTAATCCTTGCTCAAATCCTTCTCAACATATTGCATCAAAGAGTAGTTTTTTCTTTTTTCCCTTGAATTCGTTCAAGGTTTTTGGTTGGATTTGAAACCTGATTTTTATGGTTAAATTGTGATCTTAATGTGAAATTGTTGATGTGGTTTAACTCATTTTTTCTATCTCCAAGCTCTAACCAAAAATGATTATGACATTTGTAAGATTAGAGGATGTTTGATAGGTTTTTGAGCCCTAGATCTTCAAATCTGAATTTGATACTCCAAGCAGTGACATGAGCTTGAGGTTATTATTAAATGGTACATTTCCCTTAAATTAATGATCCATTTGTCAACCCTTTGGCTTATGGTGAGATTTCATGATGTTTCAATCAAGTTCTAGTTCTAATGGTGATGATTTGGGCATTTTCATTTATAGGGTTCATTGATTCAAATTATTGACTCCATGCAATGATATAAGCTTGGATTTGTGACTAGATTGCTTATGTTCTTTCAAATACATGACCTATTTGTTAATTCATGACTAGTGATGAGATTTCTAGAGTTTGATTCAAGTTTAACTTCCACGTTATGATTTGGGTATTTTCATATCCTCGGTGTTTTAGATCAAGTTCCATAGTTCCAAACAAAGATGTGATTTTGGTGTTATGTATAGATTATGTATTTCTATTCCAGTCTATGGTCCTTTCGTAATCCTTGTCTCATGGTCTATATTATGAAATGTTGAATAAAACTTTTCTTTAATTTGAGAGTCTTAACTTTGTCGATTATGAAACTATGTAATAAGCTTGCATTTTCACATTGAATGTATCCTCTTGTCTAGTTTTTGTATTCAAGTATTCATTTAAGAATTATAAAACAAATTATTCATCTTGTGTCATAAATGGCATTGTAATGGTTAGTGAAATTTCTAAGGATATGAAACTTGAAACTTAGTAATGTTCCAAGCTCTAGTTTCTTATAGTATCCTTATTCCTATACAAAGTGGCAATCCTTGTATCATGGTGAGATTATGAAATGTTGAATAAAACTTTACTTTAATTCGAGAATTTCAACTCTGTTGATTATGAAACAATGTTCTAAGCATGAATTCCCACATTGAACGTATCCTCTTATCTGGTTTTTTTTGTAATGCCAGTTTTCAGGTATTTGCATTGTTGACCATGCTTTGCATTAACTTTGCATTTTTGTCCCAAACGCCAGGCATTGGAACGTCAGGCATAAGTTTGTGGACGTCAGGCATTCACACACAGAGGGCAAACATTAATTTTTAGGCTTTGCACCCTATAGCCTCAAAACGTTTCTTATCTCCAGCCTCTGCCCCTTATAGCCCTCATGTTGAAACCCTAAGTGTGTATGAGTGTTTTCAAGCCTTGGAGTAACATTTTGGTATCATTTTAGTGTTCTTGGTGGAGAAGGGAGATCTTTAGAGTGTTGGTGCTGCTCTCTAGCCTTTAGATCTGGAATCTTGGCATCTTGGAGCACCTTTTGGAGTTATAAAGTTCAGATCATGATGACTTATTTATTTTATCTTGTTTAAGTGTAGTTTTATGTTCTTTTTGGTCCCAAGAACATGACTTTTGTGAGTTTTGGAATGCTATAGAGGTTTGGGCTGTCCTTTCAAGCATTTTAGAGGATTTAGAATCATAAAAATGCAAGCTTGGACGTTGATACTCTTCCTGTTGGGTTTTGAGCATTTTAACACTCATATGCTGTACATGTAACCCTAAATACCTTGGATCTATGCTTTCTCTATTATACATGCAAATATCATTTTTTCTAAGGTATTATCCTAACTAGCATATTATGAAGTACAAGTAATATAAAACTAGTAGAATTACATACCTCTTTGTTGGTGCTTGATTTCATGGAGCTCAAGAGCGTAGTGCCCCAAGTGTGGCACCTCAAATGGTTCACACAACACCATGAACATTTGGAATACCCATGAGAGAAGATATGTGTGCATAGAAATTGGCTTGCCCTCTTGTGTATACACTAGTTGCCATTTCTCCAACCAATGGGGTCTTTATATACTGTGGCTATTAGGGTTACACCATGTAACCCATGACTTTACCCATTCCTTATGCTCCATGGGTTTTAACCTCCATAGAGTATCCATGGGACACCACATGGGTTAAACCCAACATAAGGAATCATGGATCACAAGCCCACATATATAAGAATCAATGATTTACACAATCAATCCCCATATATTTAATTAGTCTGTGTTTGATCACTAAATTAATTCTTGATCAATACTAATTATATAATATGATTTCATAGTAATATATTAGAACTTATAATATATTAATATGCCACAAATATCTTCTTCTCATTAAAAGGTCAACCCAAATGTTCCGATGCCATGCAACCCAAATAGACCATGCTAGGTCGGGTCAAGTATATACCAATTATAGTTATGGACTTAGACACTAATCCAATAGTCTCCCACTTGGATAAGTCTAATAACTATTATTGCAAGTATAACTTCACAACCTTACCAGCAATCGTAGCTCTTAAAAGTTGTTGCCGAACTCCGAACAAATCAATGACGCGTCCATTAGATAAGTGATCATATATTCCTCCATTATAGATATCATATGAATTGAGACATGGATTATAATCATTCTCTCTGTCCATTTGTTGTTTCCCAATTTTTGATTTATGACGACCGACTAATTGAACAAATCAAATCAGTCCAGGCTTGGCTAAGCACTTATGGGTGTCATCACTAAATCATCGAGGGGCCACACAGATATCGCTTTTATCCCATTAAGGGTAAAAGGAATGGATAAACTTCGACTCATATGCTTGTACTAACTACTTGTTGAATTATACACAAAGGCATGTTTTATAACATCGAGTTACCGATGCGTTTTCGTGCAATCAGTGTATAACAAACTCATAGTAAACAACTCATATCTCTAGGTGTGAAGAATATAAGATATTATCGTCTCATGATTCACTCGTGATAAAATCCATGAAGTGATTCAAATGAGCGTGGGTTCAATCCAATACTCAGAACTTATGAGCACTCATGAATGTTGTAGCAACCATTGCTATGTCTAATGCACATTAGACAAATCTTACAAGCCAGATTCATGATAGTCTTGATTCATATCTACTTCCAACATATGACCGACTGTATGCTAATCTTGTATGCCTCAACACTTTGAGTGTAAATAAAACATCTTTTATCTAAGCACTATATGGATTACTCATTATTCATGTTTCGATTAATCAACTTAATACTTGAATTAAAACAATAGTGATGCCATGCTCCAAGCATGCACACTATGTTTGTCTAAACAATTCCAATCCTTATTGTAAATGTAATAATACCAAACTCTTGCCATTTACTATAATTTGTTAGATTCTAAACTTATATGCAATGATCCCCTTGTAATGACTATGCACAAAGTCACAAAGACTTGGCAACATATATTACAGAGTATTCCAATGGAAAGCAATCTCATGGAAATGAAATCTCAAATTCAAAGTACATTCCTTTGAACATCCTTCTGTGCATTAAGTTTTCCAATCTTACACATATTCAAAGAATAACTTCCACCAATGGAAACAATTCCATATTACCATTTTGACTATCACTTCCAAACAAGAGTTGCCTCTTTTCAGAATATGTCAACATGGTCCTAACAATACACTTCCAATTGTCCATGACAATTGCTTAATCAATTTAGTCATATCTAGTTCTATTTTCTTTTACCCTCTTAATGCCCTATGCATTTGGAAAAAATTAGAATGGATAAATGTTATAGCACATGTAATCAATCCTATACCCGAAGCATATGGGAGACGATTTATGCTATAAAATTTTTGTTTTCCATGTTCTCACAATTCAAACTATGAAGAGGTATGTCGTAATCATAATCAAATTTTGAGAACGCAACATATATAGAATTTCCTTATGTTGAACCATTCCAAATAACATTCATATATATCCTTGACTAAAGTTGATTAAAATCTCAATCTAAGCTTGTAGAATTGTAATGAAGTATAAAATCCTCTCCCATAATTATAGGAAAACAACTTTTCAAAGTGAATTGAAACTTTTGTTTTCTATAATTAACATTGCTAACTTGCAACATAATCATCATGCTCCCACTAGCATAATGATTATTATCTTACTAGCATAACACTTATGCTCCCACTAGCTTTGACATGTACTCAGAAATCAGCTGGACTTCTAGGAAAAACAATACTTTATTAACTTTCTTACTAAAGTTCAGATTTCTGATACGAGATGCTTTGATAAAACTGTATCAAAATCATACACCTTTCCTTAGATAGCACACATGTGTGTCTAACCTTTTACCACTTTCACTAGTTAGTGTGCCGGTTAACCACACACGCTCCACTAACGAAATGAGAATGCAAACATCACAATTGCTATCCACTTAAATCTACTTAGTGAAAGCATTTCCTTACCATCATTTTCATGAATCGGAGAGAAACCTTATGACACTTAGATTTTATGTGGTGTAAGTGTTCCTATCCATGTGAATTTTTCATAACCATAATCACAAGACAAGGTCAGTGGAAAATCCAAACACATATAGACTAAAGGTCGTGGGCTAGTGATTAACAATACTCTTGATTAGATCTTTGAAATTATTTCAGGATCTTTTAGACTCCCACTGTCCTCTTGACATATAAGATTCTCTTTGTCAAGAACCAATCTTTGACAAAACAAATATCCAAGAGTTATTGTGGATTCTTATCAGGTTAAACACTTCACACAATTGGTCTTTGTTTTATCCAAAACATCACAACTTACCAGTTTCAAATGTACAAGAGTAAGAAAACATTTTACTCTATATTTGACAAGTGTTTTAAACCTTTCTTAAGATTATGTCACTCAAGACTCAATCTTGGAGTATGTCTCTAAGATTTAACTTTGGAACGAAGTATAATTTATCTTTTGGTTTAACTATTTCAACAATTCATGATTCCCCTCCTTAGGCAAACAAATATACTAAGGTGTCCTTTGAGGATCAATTGTGATATGGTTTCATCATCACTAAGATAATCATAAAACAAGATACTCAAGTACTCTCCCATCTCTTTAGATTGGAGAAACTTTTATTTTTCTGCCTAATTTGATTCTTCTCATCCGTCCTGCCATATATTGAAACTTTTCCAATGTTCAGAATTACAGTTAAACTTGTAAGCATAACCATATTTACTAACTTTTAGTAAATCATGACCAATAATCTTATTAACCTTTGTGGTGGACTTGACCATCACACAACCAAGTGTACCCAATCCTTTAGTCATTTACTTGAATCACACATACATGTGAACAACGACTTAGTCTTAATTTCCCAAAGATGAAAAACCTCATTCATCACACAATACAATTTGCATGATTCCAAGTTTCTACCCAACTGAAACTTGGGTAATGTGAATCTTTCTTTATTTGGTAAATTATGACACTACCACAAATAACATAATCAAATCCATTTTCCAATTGTTTATCAATGGAAACATGTAAACGACAATTTTTCATAAATGCCATTGTAAGGATAATTAAAAATAAATAAAACAATTTTATTTCTTTTATTTTAAAAAACTTGTGGAAACACTTATCCTTACAATTCAAATACATATGAAAAACATTTTGTTGTCTATTCCTAAGCAATATATATATATATATATATATATATATATATATATATATATATATATATATATATATATATATATATATATATATATATATCATAACTCTTATGCAGCATCTCAAAATTCTGATCATCAGACCATGCGATCGAAATCCATCTTGGCGATCAAAATCAGCATAATCATACTTTAAGCTTCCTTTGATTCTTCCAAAACATCAAAATGTAATTAAATTACATCATGTATTAAGAATCTCAAAAGGAGACTTAATAGAGTTAGATAATGGAGTTTACCCGAAGTAGACTCAAACTTTTGACTTTATCATATCTTTCAGGTAAATCTGGCAGCTTCGCAACCAATGCCCCTTCTTTTGGCAAAAGAAACATATGGAACTTTTGGAAATGCTACACTTGATTGTCTCAGACTTAGCCTTTATCTTTACCATCGAGTCAAACAACTTAACCATGGCCGATCCCTTTCCATTGGGAAGAGAAAGCTTTTCTTGACTTCTAAGGTTACCATTGTCAATGTCCATGGAAGTTTAGGAAGTAGATCTTTCAATCTAATATGCTTTGCCAGTGCTCCAAATCATTGTTGATTCAGCATCATCAAGCAAATAGGTAAGATCATTAAGTGTCATTTCGTGATCTGTCATCAGGGAGTGACTAAAGAACTAAGTCAACAACCAGCTATCTCGAGACTCCGACACCCGACTCTCCCGGCTTGTCAGTATGTGACTTAACCTTTAAGATGTAAGCACATGTAGACTTTGCTTGCCAATACGGATTGAGTGACTTAGAACTTGTGGGATAGGGAGATTTATTAGAGGAGGTGTAGGAAGTGAAGTATGATTTCCAGTCCCAATAATGCACAATAAAGGGATTGATCTTTCACCTTGGTGGTCATTTGGGATATCATCTTTATTAGGAAGCTTATTTTTAAAGATTTTGGAAGACCATAGGTGTTTGAAGGAGACATCTATAAGGGACTAATTCAAGTTAGTTGATTTAAATTCCTTAATATAACACCCAATATGAAATATTAAGGCTAGGACCCAACAACCTACTTATAATTGGAAGACGGATGCCGTAATCCGAGTTATAAAATAGTTGAAGGTAGGTAAATGGCGATTTACCAATTTCCACCATTAAAAATGACATATAATTAAGTTTTAATTGGATTTGAAACTCCTAGATATTTTGAGATACATTGAACTTTCAATGGCATGTTTGAATCTCGAATGTGCCCTCTTAAGTTTGTGACTGGGATGCCGAGGATCACAAACAAGGTGTAAATAACCATGTAAATTGACTTGGTACCCTTAACTATATTACATAATCGATGTGCTTGTTAACCACACACGCTCCACCGATCTATAATATATTCAAATTACCCTTTTCCACTCTTACTAGTCCTTATTAGTGTGCCGGTTAACCACACATATTCCACTAACGACTTGGTAAGGTACAAAGTGTAATTTCATGGGTTAGCACATTTTCACATTTTCCTAAGTAACTATGATTGGGAATTTATAAGTGTTTAGTTACTTAGTATTTATCATTATACTTTTAATGAAGGGAGAATTATAGTCCTCCTACCCGTTTTCGGCTAACGACCCTCCACCAGTCAAGGAAGCGGTGGGTAAGGGTTGACACCCATTAAACTGTCATTTTATAGGCAGTAACCTTATACCCCCCCCCCTCTTATAAACCGACTTCGTGAATGAGGCCTACTAATGGTAAGATTGACTTTACTTATACATATCTATATAATTAAAATTATAATAATATTATGAGGGTGGAATTTTAAACTTTTAAAATTTTAAGGTTTAATTTGAAATTAAAGCATACATGAGGGGGTCACTTTAAAAATTCCAAAACTTGACGGCAAGTTTCAAAACCATTCAAAACCTTTCATATTCATAACTTAAGAGTTTAATGTACATTAAAATGAAGACTCTTCATTTTATATAACTCCTTATTCATTAATAACACTTTTAAAGAAGTGACTCTTAAACTTCCATAACTTGAGGACAAGTTATGGAGTCATAAAACAATTTAATGAATAAGACTCTTCATTTTGTGCAACCTTTGGCAATAATTATGAGTTTCAAGATCCATAAATATGACTTTACATATAACTTGAAGACAAGTTACAAAAACATATTTTATGAACTTCTTTTACACCAATATGGATTGAAAACAACTAACACATAATTTTTTTTTATTAATCTAAATTAACTCATAAATAAGGTAACACAAAAAACTTTTGGTAATCCATAACTTGAGGACAGGTTATGGAGTTCATACAATTTCATTAAGATCAAGAATTATACTAACATAACAATTTGCACATAATTCCTATGATATAACTAAAACTCACAAGCATGAACATTCGTAATCAACAATTTTTCAAGAATTACATAAACATATATAAACTTGAAACTTTGATTATAGCAATGAAATTGGTTTAACATAATCCTTACCACATTAAAAACAGGTTTTATGAGTAAAAAACAGTTAAAGGTAATAATTCTAGACCAATTCCAACACCAAAACTCGAAGATATGCTGCCAGGGGGTCCAACTCGTCGAGTGCATGAACCAACTCGTCGAGTTGGTTGAATTTTGCCTTGGACTCGTCGATTCCATCAGTGAACTCGGCGAGTCCATTGTCCTAGCAGCAAAAAAAAATTCGATTTTAAGCAGTTTTCGTCAAGTATAAGTGACAACAAACCTATCTCTGATACCACTGTTGGGTTTTAAGCATTCTAACACTCCTATGGTGTACATGCAACCCAAAATACATTGGATCTATGTTTTCTCTATTATACATGCAAATATCAATTTTTCCAAGGTATTATCCTAACTAGAATATTATGAAGTACAAGTAATATAAACTAGTAGAATTACATACCTCTTTGTTAGTGCTTGATTCCATGGAGCTCAAGAGCCTAGTGCCCCAAGTGTGACACCTCAAATGGTTCACACAACACCATGAACCTTTGGAATAACCATGAGAGAAGATATGCGTGCATAGAAATTGGCTTTCCCTCTTGTGTATACACCAATGCCTATTTCTCCAACCAATGGGGTCTTTATATAGTGTGGTGATTAGGGTTACACCATGTAACCCATGACTTTACCCATCCCTTATTCTCCATGGGTTTTAACCTCCATAGAATATCCATGGGCCACCACATGGATTAAACCCAACATAAGGAATCATGGATCACAAGCCCACATATATAAGAATCAATGATTTACACAATCAATCCTCATATATTTAATTAGTCTGTTTTTTATCACTAAATTAATTCCAAATTAATTCTTGATCAATAATAATTAAATAATATGATTTCATAGTAATATATTAATATGTCACAAATATCTTCTTCTCATTAAAAGGTCAACTCAAATGTTCCGATGCCATGCAACCCAAATGGACCATGCTAGGTTGGGTCAAGTATATATCAATTATAGTTATGGACTTAGACACTAATCCAACACTTCCATGCAAGAGTTTTGGAGCTTTAGAGTGTGAATTAAATTAGATTTTTGCGTTAGGCTCTTTGTAGCCATGCAAAGTCATAAAGGTTGCAACTTTTATGACTTTAAACATTCTTTTACCATTCGATATGAAATTTGAACATTAGGTCTTAAGACATTAATACCTTGGTTAAGGATTTGGGATTCTGCAATTATGCTAGGAGTTTGGGTTAGAACATTGGGTGTTCGAACGCCAGACGTTCTCTCAGAAGCCCATTGGATCGATTTTGGGACTTAGGTCATTTAGGGTTTTAGGCTTGGAATAATTGGGCCAAGTGAGGAAAGGGTAAAATGGTCTTTCACCCTGGGAGTTGGATATGTGAATGAGATTCCTAGTAATGGTGTATGTTCCAATTATTAATTGGGGTTTTATGTGATTGATTAGCGTAGGGACTTCTCGGATCAGCAGTCCGAGCAGTTATCTGGTTTTTAACAGTTGAGGTGAGTTTCCTCTCAATGTTTAGTAGGTCGAAGGCACGAATGTCGGTCCATGATTTATTATGATTAGGATGCTAGCTATCTGTGTGACTCTTATATGTGTAGTATGTGATATATATACAAGGAGGGGCCTAATGCCAGTCAGGCCTGATGAGTGTATTGTATTCTATTTGTCTTAGTGATTCCACATGTATTTTATGTGTCTATATATATACTGGATGGGGCCCGATGCCAAGCGGGGACTGTTAAATGTGATGAGGCGGGGACCATCTCATATTATTGACAGATCTATTCTAAGAAGGGTTCGATGTCGAGCGGGGAACTTACTAAGTTTCATGCTTATGGTTTTCAGTTTATATTTCAGGTACTTCCGGATTGAAGGGGAAGGGACCGGGATCATCGCATCGCACATACCACGTTGTTTTGTATTTTGTGATTTGAAGTACTTGGATGATTATTGACATACTTTGATTTTCTTTTATGGTTTTACATACATGTTTTGGATGATGGCTTTACTTTTATTAAAATGGAATTTTTGGTCTTAATCTTTGGGACATTACAACTTGGTATCAATGCCTTAATCTGAGGGATTTGGGCATACTCTTATGTTAGGTCATATTTTGTTGCTTTGAGCTAGGCATCAATCTGTATAGGTTTTGATAGGGTTTAGTCATGTAATGTATGGGTATACAGTTGTGTGTTTGCGGTTGTATGGGTGTTCACGGCCGTGAACGTGTTTGCAATTGGTTTCTCCCCTTAAATAGGTGTCAGATGTGTCAGATGAATAGTAGTCGAGTATGTGTGTATCCAAGTGTACCTGACGTTTGCGGCCTAATAGATGTGTGCATTGTTGGCTCATTCTTTGCTTCTACTCATTCTTATTCTTATTAATTACTGCTTGTTTGTGTGTTTGATCACTAGTTGGTTCCTGTTTTGGGGGTTTACAATTGGTATTAGAGCCTTGTCTAGTGTCAAACTTATTCAAGTGGTGTTTACAGTTAGAGTAATCTTCATTTTTGTGATTTTTCAAGATTTGTTTTTGGGTTTCTATATTTTATCATGAAGTTCAAGGCCAAAGGAATCAAAATCAGCTCAAAATCATCTGTTTTCATCATAATCTGGGTGTTTACGGTTTCATCTGATGAATTGTTCACGCCCATGAACATTGTGTACGGCCGCGAACCACTCACTAAATTGACCGTGAACCTATCATTTGACCTTTATCAACTCATTGGACCATGAACCATTCGTTAACCATGAACCATTCATTGACCGTGAATCATCTCCTGTGTACGGCTGGGAACCCTTTGCGGCTGTAAACCTCTCTTGGTTATAGAACCTCATCGTTTTCGGTTGTTTTTTTCTTACAAACTTTTATTTTCACTAAATTAAGAAAACCACAGAAAATTAAAAAAAAAAAATAGAATCACAAAACTTAACAACTCATCAGGAATTGGACTCGATTATGGGAACCACTACCACAATCCCACGTCTTCTGTCAACAGAAGGTTTCCCGGAATGGAAATACCGAATGGAAAAGTACATCAAGATGAAGGACTTTAAGATATGGCACAGTATTCTGAGCGGTCCTGTCAGAATCACTACCACTCTGGAAAATAGAACCATTATTGACAAAGACTTTGTGAACTACATTGATGACGACTTCGAGAAAATCGAGGAACAAGAAAAGGCTCTGGCTACGCTTACAATTTCATTATCTCCAGAGATTGCTCAAGGTTTCCGTGAATATGAGTCAGCCAAAGCATTGTGGGAAGCCTTAATCGAAGTGTATGAAGGGGATGAGGATATGAAGAAAAGTCGTTAGTATATGCTTAGACAGAAGTTCAATATGTTCAATCACGTTCTTGGAGAAACTTTGGAGATTCAACTATAACGTTTCATTACTCTCACCACTGAAATGAGTTCAGTCGGAATTTCTGTGCCAATATTAGAAATCAACAAGAAGCTGCTTAACTCTCTTACAAAGTCATGGGACATGAATGTCTCAGTCATCAAGAAGACAAAAGATCTCAATCGACTCAGTCTTGTGGAAACAATGGCAATCATCAAAGCATGTGATCTTGATGACAAACAAAGAGAAATCAACCATGTGAATTCTTATTCTATTGCAAACCTTGGGATTTCATCCAATAATACTTTTTCATCCTTTACTGAACATGCTCCACAAAATCAAGCCTTAATTGTTCCACAAACAACATCCCAGGTCGTTCAACCATCCATGCGTTATCCATATGCAGCCTCCTCCTCAAAAGCCCCTACTCCAACCTCTACTCCCAAAGAAGTCGAAGAGACCATGGCTTTAGCTTCTGGGTTGGTGAACTATTATAATGCATTTGTGGTTGGTGAATTGCCACTATAGATCTCTTTCGCTAATTTAGATCAAATTCACCTAGAGGATATGGAGGAGATGGACATCACTTGGCAGATCTCAATGGCAATGTCCAGGTCCAAACAATTTGCAAAGAAAAAAAGGAAAGAACAATGGGGAATGAATGCAGAGAAGAAAGTTGGTTTCAACAAGGGAAAGCTGAGATGCTTTAACTATCACGAGCCTAGTCATTTTGCTTGTGACTGTCCTAAACCTGATCGTATAATGAATAATGAAAGGACGATGGTGTCGGTGGGAAGCAACAGGGGAGCTGCTACCAACAACGAAACTGCGAATCTAGCGGTGGTAGCTCAGTTATTTGACTGGGAGGATCAAATTCAGGCCTAAAAAATTTTTGGACCTGAAAATGCTCACTTATCGTAGATCAGTGACATCCCTAAAGAGAAAGATGCAGAAGATCCTGACGCAAAGATGATGGAATTACAATTTTCTTTCATGGTGTCCACTACTCCTGAATCTGAAAAGAAAGAGGTCAGTCAAACTTTATATTCTCAGACATGTATTGATACTCTTAAATTTTTGCGTGAATAGATTGAATTACTGCATAGAGAGAATGAGGAACTGAAATACGAGGTATATAACCTTAGGAAGGGCCAAAAACCACTAAAAGAACAATTAGAGGCCAAGACTAAGGACTTTAGGAAATTGCAGGAAGAGTACAGTAACAAGTGTGAGAACTACAATTGTATTAAGAAACAACTTGCCACTGTAATTGAGGAACTCGACACATTAAAAATTTGTTTTGAAAATGCTGATTTTCATCTTAAAAAGTTTGATGTGTCAAGTGAAATAGTTGAGACCATGATAGAAAAACAAATGAGATGGAAAGATAAGAAACAAGTAGGGCTAGGGTATGAGTGTGTCCCTCCTCCTTTTAACCACAATTACATTGCTACACCTATGACCTAGGAAGAGATGGACAGAGCAAAATTTCTTAAGTATAGCAAACCTGTTGTACCCATCACGGAACGTATTGCTATGGAAAAGGATACTAACGTTTCTACTTCTTATGCAGATTCACCTTTAAGTCAGGGCAAGCATGCATCAGAGAAGAGTGTGTCTGATGTTTCTATTTCAAACACTACTACTTTTTTTTTCTTTCTAAAACTGATATTTTGATTTGTGATGACTCCGTGTCAAAGTCTGTTGATCTAGTTGTTTTTTTTAAGTGTGGTGATGTATTTGCTAAATCTGATGTTTCTGTCACAAGCACATCCACTCCACCCATGCCTGTCAGATCATCTGAGTCTTACACATGAATGTGTGGGAATATTAAGGGAGTAAATAAGAATAATAAACCAGAGAAGAGTGGTACCAGTTCTTACGTTAAGAAATAAACATGTTTTAACTGTGTAACTGTTGGACATATTGCACATAATTGTCCAAATCGTGCATTTGTTCCTTTTCATGTGCACAGAAGAGAGAACGAATCGCGAGGACGATCTCTCGTAAGAAAATTCTCAATACCTCGTTCTCATGATGATGATTGGAATGTCAATAATGAAAAGAAATAGGCTGGGCTTAAAAAGGATAAATAGGTTTTTCATGAATATACAACAGGTAATTTCATGAAACCGAACGCGGCTAAGACAAGGTCGGGTTCGTCAAAGTCTTTGTGTGGGTCTTCGTCTAATATTAGACGGAAACCCAAACGATCAAAACAAAAGAAACTTGTTTCAAAATCACATGTAAATGTTTCTAAACCTAAATACCAATGGGTGCCCAAGAACTTAAATGTCCAATCATCTCAATCTTCTGCTTGTGCATCTGTTGATAAATTAAAATAAAAAAGTGAAAAAGAAATTTTTGTTGCTAAAAAGGGAAAACCCAGTGTTTCTATGAATTGGGTTCCAAAATCTAACTAATCTCGCGCATCGTCTAGGAACAACTACGGAGGAATGTCGTCAGACCTTGGTATGTCGACAGTGGTTGTTCCAGGCACATGATGGGAGACATATCCCAGCTGCATGACATTCAAAATTTCATTGGGGGTTATGTTTCCTTTGCGGGAGGAGAAGGCGGAAAGATCACACAAAGAGGAGCTGTCACCAATGGACTGCTGAGTTTTGAGAATGTTAATTATGCTCCCGAGTTGAATCATAGCCTATTGAGTGTCTCTCAAATCTACGACAAAGGCTACTCAACTCACTTCACTGATAAAGAATGCCTTATTTTGAAGTCTGAAATCATTATTCCTGAAGATTGGATCTTAGTGAAATCAAAACGGGATGGAAATGCTTACATCATAGACATGAATCATAATATCCCGGAGCAAGTCACATGTCTCTTCTCTAAATTCATTGAGCACAATGTCATGCTCTGGCACCGTCAACTCGGTCATGCAAACGCCAATAACCTGAATTGTCTTGCCAAGAACGAGATAGTGCATGGCCTACCTGTCAAAGACTTCATTACTTTTGAAAAATGTGTGGCATGTGCACAAGGAAAACATCATCGCAAGCCCCATCTGCCTAAGGCTATCAACTTAATCAACAAGGTTCTCCAGTTGTTGCAGATGGATTTATTTGGTCCGGTCAACGTTCTTAACATCAACAAAAGCTCCTATTGCTTTTCATAGATGACTACTCGAGGTTCACTTAGGTTTTCTTCCTATCCAACAAGAGCAGAATTATTGATCTGATCAAGAAGTTTGTGGTGATGATTGAAAATCAAACAAATGATAAAGTGAAGCCACTCAGAACGGATAATGACACATAATTTAAGAACGTTGTTATGGATCATTTTTTTTTGTCAAAAAGGGTATAATGTGTCAATAAAGTGTTGTTCGCACACCTCAACACAATGGTGTTGCTAAACGGTGCAATCATACTTTAATGGACGCCGCAAGAACGATGCTATGTAATTCTAAACTTCTGCTCCTCTTTTAGGTAGAGGGGATCAACATTTCCTACTACGTCCATAATCGTGTCCTGTTCAACAAAGCCCAGATGAAGACCCCATATGAAATTTTGTACAAGAACAAGCCATCCGTTGCTCACTTCCAAATTTTTGGATGTCCTTGCACCCTCCTTCACTTAGAGTCCAACCCCAAGTTCAACTCAAAGGCTAATGACTGTTACTTCGTGGGATATGTTGCGCGCACTTCTTACCATGTATACAACAAGAAAACCAAGCAGATTGTTGAATCTTTTGATGTGCGCTGGCTGGAGGAGAATGAGATAGATGCCCGATTCGGTCCTGACTGGTTATTTGATTACGCTTCTTTATTTAAATCATTTAATGTGTTTTCAGATGATGTGTCAAGTTCTTGCTCAGGTACAAAGGTTGTTATTGAAGATGAAGAGGAAGATGTTGTGTATAGACCACCTTCAGTGCCTTCTACGACTCCTAGGGTGGTTGATGCTGTTCTAAGCACTTCTTCCGATTCTCTTACTCAAAGAATAAATCCTGATGCTGAAGCCACTCCACTCACTCCTACTGAAAGAGAGTTCATGACTAGAGATACTTCCAGTGCTACTCAAACTTTCATGGACCTTCTCTCCCCTGAGCCAATTGCAAATAAGTATGTGGCAAGCACCTCTCACGGTTTAATATTGTCTGAGGCGGATGAATCAGTAGATGACGGACTTATCAACATCAATAACCTTCCTGTCACACTCAATGGTATCAACCATGAGATCCCCACCAGACTTCAACGCGATCATCCGATCCAAAACATCATTGGTCAACTAGGCGACAAAGTCAAAACGAGGAGTTAGAGTGGAGATGTCAACACATGTCTCTACTCTTGCTTCATCTCTCAGATCGAACCAAAGAATGTAGAAATGGCACTGAATGAGCCTAGTTGGGTGGATGAAATGCATGAGGAACTTAATCAGTTTGAGAAATGGGGGTAGGGAAATTGGTTGAGCTAGCAAAGGGAAAAAAGTCTTTGGACACGCGTTGGGTGTTCCACAATAAGCAAGATGATTGTGGGGGTGATTGTGAAAAACAAAGCGCGTTTGGTCGTTCTTGGGTTTCGGCAAATTGAAGGACTTGACTACACTGAAGTGTATGCTCCTGTAGCGCGTCTTGAAGCTATCCGTATCTTCCTGGCGTATGCCTCCTACATGGGGTTCATAGTTTATCAGATGGAAGTTAAGACTACCTTTCTATATGGATTCGTGAAAGAAGAAATTTATGATGATCAACCTCCTGGTTTTGTCAACTCAAATTTTCCAAATCATGTCTAAAAATTAGACAAGGCTCTGTATGGGTTACATCGGGCTCCCCGGGCCTGGTATTCTACCCTAACAGATCATTTGCTCAAACATGGTGATACCAGAGGAATAATTGATCAGACACTCTTTATTAAGCATGTGGATGGAGACATAATTCCTGTTTAGATCTATGTTGATGACATTATTTTTGGTTCAACGAGTCCAAAGTTGTGTACCGAGTTCGAGACCATTATGAAGAAGAGATTCGAGATGAGCTCCGTGGGGGAACTGACCATGTTTTTGGGTTTGCAGGCCTGTCAAGATTCAACCGGAATCTGGCTACATCAAGGAAAATATGTTAAATACATGCTTGAGAGGTTCAGTTTTAAGGACTGCAAAGCTGCCTAGACGCCGATGGTTGAGCGACCCCTGTTGTCTCCAGATCCTGATGGTGAATCCGTAGATCAGAGAGAATACACCTCAATGATCAGATCCCTGATGTATCTAACTGCGAGCAGACCCAACATCATGTTCATAGTCTCTTAGTGTGCACACTATCAGGATAATCCTAAACTCTCTCATTTAATTGCTATCAAAAGAATCTTTAGGTATCTCAAAGCTAGCCCAAAATTGGGTCTTTGGTATCCTAAAAATTTTGATTTTGATTTATATGCATTTGCTGACAGCAATTATGGAGGTTGTGAACTTGACATAAAATCAACTTCCATGATGTCAATTCTTAGGCGACCGTCTGGTGTTTTGGCAGTGCAAGAAACAACAAACTCTCTCAACCTCAACGACAAAGGCGGAATACGTTGTTGCTTCTGCTTGTCTCTCTCAAGTTATTTGGATTTAACATCATCTGTTGGACTACGGTTTGAATTTTCTTGACACCCCTATCTTTTGTGATAACGATGTTGCAATCCAAATAGACAAAAACCCTGTCCAACACTCTAAAACCAAGCACATCGACATCAAAGTACATTTTATTAGATATTGTTATGAGCGTTCGCTCATTCGGTTGGAGCAGATCCACACTAATAATAATGTGGCGGATCTGTTTACAAAACCGTTTAACAAAGCTCGATTCAATGTGCTGGTGGGCTTTCTAAAAATACTACGTTTTGAGGACTAATTTTTGTGTTAGGTTAGTTTAATTTTTCATATTTAATTTCCTTTCTCTCCTATGCACAAATTTAGGGGGAGAAATAAAAAAAATCATAAAATTCAAAAATCCAAAAATAGTGTTATTTCTGTTTTGTTTTATTTAGAAAAATAACAAATTCATAAATAGTGTCTCATGATAGCCTATTTGCAGGTGATGTGTTGGGAAGTGATATCAACTCAGTGATAACATGCAATGTTAATTTGTGTAAGGTACCAACGCCGAACTGTCTAGACTCTGTTTTTGATGCCCTGGTAGGCACGAAAGATTTAAATGGACGAGACTAGGTATAAATTGACATTTAGAAAAGGACTTGACAAGCAATTGACTTAGATAGTTCTATTTGGTCTGAAAATACAACGCTCGGGTAGATTGAGCAGTCAGATATACATGGGAATCTCTACGCTACACTAAAGTAATATGTATCTAGAACTGTGGCATAACTTTTCCTCGATGTATGGACACATGTACTTAATTCCGGTACTGATAGGGCGTCTGGGAATTCTGATAAAGTAGATGTGTAGAAAGTTATTTTCTTGCTTTCTTTCTGTTAGTCATATGTTTCCTCCTCTTCGTAATCGGGAGATCCTACCTGGACTGCAGCATATGCAACTCTATTTCTATGCATTTTCTTATGTACGCAAATTCTTTCTGTATGTTAGTCATATGTTGTCTCCTTTGCATGATAAGTTTCTATCCGACCTGGAACACATCATATGCAACATTCTATTTCTCAATCCCTCTATCCAGTTAGTCATATGTTAATCATTTTGCATGATTGAAAGATCTAACCTGGGTGTACAACATATGTATTCTAAATCTGACTTCCCTTATAATAATTGTCTGTTCATATAAAGTAAGGAGTATTCTGGAAGTTCATGATTACCGGAGTATGTTAGGAAGCAGGAAACACATTCTAGTTCAACTAAAATTGAACATTCAATAGGTTGTCTGTAGATCTCGCTGCAAAATTTAGGTGGACAAAAATATATGTAGTCGTTGTTAGCTAAATGGTCTTCTAGGAATAATAGTTAGGATCATAGGGTCAAATGTCTTGTCACTTGTATCATGTCTAAATTTATCACATTTTTTTGTGTTTAAGTGGACCACAATACCATCGATTGACCAGATCTACTCATGAAGGTGGAGGTACTGAAAAATAGATTAAGGTTGTCCCAGAACTTTGAAGCGTTTACGGTTGTTGAACAGTTCACGGTCGATGAAGCGTTTACGGCCGTGAAGCTGTTTGCGGTAGTGAACCTTCTTTGGACATAAACACATTTTTTTTAATTAAATTCAAATTTAAAGCCTAACTAATTGATAACTGAGAAGACTTAATTTTTAATGATTTAAATCATTTGTTTTCTCACTTGGCTCGGTTGGTGCAGATCAAAATGGCAGAATTAAGATTTTCAGACAATCACAACATTGCCACCTTCTTGATGGATCCACCAGTTGCACACAATGACTTCAAGTCCATGATTCATGGATTGAAGAGATGTTGGCTCACTTATGCTTTCACGTCAAACCCGATCATTTATCAAGACCTTGTAAAAAGTTTTGGAACAAGGCTGTTGTGCTCAAAAGAGAAGATGGTGCAAACTCTGTAGAATCGACTGTTAATGGAAAGAAGATCAGAGTGAATGAGAAAACCATCTGTGAAGTGTTACAGATCAATGACCAGCCAGGGTTTCCAACAGAGATCTCCGTGGAACAGACTGAGGAAATCATTTAGTGAATGGGCTATGAGCGACCGTTTCCTCCCACCATTAAGAAGTTGTTGCCACCTTATTGGAGGTTTCTTGTTCATGTTTTCATGAGCTGCATCTCAGGAAGGAGAGCTGGTGCCAACGAGATCTCATTACTCAACACGGGTGCTATTGTTGCTCTCGTTGTGGGTCTCGATTTCAACTTCTCAAGATACATCCTGAACGAAATTATAGGCAATGTGGAAGGAAAGAGGAAGGATAGGTTTTTGATGTTCCCAAGATTTCTACAAATGATATTCAACAAAAAATATCCAGAGCTTGAAAGAAAAAGAGAAACCTTAGATTTGAAGTCCCTTGGATCCAAACTCTTTTGGTCTCTTGAAGCAGAATTGAAAGGGAATGTTTATGTTTGGAGGAAAATTTCCATTGGTGAAGTTTGGTTAGTTCGCAGAAGTTAGTGATGCAACTAAGTCTGAAGAACTATCAGATGATGAAGAAACTGAAGACGAGGTTATTACTGCTTCAGAACATGAAGAAGAGTCTGTTCCTCCAGTTGCTATCATTGTCGATGAGCATGTGCCTGTTACAAATGAAGAGGCTAAAGAAGATGAAGATGCAGAAGATGTTGATGAAAGTGATTTTGAGACAGGTTTAATGGACAATGTGGTAGATGAAAATGATGATGAAGAGAATATGGATCTTGGTGGTGATCTTTCTGGTTATGATAAAGATAACTTATTCTTTGGTCTTGAGCAAAGTCATGATACACGACTAGCAGTGATGACCTTGATGCTTTCTTTCACGATGTTAATGATGTTGCACAAACTGCAACGAGACAGAGGGAGATGATGATGTTATCAATACAATGCCTCCAACTTCTACTCAGATGGCCTACCCTTCAACTATTATTGATACAACTTCAAGGATTCCTCCCCTTCCGGTTGCTATTTCAACATCCTTGCCATCTGAAGGTGATCTTATGTTGACATAAGCCTGCCAGTCTCCTATTAAAAGAAGAAAATATGATCCTAGGCCGGGAGTGCTTCTAAGGGAACAAGCGTTGCATGTATATCAATCCATTGTTGCTGCAACACCAGCCCAACCAACCCCTGAAGAAGGTCCAAGTGTTATTCGATCTTCTCATGAAGTCGGGAGCTCTTCAGCTCCTGGGGGTTCCTCTCCACCGATACTTGCGCATGATGCAGCCTCTGAGAGGCTTTCCAGGTTATTGCGCAACAAGATTTTGATCCTTACACTCGAGCCAAAGGCATATCTATTAGGGAAGGAAGTGTAAGGGAGCGGATCCATCGATTTCTGGTCTGAGAGCAGAGATTGGAGTATTAAACCAGAAGATTAATGAAAAAGACGTTTTGATTGGAAAACTTGATGTTCGAGTTTTTGAACTTGAAGAAGAAAATACATTAAAGTCATAACAAATCTCTACTCTGCAACTACACCTTGGAGCCCTGACGGCTGGATACTTTGACTTGAAAAATAAGCTTATTGCAAAATTTGGTGACAAGTTCAAGACCACAGTCGAAGATCCAAAGGCAGGCGAGACCTCTCAATCTGCCCCAGCCAATACATCACAATCTGATCAACTTGATAACAATCCTCCAGTCAGAACTACAAGAGTTGTTAAACAATTTGAAACTGAACAAGCTCAAGTGCCTCAAAGAGTTACTCTTAAGCGAGCCCGAAAATCAACATCTTTTCAGTTAAATGGAAATGGCTCTTCAGGAAAAATTCTAATCAGAATTTTCATGGAGACCAGTCCCAACTCAGTATAACAGATATCGGGAAAAGGCGGTTCAGAGATAGATATGGTGACAGGTCAGGGTTTGTATGTGGGGTTTTCATGATAAACGAAACTGCTGGCTGATCAAGCTCAAGGACGGTAACGTTAAATATTATAGGGACAAGAATGATTTCTCTTCTCTGACCAAGGTGGATCTTATTGAGCTCTTAGAAGCCCTATTCAGCTAATGATCTGCGTGGAAAAAAAATTCAAACTCTTCTTGGAAAACCAAGTGAAGAGACATTTTGATGGGATGAAAACCGCTGAATCTTTTCTAACGTGAGCCAAAGATGTTTTTCACCCAAAGACCAATAAGAGCTTCACAAATGTCATGTGGCCTCCAACAAATCAGATGAAACATACCCCAATTGTGAAGAACTTTGGTGATGGATCTCTATACAAGATGGAGTACTGGGTATATGATGAAGCTACAACCTATGCTGTCATCAAATTCCCAGATGGAGTTTTTCACATTGCTGACAAAAGGGATCTGCTTCAGTTTGGTGAAAGGGTCATCCACACTTTGGCTCATCATCAAATTTTTTGTTAGGAAGAGATTTTTGAGGCTGCTGCTAAGGAGTTAACAAGCATGATTGTAGAGATTATTGAGAAAAATATGTGGTTGGGTGCAACGGGGAGATTGGACGTGTTGGTCGTTGAGAAAGACTAAATCTATGCTAGCCTCAAACCAAGGGGGAGACTGTTAGGTCACATTTTGTTGGTTTGAGCTAGGCATCAATCTGTATAGGTCTTGATAGGGGTTGATCATGTAATGTATGGGTGTACGGTTGTGTGTTTACGATTGTATGGGTGTTCACAGTCGTGAACGTGTGTGCGGCCGTGAACGTGTTTGCGGTTGGGTGCTCTCCTTAAATAGGTTTCAGATGTGTCATATGAATAGTAGTCGAGTGTGTGTGTGTGTGTGTTTGTATCCAAGTGTAATTGATGTTTACGGCCTAATTGATGTGTGCATTGTTGGATCACTAGTTGGTTCCTGTTTTGGGGACTTACATCTTAGGTGTGTCTCAACTCAAACTGAGGGTTTGTTATATTTTTATAAACTAAAAAGTTTTATTAAATGATTTTCTAATAGAAGAAAGGTGTGTGGTATATGAAATCGACCCAGCTCAGGTATGTTTTCCCAAAATACTCGTACATGTTTTATGATTATACATGAATTCTAAATATGTGAATCACATGCTAGATTAGGTCTAAGGATCTAGGAGAGATGCCTTTGTATGCTTGATGTATGAGCTTGTAGAATTGTATGCTAGTACTGATCAGTTAGTGATGGGATGAGATGTTTAGGTTATGCTTGATTCCGATTACTTGACGCTCGAATGTTGCTTGCTTTGTGCTTATAGGAGTTCTCATTTACTTCACCTAACTAATTAGCAAATATGCTAAGTTACATATTACTGAGACTAGATAATTTTAGAAGGTTAGGTTTTAACTCTATTGCGCAGCTCTTGTCTAAGTCCAACCGTTGTAATGTGAGACATTTCATTCGAAGAATGATCTATTGTTGATGATATGTAATTGTATCCGTGAGCTAGGTAGAGGATGTTAGGGGGAGTTCCGTCTACAACTGATGGCAGAGAGTAGCGTAGGGGTTGCCCTAGGGAAAACATATATGTAATTATATCCATGAGCTAGTTAGAGGGTGTTAGGAGGAGTTCCTTCTGCAGATGATGGTGGAGAGTAGCGTGGGGGTTACCCTAGGAAAAACCTAGGACGAGATTCGATGCTGGGAGCATTTTCTTTTTGAGGGAATTATGGTTAGATGTGGAAGGTAGTATGAACCCATACTATTGAAAGCATAAGATTCGTACTCGAGTCAAGGAAAAGAAGCCACGATGATACCATGAAGCTTGTAGAGTATGGAATCCCTTGATGATTATATATATATATATATATATATATATATATATATATATATATATATATATATGTGTGTGTGTGTGTGTGTATGTATGTGTGTGTATGTGTGTGTGTGTGTGTTCTGATGGTTTGAATGGTATATTTTCAGCATGGTGGTAAATCGAGGAGGATCTGGTAGTGGTTCTGGTGCAGGTGAGGGTTCAGGTTGGGGCTTTGGAGCCGGACATTTTGATGTGGTGTTGATTAAGATGGCATGTGCGGAATATGAAAGATCTAGTGAATCATCTTGTAAAATCAAGAACACAAGAAGTAAATAATTCTTTTTAGGCTCGCATTAGTTTTCATAGAGAGAGTACAAATGGGTCTTGCAATTTCTCTCTCTAAAATAATTCTCTCAAAAGTGTTCCTTTTTTAAAATGAGTGACACTCACTTCCTTATAAAGGAAAGGCAACTCAAAACACATACAAGTGGGTAAAGCCTCATCCAAGTGTGATTTTACACCCTAACATTCTCCCCCTCAAAGTTAGGATTGGATGCCCCAGCTTTAGTTTCCAACGAGCTAGCACGATCAAGGCCAAAACTCCCCCTCGAATTAACACCGGTCTTCAAATCCGCAAACGAATATCCGAGAAATCTGCTTCAAATACCTATCATTCTCCCCCTTTTTATAATAAAAAAATGATTATAAAACCCATTAAGGATGAGAAGTTCCCGAGGAATGAACAATATAATACTCCCCTTGATGTGTACCAAAAATGAATCACCAAAAATCTTTCATGGAAAAACAATCACGAAAAAGCCTCAAAAAATTTCCAAATTATAATTTTTTTTTTACTTTTTGGGTGAAAGTTGCAAGATTTTTCAAAAACAGGGTAAAAATTATCATTTTCTGAATTCTACAGGGACCCGTTGTGCCATAAACAACCAAATATGTGAAACTCTAGCCCATTTGTGAAACTGGGCATAAAGCATAAATTCACACAAACTGCAGGGGGTTGAATTGAAAATTCTTCATTTTCTCAGAAATAAGTCCAATTTCGAAGTTGGGTAATTGTTGCCACATTTCAAAACTACATAGACTCATTTCGAAAATTTTGTACATTCTTCAAACTTTCAAAACTGGACAAATATTGCCATGTGTTCAAAATTTCAGGGGTAATATTCATAACATTTTGGTTTCATCCCAGTTCGTGTTACCAATTGACGAATGCTTCGTACCTTTGAGTCAATTTATTCTTAGCTTCGTTAATCAGTTAACACCCTTCGTGTTTATTGCTCTCTACCCTTCGAAAACAAAATCAAATCTTGGATGCGAAGTCTCGTAGAATCATTGACCTAATCAATTTACGAATAGAATCCTTGATCCCTTCGAAGTCGTTGTCCCCATCGACTTCGACTATTGATTCCAGACTATCACTTTTCAAACATTCGACTATAGAATCATCATATCAACATCGACAATCAAATATATTGGAAATCAAAATCATTTAAATAAGAACGTTAGATCCCATAACAAGCCAGTCGAATTCCAATCATTATCAAAGCTATACGATTCTAAAAGCTACATCAGCCCTCGATCAAGAAAAAAAATGATTCGATGTCAATTGACTTCCCAAAATCATTCGAAATCGATTTGATACTAAAATCACTTGAAATCAAACACAATTTTGTTTTCAATCAAACCATCAATAATCACTTCATTGCATCTTCAATTTCGAAATACCCCTAAACATGCTACAACAAAATCAAACACCGGTTGGTACTTCAAGAACTTCATATGATCTCAAAATCACATGCTTTGTTATAAAGATCTTCCCAAAACATCAAGCCTTTGACACCAAAACAAACTCGATTCGTTGATCAACACCAATTTCAATTTTCAGATTTTCTCTAACTATCGATTTTGACTTTTAGGTTTGACCTCAATGGAACGTACAAGTACTGAAGCGTTATGATAATGAACGAACGAACAAAATTCTTCAATTTAGATTTCAACTTAATGATCTGTGAGCTTAAAAACAATAATATCAGTTTTATTATGGGCTTTCATGATACAAAATTGTATCCCATGAATTATGGTCTCAATTAATGGACAAGAATAGTAACGAATTAAAATTGGGCAAGGAAATGAAAAGCCGATGAACAGTAAAAATTGGAATTAAATGTTCATTTTCATTTGATGAGAATTTTGAGAGTTTGATTTTGATATTTGGAATTTTGATCTAAACAAAAATAATTGGATCAATCAATAGGGTTGAAATGAATTCGATCCAATGAGGAAAATCTATCAAAAATGAAAAACGAAAAATACGAATCGAAATCATGTCCGTTTTGGAATCCATTTGAGAATTTGAGATACCTTTTTAACAAATCGTGATCCATTTGCAACGAACAAATCGAATTTAGAAGAGCTTGGTTCTTTTGTTGGAGTGAGAAAATTTCCAAGTCGTACATTGTACCACCTACTTTGCGTGATGTACAACTCGTTCTTCGTGTTCCTCGTGTTCTTCAACGATCCAAGAACATCTTCAAAAGAACCACCAACACTTTTGGGTTTTGACTTTAAATGCAATGAAATCTTTGGAGATTGTTGCTTTGGAACCCAAATTTGCTTCACGGATTTTGGCTTCACAACATTTGATGATTTTTGTGAGTAAACTGTCACACCCCCAAACAAAGGATGGCGGAAACATCCGGGGATGGAGGACTTCATGTGTAGTATCATAGCAACAAGTATAATAGTGCTCAAAATACAAACAACCAATATAAATATAATTTAAAAAGTTACATCATAGTATAGGTTTACATGTTTCTAAATCAATTCCATCCTCAAAAGTCGGTGTTTACCTGTTTTACGGATTCCCTGAAAATACAAGTAGTTTTGAAAAAGTATCAACAATTAAGTTGGTGAGTTCATAAGCTTTTAGAATGAAACGTTGAAATCCTTTCTTGTAAAAGTAGTGTTTGTTCCAGAAAATCCCATATTTTCTCTCTAAAATGTATTGTAGTCTAAAATGCCAAGACTAATAGTATGCTAGTATTTTTTCCATTTACAATTCGAATCATGCAAGTTTAAATTGGCATAAACTTGTTAGTTTAAATGGAGATCCCATAAATCTTATGTTTGTTAATACCCCAATGTGAGTTACTATAACCATACTATGACTTAGTTGGCTTTATTTACGATGTTCTTCAAGCGTCAGAATATGTTAATGATATTTGTCACCCCAGACCTGTCGGTCTAGCTGTTGCATGCAGCTAAGGTGTGGGTTTGTCAAACCCAATATAGATCTATATACAACTATCACGTTCTCCATACAAGAGATTCTGGTTATAATTAAAGGACTTTTGTTGCGCTACTTGGAAGTAACGTGAAGCGAATGTCTCACAAATTTATTCATTAACAAATTTACGTAGTGTAATAATGAAAACCCCTTTTGTAGTAATGTATTCTTTTGTATTGTATATGTAAAATAAACTATACTTATTATAGTTTATCCAAATGTTTGTAGTGTGTAGTATTCACTTTCTATGTAAGTAGAATGTATATAGCAAAACAATTCTATGTTTTTCATGCTTCATAATGCATTAATTGTAATGATAAAGAATTCTTACAATTTAGTGAACATTTTTCTGTAACATAATGTACCCAAACAGAAAACTCATGCAAAATATGAAGACATCAAGGTTTTGCACTTTGCTCAACATGTTACAAAGTATTAGTAAAGTTGTAATCTGTGAACTTGTTTTTACCATTTCTGCACTGATTTAGAAAAATCATAGAAAATTCATACGAGATCGAAAACTAGATCCGTAAGCTCTGAGAGTTTAGAAAATGTGTCAAGTTTGTTCACAAATTTTATTATGATTTTTAGAAGTCCCTAATTGGTATGAAAATGCTCCTATTCACAAACTAGTCCAAATTCATAGCTACAGTGATATGCGGTTTTGTAAAAATCACCATAAATTGTAGAAAAATCGTATGGATATGTGATATTAGTCATTTTAAAGGTATAAACCTAAAATATTATCACCTAATATAGTTTTGAAAAATAAAAAGTTTAAGGTGTTCAAAACAGTTCGTGAATGAACATTAAGTTTTCTGTTGAAAGATGCTATTTGAGTTTTGTTATGTTGTTGGTGATTTAACTTGTATTATCCCCCTAAAACTTGAAGAAAACATGAAAATGTAGGGGTGTGAACTCACCTTATGTGATTTCAGTGGATGGATGTTGAATAACAGAAGTGTTCAACTCAAGAACACTTAGAAGATTGCTTGATGATTCGAAGTTCTAACACAATTATGATGAAGTTTGTGTAAGAAACCTATGATTGGAGTAGAAAGAGGTGGAATAATCATGTGAAGGATGATTTTACTTACCAAAGTAGATCAAGAACTTGAAAATAAGCCTTGAAATCTCGAAATCTTAGAGAGAGAAGTGAGAGAGAATGGAGTTTGTTCTTTGGTGGAGAAGGAGTGAAATGGGAAGAGATATGATGATTTCCAGCTTTTGTTCAAGAGTATGGCTGGAATAATGGTGGGAAAAAGGACGATGATTGACCAGGTATGGGGGAATAGTGGCTGGGTATGGCCCTGGAGTGAGTATGGGAGGTTGCTTGTGTTCTTGTATAAAGGATAAGTCAACACTCCACCTAAATAACTTACCCACCATATTTTATTCTTAAATAAAGATTTCCATAAAAATGTATTTAGATTATGGAAATATGGGGTCTTATATGTTAAAATATAAGTTTGGGTGAATCTCACGTTGAAATCACGAAAAACGGACTTAAAACGCGAAAATGGTCAAAAACAGGGAAAAGCAAGCGAATCAACGAAGATCTGGACGAAGAACCGAAGTTCGGTCCTTTAAGCTTAGAACCAAGAGCAGGGTTTGGTTGTGAGGTGAGAACCAAGAGTGAGGTTCGGTCGGATAATTTCCCAGGCGAGGAACCAAACGCAGAAGTAGGGAGGCGAAGGCGAAGGTTCGGTCCGAAAGGGGGGTCTCGGTTCGCTAGATTCGGTTTCGGCTTATACGAGGTTCGGCTCTGACAATGCTCGGTTCTGAAAGGCTCGGTTCCAAGGGTTTTGGCTCCTTAAGGAGGTTCGGTTCCTTGGGGTCTCGGCTCCTTAGGGAGGTTCGGTTCCTAAGAGGGTTCGACTCTAAGAGGCTGTTTTTCGCGTTAACTCTCTGTTTTGCGTAGTTTTTTTTTTTGGCTAAGTTAAGGGTCGAGATGACTCAGATGACTATAAAAGGTTGAGAGAGATTTGGGAGAGATTTCACATTCATGGAGAGATTTCACATACTTAGAGAGATTTGGGAGAGGTTTCACATACTTAGAGAGATTTGGGAGAGGTTTCACATACTTAGAGAGATTTGGGAGAGATTTCACATACATTGAGAGATTTGGGAGAGATTTAACATACTTAGAGAGATTTAGGAGAGGTTTCACATACTTAGAGAGAACTGGGAGAGATTTTACATACATGGAAAGACTTAGGAGAGGTTTCACATACTTGGAGAGATTTGGGAGAGATTTCACATACTTAGAGAGATTTGGGAGAGAGAGATAGATAGGGAGAGATTAAGAGACACTGTGTTTGTGACCTTTTTGGGTGTTTAGCTTTGCAACTCAAGGTTTGTACACCCTGTTAAGGTTCGTTATGATAGTTTGATGCCCCCGAAGGGTATATAATAATGTTTTATCGAATAGTTTCATCACTTACTCCTATTAGGGTTTAGAATTTCTACACGAATAAACTTTCCAAGTGATGACTTCTTATTGAAATAATGAGTTATACAATAGTAACATAGTGTTAACCCTAATATACAAGGGTTAAATGAGTCGACCGGTTTGACCGTTTGACTTTGGTTGACTTTGAATTGATCGAGAATTGACGGTTGTCACATCATCCCCCCGTTAGAAGGAATTTCATCCCGAAATTAACGTTTTTCCTGGGACTTCAAGAAATTAGGAAGATATGTGGGTACTTTTGTTTCATTTGATCCTCGTGTTCCCAAGTGAATCCAGGTCCTCGTTTAGCCTTCCAACGGACCTTCACGATAGGAATACGACTTTGCTTCATTCTTTGGATCTCCCGATCCATGATTTCAACCGATTATTCCACGAATTGGAGATTCTCGTTAACTTCAATTTCCTCAAGTGGTATTACAAGGGTCTCTTCGGATAGGCACTTCTTTAAGTTCGATACATGGAAGGTAGGGTGTACGTTATTAAGTTCTTGTGGTAGTCGGAGTTTGTACGCCATGGGACCAATCCTGGAAGGATTTCAAATGGACCGATGTACCTAGGGTTTAGCTTCCCACGTTTACCAAAACGTATCATACCCTTCCACAGAGAGACCTTCAATAGCACATGGTCTCTAACCTGGAACTCCAATGGTTTGCATCGTTTATTGTCGATCACGAGATGCTTTCAGTGTTTCTCGTATTTGAGCGATCTTTTCTGTGGGTTCCCTTATGATTTCAGGACTAGTAAGGGTGCTATCTGGGACTTGTCCCTTTGCTAATTGAGTGTCCCCCACTACGGTCCAACACAGGGGTGATCTACATTTACGACCATATAGAGCTTCGAATGGAGCGACCTTGATGCTGTTATGATAGCTATTATTGTAAGAGAATTCGATGAGTGGTAAGTGGGTATCCCATGCCTTACCAAAGTCTATCACACAAGCTCTCAGCATGTCCTCAAGTGTCTGAATGGTTCTTTCGCTCTGTCTGTCGGTTTGTGGGTGGTAGGCTATACTCATGTCTAGCCTAGTCCCTAGAGATTTTTGTAAAGACTTCCAAAATCGTGAGGTAAATCTACTATCTCTGTCAGAGATAATGGACATTGGCATGCCATGCAGTCGAACAATCTCTTTAATGTAGGTCCTGATCAGTTTCTCCATCTTGTCAGTCTCCTTGATCGGCAGAAAGTGTGCGGATTTGGTTAGCCTGTCAACGATTACCCAAATGGTATCCAGTCCACTTGTCGTCTTGGGTAACTTGGTTATGAAGTCCATATTTATCCATTCCCACTTCCATTCTAGGACTTCAGGTTGTTGCAGTAAGCCTGATGATCTTTGGTATTCTACTTTCACCTTGGCGCAAGTCATACACTTGCCCACGTAAGTAGCAATTTCCGCTTTCATGTTCGGCCACCAGTATAACTTCTTAAGATCTAGGTACATATTATATGAACCTGGGTGGACGGAGTATCGAGTTTTGTGGGCTTCGTTCATGACAACGTCTCGGAACCCGTAGAACTTTAGGGTCCAGATTCGATCCATGAGGTAACGAGCTACATCGTTTTTGACTTCAAGGTTCTTATCCATTCCCCGCAATGCCTCACTCATCACATTTTCTGGTTTCAAGGCCTTAGGAATCAAACTAGATATGAGTACTTCATATCATCCTCAAACTGCTGAATAAAGTGAAATGACGATACAAACCCTATAAAAAAGGCTCTGTGCCCATGTGATAGAATTCGGTAATGCATGGGATACTCATTTGCCATTAGTCGAATTTTCATGTAACACGAACTATCACATTAGCATAACTCATTCAAGGCCTTGTATGGGTATAAATGTCGTTCTCCGATATGTTGGGCAGAATTTAGAGATACCCAATTATTTGAAAGCATGCTAGAGATACTCTGCTCATTGGTCCCAAGATCATTCATGAAACAACGAAGAAGATCATTTAAATAAAGGAACGATTAAAAGCTGCTCGTAGTCGACAAAAGAGTTATGTCGGCATCAGATGCAAACCATTGGAATTCAAAGTAGGAGATCGTGTCCTATTAAAGGTTGGTACCTGGAAGGGTGTCATCAGATTTGAAACAAGAGGTAAGCTAAACCCCCATTACATTGGACCTTCCAAAATCCTATCAAGGGTTGGTCTGGTGGCTTACAAACTCAAGTTACCTAAAGAAATCAACAAAGTCCATGTTACCTTCCATGTATGTAATCTTAAAAAGTGTCTCTCTTATAAGAACGTCGTCATTCCACTCGATAAGATCCTTTGCAATGCTAAACTACACTTTCTGGAGGAACCTGTGGACATCATGGATCAAGAAATCAAAAGCCTCATGCAAAGCCGCATACCTATAGTAAAAGTCTGATGAAATCTCTCGTAGAGGGCCAGAGTTTACTTGGGAACGTGAGGATCAAATAAAACAAAAGTATCTTTAATTGTGCAACAGTGATCCCTCCACTAGTGAGATGAAATAATGATAGAAGAAAGTATCCTAGAACTTAATAATTTTGGGAAGAAATTCCCTTAACGGGGAGGTAATGTGATATCTCGGAATTTAGGTAATAAAATGTGAACGGTTAATTTACAGTAAATCTCATTGTAATTTAACTCATTGAATTTTAGAGCATATAATGTAAAATAAATGGGTTCATTTTAACTATTATAAGATAGCAGATGATATCTTACCTCCAAATGTGTAAATTGTCAAACAAATCAGACATCTCAAACTACAACCCTAGTTAATACGTCTGAAAAACTGAAAATTCGTATTAAGCAAGTATAAGTGAAGCAAACATTAAAATCTCATAGTACATGTTCCCTTGTTTTCGAAAATTGTTGAGTATATTTGTGTTGCGTCTTGGGCTTTGTATTTTGTATCCGGATTGGGCTTGTCCATCCGTGTCTATCTAGATTGGTTTCGTAGTTATCTAGATTGATTGTTAGGGTTATATTATATATATATATGCATGCATGTATGCGTATATTAACAAGTTATTTCTTTACGTTGATTTTTGTAACCCTAAACGCCTCTACAGATATAAGTTCTTTATCGAGCTCTTCTGAGGTGTTATTGCATTAATCATTCGACATATTCAGCGCAATACTTGTGTTCTTTATTACGTTCTTATTTAATCTCTTGCTTGGAATCATACGATCCTAAAAGAACTTTGTTCTAACAATTAGTATCGGAGCAGGAGACCGTGTGATCAATACACATTCCTTCTGTATTCGTATTACTTTAGGGTTTCCGCTTTTATCTTATAAATAGGAGCCGTCGTCTTCATATCGACGACAACTCTATTTTTGATAAAACCCTAATCTCAAGTTTACAAGTTTGGTTCTAGCAGCTCACCATGTCTCACAAAGATTCGCATACAAACCCCATTAACATCTCAAACAGCATTGGCTCAACAACCAGAGTACCCATACTCTATACTCAAGACTATGAAGTATGGGCTCATCACTTTGAAGATTACGTGGTTGGATCGGAAGACAATGGTTATCTCATCTGGGAAGCTGCCACTCTTGGACCGTTTGTACATTCGGAGACAAATACAACTGTTAAGACAAAAAAAGATTACAACAAGTTGGTGACAGATGTTCAGAAGATGCCACAGGATGAGAAGGACAAGATCTTGTGTTATGTTAAAGCCATGTGGATGATAAGATTCGCCCTGCAATCTGACACCTTTCGGCTTGTAGGTTCCTGCACAACTGCTAAAGAGATCTGGGATAGGCTGAAGGAACTTTACTCAACTGATGAAGATCTGGAACACTCCATTCAAACTCTGTTACTATCAGAATTTGGAGTTTTCGAATAGAAACCTGAAGAGAAGCTTGTACAGACCTTTGATCGGTTTAATCATCTCTTAAGTAATATGATCAAGCATGGGATAGAGACGAAGCTGATCGAGCAGAAAGTAACGTTCATGAACGGGTTGAGACCATAATGGATGGCTGTGGTTTCCACTGTGAAGGCGCATGAACAGTTCAAATCGTACTCGCTGGCGAAACTAGTAGGGATACTGAAGTCCCATGAAAGTGTTGTAACTAAGGAAGCGAAACTGGTCTCTAGTATGGGATCATTGGCTCTTGTTTCTAAAGGAAAAAGTACTGTTGAAGATGAAGAAGAGTCAGACATGTCAGAGTGTGAGCTCACAAGTGAGGAGTATGCCTTGATGATCACAAATCCAAGAAATTCGCAAGGATAAAATTTCCCACAAACAAGAACCGAAACTGGCAGGGAAGTTACAGTTCTGAGAAGATGAAGGATGAACCGAAGTCTCCTCTCAAAAGGATGAAGAGAAAAAGGAGAACGAGCTTGCAGGTGACTCTGGATACGACTGCAACTATGGTCATTGCAAGAACTATTTTGCCAAAGATTGCATGTTGAGAAAGATGGCTGAGAAAAGAGATGGTGAAGATGATGAGGCATATTATATGTGAGAATTAGAAGAAGTCAAGAAGAAAAAGGCGTCCAATAGCTCAATGAATGCCTTAATCGTACAGGAGAATGCTGGGGAAGATGAGTTCGGTGGCGTAGAAGTCTGGTCAACTGACTCTGAAGACAAAGATGTTAGAAGACCCAATCATGGAAAGGCGTATGTGGCAAAGAATGAAGGTTTAGGTGGAAAATGCTTTATCTTCACTACTGGTTCGTCAACTGAAAGTGCAGATATAGAGCCGAACCTGATAGAAAACAAATGTTTTGCGGCTAAGCCGGTGAGTGAGAAGATCAACGACTGCGATAGATTGATCAAAAAAGTACATACTATTTTTGAGTCTCTTAAAATTTCCAAAACTGATTATCAAGAAGAATTAAATGAATTAAACTTTAAATTTTCTAACCTAAGTAGTAGCCTCATGCAAACCCGCTTGGCGAATTCTAACCTAACTGACCAACTCGGCAGGGTGTCTTCAAAAAGTGAGGAGAGGAGAATTTGGATTGAGTTGAAGGAAGCAGAGTTAGTTAGGGCTAGGGATGAAAGTATTTATTTGCAAAGAGACAATTTAAAGTTATTAAAACAAAGAAATGTTTCTTGTTAAATTGTTAAGCGTCTTTATACTAATATTGCTCAATTACATTTGAATTGTGAAATTGGTAAGAAAATTCATAAGATGATTTTGCCCTTTCTTGAATTTAAAGAAGACGAAGTTATAGCAGAATGTGAATAGGAAGTGTCCTCTGAAGAAACATTAATGTCGTATAGGCTAGGTTTGGATAAGATAGAAACTTTCATCGATTCTAAGGAACATAAAAGTATGTTAAAAGATATCTTAGATGAAAATGATAGGCTAAATATTAAAACTGAAACTATACAAACATTCGATCTGTCAAATGCTAAAACTGTTAAAGATAATAAAATAAACCTAGATAATTTGTCTGAATTTGATGCGGAAAGCGAGATGAGTGAAATCTCAGTAGAGGATGAAGTTTATTGCTCCAAGTTTATGAAAAATGAAACCGAGAGTGAAAAAGCTCTTATATCAGAAAATTCGGTTGAGTTTGCTCGTTTGTCTAAAGAACAGAAACCAAAACTCAAGGAAAAAGGTTCAAACCGTGCCAAATCAGGTTTATGCTACGACTGGGGTCACTCAAAGGCAAACGACAGAATTAAGAACAATAGTTGACGAAGATAACGCTGAAGGTTGCGAAGACTATTTTTGGTCTGCTCCTATTGATAACACAGACGAGACTGCGGGATTATCTGACAAAACCACATGGAGAGTCAAAGGTAGATATATACCAGAACCCATCAACAAACCCTCCAGTTTCGATATTCCAAGCACAAGTGGAACCAAAGATGTTCCTGAGGAACCGATGGTTGAACCTGATGTTCCAATCAAGAGGGAAGAACCGAAAGTTCTACTCAAAAGAGGGGAAGAACCGAAAGTTCTGCTCAAGAAAGAGGAAACACCGAAAGTTCAAACTAAGTCAACTGCAACTCAGAAGGAGAAACCAAAGGCCAACTTCAATGTTCACAAATCTAAGAAGGAGCTAGCTGAACAGAAACGCCTGAGAAATCAAAGATACGCCTCGAATCTGAATGAATAGAAAAGGAATTGGAATTATCAAAATCCCAACTATGAGCCTCCCAGGAAAGAATCCATGGACAAGGGAAAGGAAAAGTTGAAGGAAAACTTCAGTCCAAATTCCTACTATTCCAAATCCCAGAACCGAAAGTCAAGTCTCGATCCTGAACCCACTTTCGATCCTAGACCCAAATTCGGTCCTAGACCTAGTTTCGGTCCTAAGCTTAGATTCGGTCCTAAACCCATATTTGCTTCTAATTCTAGTTATGGATCCTCCAAGTTCCAAGATGAAACAAATTCTTTAAAGGACATCAAAGGAAAAGGAAAGCTAGGATCAGACTCTGAGAAGGAAAATAAGAAATCCTCCCCTAAACCTAGGAATCAAACGAAAAACACTAAACCATCAAAAGCAACACTAACTGATACACTAAAATTTAAAGAAGACAAAACAAAAATCAAAGTGTATACCATTAAAAGAAAAGATCAAACCACTCTTATTAAACGCACTTATTTGGTTGATGCTTCTATTGTTATTCCTTTCTCTGTGAAAAACTCACCAGGACCCAAGAAACTTTGGGTTCCTAAATCTGCTTGAATTTGCAGGTAATCAGTGACGAGCAGTTTGACAACGAATGGTACATAGACAGTGGCTGCTCGCGTCACATGACAGGAAGGAAGGAGGAGCTAAGGGAGTTTCGGTCCCTGAAATATGGTGGGTCTGTGAAGTTTGGAAACAATTCTATGGAATTATCAAAGGATACGGTATGATAACTAATGGAGACTTCTCAATCAGAAAGGTGGCTTATGTAGAGGGATTGCAACACAATCTCATCAGTGTATCGCAATTAGTTATGGGCACAGGTTTGAAGGTATCATTCGATGATGAGGGGTATGAGATAATTGAAAAACAATCCAAGAAGGTTCTGCTGAAATCTGCGCGAAAGGGAGAGATGTACCCTCTAAATCTTAATCCCATTCGAGGGACACCGGCTATTTGTCTACTGTCAAAGGCTAACACCCATGAAAGCTGGTTATGGCATCGACGTCTATCACACCTAAATTTCAAAGATATCAACAAATTAGTGATTGGTGATCACGTTCGAGGCCTTCCTCTTCTCAAGTTCGATAAGGAGCATTTATGTGCAGCATGTGAGATGGGTAAGCAGAGCAGAAAAAGCCACCCTACACGCATCAATACTAAGATAGTGGAAGCACTTGAACTGTTACACATTGATTTGTGTGGACCTTCTGCTATAGAGAGTATCGGTGAAAGTAAGTACATTCCTGTTATTGTAGATGACTTTTCCCACTTCACTTGGGTTTTCTTTCTTAAACAGAAATCAGATGCAACTCCCAAGCTGAAGGCATTCATCAAGCAAGTGGAGGTGCAATTAAGGAAGATGGTCAGAAACATCAGAAGTGACAATGGACTAGAATTCAAGAACAAGGATTTTGAAGACTTTCTGGCTGATAAGGGGATAACTCACAATTTTTCGGCCCCTTATACACTACAGCAGAATGGGATTGTTGAAAGACGAAACCGCTCGTTATGTGAAGCAGCCAAAACCATGCTTAGTTACGCTTCACTACCTTTATACTTCTGGGCTGATGTCATTGCTGCTGCTTGCTATACTCAGAATCGGTCCTTGTTCAGCAAGAGATTCTCCATAACTCCTCATGAAATCTTAAACAATAGGAAACCGAACGTCAAATTTTTCCATATTTTCGGTTCAAGGTGCTTTATATTTAATTCTAAAGAGAGCCGAAATAAGTTTGATGTTAAAGCCGATGAAAGCATATTTATGGGTTACTCTCTGTCATCAAAGGAATATAGGGTGTTGAATAAGCGTTCCAGGAAAATTGAAGAAACTTATTATGTCACCTTTGATGACAATTATATGGAGAAGGTTCAAAGGACTGAAAGTGCTTCAGGAGACATATTTCCAGAATCTGGACAGGTCTCGGTTCCAATATCCAACCTGTTTGAAGAATACATTCGGCTATTCGATGAACCAGAAAAAGCAATTCATTCGGAGGCAACAACAACAGACAACAAAGTAGATAATCTCAAGAAGGTCATAGACGAAGCCACTAAAGAGATGGAAAGCGAACCACCAAGTCCTAAGTCATCAACAGGCTCTCCAAACAAAGGTTCAATGTTCCAGGGGGAGAGCTCAACCACCTCAAAGACAACTGAAGTTTTTGTTGAGGGGGAGAATCCAAGTTCATCCCCAACATCTAAAAGTTCAGATGATAGAGAAACAACTGATCCAAAACTAACGAGTGGAAGTCCAATCGAGCTGGAGACACCCACTTCCACAAGCAATGCAGAATCTGATGCTGACAGAGAATTCACTTCACGAGTCGAGGGGGAGAAGGAGAAAGCAAGTGATAGTTCTACTGACGAAGGTGAAGGTGATCAGTCAGATGTTGAAATAGAAGTAGAAGCTGAATTGAATCCAGAGATGATCCAAGCTATCCTCCATTAGTAAAATGGACAAAGGACCATCCCAAAGAGCAAATCATTGGTGAAACTTCCGAAAACGTTCTTACTCGGTCTCAACTGAAGGCGAAACAAACTGCATTATTCTCTAAAAGTAGAATTTTGTATGTTTAATTCGTTTATCTCCAAAATAGAGCCGAAAACTGTAAATGCTGCACTTGATCATTCTGATTGGGTTCAAGCAATGCAGGATGAGCTCCATGAGTTCGAACGCAACAGAGTTTGGAGGTTGATTCCTACACTGAAAGATGCCTCTGTTGTTGGCCTGAAATGGGTGTTTAGAAATAACCTAGACAAAGAGGGGAATGTCATTCGTAACAAGGCTCGGTTGGTTGTAAAGGTTACTGTCAAGAAGAAGGGATAGATTATGAAGAAATATTTGCTCCAGTAGCAAGGTTAGAATCTGTTAGAATCTTTCTTGCATATGTTGCTCACAAAAACTTCGAAGTTTTCCAAATGGATGTCAAATGCGCTTTCTTGAATGGAGAATTAGAAGAAATCGTTTATGTTGAGCAACCACCTGGTTTTGTGAATGAAAAATGCCCTGATCATTGCTATATACTGGATAAAGTTGTCTATGGGCTAAAACAAGCACCGAGAGCCTGGTATGAAACGCTAACTCGCTTCTTAAAAATGTCAAAATTTAAACAAGGTTCGGTTGACCCAACCTTCTTTCGTAAGAAGGAAGACGAACATTTGATGATTGTTCAAATTTATGTTGATGATATCATCTTCAGCTCCACGAATCCTAGCTTAACAGCTGAATTCAGGAAGTTGATGGAGACTAAATTTGAAATGAGCACAATGGGTCCAATTAACTTTTTCCTTGGTTTGAATATTAGACAGGGACCAGAAGGTATCTTTATAAACCAGGAAGCATACACCAAGAACTTACTGACAAAATTTGGAATGAAGGATGATTCAAAAGTGAAGGTTCCTATGGCATTCGACACTAAGCTAACCCCATCTCTGGAGAAACCTGTTGTGGATATAACACTTTATCGTCAAATGATAGGGTCCCTTATGTATCTAACTGCTAGTAGACCAAATATTATGTTTTCTTTTTATTACTGTGCCAGGTTTCAAGCCAATCCAAGAGAACCTCACATGCTTGCTGTGAAGAACATTTTTCGATATCTGAAGAAAACTTCGTCTCTCGGTCTCTGGTATCCTGCAAAATCAGGATTCTTCATTCAAGCCTTTTCTGATGCTGATCTAGGAGGATGTGGACTAGACGATAAGAGTACTACAGGTGGATGCCAATTTCTTGACGGAAAACTTGTTAGTTGGCAATCCAAGAAACAAACATGTGTTTCCTTATCCACAGCCAAAGCTGAATACATCGTTGCTGCATCTTGTACCTCTCAAGTGGTTTGGATTCAAAGTCAATTAAGAGATTATGGGCTGAGTATGAAAAAGATTCCTCTCTATTCCGACTCTGAAAGTGCATCTAGGATTTGTCATAATCCAGTGCAACACTCAAAAACCAAGCACCTTGCACTTAGGTACCATTTCATCAAGGATCATGTAGCAGACGGGAAAGTGGAAGGACACTTTGTTCGATCTGCTGATCAACTGGCTGACATCTTTACTAAAGCCTTACCCGAAGCAACCTTTAACAAAATCTTACAAGGCTTGGGCATGATGGAAGGAGAGTCGGTAGCGAATCCTCAAATCTCTCATTAAAAATTAGACAACCGAAATGGACAGACCGCTGGTCTATTTTGACTCTAGAATTTTAGGGAACAGAAATGGACAAACCGCTCTGTCTATCTCGGCTCCGTAATTTTCTGGAATAGAAATGAACCGAATGATCGAGCTATTTCGCTTCACTCATTAAAAGATAAGGTTTCGGTTGTATATTTTGTATATATCTTTCTTTTGCTTTAAACTTAATTATTTTTATCTCTCTGTTTTTATTCTTTTTCATAAAATTTCAAAAATCCAAAAATATTTAATCTTTCTAGTTTTATTCTTTTTCAGAAAATTTCAAAAATCCAAAAATATTTTATCTTTCTGTTTTTATTCTTTTTCAGAAAATTTCAAAAATCCAAAAATATTTTATCTTTCTGTTTTTATTCTTTTTCAGAAAATTTCAAAAATCCAAAAACATTTTATATTTCTGTTTTAAGTATTATTTTAACTATCTCGATTGTTTGTTAGGTTTGTTTGGTATTTTTTTTATTCTTCTTAGGTGATATGAATACAAGTATAACCGACTGTGAATCTAAGGCAGGTATGATTCAATTTCAAAACGAACTAGTTAAGGGTCCTTAGAAGCATGCTGCTGCTGATGAGTTTTGGCCATATGAACATTCCTATGTGCACATGCAAACCCTAATGCTTGGATCTAGGTTTCTCTAATTAAACATGCATTGAATCCAAGACTTCTAATGGCTAATATGGTATAAGAACAATACAAAATCTGAGTTAGAAGTTTACCTTGAAACACTTGTTTGATCTTCTTGTTCTTGGAGCTCTAGAGTCACAAATGTCACTCTTCTAGTGGCTTACAAACACCAACTATCAAGGAGGATGATTTGAAAAAGAGGAGAGAAGACAAAAATCGGCCAGGGTTCTTTTAAAGACACAGGTGCCGATATCTCCACCCCAAGAGGTCTATTTATACTTATAAGGCTCCTAGGGTTTCACCCTTAAACCCTAATTGGATAACTTAAGCCTTAAGCAATCCCAATCCTTTCCATGTTAAGACTTGGACAATTTTATGGCTATCCGTAGCCCTAGAAATTATCCACCCCTTATCCTTAAAGGATATAGAGCCCAAAGTGTAACTATCAAACAATTGACAGTTTATACCCTCTTATTTAATTAATATCTTAAAGTCACCAAATTAATTCCTAATTAATTTATGACTTATATTAATCAAATAATAATATTATTATTCCTTATATTATTCTCATAATATATTAATAATATTTATTCTCTCATAATAAATCACCCTGTCAAGTTGCTATGGTGAAGGCAACTCAAAAGGACCATGCACAATCGGGTCAAATACTTGCCTAATATAGTTGCAGCCTTAGACACTATTCCAACAGCTGCATGTTGAGTTAAGCCTCTATGGTCTTGAGTAGGCCTTAATGATTCGATCTATACCTATCGTTTCTTCCAAATCAGGCTAAAATATGCTACTCGGTCTAGAGCTACCTTACTCTTCTCATATGAGTTAAGAGTTTCTCTGCTTTGTCAGGATTTTCTAGCAGAAGGTACATCGGTCCTTAAGCCACCTCCTTATATTCTCCATCTACTTTCGGTTCACCAATGTAACCCTTGAGACTCTCGGTCTTTACCACTGAGGTTTATGGTTACACAACATCTGTGTTTGTGATCTTAGATACGTTTACCACGTGCTGAGTGAAACCCAATATCCAACACCAAAAATGAATTGACGGTGAGTTATATATTCAAGATCTTACTGGTTACCTATGGAAATCTCTTTATTTTTGTGATCTTTTATGAAATTATCTACAGCCAAGGCATTTCTTCCCAAAGAGATCCACTTTATTTTTTTTGAGATTTCTGATTCCTAAATGGTCACCAAGATAATATATCCTACCTACCTGTTCAACAGACCACATCAGTCTCACAGGTACTTCTTCCAACGATCGGTTTTATGTTAAAACTTGAAGTTCGGTTGAAGACAAGCTACCCTAAGCCGATGATTAAAAGAAGCCTTTTAATGTTTATTAACAAACAGTTGATCGTATTTTTCGGGAAACCACACAAACACTTCAAGTCTCTCTTGACTTTGAAGGAAGTGATTCTTGCCCGGAATCCTCTGCTTTCTGTCTAATAATAAGACATCACTCACATCTCATACACATTTGATTTATTTCTTTATCTTTGTCACACTTATGCACGGAAATTTTATTTTCCAACATTCTAGGTACTGTTTGGTATGAGTTTTGGTTATCCATTGTAACCAAACAAGGGGCTATTTGGAATTTCAAACGCCAATTAAAGATAAGATTTAGGCATGTGAATTTGATCCGTTTCTAAACCCATGCGTGCTGACGTAGTCCTGGGAGTAACCACACTGTCACATCGCGCTTTTTCAGGTGACGTTTTAGCAACCACATAATCATAATTTTCTCTCTCTCCAGGCAATGGTATATAAAGGGATAAACGTTTTATTTGTCATTTACCAGTCACAATTATCTCAAACGTAAACAACAAGTAAACACTGTTCATCTTATTCTTCACTCATCAATGGCGACTTCTTCATGAGCACATGATCAGACTGCATCATCTTCTTTGCTCACCATAAAACCCAACGAAAACATGATCATTGAACTTAGTCCGTTCTTATATGATTCATATATGCTACAAGTCGTGGAATTCTTGAAATATTCCCCCTGGTTTTAGCCCTAACCCAAGTCGAAGCCGTTCCAATGTCGGTATTATCACAGGTTTATTCCTCGACGACTTATGACAAGAACAAGGATCGCATCTATTTCACCATCCACAACAAGAAATCTTCGATTTCCAAAATAAAGTTTTGTTCGATTTTGGGCCTTGCAGTCGATTCTTCAATCATCTCACCAGATTTTATCACGACATCACAGTTGTTCTCCATGATGTACGAAATGGGGTACACTGATGTGCTCACGATGATTGCAAAAGTGAAGAAATCCTGCTTACCATCTCAATGGAATGGTTTGCTCACCCTGCTGATTAAGGGTTTGGCTGAACGCAGTGGTGGTTCCGATACTACCAGCAAAGGTTTTCTTACTCTTCTTTACGGCCTCTACAATGGGATCAATCTTGATTATGGGTCCATAATCTGGTCTCAAGTGGTGCAGAGTCTAAACACTACGACACGCCATTCAGAAATTTCTTGTGGGCATTTATGGACCTTGATTACAAGGAAAGCTATCGATTCATTGGAGATTCTAATAATGAAGGATGCTCTCGTTGCTACTATTGCTACATTCCATACGAAGAAGATTATTCTTTCTGATCCACGTAAGTTTCTTCATTATGGAATGATTCCTGAAACGATGTACATGTGTCTTTCAGAACAGAGCAAAGTGTTGGAAGATTATAGGAAACTTCCTCCTATTGGATTGAGGGTTCTATCTCCTGAGCAATAAGTTGCATTGGATGCATTAGAGAAGTCGGCCAATAGAGGAAAGAAAGCTACAAAGAAAGAAGATCCTGAGGAACCTAAGGCCAAGTCCTCTAAACGTAAATATGATGAAGGAGACTCTTCTAAACTGAAAAAGAAAAAGATAAAGAAGATGGCTCATCGACCAAGGGAGAACACTCCTCCAAGTACAGAGCCTGTTGCTGAGCAAATGGAGGAAGAGGAGGTTCACAATGTCTCGCCCTGAGAGCCCACTCCTCCACATTCTCATACTCCACTAGAATCTCCAAAACAAACCACAGTTCCTACTCCACCTTCATCACCGAAACACACAGTTCAACTTTCTGCTCCTACTGTCACTCCACCCATTATCACTCCCACGACCACTCTGCCAACTTCATCACCAGTTGCTTCCATTCCTATCTCCACTATACCATTATCTACTCCACTCGTAACCACATCTACCACAACTACCATTCCCAAACCCACAGTAGAAGTCAATGTATCTAATACAGGGGCTACTACTGTGGTTGAACCTCTAGTTATCAATATACCACCTTCACCAACCCAATCCTCCAATTCTACTGCCACTCTTGGGGGAGATGATGAGGATTTTGACTCCATTTACTACAGCCCTTATCGAATTCCAACAGAAGATACAACTGATGCTCCTGTTACAAGTCAGCAAATACAAGACATTCATAAAAAGTTGGATAAATTGCTTGCCGATAGTAAAGCTTATGGTGGTGTGGTTATCAAAGCATTTTTGGAGACGACCCTTCAACAGTACACTGATGCAATTGATAAATCTACAGAGGTTGTGAATGAGTCCACTTCTACGTGTAAGAAGGCCACCAAGGAAGTTTATGAGGTTGTTCATACAACTCAGATTTTCCTTGATTATTTGAAGTCTCATGCTGACACCAATGCAGCAAAATACCAAGCCTCAGTGGATTCCTTCTCTAAGACTCTTCATGCAGAAACTGACAAATTTGAAGCTGTTTGCACTGAGCTCAAAACAGAAACCACTTCCTTTTTAAAATCTGTGGATTCTTGTTTTGATGCTCTTACTGCTAATCTGGCAACTGAGAGTGCTTTGAAGGAGGATCTGGTCAAACAGCAAGCTACTATTGATGTACAGAAGGTGCAGCTAGCCCGGGCAGAGAAGGAATTTTCTTTTTTAAAAACTCAACGGGCTATGTACAAAAGTTGTGCAGGAGATGTCAAGGATATGTTGACCAATCTGCTGGAAGCTCATGATCCAATCCTAACCTTGACCATTCGCAAACATCTTCAATCCAAACTCCTCCCTGCTATTGCAATTCTTAGCGAGATGAAGGGTGTTTCGGAGGGATTCATACCTCTAAAACAAGGGGGAGAGGGTAGTGCACAACAGGTGAAAACAGAACCGAAGGTTAATTTAGCTTCGGTTTCTGAGATGAAGTTAAAACACAAATAGATTCGTGTTGAAACCAATAGTGATACAAAAGAAGAGACAATTGCTGATGCTCTTAAGAGAAAGAAGAGAGATAGAGAGCTCTACGAGACAATGCAAGTGGCCAGAGAGGCTGAAGAAAGGGAGAGAAAGAATAAGGAAGATGAAGATGCCTTGCAGTGCAAGAAGGCTCTTTTTCCGGTGTGGAACAGAGATACACTTATCAATCAAGCGATTGAGTTTCCTTATGCCTATCACCAGAAAAGCATTCACATTTCACTGCTTTAAGGCAACTGCTGAGGTTCCATATCCACATCCTAAAGTTGACAAGGAGCTGATTGATTTTTACCTGAAGAATGGTCAACCGCAGTACTTGACATGGAGCGCACAGAAGATTACTAAAGTCAAGGTACTGAAACCTTTATCTGCAGGGAGATTCATCAATGTTAATTTCAAGATCAACCGTGGTTCAGCAAACACGGAGTCTTTTATCTCTCTGGCAGATCTTCCTAACCTTAATCCACATGACTGGATTCTGCTATACAACATTCTGCTCTCTAATCTTAGGGATTATGAGCCGATTCTTGAACATCTTAAAAGAATGTTGGCCTCCTATATTCATGAGCTTGCAACCATGGATCAGGAGATAGCTAAGGTTATGAACAAGAAACCAATTGTGAAGCCGACATCTAAGCCTGGTGACGTGAACAGAATGAAATTGGGGCAAATAGATTCAACAAATCTGACAGTTATGTTCACTAAAGGTGATAGACACAAGTTTCTGTTTGCTTTGGTTGATAAGCATTTGTTTTCAACAGATTGCTTGGAGCATATCATAAATATCATACATCGATGCAAGCAGAACTCGACGGCTGACAAGAAGAATTTTACAGACATGCTTCGGTGGTATATTACGTTTCAACATCATATTTTGGCCATTATACCGAAGGTGTTTAAAATAGTGAAGAAGCCTTCTGCTGTTAAGAAGGAATGAAGTTTTTGCTCCAAGGACGAAAAAAGGGGAGATTTTTGAGTATATTTGTGTTGCGTTTTGGGCTTTGTATTTTGTATTCGGATTGGGCTTGTCCATCCGTGTCTAGCTAGATTGGTTTCATTGTTATCTAGATTTATTGTTAGGGTTATAGTATATATATGCATGCATGTATGCGTATATTAACAAGTTATTTCTTTACCTTGATTCTTGTAACCCTAAACACCTCTACACATTGAAGTTCTTTATCGAGCTCTTCTGAGGTGTTATTGCATTAATCATTCGACATATTCAGCGCAATACTTGTGTTCTTTATTACGTTCTTATTTAATATCTTGCTTGGAATCATACGATGCTAAAAGAACTTTGTTCTAACAAAAATATAAAGAACGTCCAAAACAGAGTTCGTATGCAAAACATACAACACTTATAAGAAAACAAATAGTACAACATTGAGTTTCTTTAAACCGCTAAAATCGAATCCATTCGTTGAGCACTTGCACACCTCCGATGGAAATTTCGAGAGCCTTTTTTGACTCAGGCTATGGTCTAATATCTAATTTCATACTCAAAATATTTTTAGTAAAAGTATTTACAGAAGTCAAAAAATCGACCGTTTGGGCCATTTAGATGCGAAACTTTAAATGCGATTTCTCAAAGCTCTGTAACTCGAAAATTTAATCCGTTCGGGTTTTTGTAATCCTTGGACCCGACTCTATCTAATGGAACTTTTGGAAAAATATCTCGACATCGGAATCTCGATACACCAAAATAAGATGGTTTTTGGAAATTTAAGAGGGTGTGACACCTCTATGGGACTTGCCACCACCCATGAGGCTCCAAAATCTGATTTTCCTTGGCCTCTTTCCTCTTTACCCATGTTTTATTTCCCTCTACCCTTCTTAGGTGTTGGAGGTATGGTTCTTAAGAGTGTGTGTATCTATCTCTATATATAAATAGAATGCATGAAACTCCTTCGATTCACATAACAGTCTAAGCCTTCCTCTCTCTTGGTTCTTAAAACTCCACCACGATACTCCACCACCTTTAAACCACCTCCCTTAATCAAGATCACCACCCAACACCACCTAATCCTTCCCTCCACCCTCCCCTTTTTTCCATTCATCGAATTATGCCATGAAGAAGCAAGGAAACAGAGTTGAAACCTTACTTCCACCCTTGTGCAACTAGTAGCCACCCCACTGGCATCATCAAACAAACCCACCACTGGTCGGAGCTGTTGTTGTGTTGCTGCTTTGGAATCCTTCTCCACCCTCCCTTCATTCCTTGTATTCAATCTACCACCAAAGAGAGGCAAAAAACAATAGTAGGAGGCTTTCAAAACTCCTCCTGCCACCACCAAGCTCACTCATTACCACCTTTCCCCACTACTGATCACCACCATCTTCGACCTCCATCAGTGCCATCGCAATTCCCTCCCACCTTCCTTTCATTAATCGTTCATTGGTTGAAGCTAAGTCAAGTCCTAAATTGTGTTTTTTTGGTCTCGTCGTTGCATGGGTAACGAACCCAGGAAGAAGAGGAGGATGACCTCCACTGTTCAAACTTGATTTTGAAATTTATTCCTATTACCCCATTTGGAAATCATTGCAAATTTAGTCCTAAGTCTTCCAAACTTCATTTTAATATATTCATCATCTACCCTCTCTCGAAAAAAGTTTTACAAAACAAATCCAAATGACCCCAAACTTCATTTCTAAATGAATTCAATTAACCCCATTTGAAAGTTTATTACAACTTAGGCCCCAAGCCTTAAACTTCAGTTAAAAATTTTTTAAAACTCATCTCTACCTTGAAAATTTCTTTCAACATAGATCCTATCCATTTAAACCCTCGTTATTTAAATCATACCCTTCCTTGAAATTTATTTACAAAATAAGTTCTAAACATATAAACCTTTATTTTAAATATTTAAAATAACCCCTCACATGGAAATTGTTAACAAACCTAGTCCCACTTAATTTATTTAAATTAATAAATGAGCCATCTGCTTTGGTTAAATTATCAAACAACCCTCCATATATTAAGTTATATTAAAATTTACTAGGAAACTAAATTAATCTCAAAGATTCGTGCTCAAGGCAACACATCATGGTTCCTCGCATCAAATACTCGATACAACCCAACAACCACACTTTAAGATGTTTTACGACCCCTCTTTTATGTATTTTAGGGGGAAAATACATCTACTATTTGTGCTAGATAATACAAATATACACATAAAGTATCATTATTTTATGTAAAAACTATAGCTAGTTTAAAAACTATAGCTAGTTTATTAATTATTGGTTTAATTTTTATTAATATATTCATCATATAAACTAGTTTTAAACTTCAATATTTGCATATGTTGTGTTGTTAAAATAATAAAACTTTTAAATATAACAAATACTTTTTTACTAAAAACACCCTATGATTTTTACGTGACATTATGTGTCATAAAATACAAGTCATAAAACATTCTAGTATTCCTAAGGATTTGAACTATACATGCATATATACAAAGTTTATACAAGAAACATACTTATTCACTATACATGAAAACCAATTATTCTCAACTTTTTATAAACTCTATAAAATTCATTATGCCTAGTAACTTATCCACTTATAAGTTAGGGCCGAGAGTTATTCACATACCTTAGTTAATGGCTTTTTAGTGAGACTATATTCATTATCTAAGTCTAAACACTTAGCACACCCAAAATAGTATAACCATTAATCTTCGGAGCGATGTAAATCCCAAATTTTCAATAATTTTTTTTTCATTTTTAAATGACGAAATCATTCTCAAACGACATAATATTTAAACCACATTTCGTTTTTCAAAAATCCATAATATTAAACAGATTATCCAAAAACATCAGTCTGTCCCAACTAAAACACCAGAGAGTGCATGCCGCACAATCACACCGGGCCCTTCCCCTTATCTCTTGAAGTACCTGAAACAATCAATGAACTGTAAGCTAACGCTTACAGTTAGTCTCCCATAACATACCCCACACAATCCACATAATCACATAAACCATATATGCCATATAAGCTACATAAGCCATGCATATAAACATTTAAGGATGCCATGGAAACCCTCCAAGGTCTTATACCGGGTGTCACTGGAACCCCCACGTGGTCATAGCCCACTGCCATGGAAACCCCCACATGGTCTTAACTGTCTGCCATGGGAACCCCCACATGATCTAAACTGCCTGCCATTGGAACCCCCGCATGGTCTTCCATTTCACAAAAATATCATACAAACTAAACATGCAAACATAAAATGATGCCATGGAAACCCTCCAAGGTCTTACACCGAATGCCATGGGAACCCCTGATGGCCTTAGTCTAGTGCCACGGGAACCCCTCGGGGTCTTCCATACTAGTATCACAAGGATAACTATCATATCACATATCACGCAATCAATTAGCATTCCACATAACACATAATGGGCCAACCATGGTGCCTTTGACCCATGGGTATGGTGAGGAGACTCACCTTTCACGAAATACTGAACTGATAAGATCAAATCTCAACTCACAGCTCCGAACTCAACTTCCTACTACCACCATGTGACCAACTTCATTAAAATCCTGAAATACAGAAGATACCCTTAAAGTCAAACTTAGTCACACATTGTTAAAGTCAACGTCAACAGTCCATGTTGACCCGACTCGTCAAGTGCATCTAGCAACTCATCGAGTTTCTTCATTGCTCAAAAAACTGTGAAAAACTCTAGCCAACTCGTTGATTTATCTCATCAACTCGCTGAGTTTGCTCAATATCCAGAAAGCAGAACCCGATTCAACTCTTCTAGTTGTCTGGTCAACTCATCGAGTTCCTTCAGCGTTTTCATATTTAGTCCTTTCTAGTTGAATCTAAAGCCCCAAAATACAGATCCAGTCCCTTAGGGTTAAGATACCACGTAAAGTTGCTAAATTTTAATATGAAGCTTAATAAGGGGTTTAGGGCACGGAGGATGGTCAAAGCTTGAATCTTTAGGCCCAGGGAGGCCTAGAGGTGTCCAAATCTAAGGTCACAACTTGAAATCATGAGCAACTCCAAAAGTGGTTCCAAAATAGACTAAAAAGGCACTAAACTTTCATAGGAGATGATCTAAGAAACAAGAGGTCAATGTAAGGAATTTTTACCTACAAATGGTTGCTACCACAATGTATATGTCAGATCTATAGCCTCTTACTTCAACTATGCACCAATCACTTCAAGCTTCTTCACAAAACACCAAAAAGGCACTCCTTAAGCTCTCAAACACTCAAAATAGGAGATAAGACATGATTTAGGGTTTCTCTAGAATGAGAGGGTGATAAGGGAGGCTAACAATGAGGCTTAATGCCTTTAAATAGGGAGAAAACCCTAAAAATTAGGGTTTTCCTTTTCAGCGTCTACTCATAGAGTTGAGTCCTTAACCTGTGTTCACATTGATCCCTACAAGACGAGTTGAAGCTCCCCAACTCGTCGAGTTCTTGTCCAAAACCAAAATTTTTTGAAAAATAGATAATACCCTAACCAAGCGTTACGAGCGAGATACGTGTGTATAGATCTAGACGGGGTTGACATACCCATCTGCAGTTGCTAGCTACAACCTCGACCGATCAATTGAATCGGTGATAAGTGTCTACTATTGTTACTACAACATCCAATAAAGCATTGTAGCAGGGTATATTTAGTCACACACCTCAGTTATAGAACTCACTATAAACATTAACTCGAATCTCCCTGTCTCTCTCTCTCTCTCTCTCTCTGTCTATGTCTCTATCTATCTATCTCTCTCTCTCTCTCTCTCTCTCTATATATATATATATATATATATCTGTCTCTCTCATTTACAACAACTCATAAACTTGATTCTTTCGAGACGATTTTAAGCATGGATTTACTTATACCAAGACACCTTTTGGTTTTTCAGAGTTTATTTAAATATGGTTTACTTATAAAAAAAATACTTTTTGAAATCTTTTAAACGTATCATTATTGCTTTTGGCAAAAAACTTGTAACTCTCATCAACCTTATGTTGACCCTCAAAACTACATGTATTCTCAGGGAATCAGTAACTCAAATATCCAGACGAAGAATAATCATGGATTTCATGTAATCTAGCTTACTAGTTTTTGTTATGTCTGCCTACGTGTTAATGTAATTCATGTACTATTATTATTATTATATATAAGAACCTTGTATTCAAACTCAAAGATGGAATACAAATTCAATTTTTTTTATTGTTGTACTTGTGCTATATATTCAGTTTACCTATGATCCATGAATTTAGTCGTATAGCCCAAGATGTTCTGTCGCCTCGGCTAGGGGTGTGACAAGTCCTCCTGTACAGAAGGAGTACGAGTGTTGAATCATGAAAAGAGAACCTTTAGCAATCCCAAGCAGTCAAGTTACAATGTCAGCTGAGTCTGAGATGAATTGAAGTTTCGAGATGATGACCAATCTAAGATCAAGCTATTCTGAGATAGAAATAAGTTTAAGAATTTAATGCATTTTGTATGACTGTTGATGTAACATTTCATAGGACTTTCTTTTATGTATCTTTTGGATATTAGTTTCTCAACAATGATTATTATCCAATCCTAGGAATGTTTCTTAGTTTGTACTATGTTCCTCCTCTATTATATAAGGAGTGAATGTCTTCACCAATAATGGATAAGTGAACGATTCAAAGTTTTAAATTAAGAAGAGCAATTATTCTCTTCGCATCATTTTCACTTTTCCTTCAAGTCAAAGTTCTTTCACAACATTCACCTTGATCCTTAAATACTTGATTATACTCTAAGTTTTCATCATTTCTTATTTGAATACTTTGTTGAATATCTCCTTCAAGTCTTAACTGGTATTACCAGATTGGACTGGAACCTTACATTAAGAGTAGAAATTGATCTTAAAGATTAACTCAGTGTTTGAGTCTTCAAACCTTCTCCTTGCGCATTGGTTACTTCTTCTCACAATTGGTATCAGAACTTGAGTGGTTATCGTATGAATCCATAAGAACATATCATACTTGATTTGAATTTACCTTGGTATTTCAGTCATTTCTGTGTTTAGGATAAAAGTTATTTTATATACCACTTCTGCTCTAATATCGTAACTTTAGTGGCTGCTCCTAATTATCAACAAATGTATGATCAATGGAAAGTCATAATGGAAAGATTCTTACATGGTAAGGAAAAAGGTAAAGCAATATGGATACCCATGAAAGAAGATCCACATGTTCCAGTCAGAAAAACTATGAGAGATGCTGCTGTAACTCTTATGAAGAAAAATATCCAACACCTCTTACTGCTGATGACATCAAGAAACTGCATGCAGATCAAGTTGCACTTTTTCCGAGATGGTATTCAGTGTTCCTCGTTCTCCCTTTGAGCACATTAAGTTGTGCAAATCAGATAAAGAGATTTAGGACACTTTCTAAGACCTATTCGAGGGATCAGAAAACATGAAGGATAAGCGTTTGACTTTGGTCATCTAAGAGTTCGATACTTTCACCACAACTCTCGGTAAATCAGTTGTCTCGACTTCTAATAGATACGGAATCATCGTCAACAAAATGACAGCTCATGGGATTGTCTAAACTCCGCAAGAATACAATCTCAAGTTCTTTAATAGTCTTGGTAAAGGATGGGGAAATGTGAAATCGTGTCTTCATAGTAATGGATATTTAAAGAAGCTGAAGCTTTACCAGTTGTTTGATGAGCTTCAAGGACATAAATCCAATGTTGCTCAAACATTGGGAGAACTCTCAGTAGGTCCGCTAGCTTTTGTTAGTTCTTTTGATCCTCAGGTTTCGAACCCTCTATTTAGGACCCTTTCAAAGCTTTTATCCCTCATATTCCATATTTTCAACCCTCTCTACTAGCTTTACCTATTCTTGCTAGTTCCAACTTTCATTTTGATGGAGACCTCGAGCCTAAAGTGATGTACTCCGAACTTCACTTTCAATAAGAGTTTGCTTTGTTGTCTATGAAATACAAGCGACCATAGAACCCACTCACAAACGATATCACAACCGTTTCCAAGATCCTCATCAAAATAATCCCCAACCATTTCCTAAACCCTTAGAGAACCCAACTGCTATCAAACCGAACATCTCAACACCAAATCATTCCTTTGAATTCTGCGAGAATCTGAAGTCAGACAAACCGAAGGTCGTTTGTCACAAGTGTGGTCATGGAAATCATTTTTCCATGGATTGTATGGCTAAAGCCACATAGAAACCAAAGATAAAGGACTCTGCTTACTACTCCTGCGATCCTAAAAAATGACTGCAAGTGAAAAAGCATTTGTTACCATTGTGTCAAAAGATGTGGAAGGATATACTGGAGACGAAGATGGTGTGAGTTTTGGAAGAACACTTATATTATGGATAGACACACAATTGAATGCGATTAATGCTACTAGTCATCTGGATCAAAAGAAGATGATGAAGATGTTGAGCCAAATTTCTGCTGCATGGCAACCAACGATCCAACAAGTCGAAGCATCGTTCAATAGGTAAAATCTATGATTACTGATAATAATTTTGATTTATCTCTTTATGAACCATATGTAACCTAGATTTAGTCAGATATATGTTGGTTTATGAGCATAACATCATTCGTATGGTGTACATGCAACCCTAATTGCTTTGATCTAGGTTTTTCTAACTTGAACATACAACTATGAATACCAAAGCAATAAACCATAATCTAGCATGCTTATTTTGAAATTGACATAATAAACAAGTTAGTATGATTACCTCAACTTGTTATGTAGTAATAATAATAACTTATTGACCTTTGAAAACTTAATGCCACAAGTGTTACACCTCTAATGGAGTCATAAACACTCTTGCAACCAAATGACTTAGGAGAGGGAAGGATTTTGGCTAAGGTTTCTCTTAGAAGCTTGCATTGGCTGAAAATCCTTAACCATGAGGTCTATTTATACTTGTAGCTGCTAGGGTTTTAGGTGTAAACCCTAATATGACTGCTTAAGCCATAAGCAATCCAAGGAACCCTTCTAGAATGCCCCTTGGACGAATTCCTTATGGGCTTCCCATAGAATTTGTCCATCCCTTCTATAAGGAGTCCACATCGCAAATTACAACTATCATACAATTGAAATATCGATCCCCAATTATTTAATCAGTCCCTTTTGATCACCAAATTAATTCCAAATTAATTTCCGATCAATACTAATTATATAATATGATTTCCAAATAATATATTAATCTCGTAATATATTAATAAAACCATTTTGAGTACCAATTTATTATACATATAATAAATTCTACTCTCTCTCCTCCTGTCATCCTATCAACTTGCATGAGTGAAGACAATCTAAAAGGACCATGCTCACAATCGGGTCAAGTACATACCAATAATAGTTATGGGCTTAGACACCTAATCCAATAGTCTCCCACTTGGATAAGTCTAATAACTATTATTACAAGTACGACTTCAAATCCTAATTAGCAATCGTAGCTTTCAAAAGCTGCTATCAAACTCTGATCGTATCAGCAACATGTCCTTTAGATAAGGGATCATATATTCCTCCATTCTAGATACCTTGGCCAAGCGCTTTAGGGTGTCATTACTAAATCATCGAGGGGCATACAAATATCTCATTCATCCCACTTTGGGTAAAACGAACGGGTAAACGTTGACTCATATGCTTGCTTTATTTACTCATCAAATCACACTCAACAATATGTTTTATAACATCAAGTTACTGATGCGTTTACGTATTATCAATGTGCAACCGAATCATAAACTACAACTATATGTCTCCGTTTCAAGAATATAATATATTATTGTTTCACAATCACTCGTGATAAAATCCATGAAGTGATTCACATGAGCGTGGGTTTAATCCAATACTAAAATCCCTATTTCAGGAGTACTCATGAGTACTACAACAAACTTTTGCTATTTCTAAACACTTAGACAATCTACAGTCGGATTCATTATAGTCTTACCTCATTACCTAACTCCAAAGTATGGTTGACTGTGGATTTCTGAATAGCCTAGTTATTCAAGAAGTCAAAACATGTGAAGTGAAAAACAAGAATATCGAATCCAATATGGCCTCAACACTTTGAGTATAATAAAACACCTTTTGTTTAATCACCATATTGATTACACATTATTCATTGTATAATTTTTCGAGTAATCAACTTAATACTTGAATTGAAACAATAGTCATCTCATGCTCCAAACATGCACACAATGTTTACCTATGGTCCTTACTTTGTGAAATAGATCAATTGAACTCATTTCCAATAATGCCCATTTCACAATTCTAGTCCTTATCACAATTGTTATAATACCAAAATCTTGCTATTTGTTAGATTTTGTGCAATGATCCTTTTGTAATGACATAGCACCAAAGTCACAAAGACTTTGCCAATGATATTATAAAGTTCTCTATTAGAGATTGTTACAAGACAACTCCATAGACATGAAGTATCAAATTCAAAGTACATTCCTTTGAACATTCTTCTTGCATAAAAGTTTCTAATCTACATAAATTCTTAATTATCCAACTCCCATTATGGAAACATTTCCATATTTGCCATATGAAAACACATTCTAAATAGAATCCTATCTATTCACAATAATGTCAATATGGTCCATCCATTACTATACTTCCAACTTCCCACAAGTGATCAATCCTTGGCGAAGCTTAGATTGTACTTAACAGTTTTTTAACTTACTTTAGTCATATCCAATTCTTGTCCTTTTCCCTCTGAATGCCCTAGGCATTTGGAAAATCAAAACGGTCGAATATTACAACATATATAATCGATCTTTTGTCTGAAGCGTATGGGATACGATACATAATGTCTTATATAATGGCACGATTCTTTACCAATCTCTTGCTATAATATTGCTATATATAGAATTTCCTTATGTTGAATCTTTTCAACATAACATTCATATATGTCCTTTGACTAAATTAGATTAAAAATTTTCGATCTAAACTGTTAGATTGGAAATGAAGTATAATTTTCTCTTCCTTAATTAGAGCAATACAAATTTTCAAACTCTGCAACTTTGCGAATTGAAACTTTTGTCTTCTATAATTAAAATTGCTAACTTGGAACACTTAACATAATAATCATGCTCCGACTATCATGATAATTATATCTTTACCAACATCTGACATCCCCAAAATCACGGATAGAAAATGCCGATTTCATTTATGCTTTTAAATTAATTTCAGAGTAAATCCTTTTGATTTAAAAGAGTTGCGGAATTTGTTCCCAAAAACAAAATATGATAAAATAATATTTACCAAAGCATTTTATAAAGGAAAGCATTTTCATTAGATATCAAAACTCGAGATGTCATGTTCCGATACAGACACAAAAGCATAAACGGCATATTATAAGCCTTACAACAGTTATATACAACTACAGGCCTATAAACAAAACAACTTGATGATTCATCCATCTTATGCCCTCGCGCCACTATCTGTAGTACAAGTTAGACTGAGTGGGTCAGGCTTGGGAGCCGGGTGAGCATATAGGTTTTTCAACCCACGATAAATAATTATATTTAATTTCATCAACCAATAATAAACCGATTACCCATTCCCGTTATCCTCACTTTACGTCCCTAAAACATCTATTACAAGGGACTAATCTAGGATTTTCATCGGGACGGACATTACTGCAAGGGATTTCCTCAACAATAGATGTCCTAAAGGCAACCATGAGGGGGATATATTACACCGCTGAACACATCGTTAACAACACCTACAGGTTATGAGCCTGCTAGCTTTCCACATGACTGTCTTGAAAGAGTCTGTGGTCGTCATCCATACTCCGCTAGATGACTAGATTAACAACATCAACATTGAGTTCTCTCATCAGTTTATCACACGAAAACTATCTACCCAAGTTCTACCCAACATTTTGTACATAACAATATACATATGCAACTTAAAAACTGATAAGATATTCATTTAATACTCATTCCAAATATACATATTCATTCCAAGTAACAAATAATATATATATATATATATATATATATATATATATATATATATATATATATATATATATATATATATAAACACACATAGCACATATTCACTCGGAGATACTTTATATCTATGTGTTAGAAGAAAAGAAATATACACTCACCTGATCAGAAGATGATCGGACAACACTACGACTCTAAAAGTAGTATTCTTTGGTAAATCTGGAAGATCTTCACACATCGGGTTTCTTGCGGACAAAGCTTCGGCTTGAAAACTCTTTTCTTCTCGGGATCTTCGGGCTTTGGGACTCGCATCGGGTCTTGGGATGATATCGAAGCATCAGGGGGTTAAAATAGGGTTTAGAGAGGGTATCGGGAGTAGGAGAGTAAGGGAGGAGCAACCAAAATTGGCTGACCCTTGATTTCTATTTATAGGGTGATATTTCTGCACTCACGTCGTGAGTTTCTAATACTCACGCCGTGGGACTTGATCGTCACTGCATGTGTCATCACAAGTGGGGTCTGATAGAATCCAGGAGACATCATTTCTGGGTTCACATCATGAACACAGTGTTTACGTCATGAGTTCTGACACAGGATCAGATTTCGTGCCCCGAACTTCAGAGATTCATATCTTTCACATACGAGCTCCGTTTTCAACGTTCTTTATATGCACGCGTAGGTGAGATTATGCTCTATAAATCTAGTTTAGACTCCATTGGCTAATTTTGATTTGATTTTTAATATATTATTAATATATTATTTTAAGTAGGTCGGGACAAGAAAACTCCGTTAGAAACTTATAACTTCTTCATCCGATGTCCGTTTTCATCTGTCTTTTTACTGTTGGACTACTATCGAAGAGATCTTCGATTCTTGTTTAGATTGTTTCGCCCAAATATCACTCGATCTCTATCTCGAGATTTGGGTTGCATATTGCTAAGTCGAAACTTCGAAAAATCATAACTTCCTCATACGAAGTCAGATTTAGATGTTCTTTTTATCTACGCTCTCGGTTTAACATATTCTACGACTTTTATTTAGATCACTAAGGCTAGATATCACTCTATCTTAAATTCAAATTTTACGTCATTCTGCGTCGTACCGGTTCTATCGCGAAACTCCTACATGTCATAACTTCTTCATTATAATTCGGATTTAAGCATTCTTTATATATTTGGAAACCTCGTCACGACCACTAAGACATCCTTCATAGATATCGGGATTATCTAATATTTAATTTTGACGCTTATTTTTATCCTTAATTCATTTAAGTCGCACAATTAAACAATTAAGCATAAAACACATAATACTCAAATGGGTTACAAAGGTCAACCTAGAGTATCACATCATCATTAATGCCTAGACTATCACATCATCATTAATTCCTGGCCCAGAAACATGGGGGTCACAGAACATAACACGTATGCGCCCACTAGCTTTGACATGTACTCAGAAAATAGCTGGACTTCTAGAAATCAATGTTGTTTGACTTTCTTACTAAAGTTCATAATTTTGATTCGTGATGCTTTGATAAGACTTTATATAAGCTCATACACATTCTATTAGAAATCCCATATGTGTCTCTAAACTGTTTCAGAACTTATATCAATAAGTCCCAAATGTTCAGACTAATTGTCAAATCTCACAATTCAAACTATGAAGAGGGATGATGTAATCATAATCGAATTTGAGAATGCAAATATCACAATTGATATCTCCTTAAAATCTTCCTAGTGAAATCATTTCCTCTTAATCATTTTCATGAAGCGGAGAGAAACCTTACCACTTAAACTTTATTGTGTATGCATTCCTATCCATGTGATTTTTTCATAACCATTATCACAAGACAATGTTTGTGACAAATCCAAACTCATATAGATTTAACTTGTTCAATCTTTATTTCTTGCCATCTGGCAGCACAAGGGCCTACCATGTCTTCCAAGTAGTTGAGCAACTCACCCATACAGATCAATGAACTTTCATTGATTAAGGTGTTTTGCCTTTATGCATTCAAATGAGAACTCATAGAGCTCAGATGCATAGTCTACTCAACTAGAGTGGCACAAAAACAAGAATGTGTCACACGATAAGTTACAAATATCAAGTCGTGTGCTAGTGTTTAACAATAGGTTTACTCTTGATTAGTTCTTGAAACTTTTCAAGATCTTTCAGACTCCTACTGACCTCTTGACATATAAGCTTCTCTTGTCAAGAAACATTCCTTGACAAAACAAATATTCAAGAGTTAGTGCGGGTTTTATCAAGACAAACACTTCACACAAATTGTCCTAGTTGGTCTTTATCTTATCCAAGACATTACAACTTACCAATTTCAAATGTGCAGGAATAAGAATACATTTTCTACTCTACATTTGATGAGTGTGTTATAAACCTTATAAAATGTGTCACTCAAGTCACAATCTTGGAGTTGAACTCTAATACTTGATTTTGGAATGAAGTATGATTCACCTTTTGATTTAACCATTTCAACAATTTCCAATTCCTCTTCTTAGCCATACTAGTGCATTAAGGTGTCCTTAGAGGATCAATTGTGACACGGTTTCATAATCACTAAGTTTATCATAAAAAAACTATATTTAAGTACTCTCCCTTCTTTTCAGATTGGAGAAACTTTTATCTTTCTACCTAATTGATTATTCCTATTCGTTCTGCTTTACATTGAAACTTATCAATGATTCAGAAATACACTTAATCTTGTTAGCAAAACCATATTTACTAAACTTTTAGCAAATCATGACAAATATTCTTATTGTTCTTTGTGGTCGACTTGACCTAGTGCAGAACAATGCGTACTAGATCATTTAGTCCTTCACTTGACTCACATATTTATGTGAACAAGGAATTAGTCTTAATTTCCCATATACGAAGGTTCTCATTCATCATACAATACCTGTTGCATGATTTTAAGTTTCTGTCCAATTGAAACTTGAGCGATGAGAATCATTCCTTATTTGGCAAATTTTCGACACCACCACAAACAACATAACAAAGAATCACCTCCATTTTCAATATTGCTAACAAAAGAAACATACAAACATCAATTTTCACAACAATCATTGCTAGGATATATATGATAAGACAAAATCAAATTTTATTTTATTTATAAAAACGTGGAAAAACTTGTCCTTACAACGTAATTACAAATGAAAACTATGTTACTAAATGTTCCTAAGCAATCTATCATAACTCCTATGCAGCAGCTCAAATATCTGATCATCGAACCATGCAATCGAAATCCATCTCTTCGTGATCAAACTCAGCATACTTTTCCTTTAAGTTTCCTTTCTTTTCTTCGATCATACAAAACATCAAAATGTAATCTTATCACATCATGTATTAAGAATCTATAAATAGGAACTTAATAGAGTTAGATAGTGTATTTTACCTGACTCAGAGTCATACATCTTGACTCTCCTATCCTTGTGATCTTTTAAATAAATATGACAGCTTTGCATGCAATGCCCCTTCTATTGGCAGTAGAATCATACAAACTCTTTGGGAATTACACAAGGAACAATCTTAGACCTGACCTTTCTCTTATGGTCAAGCTATTCGACCATGGTCGATTTCTCTCCCTTAGGAGAAGAAACCATTTCTGGATTATCACCTTTTCCATTGTTAGGGTCCATGGAGATTTGGGATACAGATCTTCTAATCAAATTTGTTTGACCGGTGCCCCAAATCATTACTGATTCAGTAGCAATTAGCAAATATGTAAGATCAATAAGGGTTACATCGTGGTCCATCATATAGTAATATTTAATGAAATCACTATATGATTCAGGAAGTGATTGAAGAACCAAGTCAACAGCCAGCTTCCTGGAGACATCGACACCCAACATTCCCAACCTATCAATATGCAACTTTATATCCAAGACATGAGCACATATAGACTTTCCATATTCGTGTTTTCTTTCCAATAGGGCTTGAGTTACCTTGAACTTTTCAAGTCTTTGAACACATGGGTTAGGGAGAACTATTGGAAGAGTTGGAGGAAGTGAAACATGATTTTCGTTTCCACGATCCAATGGTGGAACATTATATTCATGAGGAAAGCTTTTTCCAAAGAATTCAGGAAGACCATAGTTGTTAGATTTTGACATCTACAAAATAGGAGAAATTCTAGTTAATTGATTCAACCCTCAATATAACACCCAAAGGAAATATTAAGCCTATGACCCAACATAATTTTCTACAACTTGGAAGACGGATGTCGTAATCTAGTTGGAAACAAGGTGTGAATAACCATGAAAATTATCTTGATAGTCTCAAAGACTTATGTCACCTAATCAATGTGCCAGTTAACCACACACGCTCTGTTGATCTATGATAATATACGAGCTACCCATTGCTATCCTACATTGGTCCCATATTAGTGTGCCGGTTAACCACACACTCTCTACTAACGACTAACAAGGTGCAATGTTCAATTTCACAGCTTAGAACCAAATTCACATTTTCCCTAAAGTAACTAAGATTCAGGAATTTATAAAGGTGTTTAGTTACTTCGTTTAATTATACTTATAACGAAAGCTTATGACCTATCCTACCCGTGCGGCTAACGACCCTCCACTGGTTAAGGGTGTGGTGGGTAAAAGTGGATACCCAATGGCGGTCATTCTACAAGCCGCTTCCTTAAACACCCCTTATAGACCAGTTTTGTGAATGAGGCTTACTAACGGTAAGACTGACTTGTTACTTATACATATAATATATTAAACTTTTAATTTTATATAGTATAAGGGTGTATTTTTATACATTTAAATACTAAGTGGTTTAATCTATTAATACATTAAACTTTTAATTTGATTAACCTTAAACCATATAATTATGAATTATTAATTATCTATTTTAATTAAACACTTAATTAATTTAATAAAACCATAAGGGTCTAATTTGAACTTTTTCAAAATTACTATGGTTTTAGAACTTAATATCTCAAAATTAAGCATAACATCTTTCCTATGGTGTATATGCAAGCCTAATTAATTTGATCTAGGTTTTTCTAACTTGAACATACAACTATGAATACCAAAGCAATAAACCCTAATCTAGCATGCTTATTTCGAAATTGACATAATAAACAAGTTGGAATGATTACCTCAACTTGCTATGTAGTAATAACAAGAACTTCTTGACCTTTGAAAACTTAGTGCCCCAAGTGTTGCACCTCTAATGGAGTCACAAACACTCTTGCAACAAGATAACTTAGGAGAGGGAAAGATTTCGGCTAGGGTTTCTCTTAGAAGTTTGCATTGGCCAAAAATCCTTAACCACAAGGTCTATTTATACTTGTGGTTGCTAGGGTTTTAGGTGTAAACCCTAATATGACTGCTTAAGCCCTAAGCAATCCAAGGAACCCTTTTAGAAGGCCCCTTGGACGAATTCATTATGGGCTTCCCATAAAATTCGTCCATCCCTTCTATAAGGAGTCCACAACCCAAATTACAACTATCATATAATTACAATATCAGTCCCCAATTATTAATCAGTCTCTTTTGACCACCAAATTAGTTCCAAATTAATTTCCAATCAATACTAATTAAATAACATGATTTCCACATAATATATTAATCTTTTAATATATTAATAAAACAATTTCGAGTACCAATTTATTATACATATAATAACTTCTACTCTCTCTCCTCCTATCATCCTATCAATTCGCATGAGTGAAGGCAACCCAAAAGGACCATGCTCTTAATTGGGTTAAGTACAAACCAATAATAGTTATGGGCTTCGACACCTAATCCAACAATATTAACATCATCTATAAAGCCTATGAGTCTGCCATAGAAGCGAGTGAGAAGACTGAAAGTGAATTGAGTCGTCTTAAATTATAGTTCGAGGATAAGAAGCTTAAGATAGAGTCATTAGAACAAGAACTTGTAATGTCACAAGATGATTTTAACATTCGTAAAGAAAAATGTGAAATCATTTCTTCTCAAATGAATATTTTAATTTCTGATAACAAACGTTTGAATGCCAAAATTGATGCTTTACATCGTGCCATAAATATTCTTGTAGCCACTTAACGGATGACTCATAATTTTCGTCATCCTTTGTCCAAAGCACCTGGACTCGGAAGTGAGTTTACGAAACCTATTGTATGTCCCTTGAAGGAGTTACATAATATAAATTTTATGGGAGACATTCCGAACCACAAACATTTGGATACCCCTATCTCACCATTGTCACCCATTCCCGAGACCTCGAACCGATTTTCATCTCTGATTCCTGAGTTTCAACTCATAGTTCTCAAGTGTCTTGATTTCACGCCTTTGATACCCCTGGAACTGAATCATACCCCATAATCCTTCCCTAGCATCACCCATACTGTATTTCAAATTCCGAATGTTAGCCCTCCTAACAATTATGCTGTTGAGGAAATAATTACAGAGACAACTGGACCTTACTCAGATAAATCAGGTTTTGTCTGGGCATCTTTTCATAGTCTTCAATCCAAGAAAGGTTATCCTGTTATTATTAAAAAATTAATTTTGGAACCATTAGAACTCCTTCATATTGAACTTTGTGGACCTTCCACCGTAGAAAGTCTGCATAACAAAAAGTACATTCTTGTGATTGTTGATGATTTTATAAGGTTCACTTGTTTCTTCTTCCTCAGGCTGAAATCTGAGACAGCCTCATAACTTATCAACTTTGTCAAAGAAATTGACATTTTTGTCAAACTACCTGTAAGACAGATCTGAAGTGATAATGGCTCAGAATTCACCAATGTCACCATTAAGAAATTCCTTTCATACAAAGGCATTAACCATAATTTCTCAGCTCCTTATACTCCTTAACAATACGATGTGACTGAAAGAAGAAACAGAACTCTCGTTGAAGATGCTCGATCGATGCTCAACTTTGCAAATCTTCCGCTTTATCTTTGGGCTGAAGTCGTTTTCACTGCCTGCTTCACTCAAAATCCAAGCATCATCAATCGACGCCTCAACGTGACACCGTATGAAGCCATGAATGGTCGTAAGCTGAGTATCTCATTTCTTCATGTCTTCGGCTGCTGGTGCTTTATCACAAACAACCGTGATCAACTCAAGAAATTTCTGTCTAAAGTCGCTAAAGCTATCTTCCTCGGATACTCAGCAAAATCAAAAGCTTCTCGAGTTCTGAATCGGCAAATTCATGTTCTTGATGGTATGATTTTCAAACCACAACTTTCAAAACCAAATGTGCCATCAAAAGTAGCAACCAAAGAACAAGTTGCCAAAAACACTATTACTCAAAAAATTTCAAAAGATTCAAACCAAAACTTTTGAGTGAATGTTTAAAAATGCCAAAAAAAAGAAACGACAACTCCAAATAACACTGTGATTCCTACAAATCCAAAAACTACTGGTCCAAGAAAAGTTGTTTCCAAACAACCTGTTGTGGAATATGATTTATGGATCAATGAAAAGACCAAGGCTTTCTGCTTCATTCCAAAACAATCTCAGAACAAACCCTATGAGACATTTGTTGCTCAAAAGTCACAACATAAGTTTGGAGCCTGTACCTATGTGCCAAAACCTAAATTGAATCCTAAAAACTCCAAATTGTACTAACTTTTTCAGGCACTCTGTGCTTCAGAACAAGATATAATATGGTATATTAATATCTCTTTTTCCATGTGTTAGGTTTTAGTTCAAAAATAGTTTCATAAATTAGAAAAATATGGAAACGGAAGAGTTTAAATTTTGAACATAACATAACATTTTATACCCACCAAGGATATCCTTGCAATTATAGAAAGATTAAACACCAACCATAGAATGGATGAAGAAATAACAACCTTTGTTGTTCTTTGGGTCCTCTTGGGAGGCTTGGATGTTGATGAAGAATGTGGAACCTTTGAGACACCAATAATGACTTAACTTGGTGAGGATGCTAGTCCATAAACTCTTAAACCCTTAAGCTTTAAGTTCATAACCAATATGAACTTAAAGAGGGCATGACAATTCAAGTAATCTTGAAGAAAACAAGAAGAAAAGGGAGAGAGTAACATGCTCTAGGCATGTTACAGTTTTAAGAGGCTAGAATGGATCAACATTTCAAGAATGCGAGCCTAAAATATATAGTGTGTTAAAGTGAAGTCTTTAACCATTACGTCCTTCTACTTTAGACAAACATGTCCCCATATCATAAGAGTGTCCATGCATGCAAGCTTGTCTCCCATGCTTCTTATTACTTTTGATTAAATAAGTCAAAGCACCATTCCATGTCCCTTAAGGTATAATTTTCGAAATTTATATACAAAAAGAGAAGAAGATTGTGTATTTTATAAAAACCTAGTTTATAAAATATAAACCTTAACATTTAGGTAAAAGACAATAAACCTTATGATCCAAAATGTTGTACACGACTTATTAATTCAAACCTTATGAAATAATATATTACTTGCTAATGAAAACTATGATTTCTAAGAAATAAATAATGTCTATTTAATTATAAGAGTTTATTGAATATTTATTAAAATCAATTTCCAATAAATAATCAATTATATCAAGTTGTTGTCAGTGTGACCCATTATTATCATATTTTGATTAGCAATATCACTTTAATATGATTCTTGAGCATACTAGATCTTTTAATCTCCTACTTGTGCAAGATTTATATTAGACTGATATAGATAGTGGTGGATTTCCAGCAATATTTCACTGCCCCCAACAACATAGGACTTCATGCCATTCTATCAACGCTCAATTCCCAAAAAGCTCAAAACTACAATTGGTATATAAGGTAAGTTTATCAGTTATCCCTTTGCTACAAGCATCGTGTTAAACATGAGATTCGGATCGCGATCAATGTCAATAGTTGTTCAACTTTTGGTAAGGCACCTTAGATGTCTAACTCTCAACACATAAGTGGAACAAATCTCATCTTAACTACATAAGCCTCTTGCATAGTTTACATCATACCTAAAAATGGCTTTTATAATTACACGATTAAGGAACAACATTTAACCATATCAAAGCATAGTACTCCCTATACTCAAGTCCCACTATGTATCTTAGGTGTTAAGGATACAAAGATAGTACCTTTTTAATCAAGTATCATTCATGATAGCGATCCATGAGATCCATGAGATGATCTTGATACAGGTCAGTTCAATACTAGTTCTTTGAAAAATACCTATGAAACTTAGTTACTACCACTTGCCTACTTTCATCTAGTAAGAGTCAAACAATCCAATTCAAATAAGTCTTACTTCATAATTGATTTGAAAATTATAACCGACTATGAACTTTTAGAATAATAACATTATGCATGGATTAAACATGTTAATATAGAACACAACAAGTATTAATGTAATTACTATATCCCAATATATCATAACATTATCTAATAGTTGTTGTTATAGTTTTCTAATATCCAAATACTAAATCCATACCAAAATCCATTTCTAGAATAATAAAATTTTATAGTTGGAGTATGACCATTCATACTTAGCTCAAAAGAATGACTTTATCAATGGATCTGTCAAAATTTAATTTGTGTAAATTTTATGAATATTTTCATTTCCATATTAACTTTACTCTAAGTATAGTTAAATATCTTGGAGAATATGATTGGTGTTTTTTCGTGATATAGATTCTCTTAGCTTGATTAAGTATACTCTCAAAGTCACAAAGATTTTGTATGTGATCCTTGAACGGCAGAAATCAATATAGTTTTTCAATGATCCCTTTCATCCAATCATATTTGAATTCAAATTCTAAAGTAGTGTATTCTTATTTGTAGTAGATTGTGTCATTATGTTTTTCTTGGACCTCATTCCAACACAGCTTACCCTTCATTCCACATTGATATCAAAATCCAATTATAATTTATAATTATTTATATCTATTTAGAAATTAACATTTTGTGTAGCTCTTTCCATAAAGATCCTTTCTAAACATATTGTCTCATATACATTCTCTTAGTCCTTCTAAAGTACTCCTAGAATTCTCTCTTAGTCATCCATTGACTTAACCATGTATTCAATGACATGCTTACAACATGATCAAATACCATGTCTTATGCATAATATGGTGTAAATGATGAATTCATTTGCCAAGAAATAGAATATAAATCAATTCCTCTAGTTCAAGCTTATGAGCTATATACATTTGAGGCTAGCTCAAAATGGTTCCATTTGACAATTCCAAGAACTCTCCAAAAGAATCTTGTGTCTTGATCCCTTTCAAGTATTGGGTACAAAGTTATCCACGTATGAATTTGTTAATGGTTTGATTTTTGTGGACCCACTTGCATGTGGTAAAGTAGCCTTGTGACATGATATATATATATATATATATATATATATATATATATATATATATATATATATATATATATAAAGAGAGAGAGAAAGAGAGACATATAAACACCTCTATATATGGTGGGTTCATTCCACATGTAGAGGTGTACTTGAGAGATGTAAAATTGAGAATGTTAGTGTGTGTTAATTATGTAGATTTAGATCTAGATCCTTTTTTGTAACACCTTTCATAATCAAATGCATCTCTTAAACACGAAAATCACCGTGTTCTTTGTGTGTTCTTTAATTCTGCATGCCAAACCAATGTTCATAATTTGCTTTAATTGGTATCAGAGCGGGTCTTCGAAGATCAACATGATTTTTTGAAGAAACGATTCTCTGTTTGGCTACATTCATCACAATTGGAGAATTTATGGTGAGTCTCTCTATGATCTCTATAAATCTCGTTGATTTGTGTGTTATATTCTTGAATTTTTGATCATTTTTTTCATTGGATCGAATACGGTTCAAACCCCATTGATGATCCCATAAATTTTCTTTTAAAGATCAAGCCTAAACCCAAATCTCATTACTGTTCATTAATCCAAAATTCAAGCCCAAACTGATTTTCGGTTACTGTTCATTTATTCAAGCCTAGATAATCATATTGATTTGTTACTGTTCATGATGATCATTTTTAATCCCAATTTTTCATATTAGTGTTCATAATAATTGAACCCCATATATTGTTTTCATTTGATTATCTTTTGAACATCAATTTAGTTTCCATATTTCTTTGATGGTTAGACTTTCTTTATCTTTTATTTATTAGTTCATCAACATGAAATTCTCGATTTCATTGAATTTCTGATTCTTTCAATCTATCAAATTGTTATTCGATTTTTTATTGATGCTAAGTTTGACTGAAGATGATTTTGACTTGTGTGGGTTCAACTGATGTTGTTTGAAACTGACAATAAAAATTATTGTTGATGATTGGGTTTATGTTCGATATCATTTAGAACAAGGTGTTGAAGTCGAACAACTTTAGATTTTAAATTATTGAATTTGGATTAGTAATAACTATGGTTGCGTAGGGTCGAAATCAATTTCGACTTATATTCTTTATTGAAGCAGTCGTTCGAATCAATATTCAATTTGATTTGGTGTTGGAAATTGATTTCGTTGTGTTTAGAATAGAGTTAGATCGATTGATGTTGGGGTTCAGTGCACATTTGTGAATGAATTGAAGAAATTGATTTGGGAGTTGACTTTTTGAAGTCAAGCTTTGTTCAACTAATTTTGTATCTACAGGACGATCGAATTAGGTTTCGATGTGTATGAGTTTATTGATTTCGAAATCAAGTTTTGGATGTCGATATGTGATTGAAAATTTCGACATGTTATTTGGAATTGAACGGTATTGGAGATGAGCTTGTATTTCGATATGTATATCCTGGGTTGGAGTCGAATTAAATTCTTAGATGTTTTGGGTTTGACAGGGGTATTGATATGTAAAGCCATGGATATTGACTGGGATATTGATTTTATTGATCATATTTCAAAGATTTGGGCATCGATGTCCACTAACGAAGATTTTGATTACCCTCGACACTTGGCATTCAACGGGTTGAGTGGAGTCGAGCATTGAATATCAATGGACGAAGATTTTTGTATGATCGGGAATGTCGAAGGTTTTGTATTAACTGGAACTAACAAATTGGGGAAGAAAACATAAAAGTTTCGAAAGTGATCCTTTATGTTTCGAAGGTTTAACAGCTGATACCCACTTACAAAATGAGGATTAATATTCAATATTTTGGAGAAGATGGAATATTTTGAAATTGGTCTTTATACTTTTGAAGAATTGAAAGTTTACACCCACTTTCAAACTGATGACTAATTTTCGAAATTTTGAAGAATTGTGCAGTTGTTTCTAAGTTGTTCCTGAAGTTTTGAAAATTTGGCAGAATTCACCCAACTTCGATATTGGGCTGCAATTATTGAGAAATGGAATAATTATCGAATCAGTCCCCTGTAGTTAATGCGAATTGATGTTTTCTACCCAGTTTTGCAAATGGGGGAGAGTTTTGCATTTTTGGCTATTTTTATCGAACCGAGTCACTACAGAATTTTGAAATTGTCAATTTCTACCCAAATTTGTGAAATTTTGTCAATGGCGGTCCGTGAACGAAGTTATAAATTTGAAGATTTTTTAGATTTTACGGATTGAAGCAAAATGTTTATGCCATGTGTTAAGGGGAGTTTTGGATAGAAAATTTCCAAAATGAATCAATTGGAGATTCTGAAGTGGTTTCGGTTCATGAAGGGTTTGGACTTATTGAAGTTCGAAAGTTAAATTTTTCATATTATGCGGACTTAGATATGGAAATTCGATTATAAAAAGGGGAAGAGATTTAGATATGGAAATTCGAAAGTTGAATTTTTCATATTATGCGGACTTGAAGACCGAAGTGACCTTGAGTATTCAAAGTTTATAAAATGAATCAATTGGATATTCTGAAGTGGTTTCGGTACATGACGGGTTTGGACTTATTGAAGTTTTTTGGAGTGTGCTTTTATGCTCAAACTTGGGTAATTTTTTTGGAGATTGAGAAACTCCTAATTACCTTTTGATGCTCGGTTTTTATGGTCTCAAATTCTAGAACCCAAATTGAAGAATCATGAAAGAATTGAAGATTTGATGTTCATCTCTACATGTGTCATGTTTGAGGCTCGGTTTGTGAAGTTGCTCGAGTTTGGAAGATTTGAAGCAGGTCATCCATTCCTAACTTTAAGGGGGAGAATGTTGGGTGCAAAGTTATCCATATATGACTTAGTAAATGCTTTGACTTTTATAGACCCACTTGCATGTGGTAAAGTAGCCTTGTGACATGAGAGAGAGAGAGAGAGACATGTAAACACCTATATATAATGTGGGTCTATTACACATGTAGAGGTGTGCTTAAGAGATGTAAATTTTGTAGTGTTAGTGTGCGTTAATTATGTAGATTTAGATCTAGATCCTTTTTTGTAACACCTTTCATAATCGAATGCATCTCTTAAACACCGAAATCACTGTGTTCTTTGTGTGTTCTTTAATTTTGCATGCCAAACCAATGTTCATAATTCACATCATCAAGATATTACCAATATATGTATAAGGACATGAAACTTTTAACATTCATTTTATCTATCCCTTATAGATTTTACATTCCAAGAATGTATCTTCTGCTTCCTAAATCTTTCATTTTAGAAACACTTACCAAGTCAAGGTGAAAACGACCTTGCTTAGTTAGAATGTGACTTTAAATGAATAAGTATGTTTCACTCATTCAAGATTAGGAATTTCACTATGCTCCCAGTAGTTCTTAGTAAACTCACATGTTCTATTCATTTTGATATAAAAACATACCTTGTAGTTTTATACTAAAATGGTGATTGCAACATTGAGATGTTTGCTTTATATCCACAAGTAGATCTCAAGATTTAGACATTTTTTAGGATAACATGGATTAAGAAAACCTCCACACTAATCTATATAGATATCTTCTAGTAGATGTCTATTAGAAAAAGCGTTTTTTCTTGAAATCTATTTGCTATATCTCATATTAATAATATGAATTTATAGTAAATAATATCCTTGTTGATCTTATCATAGTTATTTGTGAAAAAGGTTTGATCACAGTCAATGGCATGAGTATGATGAGGACCATAGTCAATGACATGAGTATGAGAAAATCCTTTTACTACAAGTGTTGCTTTTAATGTATGGCTATCCATGTAATTTATTCTTTCTAAATGAATTATTTACTCCTTCTAGCCTTGCTATATGGATAACTTTTAATCAAGCCCATACTTGATTCTTATACATGGATTTCATCTCATGTTCATGACTCTAAGTCATTTATCAAATTCGAGATCTGACATATCATCTTGGTACTTGATGGATTTTCCAAAAATTATCAATAAGAGCTCATTAAAGAGATATTCCACATTTCTCAAGTCATCAATGATTTCTACCACTAATGAGAATAATATGTGTTTGTGAATAGTTATTAGTCAAGTTTAACAATCCTTGTTAAGACTAGTGCCAACTATTACTACATAAGGTTATGGTTCTTGAGCTGCTTCAAGATCCATGTACGTCCCACTTGCTTTGTCATTAGAAGTTTGTTTTCTACTAACTTAGCTTTCACAAGAATAAAAGAACTTATTTTTGGTGGGTTTGCATATGATTATCTAATCCATATTTACAGTATTACACATATATGTATTTAGTATATTTTGGGTTTAGAAGCTTTAGTCCAACATCGGCTTCAAATCCATAAAACATTAAGTAAGATGAGGATGGAGCCCTTCCATAATAAATCTTATAAAATGTTTAATGTTCTTATTAGTTGGTATTTTTATTCAAGATACAATTAATAGTGATTGGAGTATTATCCCAAAGAAATTAAAGGATGATATTTCTATCGATTAGAAAGTTAATCATACTAAGTTAGATTTAATTCATCATTTATTATCATTAAGTTCTTAAATGGTTCTTACCGGTTTGCATCTTAACTTTTGAAATCTTCAACAAAGATTTCACAAATATGCGTTACCACATAAAATATAACTAAAACTACTACAATTGTAAATAAAGTTGATTTGGTATCTTGTGCTTAATCTCAGATATTCATTAGAAAGGAAGTCATACACCAAAGTGTATAGTTCCTTAATTATTTTCTCTACACTTTAGTGAAAATATCATTAGAATTCCTTTAAATATAAATAAGGTTCACATATGTCAAATAAACTACATTATTTGCCTTCAAAGATCCCTTTCTTGAAGTTGTAATATGTGAATACCATTTATATAATAAAGATAACAATATCAAAGATTAGTTTGAATTAAAACAAGTTTAAGTCAAAAAGTGCTTGTATATAGAACTTAATTTTATTTATAAGAATGTTGATATTTACTTCACAATTCTATTAAGATATCTAGTCTCATAAATAGAAGTTAATCATTTTAGAATATGAATATTATCGTTATGAAAAAACGATTGAGTAAATTATGAATAAAATAACCGAGACATAAATTTAGATATGCTAAATGAAAACATACATTGTTCCAAAACAAATATAGGTTTACATTACAAGTAATTTATGTTCTAATAATAAATAATATACTAAACTCCGGTAGTGTAGTTGCAACTTGATTGTGCTCAGTTGGTACTCTTCAGTAAATATTTGCAAACCATTTACAGATATTCGATTAACATTTGAGTACCAAGTACCTAAGTGTTATATGAAAAGTATGAGTTCTATCTAGTAGATACAAGAAGTACTAGTCTCTTCCATAATTTCTTTCCAAATAAGAGGAGTAAATCCTCTTCCAATCTCTAGTTTCTTCACAAAATAAACAAGATCCATCTATTTGGGCTTTATTAGATTTCTTAGGCTTAAAGGTGTTCGGTTCATAAAACATTGGCTTCTTAGATCACACTAGGTGATTCTTTTAGCCTTGCATTACTCCAATGTTTAAACTAGCTTTAAATAAAATATCACTGTGTTTATCGGAATATTGTTTAACCTATTATATCATCAGATATATGGTTAAATTATCCAAGACTTCCTAGAAGTCGGGAATAACTATTCATAGCTTGATGTTAGAAGCATATTAAGCATAACAATGATACCTTTACTAGGTATCAAGTTCATGTTTAATTGCTCGAAGCAAATAGTTTAGGACTAGGATCTTTAAGTGTATGCAATTTCATATATCTCACGAGACTATCTCTTAAGACATGAACCCGTTCATTGAAGTTGTATCTATTGAATGTTATTGTTTCATTTAGTCATTAAAGAAAATGACATTTCATTATAATGAGAATGAATTATTTAACTACAAAATTTTAACAAAATTCATTTAGTATTTTCAATATTTAATCTTTAGTAATTAATACCCTTTTAGTTTCCAAAATCATCAATTATCAAAGTCTCGGAACTCTCTTGCTTAGGTATCCTTTATCAGAAAAGATATTAAATCAAATCATCCAATTTGAAAAACTTGTGTAATCGCCCTATAACTTGGTTATAGAAACTGCGAAGACACCCCAACCATCAAAAGATAACACTAAGGGGTTAGGTATCCTTTATCCCACTAGTGCATACAAGAGATGTGCAAGTGTTCTTCAAATGATTGTAGAGATTTGAGGTTTGTCAAGAAAGGGTCTTTATATGTTTTATAATTCTAGTTTAAAAACATATGATATCATGGTTATTACCTGCATATAATAAACTATGGTATCAATTTTCAAAAGAAAATTAGTTTTAAAGGTTCTATATAAAAAGTTAGTTTTAATATAATTTGATACAATTCAATTTTAATAACCAGTATTAATTTTGAGTGCATTTGAACCTTTTATATCTTTAATAAAACTTTACTTTATTACTTATATATACAGAGTTTGTATAAGTTACAAAAATGAGCATTTTAAACTTATAATGGAGTATTTCAAAATTTGTCGTTATTAACGATATTATAAAACTGGGTTTTATTTTAAAAAATAATAACTTGATACATCTTATGTCCAATTTTAAAAAACCAAACTCCATGTGATTTTTATTTTGTCCAAAATTTTTTAGCATGTGAAAAACTAATTTATCAATCACACATAATAATTGTATAAAATAAACAACACAAACATGCATAAAAAGATATGTGCATAAACATAGCCAACTAATGATATTTTTTTGTGAGCCAACACAAAAAATGACAAGTCCATTCCTAAAGGGACATTTAAGGGGACCAAAAAACTTCTTGTAATGTTGTTGAAGAAGTTCTCACTTGAGTAAACGTCCATTGCTTGCAAAAGATTGGAAAAGCTTCTTGAAGGCTAAAATTCAGCAACTGTCGCTAAAAGTCCAACAACCCTTTGTGAACAGAATTAGTGACACTTTCCTGAAAATGTTACTGAAAATTCTGCACACCTTTTAGACTTGAAAATTGCTCTTTTTGTCTTCGAAAAATGCTTTCAACTTCATTTCTTGTTACATTTTTGTACAAATAAATTATTTCTAAAAACTAATCTATTGCTTTAGAAAAATAAACAAGAAAACTAATCTATTTAATTTATTACATACAATATGAATGAATAAATTATTACAACCAATTTTATAAAACAGCCAACACAACAAACACAATGGTCCTTGGCAAGTTTATGCATATCATATACATCAACATACTCATAAAACAACCTTTGTTTTTTCTAAGACAACTTTAAATGACAAAAGATGCATGAAACTTTTGTCACATAATAAAAATAACAATTAAAAAGTTGTTATAGAAAATATGTATGATCTTATTTTTATAAAAAAAAAATAAGTTATTAATATTCTCCAAAAACTAAGATTTCCAAAAAATAAAAAATATAACCAAATTTGCAAGGTGGCTCTAATACCAACTGTTGGGTTTTAGTTCAAAAATAGTTTCATAAACTCGAAAAATATGGCAACGGAAGACTTAAAATTTTGAACATAACATAACATTTTATACCCACCAACGATCTCCTCTCACGTTATAGAAAGATTAAACACCAACCATAGAAAGGAGGAAGAAATAACAACCTTTGTTGTTCTTTGGGTCCTCTTGGGAGGCTTGGAAGTTGATGAAGAACGTGGAACCTTTAAGACACGAACAATGACTCAACTTGATGTATACGCTAGTCCATAAACTCTTAAACACTTAATCTTTGAGTTCATAACCAATATGAAGTTAAAGAGACATTAAAATGCAAGTAATCTTGAAGAAAACTAGAAGAAAAGGGAGAGAGTAACATGCTCTAAGCATTTTATGGTTTTAAGAGACTAGAATGGATCAACATTTCAAGAATGAAAGCCTCAAATATATAGTGTCTTAAAGTGAAGTCTTTAACCATTAGGTCCTTCTACTTTAGACAAACATGTCCCATGTCATAAGAGTGTCCATGCATGCAAGCTTGTCTCCCATGCTTGTTATTACTTTTGATTAAATAATTCAAAGCACCATTCCATGTCCCTTAAAGTATAATTTTCGAAATTTATATACAAAAAGAGAAGAAGATTGTATATTTTATAAAACCCAAGTTTATAAAATATTAACCATAACATTTAGGTTAAAGACAAAAAGCCTTATGGACCAAAATGTTGTACATGACTAATTAATTCATACCTTATGAAATAATATTTTGGAAAGCCAGTAAGGTCAAGTGTATTGATGTTACTTGCTAATGAAAACTATTATTTCCAACAAATAAATAATTTCCAATTAATTATAAGAGTTTATTAAATATTTATTAAAATCAATTTCCAATAAATAATCAATTATATCAAGTTGTTGTTAGTGTGACCCATTAGTATCATATGTTAATTAGCAATATCACTTTAATATGATTCTTGAGCATACTAGATCTTTCACCATGCATATGATAGGGCAAAAAAAATTTCTGAGTGATCTCAAACTCTCAGCAAATGATGGCTATGTGACGTATGGCAACAACTTCAACTCTCGGATCCGAGGTTATGGCATCCTCACCAATGGTACTTTATCTATCTCAAATGTGGCATATATACCTAACCTGAAGCACAATTTGATAAGTTTGGCTCAACTTACTGACTCCAACCAAAGAATTGAGTTCTGTAGAAATGATAGCTACATCTTGACAGAAGGTTGGAAAGAATGTCTCATCAAATTGAATCGCAACAAGAATATGTATCCTATAAACATCAACATGATCATTGGCAAACCTCAAATATGTTTACTCTCGAAGTTTGTTCGTGACGTCAGTTGGTTATGGCATCGGAGGCTTGCTCACTCAAAATTCCGATATATGAATGATCTTGTTTCTAGTGAAATGGTCAGAGGTCTGCCACTCCTCATGTTTGAAAATGATCATTTGTGTGTTGCGTGTGAATGTGGGAAACAATCCAAGAAAAGACATCCTTTTATTATTGAAAAAGCAATTTTGGAACCATTTCAACTCCTTCGTATTGATCTTTTGTGGACCTTCGACTGTAGAAAGTATGCATCACAAAAAGTACATTCTTGAAGTTGTAGATGATTTTACAAGGTTCAATTTGGTCTTCTTCCTCAGGCTAAAATATGAGACAGCCTCAGAACTAATCAACTTTATAAAAGGAATTGAAGTACTCATCAAACTACCTGTAAGATGGATCCGAAGTGATAATGGCTCGAAATTCACCAATGTCACCATAGAGAAATTCCTCTCCGACAAAGGTATTGACCACAATTTGTCAGCTCAGTATACTCCTCAACAAAATGGTGTGGTTGAAATAAGAAACAAAACTCTCGTTGAAGCTGCTCGATCAATGCTCAACTTTGCAAATCTTCCACTTTATCTTTGGGCTGAAGCCGTGTCCACTTCCTACTTCACTCAAAATTGAAGCATCACCAATCGACACCTCAACATGACACCTTATGAAGCCATGAATGGACGTAAGCTGAGTATCTCATTTCTACATGTCTTCGGCTACCGGTGCTTTATCAAAAACAACCATGATCAACTCACGAAATTTCAGCCTAAAGCCGATGAAGCAATCTTCCTCGGATACTCAGCAAACGTAAAAGCTTCTGAGTTCCGGATCATCAGACTCATGTTCTTGAAGAATGTTTTGATGTCACAATCGATGGCAACTATGTTCAGAATTCTGGCCCAACCCATGTCCCAACCCACATCATGGAGTCTGATGCTTCATCGCCAAGAAGTCCAAACCAAATAAAGTGTAGAATCTCATCAAGGAAGCATTATAACATGCTGACTGGATTACAACCATGCAAGAAGAGTTCACCAAATTCAACAGAAATAAAGTGTGGACTCTCGTCCCTCCTCCTCAAGATCACCATGTTGTTGGTACAAGATGGGTTTTTCGAAATAAGCTAGAAGACATTGGAGTAATATTTCGAAACAAAGAAATATTGGTGGTCAAAGGATTTACCCAGATTGAAGGACTTGACTATGACGAGAAATTGTCTCATGTTCCTCACCTTGAAGCCATCATAATTTTTCTTGCTTATGTAGCTTTAAAGGCTTCAAAGTTTACCAAATGGACATTAAAAGTGCTTTTATTAATGGTGAACTGGTTATTTAAGTGTATCTCCATTAAAATCCTAGTTTTGTCAATCCTTCTTATCTGAACTATTTCTACAAAGGCTAAAAAGTTGTTTATGGCCTCAAGAAAGCTCTTCGCGCCTGGTACGAGTCGTTCACCGACTTTCTCAAGTGTTCCATTTTTCAAAGAGGAATTCTCGATCCAACCATATTCTAAAAATCAAATGGAAAACATATCATGCTAGTCCAAATCTACATTGACGATATCATTTTTGGTTCCACGGATTCATCAATGGTTGCTGATTTTGCTAAGTTAATTATTACTCAATTCAAAATGAGCATGAATCGTGAACTAGGTTTCTTCCTTGGTCTCCAAAAAAAACCAAAAAAGGAATCTTTATGCACCAAGAAAAATGCATTTCTGAGATTCTCAAGATATATTCAATGGATACCTATGCCTCTGTAAAGGTTCCTATGGGTTTCAGACATAAGATCTTCTCGGACCCATCAGGAGTTTCTTTTGATGAAAAGAAGTATAGGGGAATGATTTGATCACTACTCTACCTAACAGTTATTCGTCTGGACATCATGTTTTCTACATGTTTGTGTGCCAAATTTCAGGTCAATCCAAAATCATGAAGTTGAGGAAATATAGGTGTAAACGCTACAATCAATCCGGGCGCTTCCCTTTTGAACCAGAAGTACCTGAAACCAAAACCATAAAACGGTAAGCACAGATATTAGTGAGTTTCCCCAAAATACCACATACCATACATATGCTTCGTCCTATCCCTCACATTGGGCCCAACCCACAATAATGGGCCAAACCCTACCTAATCAATGAGCCTAGCCCAACATATAATGCAAGAGTCACAAAGATAGCTAGCATCCCACATAACATACATTAGGACTAGTACTTCTTGATCCATGGGCCCAACTAAACATATAAATGGACCTATCCCATCATATAATGGGCCTATAACATCATACAATAGGCCTAGCCTAGCATACCTTGCAAGAGTCAACAAGATAGCTAGCATATAACAAATCCTAGTTGGCCGACGTTGGTGCCTTCAACTCACGAGTACAACGATGAGATTCACCTGAATCACAAAGCCGACCACAACTAATTGCTCTCTTACCAAAAGATGGGTGCTCGACACCTCCAATCAATTCACTCAAGGTAAACCCTAAGTGTACCTTCTAAAAAGTAAAGTTCACCAAAGGTTAAGCCATGCCAAAAGTCAACGGTCAAAGTCAATGTTAACAAAACATAATGTCAATTATTCAGCCTCAATCGTGACCAGCCCTTGGTTAAGTCGTGAGAGATTACTTGGCCCGATTCCAGCTTTTCTCAACTCAACTTATCCAACTCAGACATGAAAAGTCATAGGAGCTGACCTTACGATGTGAACATCCTTCTTTCATGTCATGAACCCAAGGAGCGTAATAGAAACAACTTCATTTAATACTCACATCGTGAGACCTTATGTCTCGCATCGTGAGCTCACCCTGGAGCCAAAAATCCATCATTTACATCCTTAATCCATTAAGCCTTTCACTCTAACTTTACAGAAGGTCTTATAACTCCATAATACACTTGAAAGTAGATGCTTTTTAGACATATATGTTTAATACTTGTCTAGATCTCATTTGGGTTACTAATTGAAGAAAAGGTCATCCAACTTTCATGCATGGTTCCAAGACCCTACCATTTACTAGATCTGAACTACATGACAGTCTTAAGGTCCTTATAACCTGTAAAGTTGCCAAATTTATGGTTTCCATTCATTCAAACTTGCTTAACCAAGGACAAAACTAGGACAAAACTTAGATTTAGACTCAACTAACAATAAATGAGGAAGCTTTGACACTTACAAAGGTCTAGAAATAATGTACGGTCATGATTATTCCTAGCAAGCTTCTTCAAAAGAACACCTTCTTCTTCTTCAAACCAAGAATTGCTCCAAAATGGACAAGAATCAAACAAAGGACGAAGACTAAGGTTTTCTGAGGTGAAATAGGGTTTGGATGTTGATAATGAACCCTAAAATGGGTTTAGAGGTGCTTAAATACGAAGAAAACCCTAAAAGATCATGGGCTTGGGCTACATCAGTTCTCACGTAGTGAGCCTCTATATCTCATGTCGTGAGACCAGTCCTGAAAAAAAGTTTTCATGTTAGCCCATCTCACATCGTGAGCCCCTACGTCGAACTTCGTGGGGCTCCTTTCCTTCCAAAATCCAACCTTTTGACTCCTTGAAACCCTAATTCGATTCATCCAGGAAAATGGGTGTTAAAACTCTCTCCAACTTAAATTCTAGCTCGTCCTCAAATCACTCCTTACTACTTTCCAAATACGCCAGACGACCTGGATGATACTCTCACAACCCCGATACGGACTGAGAAGTTGACTCATACATACAACAGCCTTCCAAAACTATAATCGAACCCAGTCTTAGCAGGACTCGTGTACCCTAAATACGAACGAATCCTTGTTCTACTAAATTTAACCACTAAAGGACAACCAACACTACTCTACTCAAAATCTCAAAATCCAACCCAGAATTATCTTCCTGATACCACGAGAAAACAAAATCTCCAACCATTCATCACCGTTGAAACCTTCTATTTGAGATCAAGGGTGAATCTTAATGCAAGTCTCACCCCTAAGTGCCAGACCAATCTAAAACCTCACATCCTGATTACCAAAAATTCGCAAATTTGATCAGTTCGAGATCTCATGCATTCGTGGTGACCACCCACTAAGATGATATATAAACTCCCCAATCAACTGCAGAGATTGACCGTCTCACACCTAGTCATGCCACAAGGCTCTAACTAAGAGTATAACTGACAAGGGCTATCCAAGCCTAACCATCACACAGATACCAACCACTGTCCACAAAGTCATCCCACTCTAAACGTGATCCAATACCTAGATCAAGCCAATTTCCACCAAGTCTCACCCACTCCATCATAACTGAAACATCCCAAAAATACAACCCAAAAATTTCATTTTTAAAACATCATTCAAAACCATCATTTCATTACCAAAGTATAAAATCAAAAACTAAGTGTTTCAAAATCTCACAATATCTATCACATATCAAATCTCATGTCAAATGTCATATCAAAATATCACAGCAAAACTTCCAGGCTGAAGATTGTGGTGTGTGCCATGCGATCATCCCGAGCCATTCTGTTTCCTAGTGGAAGTACCTGAAACCAAAACTGAAAACTGTAAGCACGAAGCTTAGTGAGCTCCCCCAAACTACCACATACCATACAATCATATATAAATCAAATATTGGGCCTCGCCCACTGCATCGGACGGAAGTCCGAACTAAATAGGGCCTCGCCCACTGCATCAGACCGAAGTCCGAAATAACTAGGGCCTTGCCTGCTACATCAGACTGAAGTTCGGACTAACTAGGGCCTCACCCACTGCATTGGACCGAAGTCCGGAATAACTACAGCCTTGCCCACTGCATCAGACCGAAGTCCAGACTAACTAAGGCCTGCTACACCGACTGTGGCTCTGCTGACCTCTAGACCTATAATCAGATACCTTGGGCTTTTTGCCCGAACTCGTTGTGCCAGACATCAACTCCCGCTTCCTCTTTCTCTCCATCTCCAGGGCGATCTCCCTCTCCCAACCCCGTGATATCATATCCTCCAGCTTTTTACAGCTGGATCGGCTCACAAACTATTGGATATCACTTCGCAACATCTCATGATATCGGGCCTTTTTCATCTCCTCGTCCGCGGCATACTGCGGAACGAGAAGAGACCTCTCCCTAAACTTGGCGGTAATCTCTGCCACAGTCTTTGTCATCTGCTAAAGGTCCTGAAACTCCCTAGCAAGTTGTTGCACCTCAATGACGGGTGCAAACTCGGCCTTGAACCTAGTCGTGAAATCACCCCAGGCCATCGCATCCAAGACTACGTCATCGCCAATGGCTCTCCTGACCTCCTCCCACCAGTCTCGAGCCCTGTCCTTCAGAAGACAGGATGCCAATCTGACCTTGTCCCCCTCGAGACATCTGCTGGTGTGGAATGCATTGGCAACATCCGCCAATCACCTGGTACTAGCAATGGCCTCTCAGGCCCCATGATAATCGGGAGCTCCACATGCTCTGAACTCCCTGAAGGTAAGCGTGTGCGACCCCATCATGGCCGCCACCACAGCACGGAACACGCTCAACGTCTCATCCATAAGATCCAATATACTCTCCTTGATCGAACTGAAGATCAAAGGAGTTTGCTCGAGAATAGTGTGTGTGATCTCTGAGGAGAGGAACTCTCTAGTCTGCTCATCTAGCTGCTCGGCCCCCGAGCCTGAATCTGATCCCTCACCTGAACTGCCAACTGCTGGTCTAGGGCGTAAAACCACCATTCTGAAAACATATAATGACAAACTTCATAATACAATTATAACTCGAGGGATCATATCTACTATGAGTTCCCTGGTCTTGTCTCAACCTTCCTTGACTCGAGTACGGATCCTCTGCTATCAGTAGTACGGGCCCATACTACCTTCCACATCTATCTGTACTTTCCTCAAGAACTGCCTTGATTCCACCAAGTCCCTTCTACTGTTATTGCTCTCTTCTACTCTCATCCTAAGCTTGTCGGAGGGTAATCACCATTCAACTCTTCGCCATCAGCTGCATAAGAAGTCCCGACTACGTCTCCCTAACTAGCTTGTGAACACTATTACATATCACTAAGACTAGATAATTCTTCGAATGAAAGATCCTACCCGACAATGGTTGGACTCAACCAAGAGTTGCGCAATAGAGCTAGACCTAACCTTCTGAAATTATTTAATCCTCACAATATGTAACGTACATATTCATTTACTAGTTAGTAATAGGTAACTAAGACTCCTAAAAGCACAAAGCAAGCAGCATTCGAGCATCATGTACACATAATCAAACATATACTATTATAGCTATCTTACTTACAAATTTGTACTAGCATGCAGTTCTCATAAAGTTGGAGCACATATAACAGGCACATAAGGCATCCTTCCAAGATCCTTAGTCCTAATCTAGCATGATGTTTCTAATTAATCTTATAATCACAACATATCATAAACTTGTATGGGTAATTTGGGAGTACTTACTTGAGATCGAATGATTGCATACACCACACCTTTTCTCTTTTCAAAACTCTTTTCCTTCTAAAAAAATCTTTTTGCTTTTTCTAAAACTCTTTTTTTTTTTTAACTTTATACCATTTTCTCAGTTTGAGTTCAGACATACCCGAAAGTGTGTCTGATTCCCTCAAACCAAGGCTCTAATACCAACTTGAAACATCCTAAAAATACAATGCAAAAATTTCATTTATAAAACATCATTTAAAACCAGCATTTCATTACCAAAGTATAAAATCAAAATCTAAGTGTTTCAAAATCTCACAATATCTATCACATATCAAATCTCATGTCAAATGTCATATCAAAATATCAATGTAAAACTCCTAGGCTGAAGACTGTGGTGTGTGCCATGCGATCATCCTGAGCTCTTCCCTTTGCTAGTAGAAGTACCTCAAACCAAAACTGAAAACTGTAAGCACGAAGCTTAGTGAGCTCCCCCAAACTACCACATACCATACAATCATATATAAAGCAAATATTAGGCCTCACCCACTGCATCGGACCGAAGTCCGGACTAACTAGGGCCTCGCCCACTGCATCAGACCAAGTCTATCTTCATCTTCTTCACCCAAACTTCAAACACACAAGGTAGCTCAAGAAATGGCACACAAATACTCACAAGGATCAAAGGTGGCGGTTTAGGGTTTTCTGGACGTTGGGGGAGTCATAAAGGAGGTCATAGGGGCGTTATGTTCTTTAAATAGGGAGACAGACCCTTAAAATTAGGTTTTTCATCAGACATCGCCTACTTTCCGAGTCGGTCTCCCGACTCGTCGAGTACACTACTTAGTTCTCGATCCGGATTCGATCTTACTCGACGATTTGGGCCTTCAACTCGTCGAGTCCAAGGGTAAAATTATAAAATTGACATAATTAAATGCATACCTGGAACCAGGTGTTACAATAGCCATACAGGCCTTGCCCACGGGTCCCATCCAGTTTGCACAATCGAACGGACCATACCTATGGGTCTCACCCAATCGAGTGTTGTACATGCCTAACCTTGCCTCGGATCTAATGATTGTAACATCCCATTTAAAATACAATAATTAAATAATGAATCGGAACCCCAAGAAGTAAATATTATTATTATTTTATATTAATACTATCTAAAATTAAATTATAATTAGTGGGGTGTTGGTTTCGGGAAGCCATGTATCGTGATTTAAAGTCTTGAGGCGTTAAAGTGTATTTATGGAATTTATCTAGTGAAGATTTTTAGAAGGGGTTGTTTGGTAAGATTAGGACTTAAATTGAAAAGATATTGAAGTGTTGAGGGTTGATTGGTAATTATTAGGGTTATTTATGAAAGGAACTAATGAAGGGAGGGCTAAAGGGTAACTTTTGGGAGTTAAATTGAAAACAAATGTTGTGGGGAGGGACTGAACTTTGTAAATGCACAAGATTTGAATGAACACAGGACTTTAAACCCGTCCCCCTACCATTCTCATACAAACCCTAACCCTCACATCTACAATCAGCCACCATCTTATTCTCCCTTACCCATCCGCCATCTCCATCCTTCTTCTTAGCCGCTGCCTCGTCGTCTGTTGTTTACCATCAAATCATCACCATCATTCATCGCTGGTGGTTGTGCGTAGCCTGGAGAGACCACTGAGGGCTATCGAGGGTAGCTGCACTGGTTAGGGATCGGAGAACCGTTGTTGTGATCGCTGATGTTGCCACTACCTTGTGTCGCTGCTGCTTCGTTGCCATCAGGCGGTGAACCACCGTATCCTCCTTCTACCACCGCACACTTTGGGACTTGTCACACAGCAGCCGCCACCGCCTGCTACCGGATGCTTGCGTGAAGGATGTTGCCGTCCGTTGAACGCCATCAGGAGGGTGGTGCTGGCCGTTATTCATGGCCTACGACATGGAAGCATATGAATAGTGGAATCTTTGTCGAACATGGATTGTGGAGAACCACCATGGCGACCGGCCATGGTGGTTGTCGTCGATAACCACTGTTGTTGCTTTTTCCCTGCTGTTGTTGTCGCTAACCTTGCTGGTGCCGCCACCGTGAGCCACCAGGTGGGTGGTGGTTGGAGTATATTCTGAAATTGAGTTGTGTATGTGTCTCCAGGTGCTTGTGTGTTGTTGTTGATAATTGGTGCCTCTCATGTGCGTGATTTGTTGGCCATAATTGAAATAGGTACCACCAAGGCCGCCTGCCATGGTGGCTGCCATCATCTACCGCCACAGTGCGGCGGTGTGTGTGTGTGTGTGTGTGTGTTATGTTACGTGAGTGTGTGTGTATTTGTGTATCTTGTAAAAAATTGTAATAGTGTCGGTTATCAATGGAAAAACTTGTAACCACCACCGTGAGGTGGTGGCTGCTGCCTCCTGCCGCCACCGATCGCCGTGTCGGGTGGTAGTGTGCTTGCCGTGTGAGTTTGATTCGTTTGGGCCTTGTAAACCCTAATGGGCCCAATGAGGCCTAATGTGCTTAATGATATTCTCGTGTGCCTAATAAGCCCAATAAAGCCCTAATTGACCTAAAAGCCCAACAATTGATAAATGGGCTAGTATTTGGGTTGGAAACCCTAATTTGGGTTGGAAAACCCTAATGCTAATAAAACCCTAATTTTGAGAATTCATCGGGACACACAAGATTATTTAATAACTTGAAATATTAAATAATAATCATTGGAAAACTAACTTAAGGCATAATGGACTTAATGGATTAAGTCCTTAATGGGTTAAGTAAGAAACACTTAACCCTAATCATCATTTCATGTGAAAACCCTAACTTTAGGATTATGGGCTTGGACTTATCGAGACCCACATTTAGGCCATTGGAATGGAATCGTGTATTAAGCCCAATCATAACATATGTCTTATTGAGTAAAGTAAGGGACTTAAGGGATTGAGTCCGTAATGGGTTAAGTGAGAAACACTTAACCCTAATTATCACCTTATATGAAACCCTAATTTCTTTTGGGCCTCTCTATTGGGCTTTGGTAATTAGATTATTAATGGGCCATCCAAGAATAATCATAAGGACTAGAGTATGTTGATGGGCTTAGCGTAAGGCCCATATGAGGGTGTAGGCCTAATTTGGCAAATTGGGCCATTTGTTGGGCTTTGGCCCATTACTTGACTATTCAGCCTTTAATGTGAGAGTTGGACTTTGGGCTTGGAACCCAATTATTAATTGGGTGTTGTCTGATGTTCACAATTCAGGAATCTGTCAACCAGCAGCTGGGGTTTTATCTGCGGGACTTCAGCAGTGCCAAGTGAGTTCTCCTCACTATATCAACAGGGTCTAAGGCATCAAGTTTGACCCTTTATGGATTGTATTTAGATTATTGCATGTTATGCTTACTGATTTATATCCTGGTAGTTAGGATGGTGATATGCTATGCTTTAGTGACCTGTTAGGTCGATATCCTGGTTATAGGATTGTTGTTATGCTTTGTGATATGTTAGATCGGTTTGAATGTTACATATATACATGCTAGCGTTATATGATGTCTATGTGCACATGATTTTCCTGGTTATAGGATGATGCTATGTTAGTGACCAGTTAGGTCTGTATCCCGGGTATTGGGATGTTGCTATGATTGGCGATCTGTTAGATCGGTTTGACTGTGATATGAAATGAGCTAGCGTATGATATTTATGTGCACATGTTTGTTTGATTGGGGGTTGGGTTGAGGCAGTCCTGCTTTGTGTTGTAGGCCAACATACCCGACGAGCGGTCCGGATAGGGCTGTAGGCCCTACGAGGCGGTCCAGACGTGCCGAAGGCTCAGAGAGCAGTCCATATAGACTGAACGCCTGTGAGGCAGTCCATTCGGGCTGATGACTTATTATGCATGTTGTTCTGTATTGGTTATATGATATGGTTATGTTTGTATGGTGTTGGTATTTTGGGGAAACTCACTAACCTTCGGGCTTACAATTGTTGATTTTGTTTCAGGCACTTCGGATGATTACGGGAAGGCGAAGGCATGATCGTGCACCTCCTCATATTTTCATGATTGATTCTGGGGATACTCTGATGTCTAAACTATTTTGAAAACAAATTGTAATGACTTAATGGTGTTAAATGTTTTAAAAAGTTTAAATTGGCTTGAATTTTTGGGGTGTTACAACGATCCTCATACCAAAACAAAAAGAAATCCTTTGACAAAACTGTCCACCTCAACCCAAGCATCCAATGATACTCATTTAGCCCAACGATCACTCCTACCATGGCCTACCTCTTTCTGGTGAATGCTACAACTACATTGCAGACTTACAACACTTCTCTGACAACCTATCGTCCTTGTGTATGCTACGGCTACCCCACAGTCTTACAACTCTCCCTTATCAGCCTTGATCCCGACTCATGGTCTTGTTATCTATCTTCCATGCCAACCCGCGATTAAACATTGGTCAAAATCACATTGACTATATCCCAATAAGGTGTTCGGGTTATGCTTTGAATCCCAAAGCCTTCATCATACAAGAACAGGTAGAGATACTCTAATACAACCTTCAACCTAGACATGAACACACGTTTGATATGCATTACTATGATGTACCAACCAGTCATTGAAATTTTCTGAATTCCAGAAGCTTAAACATCCTAAATCCAGATTGCCACTTGAATCGGTTTTCCTCTCGACTAGGATGTGGGACTCTTCTTGGTTCGACATTTGATTCTATCCCTGGAAATCCAAACGATTCTCCCCCACTTGGATTTAGCTACACACTTCCAACCTTACTGAAAACAATTAATAGTGAACCCCATTCTTGTCGGAACTAACGGATCACCAATCCAATATCCCACTTACCAAAGGATTCATCCATTCTAAACATCTTCAACCGATAAAATTTCGAAATTTCTTTGACAACTCCAATATCGGAACAAACCCATGCAACCACCACCATCATCTACATGCTACCGCTCCTTTCATAGTAATGGTAGCAATCGGACCCAAGAGTCCTTCCATGAACAACTTCCATCCTTACGGAGTGACGCAAATACTTCAGAACTCTGACTTTGTTGTTGGAATAAGCACGCTAATATGACTACTGATCTTCAAGGCAGTACCCCTAAATCAACTCCCATAATGGCCCACAACAACTGCATGACAATATAAATCCATCTCAACAAGATGTGCCCCACTCATAACTCTAGGCATGCAAAATGGCATATAATGACCCTTGATAATATTAACCATGCAATTACATAGAACCTAAACTGAAGATAATGCCTTACACATATAAACACATGATTCAAAAGAGCATATATATATATATATATATATATATATATATATATATATATATATATATATATATATATATATATATATGAATAATAAGGCACGAGGAAAACAATAGATAATATACCCGCGATTGCATTTGATAAAACTCTAGCCTCCCCTGACTTAAACTGCAAAGCTTGCATGCTCACTAATTTGGCTTCCTCCTTTCCCTCACGACCGTCAGTGATCCTCAAGATAACTAGAGCAGGTCCACTCACTGCTCCCCACATCAACCTCAGACAGTCGGCATTCTTATGGACCACTTGGTTGTAGTGAAAACACATCAGAACCGATCCACGAGGGCAATCCCTACTTGAATGACCCATCTGAACACAACTGAAACATGCCCTTCCTATCTCCCGACAGCCTCCCTCATGGGTCCTCCCACACATGGCACAATGGCCTTGCCCTGATGGCCCCCATACGTGAATCCTGAGTCTTCGACCTCTTCGCCTAGCCCACCACGGTCTGAATCTGATCCAAATTCCTTTTCCGAGGTGCTCTGAGTCAATTTCCCACTCTCAGAATCTCGCAATCATATCATTTAGGGTCTTTCACCCTGAAAAACTCACAAACTCCATGATTTCATCCCTCAACATATCATGATACCTCACCTTCTTCATCTCCGCATCCGCTGCATATTTTGGAACCAAAAAGTCCCTCTCCCGAACTTTGGTAGTGATCTCTACCAAGGTCTTAGTAGTCTAATAAAGGTCCTTAAACTCCCTCATCAGCTGCTGCACCTCAATTGCCATTGCAAATTCCTACTGGAATCTTGTGACAAACGTCTCCCAAGACATGGCCACCACGGCCACAAATCTAAGTGCCCTACCGACCTCCCCCCACCAATCATGGGATCGATCCCTTAAAAGACAATATGAAAAACCCACCTTCACCCCTTCTAGGAAAAAGCTTGTTTGCTAAGCATTCTCTATGTCAACGATCCATCGACGGCTAGTAATAGGTCCTTATCCACAAAGAACTTTGTAGCTCCACAATCCTGGAACTCCCGAAATAAGGGAGTCCGCACTCCCAACTGTGCTATCGTGATATCGGCACAGAAATCCCTGGTAGATGCTCTAGTAACTCCATAAAACCAGTGTTGTACGCATCCAAATACTCCTGTATAATCTCAATGATCCCCTCCTTGACCGTACCAAAGATCACAAGAGTCTGCTCTAAAACATCATGTGATATCTCCGAAGATATGAACTCCCACATCTGCTCATCAATCTCCTCAATGCCATCACCTGAGCATGAACCAAATCCTCTGCCACGATTGCTCATCACCATACTGAAAAGTAACCATAAAATAATCATAACATACTCAAAGAATCCTCATCCTACAAACTTCCTAGATTCTATTTGACTCCCATTGATTCGAGTTTGGATCATGTGTTTTCAATAGTACAGGCTCAATACTACCTTCCACACCTATCCATACTTTCCTCAAGAGTTATCCTGAATCCTCCAAGTCACCTTTTCAAATAGGTACTCCACGTACCTGCTAAACAACACAACTAAACCTACTAAAGCACTTCCTAGGATCTCCTAGGTTTTCGACCTCTCCCTGCCATTAGCTGCTGAAGAAATCCCACTAATGCTAACAAATTACTTCATGAATATAATCACATGCCACAAAGCTTAGCTGATCCTTCGAATAAATACTCAACCATACAACGATTAGACTCAAACAAGAGTTGTTCAATAGAGTCAAATCCGTCACTCTGAGATTATTTAACCTTTGCAACATGTGACTTAACATATTCACTTAATAGTTAACTCCCATCACTAAGAGTTTCGCAAAGCACAAAGCAAGAAAGATTCATACATTAACACTCCAAGCCATAGAACAAAAAAAGGACATACCAAGCTCACTTATTACAACCCATGCTAGGAGCTCCCATTCTCACTGTCGTTTTCCTTATGCATGAAAATTATACACAATACAGGATCAAATAGATTTTCGAATGAAAGATTCTACCCTAGGACCATAACCAGACAATGAACAGGAAATAAGGCCAAATTTGTCATTCTAGGGCTATATGATCCTAACCGTATACAATTTTTAAATCATACACTTAACAATTATAGTTACTAATACATATTCCCAATCTAGCAAAGCATATAATGCTTTCTAGGATACAAGACATCACATATTAGGCCAATCTATTATGCAGTTCCTGAAAGTATCCCCAGCCTTATCCTAACATGCAACATTTATATCATATAACATATCAACATGTATGGGTATTCTGGGAATCACTTACTTGAGCTCGGTCGATTGCATGCATCACTCCTCTTTTTTTTTTACTAGAGTGTTTTTAGAAATTTGTTTTCTTTTAAAAGATTACCAACTCCTCAGTTTGAGTTCATTCACACTCGAGAATGTGCCCGAATCCCTCAAACCAAGGCGTTGATACCAACTTGTAACGTCCGGAATCTATAAGGTAAAAAATTCATTTTTAATTCAACCATAAACACCATTTATGCTTTTCAATCATTCAAAAGTATATCATAGTAAAATAGTTATCAGAGTAAAATCCCAAAATCTTAAAGTTGTGGAAATATGGGTGGATACGCTACGAGCAAGTTGGCCCTTCCTTTTGGAAATGGAAGTACCTAAAACCATAACCATAAAACTTTAAGCACAAAGCTTAGTGAGTTTCCCCAAAATACCACATATCATACATGTCCTTGGGTCTAGCCCTCACATTGGGCCCAACCCACAATAATAGGCCTAGACCTACCTAACCGAACATATAATGCAAGAGTCACAAAGACAGCTAGCATCCTACATAACATAAATTGGGCATATACCTTCGTGGTCCATGTGCCCAATCCAGAATACAAACGGGCCTAACCGTCATATAATGGGCCAAGCCCAACATACCATGCCAGAGTCACCATGACAGCTATCAGATAACAAATCCTAGTGGGTCAGCGTTAGTGCCTTCGACCAACGGATACATGAAGGAGACTCGCCTGAATTACAAAGTTGTCCATAGCTAACTGCCCTCCTGCCAAAACATGGCTGCTTGACACCTCCTATCAATCCACACAAGGTAAACCCTAAGTCTACCTTCTAAAAAGTAAATTTGACCAAAATCCACACAGGAGACATGTGATATTCATGAGTGTATTACTCCAACATACAAAAGTCCACTTTGGACGCAACTGCAGACATGTCATCACCCATTCTAATCATAATGATGTGAACGTCAAAAGGAACATAACGTGAATAAGTTTCTAAAAAACAAATCAAGCTTATCTTCTAAATAATCAGAGGGTGCGGTTAAAACATTTATTAAGGGTAATCTAATCAAAGAAAAAGAAGTGACATGCGACGGCGCAAGCATTTAATATGCCTCATGTGAAGGACGTTCCAGTACCGAAGGTAGATCTACAAGTTTGAACGGAAAAAATATTTTGATAATTTTCTTTTACCCTTCAGATTGGGGGGGGGGGGGGGGGGTTAATGGCGTACCAGGCTAGTAATCCGAGGAAATCCATTACTGGCTCAACACTTACCAGATCGGCATTACAGACACCACGACTTGTCACGAACGAATATAAATTTGAACACATCATATGCAAGTATATCCCAGAAAACATGCAAAAGAAATGGTACGAAACAATAAAATAAACAAGGAAAGGACAAGAGACGTGCCTGCCTGTAGACCGGATAATAGATGAAGGACTGGTCAAGGATATAAACTCTTTTAACAACGAGCAGCCTATAAATACCCTCAGAGACATGATATATGGGCCAGAGTAAGGTAAGGCGAAAAAGAGACATCATATATAGCATTAAGGTAACACCAAGAATCACAATCTAATTTAGGCATCGAAGAGCTATGCTGGGGTCCAACCCTCGGTATGGCTGCCTGACCTAGCAATTGTTTATTTTATGCAAAGCAGATTCCCAAACACTTATTAGACTGAGACCTTCAGGTGAGAGAGCTAAACGTGCGCCTAGAGTTCGCCGTAGCAACACACGGAAAGTTCGAAGAGAATTAGATAACAACATTCCATCATTTTCTGAGTTATGTCTCATCCTACAAAACATAGTGTGAAAATGTAATGTCGTTGTGTTTGTTGCTCTCCATTTGATAAAGAATTGCTCTTTACTTCGTTGGATCCCTTCACCTGTTTCGCAATCATACTGGTGGGTGATTCTATTTCAGAAAAAATTCCTATTTAGGTAGTTGATGTTACTTGGATCTTCCTTTACATTGACCAATGCACGAGCCTAAATTATCTCTTCATCCTTGTTACACATACGAGCCATTTTGAAAGATGAAAAAGATGGAAAATAAAGAAGGTTGAGATGAATTGAGAATGTTTGGATGTGGTTGAAAGTAAATAAGGATATTAGTATTTGTAGTGTTTGATGAATGGTTTAAAATTTAAAATTTTAAAAAAAAGAAACTTTTATATTTTAAAAAATTAAGTATCTTTTAAAAAATGTGATTGTTTTGGAAATGATAAAATAATCAATACAATTTTTCTCATCGATACATATCTGCCGAGTTAGGCAATCGAACATAGCATTCCGAGTTGGCAAGGTAGTGTTTGTCGAATCCAACGGATGTATCCGGAAATCACTCCCGTTAGCATAATGATGTATGTGAGATAATTATGATACTTTACACATTTTATTCGTACACTTAGGTTTAGTAACAAATTAAAATTTACCGTAATGTAACATGTTAGTTATCATTTTATTTTAAAACGGCAGAAATCATCTTTTTCCCATTTATCTAATATATAATTTTCAATTAAACAAATTTTATCATTTAAATAAAAATAAAATATAAGAAAACATTTCAATCTGTTATTCAATATGTTCGACAAATGTTATCTCCAATTAATTGTAATATAAATATTATATATAAATTATTATATACGAGTCATTAATTGCTAATAAGTAATAATTGTCAAAAATAATGCTATAAAGTACAAAAATAATATAAAACAAACTTTTTTTTCGTTTTGGACCCTGTGCAAAAAAAATGTTGACCATTTTGGAACATATTAAATTCATTAATTAAATGGATAAAGAGGCGAAACTTCATCTCAAGAATGTAACAATAAAATAAATTTGTTTATGGATCCCACGTGTACTTAACAATCGTGAAGAATATGGAAATACACGAATAATTAAATGGTTGGATTGAGATATTTCTATTTCTAACGGTGGTATGAATCAATGTTATAATATTAAAAAATAAATGGCATATTACTAAGGGATCCCTATTACTAATATCATAACCACAAATATGTTGGTGTATATATATATATATATATATATATATATATATATATATATATATATATATATATATATATATATATATATATATATATATATATATATATATATATATATATATATATATATATATATATGGAAAAGTGAATATACCCTTAATGGGTATATAAGTTTAGGTACCCAAACACAACATAATACGTCGTTTTGTTTGATATATTCATTATAATGTTATTAAACTTTAACCCCTAACTTGATTTACTTTCAAGGTTTTAGAAATTTCAATATTACTTTCCTCTTAGATCAAATCTTTTTGCCGATCACCTACTAGGCTATATATATTGTAGTTGAAAATGAAAATTATATAAGAGAAAGATAAATATGTAATTTATAAAAATCATGAAAGTAAATAAAGTTAGAAGTTAAATTATAAGAATAATGGACAATTAGAATGTATTATATGATACAAAACAACGTGTTATGGTGAATTTAGGTACCTAAGTTTATATACCCTTAAGGATATATTCACTTTTCCCATATATATATATATATATATATATATATATATATATATATATATATATATATATATATATATATATATATATATATATATATATATATAAATAACTCGTGGGAACAACAGTTAGAAATTAATAAACTTTCTAAGTAAAAACTCAAAACTATTAATTAATAATTTTAAATAACTTATTAATTAAAAGATATTTTTTTAGTTATATATAAAATTATAATCGTTGATTCAAATAAATACGTAAAATATATCATCTTATAATTTGTATAAATTTTATTTTATTATAATTTGTATAAATTTTATTTTATTTTTATTCTAATATTATTAATTTAATGTAATTAAAATGGAGAATTAATAGATTGAGAAATATCATGATATTAATTACAAGTGTCAATAGATTGACAAGTGTCATGATATTTATTATAATACCTAATATGGTGATACATGACAAAAGAACTACTTTTTTATTAATATATATATATATATATATATATATATATATATATATATATATATATATATATAAAGAGAGAGAGAGAGAGAGAGAAAGACACACACAGAGAGAGAGAGAGAGTTCAATTGAAAAAAAAAAGTTGAGAAAATGAAGCATTCATTATCGATCATACATTTATTTTGCAGCAAAACATTTAGGCGTACTGACGGAAATGTATAACGGATACATATGTGTTTTCCAACAAAACATGTTTTATTAAATTATGCTACTCATTACCTTAATATATACACACAAAAACTTTTTTTTTTTATTTTTAGAAATCTATTTTTTTCAAAAAATTATTTTTAATATATCAAATATCAAAAATTTTTATTCTCTATAAATAGACATTCATATTGATATAGTTTTAAGATAAAATAAAAAATTTATTTTTTTAGAGTTTCAACTCTCATTATTCATAAGTGAATAAAAATCGATTAGATTTTATTAGAGTATATTTGTTATTCATTTATAAATAAAACGTATGTCTAACTTTTTTATATTTTAAATATTATTCATATATAAATGTAATACGTAATAAAAATTCTTTTTAACTAAAATATATTTGTTTACATCATCTTTGGTCACATGTTATATATATATATATATATATATATATATATATATATATATATATATATATATATAAAGAGAGAGAGATTTTTGTTATAGTTCATTTGTTATTCAAATATGAATAAGTAGTATATTAATAAAAGACGATGTGTTTTAAAATTTTAAACTACTTATTCATATATGAATAAAAAATGGAATGTAACAAAATTATGATAAATGAGTTTTTCATATATAAATATAACTTGTGAGGAAGACTAATAAAAGTTTTATTCATATATAATTATAACATTTGACGAGAGCTCATGTAAACTGTAAAAAGTTTATATATGTTATATTTATATATAAATGAAATTTAAACTTTAAAAAAAATCAATCATACTTTTTATTGATAAGTGAATAACGAATGTACAGTACTAATCTAATATTATAACTATATGACAAAAAAACTAACTAATCTAATACATTCACACTCTCTCATTAAGCTTCATGAACTCAAAGTCTAACACAACTTATGTCACTTACCTCCTCCACCTACCTCCGCCACCTACCTCCACCACCTACCTCTGCCACCATATCTTCCGACCACCACCGCTACCGGGTTATCAGATTTCAAACCTCTAGATTGTGAACTACTAGATTTACCAACCCATCAGATCTATTCAGGTATGGTCGGATTTTCACCGGAAGCCTCCGGATCTGCCATTAACGACCTCTGTCACCTTCATCTCAGTGTTTTGAATGTGTTTTCGCACTACACTACTATCGTAAACCATCCGTTTTTTCAAGATCTAACATCTTCCTCCATCGTCGCTCATAACCGCAACCTTCTTTCACCACCAATGATGACCGCCACCAACCTCTATCATACCAGATATGTGTAAACCCGGTCAGATTTCCATAGATCTGATTAGATCTGGCATTTAGATGCGTTTTCATAAAGATTTTTGTTTTCCAGCGAGCTTCATCACCTTAGATTGTCGAAAAAGTCACCAGTCGTCATCAAATTCTCAGATCTAAACCCAAATATGCACTGATTTCTCACATCTGGTCATTTCTGATGTATTTGGTGCATGTTCAGATGCTAATATACTTTTTTTTTGTTCTAGAACTCTTGAACTCATTTTTTCTCTAGTAGTTCCATCATCAGAAAAATCTCAAACGCATCCTTCCAGATCTGTTTCGTGACCACCTTCCCATTCTTTGCAACTCACATTCTTTTGTTTTTCTCTGATCTGTAGTCAAACATCACCTGATTGTAATCATATCTGATGTGTTTGTCTATTTTCAGGTTAGATTGGCCGGCAACGGTTCTACCACCGCATCAGATCTGGTCTCCAGTGATAGTGCTTACATAAGAAAGTTTTGCAAAAAAAAGATGCACATAAGATGCTTGATGAAATGCCTCAATAGAATTAGGTAAGTTATTAAGTATGAATGCTACAGTGAAGTTTTTTTAGACTTTAAACAGTGAATATGATAAATTAAGTTATGAATGAGTGTATAAACTGTTAATATAATATCGTCTTATATATCTTATCAGATTTGGTGTTTTATGGTGATTATGAATATGATGTGTGTTGTGCATACAAAGTGTTTAGTGAAATATCTAACCAGGTTCAAAAAGTTATTAAACTATGAATATGTGTTTTAATATATGAATTTCTGAATACATAAGTAATTAAGTTGTGAATGTGTATTTTTATGACGCACTAAGTTGTGAATTAGTGTATGAAATATTGAATTAAGTTGTGATTTATTGTTTGAAATGTTGTATTAAATTGTGAATTCTGATTTTTTTTATCCAGATTTGGTTTTTGAGGGAAGGATGTTTACTTTGTTTATACCGGTGGTTGGTGGTGACGATGGTTGATAGTTACACATGGTAGTTGGCGATATTGATGGTGGTAGTGGTGGTAGTGTAGGTTTTTTGAGGGAAGGATCTTCGTTGATTTCAGATAAGTTATCCTCTTTATGATTCATGTATATTTTTTCTTTTGATGTCAGCTTCTGAAATATAAGATAACTTATGCATGTATTAAACTATGAATGAGCTGTTTAGTATACTAAAATATGATATTATACTTGTAAATGATTTGTCAATGTATTGTATTAAACTGTGAATTTTATGTATTAAGCTATAGATTTTATTCATAGCTTAATATAATAAATTCACAGTTTAGTACACATAAATGTCTCTAGATATGAACATATAAATTTAAGTTCTAACTGAGAATATGACTGTGAATATACAATTTTTTTACATATTAAGCTGTGAATTTATTATATTAAGTTGTGAATTTTGTATATATAATTTGAATTGATTGCATTAACCTGTAAATTTTTTATGAATATTGTGTTTTCTTATTTGAGAAGAAAGAAACATTATACACATATATGATTTTCTTTAATTTTAAATAAATTATACAAAATTTAAACTATAAATATTATGCAAATTAAACTTTAAATAAGCACTAGCCTCTAAATCTAAAAGTATAAATGTAAGTTTTAAGTTAAAAATATTGAATTATGTGTATTAAATTATTAATTTATTATATTAAGTTGTGCATTTTATGTATTAAATGGTAATTGATTGTATGAAATTGTGAATTTTTTTATATATTTTGTGTTAAAATATGAATAATTAATGTATGAATTTTTCTATTAATTGTCTTGTGACTATATTTATTTTTTATGTGTATAGGTATGTAAAACTTAATTAGTTTTTATAATTGTTTTGCATTCAATTCAAAATGAGTGAATTAATAAGTTTATTAAATTGTGAATGTAGTTTTTAAGTTGTTAATATATGACTTTATATACAGATCTGTTTTGGAAAAAAAATATGGTTGCGATACTGACAAGATGGTTGGCAACGGTGTATGGTGGTGATGGTAGTGGTCGAGGTTGGGTTTGAGTTTTCTAAATTTGTAAATTAGAGTAAAATAAATTGTATTAAATTGTGAATTCTATGTATCAAATTGTGAACGGACTATATAAAATGGTACTTCATATAATTTTTGTGTTAAAATATAAATGAATGTATAAATAAATATAAATGAATGTATAAATAAATATACTAGACTGTAAAGATTACAATTTTGTAGTTTTCTTACATAAAAGACAAAAATCGGGATTTTAATATATATAATAATACCCAAATACATGTTTACTAACAAAAGGAAGGTTATTAGGTTGTTAACATTTTTTGGTTCTTATTTGAACCTATATATATATATATATATATATATATATATATATATATATATATATATATATATATATATATATAGGGTCTGGATCCGATAGAAACCAATAGTAAGAACCCTAGAGACTATCCTCCACCAATCATTTCCTCAAGAGTACAAATGTCAAAATCATTTACTTAGTCGTGACGCATTCGAATGTGGCACACGTGGATAGAACGTAATATGGACTCGACGGAATAATCATATGTGATGAACATACATAGAACGTCATTTAAATGAATTTTTCTTTTCTTTTTCATTTATTTTGGTGTTTTTTTTTTTATTTTTTTTATGTTTTTGTTTTTCGTTAAAAAAAAAAACAAATATATGCTCCCTTTTTATGTTTTTAAAATCTTTAATTTTTTTTTATTTTTTTATTTATTTTAAAAAAGTTATTTATTTATTTATTTTTTCTAATATATTACTATATACTTGAAGATAGTAGGGATTTTTCTTTATTTCTTGTTTTTATTTTATTTTTATTATTTATTTTTTTGCATTTTTATATATTTTTAAAATTAAATATCGTTTTGAGTTTTTATTGTTTTACAATTATAAAATTTTAAATAAGAAGAATATAAAAATCATAATATTTTACGTTCTTACTTTTTTGAGTCATAGTATTTTGAATCATAACGATATTATGAATCATTTATTTTTGGATCATAAGAATTTAGATCATAATATATTGAATTAAATAAAGTTTTTGTTCAATCAAACATTTGAATCATTATATTTTTTGATTCATTAAATTTTGAAAATAAAAAATCTAATAATTAAGGGTCAATCAATATTTGAATCAAAATATATTTAGATCATAAAAAGTTAAGGATATAAACATATTAAATCATAATATTTTTGAATCATCTCTATTTGGATCATATTATGTTCACCATTTTTTTTTTAAAAAACTTTTAATCTTTTAGAATCAATTTTGGTATATAAACACCTTATTTTTAATAACTCTTTTTACAAAGTCATTAGAGTAGTGAGTAGAAGTATTCCTTAAAATTTTATAATTTTTGGAGAATTTTTTTTCTGGGTTTTTATAAATATAAAAAATAATTTTTTTTCCAAAATTTAATGATTATGCTCATTTTGTAGAAAGAAATTTGATTTTTTCACATTTATTTTTTCAAATAAAAAAAGTTATGTAAAAAAACGAAATGGGTGGAAAAAAAGCCTAGCCAATGAGGAGCTGACACTTGACGTTAAAAAGGGGAGGGGCGCACATGTAGAACCGAAAATCTGATTTTTTTTTTCCTTTTTAACATTCAAAATATTTAACATTTACCATAAATTGTCATTATCGTGTATATAATTATCAAATCGTCATATCAACTCACCGGATTTTGATGATAAATAAAATCAAATCTCTACCTTTGGTTTTTTCAATCTTAAGGCCAAGATTTGTGCTCGCGGTTCATATCAGTTTTTGAGTTCTTACATACATATATATATATATATATATATATATATATATATATATATATATATATATATATATATATATATGTGTGTGTGTGTGTGTGTGTGTGTGTGTGTGTGTGAGTTATTGTGAGAACTAAAAAAGAATGTGAACTTGCGAACTCATAATAAGCTCATCATTTTTCAAAACCGAAAACACCTGTCTTCTCAAAATGGTGCTTCTAAGTCATATTTAATCTACAAGAAGTTTTTAAATATTTTTTTATTCATTTTGGAAATTTGCATGAATGCATAATCAACAATTATATAGACTGCTAATGAGCATAATCAGCAGTCAATATAACTATTGATTGTGCATATATATATATATATAGCTAAGTTATTTTCAGAACTATAAAAAATGTGTGGACTTGTGAATTCATTATCAACTCATCATTTTTCAAAACTAAAAACGTCATTCTTTTCTAAATGGTGCTTCTAAGCCATAACTAGGTTAAAAAAAGGTTTTGATAATATTTTATTCATTTTGGGAATTTGCATGTATGTGCAATCAGCAGTTGTATGGACTACTGATGAGCACAATCAGCAATCATATGAAAGTTGATTGTTCTCATCAATAGTCCATATGACTTGTGATTGTGCATAAATCCACATTTCCAAAAAAAAAACGAAGAACATGTTTTATTTGTTAAATCTTTTTTTAATTTGGATATGGTTTAGACGCATCATTTGAAGAAGATTGGTGTTTTTGGTTTTGAAAAATAATGAACTGATTATAAATTCATAAATTCTCACAAAGAGGTTATTGTGACCAAAAATCTATATCTATATCTATATTTGTATGTATCTATATCTATGTCTATATATACTTATAAAAGATACATTTTTCTTTAATCACATTCATTTGAAACTCCTAACCTTTCAACTTTTTTTTTTAAATTAATACTTTAAATCAAATAGTATTGTAATTTCAATACTAGTTCTTTATTCGAACTATTCTCAATATAATATATTTAGTTTGTTATTCTAAATATATGTTAAATTTAACACATAATTTTTATAATATATTCAAAACTATTTTTTTTAAATAGTTAAAAATTTTAAATATAAGATCTAAATAAAAATGTCAAATTAACAAAAAGAAATGATTAAAAGTTATTTTTTATAATAATAACTTTTTTCTCAAAATATATAGGTTAAATTAAATTAAAAATATTAAAAGTTTAAAAACAATATAAATGTAAAACATGTATTAAAAGATAGTTTTAAGATTCTTTAAAGATAATAATGATATAAATAAAATGTTAAATATAAAGTCTACATCGTAATTCCAAATTCACACATAATATATATATATATATATATATATATATATATATATATATATATATATATATATATATATATATATATATATATATATATATATATATCTGAAATAATATCACATAAAATATGTATATCTAAACTAACTCTATTTTTATTTTAATAAGCAGTGGTTATCAAGATGGTGCAACTTTAAATAGAATAATATAAGATCTAGAGTAAATTACACGAATGGTCCCTATGGTTTGGGGTAATTTACACGTTTGGTCTCTAACTTACTTTTTTAACTCGGAAGCCCCTACTGTTTGTTTTTGTTACGTGTTTGGTCCCTTCTATTTGTTTTTGTTATGCGCTTGGTCCTGTCTTACCTAAAAATACTATTATTTGAATAACGAAAAATAATGAGATATGTAGGGTAAGGTGAGGGGAGTGGGGTTGGGAGTGCGTTTATTTAAATAAATTAAAAAATCAAGGGCAAAATAGTCTTTTTAAGTAAGACAGGGACCAAGCGTGTAACAAAAAACAAACAGTAGAGACCTTTCGAGTTAAAAAAATAAATTAGGGACCAAACGTGCAAATTACCTTAAACCATAGGGACCATTCGTGTAATTTACTCTAAGATCTATTATTTGATACTCATAAATCAATTAGGAAAGTAATTATATAGACTCATGTTTAATAATGCTTATCATCTATTTAAAGTACTTATAATAAATTAGTGTAAGAATTATAAATTTAAAGTTACTGACAATAATATATTTATATTAATAACATATATTTATCAATATTATAATTATAACTGCACAACGCGCGAAATATTGTCTGGTCTATATCTATTTCTATATCATACATACTTATAAAGCTAGCATTAGCATTTTTCTTAAATCTCATGCATTTGAAACCTCATTTTTTAACTTCCTCAAACCATATTCATTTGAAACCCCTTTTTTAGCTAATGCAACTCAAAAGTTTTCTTAATTATGATTTAACACTCAAAAGTTTTATAATTTATATTATGTTTAATTAGCATTTAGTGAAAAGTTTAATATAAAAGGCCAATCTTTTGGAAAGACATGCATACAAATCATATACAATTTTCAGAAAGAAAATAAACTTAAAGGTTTTGTGTTGGGTTAAGGTATTATGACCACTTTTGGAGATATGCTATTATAGAGTTTTTAATTTGTAAGTTTGTTATACTAATTTGTTTTTATATTTTCTTTGTTTTTGGATTATTGTAATAAAATCGTTGTATATTGTGGTTTAATCGTTAATATATTGATCATATGTTATATAGAGTGATGTCGGAAATATTTAATTAAATATTTTAAATATGTTTTTTTTGTAATTGCACCGTTTCAAAAAGATAATTAATTAAAACTCATACATATGTTATAATTTCCATCTCTCTCTCGCTCTCTCTCTCTCTCTCTCTATATATATATATATATATATATATATATACACACACACACACACACACACACTAGACGAATGCCTGCGCGTTGCGCAGAAACACCTATATAGTTGGAGTCTTTACAAATATATGTCTTTTTAAATATAATAATAACGTTGTTGTTAAATTTGATATAATAATTTATATACTAAATTGATATAATATATTGATTATTTTGAATTATATGATAATATATGCATCTATTATAACTTCATAATCTCAATCGTTTGAATGACTTCTACCCGTGAGTCACACATGAATAAAATTAAATATAATATATGGATTAATGTTATTTATAGTTGTTGGTATTGCTAATTAATTTTTTAAAATTTAGTTGTTTAAAGTTTTAATTTCTATCATTATAACTTGTTAAAACATCAAACATTATTTTTTGATTTTAAAGGTAACAATATAATCATTTATATAGAGTTATTTTTAGCTATTTTTATTGTAAGTTATTTTAAAATACTTATTTGGAAATTTTAACGATTATAAAAATATCTTTAGGCAATATTTTAGTTAAATTGAGATTACAATTTCGTTTTTGTATTTATCATTACAATTTATCACTTTTAACCATTTACAAAATATTTTTTGATTTTTTAAGTGAAACTAAAATTTATATTTAAGTTGACATTGTAATGTGCAGAAACACCTATATAGTTTAAGGCTTTACAAATATATGTTTTTTTTTCTAAATATAACAATAACGTTGTTGTTAAATTCGACATAATAATTCGTATACTAAATTGATATAATATATTGATTATTTTTAATTATATGATAATATATACATCTATTATAACTTCATAATCTCAACCGTTTGAATGATTTCTATCCATGAGTTACACATGAATAAAATTAAGTATAATATATGATTTCATGTTATATATAGTTGTTGTTATTGTTAACTAATTTTTTAAAAATTGTTTGCTTAATATTTTAATTTCTAGATTATTTAAAATATCAAACATTATATTTTGATTTTAAAGGTAGCAATATAATCATTTATATAAAGTTATTTTTAACTATTGTTATTGTAAATTGTTTTAAGCTACTTATTTAAAAATATTTAACGATTATAAAAATATATTTATGAAATATTTTAGTTAAACTGATATTACAATTTAGTTTTTCCAATTATCACTTTTAACTATTTACAAAATATTCTTTTGTTTTTTTAGCGGAACTGAAATTTTTATTTAAGTTGACACTGTAATGTTATATTTAAATTAACAATTTAAGTATTTTGTCAAAACTGTTCAAATGGTGTAGCTTTAAACTGATAATGGTTTACATACAACAACATTTTAAATCTAATAAATTAAGTATAATATGTTAAAATTTAAACACATAACTTTATAAATAGAAGTAAAGATATTATTTTAAAATTGAAATTTAGTCTATTTATATTACACTTTAGGTTTGATATTTATTTAACCTTCTTAACCAACTTATAATCATTATTAGAAAGACACTACAATTTAACACTTTTGACTATTTATAAAATATTCTTTGGATTTTTAAGTTAAACTAAAACTTATATTTAAGTTGATCATGTAATGTTATATTTTAATTAATAATTTAAGTATTTTATACAAATTATTCCAAAATTATACATTTACAATGATAAGGTTTTACATCAAACAATATATTAAAATTAATAAATTAAGTATAATATGTTAAAAGTTAAAAAAAATATAATTTTATAAGTAGAAGTAAAGATATTATTTTAATATTAAAATTTAGTTTATATATGATTACACTTTAGGTTTAACATTTATTTAACCCAATTTACCAAATTATAATTATTATTATAAAGAATTGACAAGTCATGGGAGTTTCAAATGAATGTGGTGAAAGGAAAAACGAATGGGAGTTTCAAATGAATGTGGTGAAAGAAAAAATGGTTGCTTTATAAGTATATAATGATATATATATATATATATATATATATATATATATATATATATATATATATATATATATATATATATATATCGGTCAAAACACTTCAACCAAAATTCATTTAAAATATAATATTTCAAATGCTTTTTAATGATGATTGTAAAAATTTCAATATGTGTCACTTAATTGATTGATTAATAAAAATATTAATGTTTTGAAACTCCTAACTCTTAAACTTATATTATTTTATTTGTTAGTTAACAAAAATATTTTTTCTACATAAAGATAACATTTTTATGTTTGGTTACTCATATTTGTTTATGTAATTAGAAAACAAGGTGTATATAGAATGACTACTTCAATTTCACATAGGAATCGATATCACTAGAGATGTATATTGTCTTTAACCGGTGGTAGGAGATCTACATACCCTTTTTAATTATTTATATTAATGCTTAGTAATATCTATTTTATACTCTTATTTACCTTAATTTTTTGGGTAAAAATTAAGGAAGAGGATTCTCGGCGCACCGATATAAAGTCAAACGTATGTCTTGCAAAATATGTAATTAAAATTAAATATCATATTTACAAATCGATTTATTTTAAAACTCTTGATGACATTTATGTATAATGATATATTTTGTATGACTTCATTCTTAATTTCAATGTTTAATATTTGAAAGTTCATATATGAAACCTTGGATGTTTTGATGTAATATAAATAGTGTAATACAAAGTTTATTAGTTCAATATTGTTTATTAATAGCTCATTGAAAACAACTTATTTCTTATTTTATCAAAAAAATATTATCGGACATAAGAAAAGTAGATTATATGAATGTTATACAAAAACTTATTATATATATTGGATATTATAAAAGTAAAAGTAAAGTTTATAAGGTATGAACTATATTAGATGTTATCAAAATATAAGTTGATGGATTTTTATGTTATTTGATAATTCAGTTACTGCCCAAAACATGACTAAAAACGTAAATTTCAACATATTTTTATTTTTTCCCATAATTAGTTTAACCACTTAAATTCATTCTTGCGCAACGCGCGAGGGTACGCCTAGTATCTTATAATTGAAATAAATTTCTAAGTACCACATTGATTTAAAACTCTTTTTGTATTTTCTTATTCTCAAATGACTATATTTCTAAGCACCACATTGATTTGAAACTCATTTTTCTTTTTATATTCTCAAACAGCCTTTCAAATGTCTTCTAAGTAATTAATTTAGCATTAAACACCAAACATGTTATATAAAATCTTACATGTAAGAAGGATTTCATAAGAAAATGAAAAGAAAAAATTTTAATAGGCACAATTACTTTAGAACGTATTAACAGTGATGAAGTCACTAAAAAAGCTCTACAAGTCAAGGTTGTGGATGAATGTATCATTTTTTACTCATAGTTTGGTCGTGTTATATTTTTTTCCAGTAGTGATGTGCAATTCGAGTCCATCGTTATAGCAAGTTGTACAAATCTTATATGAAGTGACCTAAATTGAGAAGTTTACAAGCTTAACAAAGTTTCTTTCATAATTAGTTTAATGTTATTATTAATTTTTATTGTATTCCTTAAAAGGCAGCAAAGCAAACATGTCACAATGAGTTTTTATATCAAATTCATATAAATATAACTATTTCAAAATTACTAATAGCGATATGATTATTTTAATAGTGTGTATGTGTATATATATTTGTGTGTGTGTGTGTGTGTGTGTGTGTATATATATATATATATATATATATATATATATATATAGATAGATATGACAACATTCAAATATGGTCAACGGAGGTCAACAAGTCAACCGAATCAACCCAACTAGTATTAGGTTTTTAGGAGTTACACAATGTTTCCTAATATTCCTAATGTATAACTTACAAGTATTAATATAGAGTACCTCTCTGGTTTGGCCAATTATCAAATATAAACCCTAATTAGGGTAAGTAACGTAACAACTCGATAATTCAACTATATATCATTTGGTGATAAATAATACTCGTAACCCGATGTAGTGGAGTTCATAAACCTAATACTACGGTGCAAGATCATAGAGAAGGCTACAAACACAAATTTTGTTATACGTTTACCACTTGGACCGACCTTAAAACAACACCCTCTTTAAGGTGCAATGAAAGTCACTACTCTAGGCCTTGGTGTGTATATATCCAATCATACCTGATGCATGAAGGCTCTTTAGATATTATAAAAAGAGGCCTTGGCTCTTCCATCTTCAACATAAAATATTAGTTCTCCAATCTCTCTTAACTTTGATCACAAATTCTCTCTCTATATATATCACCATCTCTCTCTATCTCTCTCAAATCTCTCTCCTAAATTTCTCTTGGTAACAAAAATCACACACTAACCTCTCCCATAAACACCAACATCATTCCACCACTTCCCTTGTTGAAAACAGCTCGAAACAGAAGGAGAAAACCAAAAAGAACAAGCTAACCTCGGAATACACTATTCATCCTCAGAGCCCCTTCTGCAATTCAGACCTTCTGGTTTGGGATCCTCTCATTCCAGAACCCTCTTATCTCGGAGCCCTTCTTATATCGGACCATTTCATTCAGGAAAACCTTCTCGCCTCAGAATTCAACTGGCTTTGGAAGAACTTGCTCTGGAAACCGGCTCGTGTCGAAAGTCTGCTAACTTTGCACCTAGCCACTCTGGAACCCCTGATGACTTAGGACTTCCCTTCAGTCTCATACCCCTGATGACTTTGCACCTAGCCATGTGTGCCACATGTTGAAAGTCTGCTGACTTTGGCAGTTTCAGACTTTTCCTCATTGTTGGAGTTTTTGACGTCGGGATTTCCGTCAAACTCATATTTTTCACATCTTAGACCCTCTAACCTCATATTTTATGCCTATCTTGAAGCTTTATTTTATAGAAAGCACACCATTTTTTAAAATAATATTAAGAGTTATAAAGAATTATATTATTTTATACATAAAGTTACTAGCACAAGTGGTTCCCCCATCATAACACAAGTCTCGTTTATGTTACTTCTCCAACTTTAGCTAGTACTCCATTGGTCAAATCCTTGTCCCCCTCATAACTCCTCCTAACCACCCTTCCACTTGCCTTACTAATCCCTTATAATCCAAGATCAAGAGTTTGTTCCTCATTTCACAATTTCTTCCACAAATTCACCTTTCTCTCTAAAAAGAACTCTCATTCCCTCTTTAGCAACAATTTTTCCAAGATTGTTCTTGAGTCTTTTTGGGTAAGTACTTCCTCCAACCTCTAATAATTCTACATACTTCTATACTAATCTTGACTCATTTACACACATATTCACGTTATAATGTCCACGGGACCATCAAATCTTCAAGTATTTTTCAAGTGTTCTTGACTTGAAACTTGTCATCCACAACCTTCCTCTCATCAAGAAAACACATAAGGTGAGTTCATACCCCTCCACTTTTTCATGATTTCTATGTTTTAGAGGGGGGGGGGGGGGGGGGGGAATACAACTAAGACACAAGAGAACTTGTGTTAATATACAAATTGTTAAATATGTTTTCTTACTTTTTTTTGCAGAAGTGCTAAATACATGAAATAGTGTTACTACCAAGCTTATGAACTTTTACATGCAAAGTTTTGCTAAAAATACAAAACTATGAAAGACAAGTACAACTATGGTAGATATTCTCATGTAAAAGGCATGAACATAAAACTATAAAAACTAGGATTTTATAAAAACAATATGATTAATCTAACAAAAATGGTCATAACTAGGCTATGTAAAAATATGTGTTTGAAATATATAAAGTTAATTTGACATAAAAGTCACAAAAATGTAAAAATAAGTGTTTACGTAACTATACCTCACTATTTTGCCAATTGTGACGTTAAATGTCAAAAACTAGTCAAATGAACATTTTCGTAATAAAGACTCATTTATTTATGCTAGATATAAATTACTTGTTATTTATGGATATCTAAGTATACTAGCCCCTATATATATGAAATATACGTATATATTGGGTATTAAAATATCAATTACTACAATAAACTATATAAGAATAGTCTATGAAACTTTAACACTTTTGTATCCTGTTGAGCAAGGTACTACTTTATTATCAGAGAAAAGTGATAATCGTACACACAAGGATTTTCATTACAACGAAACATTTATTATAAACTATAATAGGTATAGTTTATGGGTCATTTATACTATTTTACCATTTTGGGGCGAATAAATAATTATTTAATGGTATAAGTATTCTACCCTATTAAATTTCTATGGAAAGGTAATTTTTCCACTAACAAAAGGGTTTTCATTTCACTACACGTAAACTCTTTGAATCAAATTTTGTGAGCTAAAGTCTTCATGGTACAAATCAGTATACCTACAAAAGTCCTGTATTATAACCAAAATCTCCCATAAGAGAGTGTGATACATGTGTTGTTATATCATAAGTATGTGGTTTGGGCTAGGCAACTATATGTATAGGTCTGAATAGGGTTTTGGTAGTATTTGGTGTTTGCGGTTAGGTTGGTTCACGGTTGTAAGGTGTTCACGGCCGTGAACATGTTCATGGTCGTGAACCCGTGTGCGGTTGGTTGTGTCCATATATATAGGGTCTGTCTTGTTAGTACAAAGTGACATTAGCTGTGTTTTTTTTTAAAGGTGTACCAGACGATTTACGGCCCTGCTATAATATCGTGTGCATTGCATGATTAATTCCTTCTCCTATTCCATTCTTGTTCATTTTGCTTGTTCTCTGTTTGATCATTGGTTTGGTTCCTTGGATTTGGGACTTTACAATTGGTATCAGAGCCAATCCGGTGTCAAATTTGCTCAAGTTGGTGTTTACGTCTGGAGTATTCTTGTCATTTTCATGGTTGATTCGAGTTTATTTACTGGATTGTGCATTAAATCGAGATTTCAAGGCTAAAGGAATCAAAATCTACTTGAAAACTGTTGTTCTAAGTGTTTACGGTTGCAAACTGTTGAAGTGTATGCGGCCGTGAACTAGTATACGACCATAAACCGTTCATCTATCTTGACTGTGAACTGCATTTTGAATGTAATCCATCCTTTGACCATGAAACATTCATTGACCGAGAATCATCTTCAAGTGTACGGCCGTAAACTGCCTAATCGTGATTGTTCAGTACAGTTGTGATCTCTATACGTCCGTGAATCCCCTTATTGGTCATTGAGCACGTTCTATTTTCAATTGTACTTTCCTTGTTAGTTAGTTTGTTTAATCATTTATAAAAAACCAAAATCAAATGGATTCACAAACATTGACTACTCATCAAGAATTGAATTCCATTATGGGGACAACTACGCGCATTCCACACTTGTTATTTGCTTATGGTTTCCCCGAGTGAAAATACCGCATGGAAAAATACATAAAGATGAAGGACTTCAAGATTTGGAGAAGCATCTTGAAAGGACTAGTTCGAATCACCACAACATTTGAGAATGGAACAGTCATTGATAAGGAGTTTGAAGATTATACCGATGAAGATTTTGAGAAAGTTGAAGAGCAAGAGAAAGCACTCGCCACACTCACCATGGCTCTATCTCCAGAAATTGCTCAGGGTTTCAGAGAATACACCTCTGCAAAAGCTTTATAGGAAGCACTTATTGAGGTATATGAAGGGAACAAAGATATGAATAAAAGTCGACAAGACATGCTAAGAAAAAGTTTCAATGTATACAATCATGTTCATGGTGAAACATTAGAAGCTCGACTGCAGAGGTTCATCACTCTCACTACTGAGATGAGCTCTGCTGGTGTTTTGGTAACAAGGTCTGAAATCAACAAGAATCCGCTGAACTCACTGCCAAAGTCATGGGACATGAATATCTTAGTGATCAAGAATACAAAAGACCTAAACCTTCTAAGTCTTGCTGAAACCATGGTGATTATCAAAGCTTGCGACCTGGATGACAAGTCGAGGAAGATCAATCACGTAAACTCATACTCAACTGCTAACCTCGGGATTTCATCCATCAATGCCTTCTCGTCATTCACCACACCACAGCCACAAACCTTTGTTGCTCCCTCACAATCATCTCATGTTATTCCACCACTGATGCACTATGTTCAACCACCAATGCCTTATCAATAAGCAACACCCTCTTCCAAAGCACCCATTTCCACTCCTGCTACTAAAGAATTAGACGAGAACATGGCGTTAGCAACCGGACTTGTTAATTGCTATAACGTCTTTGTGGCTGGGGAACAGCCTCCTCAGCTCTCTTTTGCTGACCTGGATCAAATAAACCCATAATATGTCGAGGAGATGGACATCACATGGCAAATTGCCACGACTGTGTTTAAGGCCAAACAATTTGCAAAGAAAATAGGCAAGAACAACTAGGGAATGAACGTGGAAAAGAAGGTCGGTTTCAACAAGGGAAAACTAAGATGTTTTAACTTCCATGAACCTGGTCAATTTTCCAGAGAATGCCCAAATCCAGACAGGAGGATTACGGTAACAAGTGTGGGAACTATAATCACATTAAGAAACAACTTGCTGTTGTAACTGAAGAACTTGACACATTGAAGACCCATTTTGAAAATGCTAATGTTCATTTTAAAAATATGATGTGTCAAGTGAAAGAGTTGCAACAACAATTGAGAAACAAAGGAAGTGGAAGGACCAAAAACCAGTTGGTATAGGATATGAGAGTGTCCCTCCCCCATTCAATCACAACTATATTGCTAAACCTTTGACTCAGGAGGAGAGTGACTGAGAACCATTTATGGTGTATGGTAAACCAGCTGCACAAGCAACGAAAAGCAGTGCTAAGGAAAAGGATACTAACATTTCTACTTCCTGTACAGATCCGTCGTTATGTCAGGAAAAGCAAGAAGCGGGAGAGAAAGTGTCTGAAAATAATTTTGTGCCAAAATTTGGTGTTCCTATTTTGAACAATGTTGATTTTGTGCCTGCCGTTAAAACTGATATTTTGATTTGTGACGATTTGGCGTCTAAGTCTAATGTTTCTGATAAATGTGATGTTGCTTTGTTAAAACTGATGAATATGACACTAGCACATCCACTCCATCTACACATGTCACACAACCTGACTCATGCCCCTACACGTGTGGGAAAGTTAGAAGAGTCAATAAGAGCACAAAATAGAAAAAGGCGGTACCAATTTTCATGATAAAAAGCAAATATGTTTTAACTGTGGAACTGCCGGCCACATTGCTCGTAATTGTCCTAATATGGCATTTGTACGCTTTTCTACACCAAGAAGAGAAAATGAGTCTCGAGGAAGGTCTCTAATGAGAAAGTCCTCGAAATCTCGTCTTCAAGATGATGATTGGAATGTTCATAAGGACAAGAAAAGGGCTAAACTTAAAACACATAAACATGTTTTCAATCAAACAGCCACATGTGCTTTGACAAAATCGAATGCGGCCAAGCCAAGATCGATATCGTCAAAGATAGCATTTGGATCCTCGTCTAATCCTAGCTGAAACTCCAAACGCTTAAAACAAAAGAAAAATCTTTTAAAATCACCTGTAATATTTCACAACTTAATTACCAGTGGGTGCGCAAATCTTCAATTGGCCAATCATCTTCATCTTCTGATAGTGCATCTAATAGTAATTCAAAATCAAAAAGTGAAAAAGAAAAATTTGTGAATGTCAAGGGTAAAGCTAGGGTTGTAATGACCTGGGTCCCAAAATCTACTTGATCCCGCTCATCGTGCAGGAGCAGCTGTGGAGGAATGTCGCCAGATCATGGTATGTTGACAGCGGTTGTTTTCGGCACATGACAGGAGATATTTCCCAGTTGCATGACATTCAAAATTTTAATGGGAGATTTGTTTCCTTTGTGGGAGGGGATGAAGGAAATATCACACAAAAAGAAATCGTATCCCATGGAGTGCTAAGCTTTGAGAACGTCAACTACACGCCCGAGTTGAAGCATAGTTTGTTGAGCATCTATCAAATCTGTGACAAGGGCAACTCCACTCACTTTACCGATAAAGAGTGTCTGATTTTGAAGTCGGGCATCTTCATACCTAATGAATGAATCCTAGTAAAGACAAAAAGAGAAGGGAACACTTACATCATAGACATGAATCATAATCTTCTTGAACAAGTCATCTGCCTCTTCTCCAAAGTCTCCGAGCACAATGTTATGCTATGGTATCGTCGGCTCAGACATGCGAACGTAAAAAACCTGAATCAACTTGCAAAGAATGAGATTGTACGTGGACTCCCAGTCAAAGACTTCATTACATTTGAAAATTTTATGGCATGCGCACAAGGAAAACATCATCGGAAGCTATAACTGCCAAAAAAAATCAACTCGATCAGCAAAGTTCTCCAATTTTTGCACATGGACTTATTTGGTTCGGTCAACGTCCTCAGCATCAACAAAAGTTCACACTGTTTGGTTGTGATATGCGATTTCTCACGGTTCATGTGGGTTTTCTTCTTGATCAACAAGTCTGGGATAACTGACCTAATCAAGAAGTTTGTCATGATGATTGAGAACCAGACCGATGAGAAGGCAAAGGCACTCAGAACTAATAATGGGACAAAATTCAAGAATATCGTTCTAGATCATTTTTGTGCTTAAAATGGGATCATGCTTCAATATAGTGTTGCTCGCACACAACAAAAAATGGTGTTGTTGAACGGTGGAACCAAACGTTAAAAGATGTCGCAAGGACGATGCTTTGTGACTCCAAACATCCAATATTCTTTTGGACTGAGGCGATCAACACGGCCTGCTATGTTCAGAACCGGGTCCTGATCAACAAAGCTCATATGAAAACCCCGTATGAAATTCTATATGGTCACAAGACATCGGTTGCTCACTTCCATATCTTCGGATGTCCTTGCACCCTCCTTCACTTAGATTCCAACTCGAAGTTCAGATCGAAGGCCGATGACTGCTACTTCATGGGATACGCTACACTCACAACATACAGGTTCTACAACAAAATAACAAAACAAATTGTGGAATCGCTGGCTGGAGGAGAACGAGACTGACTCCCGAGTCATTCCTGACTGGTTATTCAACTAGGCTTCTCTATTTAAATCATTTGATGTGTTTTCAGACGTTGTGTCAGGTACTTCCTCAGGTTCGAAGGCTATTCTTGAAGATGAAGAGGAGGATGTTGTCTACAGACCAACTGTGGTGCCTTCTACTACTCTTATGGTGGATACAGTTGTTCCAAGTACTTCCTCCGCATCTCCGAGAAAACAACAAAATCCAGATGCTAATGCTACTCCGCTCACTCCTGCCGAAAGAGAGTTCATGGCCATAGATGCTTCCGCTGCTACTCAAACATTTATGGAATTTTTCTTTCCTAAGCCAATAGAAAAAGAATTTGGGGCAAGCCCCTCTGATGGTCCCAAATCGTCTGAGGCGGATCACTCAGCAAATGATGGATTAATCAATGTTCGTAATCTTCCAGTCTCGCTCGATGACATCAGCCGTGAGATCCCTTCAAGAAATCAATGCGATCATTCGATCGAGAACGTCATTGGGCCACTGGGAGATGGTGTTAGAATGAGGATTCAGAATGGAGATGTCAATACATGTCTCTACTCTTGCTTTATCTCCCAGATCAAGCCAAAGACCAAATGGCATCGAATGAACCCAGATGTGTTAATGTAATGCATGAGGAGTCACATAAGTTTGATAAACTAGGGGTATGACAGTTGGTCGAGTTGCCAAAGGGAAAGAAGTCTCTTGACACGTGGTGGGTCTAAAGAAACAAACAAGATGATTTAGAGGTAATTGTGCAGAATAAGTCACGGTTGGTCGTCGTGGATTCCGGCAAGTAAAGGGTCTCGACTACATGGAAGTTTATGATATGGTTGCTCGCTTGAAAGCCATTTGTATATTCCTTGCGTACGCTTCGTACATGAATTTCTCCATCTATCGGATGTATGTCAAGACTGCCTTCCTGTATGGTACTGTGAAGGAAGAAATCTATGTTGATCAACCTCTTGGGTTTGTCAAATCCAAGTTTCCAAATCACGTCTACAAGTTAGACAAGGCTTTATACGGGTTACATCAAGCTCCCAGAGCGTGGTATGCACGGGAAATAATTGATCATACCCTGTTCATAAAGCATATTGGTGGTGATCTGATTCTGGTGCAAATCTATGTTGACGACATTATCTTTGGTTTGACTAGTCCAAAGCTTTGCAAAGAATTCAAGGCTATGATGAAGAAGCAGTTCGAGATGAGTTCATTGGGGGAGATGACGATGTTTCTGGGTTTGCAAGTACATCAAAGTTCAACCGGAATCCTGCTCCACAAAAGAAAATATGTTGATGATATGCTTGAGAAGTACGGGTTTAAGGACGCCAAACTTGCCTTGACGCCGATGGCCGAACGACCCCTGTTGACTCCAGATCCTTAAGGAAAATCCGTAGATCAGATTGAATACAGATCGATGATCGGATCTCTGATGTATCTGACTGCGAGCAGGCAAGACATCATGTCCGTAGTCTATCAATGCGCTAGATATCAGGCTAATCCTAAACTCTCCCATTTAATTGCAGTCAAAATAATTTTTTGGTATCTCAAAGGTAGCCCAAAATTGGGTCTTTGGTACCCAAAAAATTTTGATTTTGATTTATATGCTTTCGTTAATAGCAGTTATGGAGGGTGTGAACTTGACAAAAAATCAACTTCTAGGGGCTGTCGATTTCTTGGTGACCAGATGGTGTCCTGGCAGTGAAAGAAACATCAAACAGTGTCTACCTCAACGGTGGAGGCGGAATATGTTGTTGCTTTTGCTTGTTGTTCTCAAGTCATATGGATTCAACATCATTTAATGGACTACAGTTTGAACTTTCTACAAACTCCCATTTTTTGTGATAACGATGCCGCAATTCAAATTGCTAAAAATCTAGTCCAGCATTCTAAAACCAAGCACATGAACATCAAAGGGCATTTTATCAGAGATTGTTTTGACAAAGCTCGCTTGGAACAGATCCACACTAATAACATTGTGGCGGATTTGTCCACAAAACCGTTTTAACAAAGCTCGCTTCGATGTACTGGTTGGTTTTCTTAAAATGATTTGTTTTGAGGACTGATTTTTTTAAGGTAGTTTAAATTTGCACATTTTGTTTTTCATTCTCTCCCATACACAAATTTAGTGGGAGAAATAAAAAAAACCAAACAAAAAAAATTAGAAAATCTTAAAAATCTAAAAATGTGTTTTTGATGGAGTGTGCTTGCAGGTGATGCCTTGGGAAGTGATATAAACTTTGTGATAACAGGAAATCTAAATCTATGTAAGGTACCAAAGTTGAATTGTCTAGGCTCTGTGTTCAATGCGCTGGTAGGCATGAGAGATTCAAATGGACTTGACAAGGTATAAATGAACTTAAGGAATCAAATGACTTGAACAATCTTGACCTAGATAGATCCGTTTTGCCTGTCAATATGACGCTTGCATAGGTTGAGTAGGGAGATATACATGGTAATCTGCGGATTACACTAAATAATTTGTATCTAGAACCGTGGTTTAACTTTTCCTCGATGTACAGAATTTGTCCTTAATTCTGGTATTGATAGGGAGACTGGGGAATTCCGATAAAGTAGGTCTGTAGAAAATTATTTTCTTTCTTTCTTACTGTCAGTCATATGTTGCATCATCTGTGTGATTGGAACATATCCAACCTAGACTACAACATATGCAACTCTATTTCTTTGCATCTCCTATCTATGCAATTCTTTCTGTCTGTTAGCCATATGTTGTGTCATCTGAGTGACTGAAATAAATCCGATCTAGAACTCAACATATGCACCCTTCTACTTCTCAATCCCTCTACTTCCGGTTAGTCATATGCTAACCCTTTTGCGTGATTAGAAGAAATCCGACCTGGGTGTCTAACATATGCAGTCTAAATCTGTCTTCTCTCCTAATAATTGTATGCCCACTTAAGGTAAGGAGTATCTCGGAAGTTCTTGATTATCAGGGTATATCAAGAAGCGGGAAACATGTTCTAGTACAACTAAAATTGAACATTTAATAGGTTTTTTTGTAGATCTTGCTGCTTAATTTAGGTGGACAACAATATCCTTGGTCGTCGTCAGCTGAATGGTGACTTAGGAATATTATCTAGGAACATAGGGTCAGATGTCTTGTCATTTGTAGTATATCCTAAACCTGTCACAGTCTTTCATGCTTAAGTGGACCACAATACCAATGATTGACCAAATCTATTCTTGAAGGGGGAGGCACCGATAAACGGATTCAGGCTGCCTAAAAAACTTTGATCCCAAACTCACAAAAATATTATTAGCATTGATGAAAGTGAAATTAGTGTTAATTCATTTTAATTTCAATATAATTTTTAATTTTAATTTTAATTTTATTTTTCTTTTGCTAAAAAAATAAAAAAAAATATGTTTTAGTTTATTTTTTAGATTTTATTTTATTTTATTTTATTTTTTAGTCTTGAAAATGTTTTATTTTTATTAAAAATGGAATGTATTGGGCTTGGATTTGAAGCTACTTGGGTTTGCAGCCCATGGATATTAGACCGGGTAGGGTCCAGGTTTATATACAAGGGTTGACGGCCATTTACCCTTCTTACCCTCATTTTGTATTTGCACCTCTGAACCCTCAAGCCGTGTTCTCTCCTACTCAATTCTCGATCTGTCATCTTTTAGTGTTTTTCTGTTGAATTTTCTTGTTGATTTGCATAGATATGCTCATGGTAAACTTACCAAGAAACAACCGTGTTTAGGGGGTCAATTGATGCAAATCGGATTTTTGGAACTGTTTGAACCGTTCACGGCCCATGAACAATTCATGGCCGTTGAAGCGTTCATGGCCGTGAACCCCATTTTGGACTTGAACTCAATTTTTCCAATCTTTTAATTGAATATAAAGCCTATTAAATTGTTTAATGAGAAAATCTAAACTTAATTCTTTAAATAAATTGTTTTCTTACCTGGTCTTGTTGGTGCATAATGGTTGCTTTGAAGATTTCTAACAACCACAATGTTGCTGCTATTCTGATGGATCCACCTGCTGCTCACAACGATTTCAAGTCAATGATCCATGGATTAAAGAAATGTTGCTTGGCGTATGCTCTCACGGCTAGTCCTATCATCTACCAAGAGCTCGTGAAGAAATTTTGGAGCACTACTATGGTACTCAAAGTAGATGGTGATGTTGTCTCTGTGGATGCTACTGTAAAAGGAAGGAAGATCACGGTAACCGAGAAAATTATCCGTGTAGTTCTCCAGATGAATGACCAGCCGGGCTTTCCGACCGAGATTTCAATGGACCAAATTGAAGAGATAATTGTACGAATGGGCTATGAGGGTGTGTTTCCTTTGAGAATCAAGAAATTATTACCACCCTACTGGAGATTCTTCGTCCACGTATTTGTGAGTTGTATCTCTAGACGAAGAGCCAGGCTGATGAGGTCTCGTTGCACAACATAGGTGCAATTGATCCTCTGGCTACTAGTCTAGACTTCAATATTTCAAGATTCATTCTAAATGACATGGTGAGAAACATTGAAGGCAAAGGAAAAGATGAATTCTTTATGTTCCTAAGATTCCTTCACATGATCTTCAACAACAAACATCTATAGATTGAGAGAAAGGAGAAACCCTAGATGTCAAATCCCTTGGCTCTAACACCTTCGGCCTCATGAAACAAAACAAAAAGGCAAAGTTTATGTTTTAGTGGAAATATCCATTGGTAAAGTTCAAGAAGTTTGCTGAAGTTAGAGTCTCATCTGCAACTGAAAGCTCCTCCGAGTTTATAGAAACTGAAGATGATGTCGTTACTGCTTCCGAACATGAAGAAGAACGATTTCCTCCTGTTGCAATCGTGGTAGAGGAACATGATCAAATGACAAATGTGGAAGTTCAGAGTGATTACAATGTAGAGGGTGATGATGATGATGATGATGATGATGATACGATTTTTGGTGGTGACATGTCTGGTTTTGATAATGACACGATTTTTGATTTTGAAAAGAGAAATAATGATTACTGCCCAAGTCTTGAGGAGCTCCACTCCTTCTTTGATAATGTCGATGAAGTTGCACAACCGACAATGGAGACAGGGGGAGTTGATGATGTTCAAAAGGTGACGCCTCCTACTTCAGTTCAGATAGATGGTGCTACAATTGATACTGATGCAACCATAAGGATTCCTCCCCTTCTGGTTGTCATTCCAATTTCTATGCGGTCAGAGCGTGATTATGTGATGACCCTTGCCTCCTAGCCTCTGCTGAAAAGGAGGCGAGCTGACCCGAGGCCGAGAGCGCTTATTCGGGAACAAGCCTTGCCTACACAGCCTGCAACCGCGACTACTGCCGCTACACCTTCAATACCAACCCAAGATGGACCTAATGGTGTTCGAACTTCATTTGAAGCCGGGAGCTCTTCAGCTCCTGGGGGTTCCTCCCCTGCAAGGCCTGCGCATGACGTTGCCTCTATGAGGCTCGCCAGGCTCTTGGTAGAACAAGACTCATACCTTCCGGCTCACAGAAAAGGTATATCTATTGGGGAAGGCAGCGGATCCATCGACTCTGGAGCTAAGGGAGGAGATCACAATCCTTAAACAGAAGATCATTGAAAAAGACCTTTAGATTAGGAATCTCGATATTTGATTTTCCAAGCTCGAAGCAGAAAACTCTCAGAAGATTGATCAGATCTCCGACTTCCAGCTAGAAAACTTTCATAAGGCTAAATAGATCTCCGATCTCCAGATTAATATTGGTTCCCTATCAGCTGGCTACTTTGACTTAAAAAACAAGCTTATTGCAGAATTCGTTGATAAGTTCAAGTCCACAGTTGAAGAGCCTATCGACACTAAAGATTCTCCCAGCACCCATGTCCAGCCTAACATTGTGGATTCACCACCCGTCGTAACCACAAGGATTGTCAATCGATTTGAAAAGGAACTTGCCCAAGCAAATCCACGAATCACCATCAAGCAAGCTAAAAAGAATGTTACAACTCAGAAGAAAAAGGGATGGCTCTTCATGAAGGATTCCGATGAGAGCCGTCAGGGAGACCAGCCCCAACTTACAGTAACCGATCTTGAGAAATGGAGGTTCGGCGACAAATTTGGCAATCGATCGAGAATCAAAATGTGGGGATTTCATGATGAATTAAATCTGTGGGTGGTGAAAAGGAAGCATGGCAACTCAGAATATTACAAGGATACTCTTGATTTTTGTTCTTGGATGAAAGTGGATCTCACAGAACTCTCTGAAGCTCCGTTCCACAATCCTTTTTACGACCCTAAGGCCTTTGGTTTCAAACGGTTTCTGGAGAGGCAGGTCAAGAAAAAGTTTGCTTGAATGAAAACTGCAAAATCACTTATTAGAATAGACAAGGATGTGCTCGATCCCCAAACTAACGAACCAATGAATATTGTGATGTGGCCTCCCACTAAACAATTGAAAGAAATTCCTATTCCGCAACACTTTCATGAAGGATATCTAGACTCTATGGAATTTTGGGCTTTCGATGAGGCCACATCTACAACAGCTATCAAATTTCCAGATAGCGTTCTTCGTCTGGTTGATGGGAAAGATCTTTTGCGGTTCAGGGAGTGAAATATACACACCTTGGCTAGCCATCAAATATACTGCAAATCGGAGCTTCTGGAGCCGGCTGCTAAAGAATTCACAAGTATGGTTGCGACAAGCATTGAAAAGAGGTTATGGTTGGGGGCTATAGGAAAATTGGATATGATGTTGATCAACAAGAGCTGAGTACATGCTAGTCCCAAACCAAAGGGGAGATTGTTAGATCATAATTATGTGGTTTGGGTTAGGCAACTATATGTATAGGTCTGAATAGAATTTTGGTCATATTTTGGTGTTTGCGGTTAGGTTGGTTCACAGTTGTAAGGTGTTCACGGCCGTAAACCCGTGTGCGGTTGGTTGTATCCATATATATAGGGTCTTTCTTGTCAGTACAAAGTGACGTTAGTTGTGTGTGTTTTTCAAGCTATACCAGACGGCTTACGGCCCCTGCTATAAAATCATGTGCATTGCTTGATTAATTCCTTCTCATACTCCATTCTTGTTCATTTTTCTTGTTCTTTGTTTGATCACTAATTTGATTCCTTGGTTTTGAGACTTTACAATTTTATAGATCTATATGGGACTGACAATCCCGCACCTAAGCTGCTTGCAACACCTAGACCGGCATGTTTGGGGTAACAGGCCATCTATGTCGTTAGCACGGTCATAATAACTCACATGAGGGAACAATGATACATTTAGTTTATGGGGAAAAACATACATTCAAACGGTTTTATATAAATTTAAAACTGCACATTACTGCTTTAAGTATGAAAATACTTGTACACTCCGGTCTTAGGGTTTTTCTAAGACTACAATTCATTTGAAGAAAAATATTGGATTTTCTGGAAACAAACACTATCAATTACTTGGAAAGGCTTACATTTCACTCATTACAAATTCTTATGAGCTCATCAACTTAATTGTTGACACTCTTTCAAAACTCATAGTATTCTCACGAAACTCACTAAAACAGATAACTACCAGCTTTTGAGGATGTGGCGCTAAGGCGTCAGACAAAACTCATTTTTATCATCATATTGTAATTGCTTTTGAAAGATCTAACTCATGCATCAGTGTAACTTTTTCAATAATGATGGTTGTGTTTGCTATGGTCACTATTATGCATTATGTTATGATACAATACATGAGAGTCATCCACCTCTGGATGTTTCCATCATCTTGGTTTGGGGGTGTGACTATATATATATATATATATATATATATATATATATATATATATATATATATATATATATATATATATATATATATATATATATATATATAGACACACACATACAAACACATACATATAATTCTATGCTGCACAACGCAGGAAAATTACTTAAAGAAAATTCATTTCAAACTTTCACAATAACAAAAGAGCTTCCTAATTATTGTATTCTTATGATTTCAATATAAAGTTATAATCACTACAACTCAAAAGTATTTGTAACTTATGGTTAATAATTGGTAGTAACTTTTTATTTTCTCACATTTATATACATTGTATTCGTATTAGTAATATGTAAATAAATTTTCTCACAAACAATCACATGTTTTAGATATTTTTAATTAAAATACGAAGGGTTGAAAAAAAAAGAATGTTTTGCCGCATCATAGTTATTACTATGCAGATTTTTCTCAGAACAATAAGTATTATTTCATAATTAGTTTATGTTATTAATAATTTTTTGTTGTATACCTTAAAAAGAATTAAACATGCTATAATGAGTTTTTATATCAACTTTGTATAAATATAATTATTTTAATAGCATGAATGTATGCATATGTCTGTGTCTGTGTGTGTGTGTGCATATATATATATATATATATATATATATATATATATATATATATATATATATATATATATATATATAATGTGTCTCCTATATATTTTTTGAATCATTTATCAGTGTTTAATAATGTTTTTTTTGTTACAAATGTTACAGTAGACATTATAATGTTTTTATGTTATTAAAAGTTGTAGAATTTATGTTTTTCATATATTTGTTATTCTTTAAATACATCAATTAACATACAATTTATATACAATTTACAAACCTTAAAATGGTCAATAAAATCATCATATACTTATTTTTATACTATTTGTTATTCGTTATATATAGAAATCAATATATATATATATATATATATATATATATATATATATATATATATATATATATATATATATATAACATTGTTTTTTCATTTATAAATATTAAATCACAATTTAAAGAATTAGGAGAAGGATTAAATAATTGTGTGGATGTGTGTCTTTGCCGTTAAAAAAACTGTATAAATATATTCTTGCCCAACGTGCGGAGATTTGTCTAGTATAATTATACATGAAATATTTTTTCTTTCACCATATTCATTTGAAACTCTCATGACTTTTCACTTTCTTTCTACTAATGATTATAAGTTATGTTTAACTTAAAGTGTAATTATATATACACTATATTTCAAACTTAAAAGTGAAATCATATATAAACTAAATTTCAGTATTAAAATAATATATTTACTTCTACTTATGAATTTACACATCTAAGTTTTAACATATTATACTTAACTTATTAGTTTTAATATGTTATATGTAAACATTATCATTTTAAAACTACAACTTTTGAACAATTTGTATAAAATACTCAAATTGTTAATTTTAAATATAAAATTACATGGTCAACTAAAATCTAAATTTCAATTTAACTTAAAAAACCTAAATAATATTTTAGAAATATTTAAAAGTAATAAATTATAGTATTAAATGCAAAAAATAATTTGTAATATCAATTTAACTAAAATATTTGCTAAGTATATTTTCATAATCAATAAAAGTTTTCAAACAACCAGTTTAAAATTACTTATAATAACAATAGTTAAAAATAACACTATATAAATGATTATATTGTTACTTTTAAAAACAAAAGCAATGTTTGATGTTTTAAATAATTACAATGATAGAAATTAAAACATTAAAGATATAAATTTTAAAAAAATTAACTAACAATAACAACAACTATAAATAACTCTAAACCATATATTTCATTTAATTTTTAATTATGAGTAAACCATAGGTAAAAGTTACTTAAACAATTGAGATTATATATATATATATATATATATATATATATATATATATATATATATATTATCATATAATTTGAAATAACCAATATATTATACCAACTTAGTATACGAATTATTATATCAAAGTTATCAACAACGTTATTGTTATATTTAAAAAACATATATTGTAAAAATTTCAACTATATAGGTGTTTCTGCGCAATGCATGTATATTCGCCCAGTATACTTATAACAGAAACATTTTTTTCCTTCACCACATTTATTTGAAACTCTCATGACTTTTCAATTTCTTTCTAATAATGATTATAAGTTATGTTTAACTTAAAGTATAATCATAAATAAACTAAATTTTAAACCTAAAGTGTAATCATATATAAACTAAATTTCAATATTAAAATAATATATTTACATCTACTTATAAAGTTATGTCTTTAAATTTTAATATATTATACTTAATTTATTAGTTTTAATATGTTGTTATGTGTAACCATTATCATTTTAAAGCTACAACTTTTGAAAAGTTTGGATAAAATACTTAAATTGTTAATTTTAAATTTAACATTACAGGGTCAATTTACATATAAATTTCAGTTTAACTTAAAAAACCTAAACAAAATTTATAAATAGTTAAAAATGATAAATTGTAGTGCTAAATGCATAAACTAAATTATAATCTCAAGTTAACTAAAATATTACCTAAATATATTTTTATAATCATTAAAAGTTTTCAATTAACTAGCTTAAACTAACTAACAATAACAATAGTTAAAATAACACTATATAAATGATTATATTGTTACTTTTAGAAACAAAAACAATGTTTGATGTTTTAAATAATGACAATGATAGAAATTAAAATGTTAAGCAAAAAATTAAGAATAACAACAATAAATAATGTTAAACCATATATTATATTTTATTTTATTCATGGGTAACCTATAGGTAGAGATCATTCAAACGATTGAGATTATGCAGTTTTGATATATGTATATATTATCATATAATCCGAAATAATAAATATCTTATATCAACTTAGTATACGAACTATCATATCAAGTTTAACAACACCGTTATTGTTATATTTAAGAAAACATATAATGTAAAGATTTCAATTATATAGGTGTTTATGCGCAACACGCAAAGAGACATTTTTACTTGCACCACATGCATTTGTGTGTTAGGACATGACTTGTTGGTTTGAGCTAGGCATTTATCTTTTGTAGGCTTTGTTACACTCTCGATAGTTATTTTGTTATATTTATGTTTTATTTTTGGTTGACCACTGTTCATCAGTTTTCGGATGAAAACCAGTTTTCATTTGTAAACCATTTCGGCCGAAAACCCGACCATGAACCCATTTTTGGCTGTGAACCCATTTCCAGCTATGAACCTGTTTTTGGCTGTGAACCATTTTTGGCTGGAAACCATTTTCGGTTGTAATTTTCTTCGATTAGAAAAAAATATTAAAAAAATCAAACAAACCCCAAAACAACAAAAATAGAACCACAACACAATGCTTTGCATCAGGAACTAGACTCAATCAGGGGAACTACCACAAAAATTCCGCATCTGTTGTCTGCTGAAGGATTTCCTGAATGGAAATACAGGATCGAAAAATATATCAAAATGAAAGATTTCAAAGTCTGGCGCAACATTCTTAGAGGCACTGTTAGGATTAGCACTACTCTTGAAAATGGAGTTATAATTGACAAACCAGTGAAAGACTACACTTATGAGGATTTTGAGAAAATTGAGGAACAGGGAAAGGTACTGGCAACTCTAACTATGGCTCTAACACCTGATATTGCTCAAGGTTTTAGAGAGTATGACTCCGCTAAGGAGCTTTGGGAAACATTAATAGAGGTTTATGAGGGTAATGAAGAAATGAAACAGAGCAATCAATATATGCTCCGACAAAAATTAAATATGTTCAATCATGTTCTCGGAGAAACACTAGAGGCCCAACTGCAAAGATTTATAAGTCTTACCACAGAAATGAGTACTGTTGGAATTTCTATGCCACGTTTAGAGATCAACAAGAAACTGTTGAATTCTCTTCCCAAGTCATGGGACATGAATGTTTCCGTTATCAAGAAAACAAAAGTTCTGAACAGACTCACTATTGTTGAAACAATGGCCATCATTAAAACTTGTGATCTAGATGATAAGCAACGTGAAATAAACCATGTGAATTCCTACTCGATAATAAATCTGGGAATTTCATCGAACAATGCTTTTTCATATTTTACTGTTCTACAATATCAAGTTTTCATTGTATTACAATCACAATCTGTCACACCCCAAAACCGAGAACGGCAAAAACGTTTTGGGGCGGAGGACGTCATTTAAAGTATCACAACACAATATAATAGTAAACAAGTAAACAACATCATCCATTACATTAAATATATAATTTTAATACAAGTGTATATGTAGTATATAAGACACCAAAATATGAATCAAAATATAAGAGGAGTCTTGTATGCGCTCCATCTTCTCAAAAGCTGGCATCGGTACATGTCTACTGATGACCTGAGAATACAAGTTATTTTGAAAGAGTTTATCAGCATTAAAGCTGGTGATTTCATAAGTATTTAGTGTCTATGTTTGTATCAAAATGTTTGAAACGATGTTTGAAGTACGAGTTTGTAAACGTTTGCAATAAAATTATGTGAATGTTTGTAAGTATTTGTAAAAGTTTGTAACTCCTAGAAAATCCTATATTTTCTACTAAAAGTAGCCTTCTACCAAGGCACAACTGTTTTGTATGTTTGTTTCTTGTAAAAGTGTGTAATTTTCCCAAGTGTAACTATCATTATCAAAATATAGTTTGTACATTAATGTTCAAGTGAACTAATCACCAAATAAATGTAAGGGTAAATTAATGTAGTACTGTAGTGTTGTATTATAGGAACTACTGTTATACTAACTACCTTAAACCAGATTTATATCAAGGTATGATGCGATTAATTGTACCATACTATCGACTGAAAAACATGACAATGTAAGACGTCAAAAGGTATCGCATTTGGCACCCGAAGACCTGCAGGTTCGGCTGTAGCTAGTAGTAAGGTGTAGGATAGTCAATCCAGTATAGATCTATACGCAAACTCACGTTCTCCTTCCAGGAGATTCAGGTTACAACTCGGGCCATGACAATGAAGGCATGCTCTGATACAGTGTATCACATTTATGTTAAAGTATACTTGTATATGTAATGTATTGTTTCTCATCATATTATCGATGTATATGTTCTCACCATAGTATCGTTGTATATGTTCCCATCCTACTATAGTTTTATATATTCTCATAGTAATAAGTAATGACTCATGAATGAACTGACTCTTGTATGCTTCATTGGACTAGAAGTAGTAATTAGTATAACCCTAAACTATACCTATTATAGTTTATTATTAGACTTGTTTGTATGACTGAATGTACTGAACTGAGATAAAGTCTTTATATCTATACATATATACATAATATATAACTAAGGATTCAACGACACTCGGACAAACAACTGGGTACTTTAAGACCACAACCAAACAAGGACAGGAAGTAAAGTGGGTTATCTCTCCTAAGTCCTTCAAACCTTATTTATATAACTATATATGTAGTAGACATGGATTTAACAGTATATAAGTTTGAAAACTGTACAAGAAAGGTTTAGTATACAAAAGTGAAGTTGATAAAGAGTTTGATATGTAAAATAGTTTGATAAACAGTTTGAAGTCATTTGTTTCGTAAAACAGTTTAAAGTATGAAAAATCCACTTGTATGCTAGTTATTAATGACATGTGATTGATCTAATAACTAACATGGTTCAACTTGTATCCCCCCATAAATCATTTAAAAACATTTAAAAACATTTCAAAGGTTAATTAAGGGGTATGAACTCACCTGTAGTGAGTGGTTTGTACGGAAGTGTCGGATAAGGTGCTAGGTGTCAAGTGAGGACTTAAACACACACAATGGTCCTAGTTAACATATAATAAACATATATGTATCTAATTAGTAAATTAACAACTAATTACTCAAGTTAAGACACCCTAGGACATGGAAACACTTTGATTCAAGTGCTATAGGTACCAAAGGGTTGCATCTAAGGGTTGTATACCATGACATTGGAGTTTATGGCCCATGGACCACTCCTTATGGAGTTTACGGCCCATGACCATTTCCCCATGAGTTTATGGCCGTAAAATCATGCTACTAAGTGCCATTTTGTGTTTTGAGGTCTTATAAGTCATGATTGCACATCCAATGATCAAGTCCAAGCCTTAGGAAAGCATTATGGGTACATTAAGACTACCTTGTGGAGTTTACGGCCAAAGGACCATATCCTTATGTGTTCACGGCTGTAAACTCTCATGGGTACTTGTTTTCATCATTGTTTAAGGTCTTAAACACTTCTAGGAAGGATCAAGGTTGACATTCAAGGCTTAGGAAGGGACTAAGGTCTATTTAACCACCTTAAGAGGGGTTTACAGCCCAAGAACATCCTCGACTGTAAACTCCTTTGTTCTTATGATCTTTGATGATTTTCAAGTGTTATGAAATTCATATATACAAGAAGCTAGGGTAAGTGTACTTACAAGATAGAAGCTTGATTTGGTGTTTAAGGTCCAAGAACACTAGTGTTTGTTCTTGGTGTTCTTGGTGTTTTGAAGAACACTTGAAGATGTGACATCCCCAAAATATCGGCTAGAAAAGACCGATTTTCATTTATGCTTTTAAAATAAATTCAGAGTAAATCCTTTTGATTTGAAAGAGTTGTGGAATTTGTTCCCAAAAACAAAACATGATAAAACAATGTTTACCAAAGCATTTCATAAAAGAAATGTATTTTCATTATAATCAAAACTCGGGGTGTCATGTTCCGATATAGACCAATAAGCATAAACGATAATATTACAAGTCATTCAACAAATATATACATATACAGACTTGTAAACAAAACAACTTGATGGTTCATCCATCTTACGCCCTTGCGCCACTTCCTGTAATACAAATAAAACTGAGTGGGTCAGGCTTGGGAGCCTGGTGAGCATATAGGGTTTTCAACCCACAATAAATAATTAAATTAATTATTATCAACCAACAATAACCCAGTTACCCATTCCCGTTATACTCACTTTACGTCCCTAAAATAACTAACACAAGGGACCTAATCTAAGAATATTTTCATCGAGGTGACAACACATGCTGCGGGGTTTCCTCAGCAATATAAGTCAAATAAGGCAACCATGAGGGGGATGGAATACAGCGAATGAACACCCAAGTTCATTAACACCTACAGGTTATGAGCCTGCTAGCGTTCCACATGACTATCTAGAAAAGTCCGTGGTCGTCATCTAAATTCCGCTAGATGACTGGATCAAAACAACAACGAGGCCTCTCATCTGTTTATTACACACCAACTATCTACCCATGTTCTACCCAACATAGTAGTAGATAAAAACATACATTTTTATACATATTTTCAAAACCTGTATAGCATGCTTGATCAATACATTTTCCATATAACAGATGAGGCACACACACATAACACGTATTTCGTATAGAAATAATCATATCTGTAAGATAGAAGAAAGTGAATATACATTCACACACATAACAACAAAATATACACATAACACGTATCTCGTATAAAATACTTCATAGTTATACGTTATGAGAAAGTAACAACGCATTCACACGTATAAACGACAATAAACTTAATACCCTCGAACCATACTTGTATTATTATTGCGTTTATGAAAGGTAGTATACACTCACTAGATCAGAAGATGATCGGACAGCACTACGACTCGCAAAAGTAATAATCCTCCGCAGATCTGGAAGATCTCTACGAAAATCGAACTTCTCGCGGGCAGAGCTTCGGCTAGGAAACCGCACTTCTCGAGATCTTCGGGATCTCGGGACTCGCTTCGGGACTCGGGAATATTACCGGGGCTTCGGGATGGCTTCGGGGGTAAAACCGCAGAGCTTCGGCACAAAAACGAGAGGAAATTAGCAAATAAACCCGGAACCCTCGCATCCTATTTATAGGAGGCTGGAAGCCTCTCGTACGCGGGGCGTACGTGCCTCAGAAACGTAAGCGCATGCGTCATCCGAAGTGTCGACACTCTTCGGAGTACGCGGGGCGTACTCACTTACGCGACGCATAAGTCGGATCAGACGTGTGACTCGCCTTCGGATAATGCTTCCGAATTTTGATTTAAAAATAAATACAAATTAATTAATAAACTTCGGAAATTCATATCTTCTTCATACGAACTCCGTTTTCGACGTTCTTTATATCCACGGAAAGGTGAGACTACGCTCTACAACTTTCGTTTAGACTCCGTCAACTAATTTTGAATTTATTTTTATTATTTATTTTTAATAGGTCGGGACAGAAAATTTCGTTATAAATTCATAACTTCTTCGTTTGACGTCCGTTCTCGCCTAACTTTTTTATCGCTTTGATACTAACAACGAGATCTTCAATTCTCGTTTAGATCACTAAGGCTAAATATCGCTTTAACGTAAATTTCACTTTTTACGTTATCCAGCGTTGCCGGTTCTGTCGCGAAACTTCGACAGGTCATAACTTCCTCGTTATAACTCGGATTTCGGCATTCTTTATATCTCCGGAAACCTTGTTTCAACTACTACAACATTATCTAAAGATATCAAGTTTATTTTACACTTAAATTTTGATGCTTATTTTTATTTTTAATTAATCAAACCACATAATTAAGCAATTAAGCACAAATCACATAATACTCAAATAATACAATCTTATTATTTCAAAACGGGTTACAAAGGTTAACCTAGACCATTACATTGCTAAAAATGGCAAGCCCAGAAACACAGGCGTTACAATTCTCTCCACCTTAGAATGATTCCGTCCCCGGAATCACACATCAACAAACAAATGCAGATAGCGACTCAACATGTCACTCTCCGTCTCCCAGGTGAGATTCGGCCCATTTGTGTGTTTCCATCGGACAAGCACTAACTCGACCATCTTGCGTCGCAACTTCTTAGTCTTTCGGTCAACAATTGCCTATGGTTCTTCAATCAACCTTTTGTTCTCATCGATTCTCAATTCGGAAATTGGAATTATATCAGGAACTTCTCCCGTGAACTTTCTCAAATAACACACATGAAAAGTGTTGTGAATTCCATTCAGTTCTTCTGGTAGTTCGAGCTTGTAAGCTTGGTTCCCAATCCTCTGAAGAACTTTAAACGGTCCAATAAACCTTGGACTCAACTTTTCCCTTTTACCAAATCTTATAAGTCCCTTCCACGGCGAGACTTTAAGCAAAACCGAATCCCCAACTTCAAAAGTCATCGGTCTTCGCTTCTTGTCAGCATAGCTCTTTTGATGATCCTGAGCTGCTAACATTCTTTCCCTAATTATTTTCAACTTTTCAGCAGTTTGATGAACCATCTCCGGTCCCATAAACTGCTTTTCCCCAGCCTCAAGCCAACAAGACGGCGTACGACACTTTTGTCCATACAAAGCTTGGTAAGGTGCCATCTTAATGCTCGAGTGAAAACTATTATTATAGGAAAATTCTACCAAAGGTAAATGTTCATCCCAATTACCTAGGAATTCCAAGGTACATGCTCTCAGCATATCTTCAAGTGTTTGTATCGTTCTTTCACTCAGACCATCAGTCTGCGGATGGTAAGCTGTACTTAAACATAACTTGGTACCCATTTCCTCTTGTAGACATTTCCAAAACGTTGAGGTGAAACGACTATCACGATCCGACACAATTGTTAGCGGAACACCGTGAAGTCTCACAATTTCCTTCACATAAGAATCCGCAAGCTTTTCCATAGACCATTTCTCCCTGGCTGCTATGAAATGCGCACTCTTAGTGAATCGATCAACGACCACCCAAATCATGTCGTGACCATTCTTTGTTCTGGGTAGTTTAGTGATAAAATCCATAGCAATGTCTTCCCACTTACCCATAGGCATAGGTAAAGGTTCTAAACTCCCATACGGTTTCTGATGTTGTGTCTTGACTCTCGCACAAGTCACACACTCGGCCACATACTTTGCAACATCAAGCTTCATCGTCAGCCACCAGTAGTAGGGTTTCAGGTCCCTATACATTTTAGTGCTATCGGGATGAATCGAGTACATGGTCTTGTGAGCTTCTTCCATCAGAAGATCTCTGATTCCTCCTGTCTTAGGTATCCAAATCCGATCTTGGAACACCTTCAGTCCATGACTATTTACACCGAACACCAACGTTTTGCCCAAACGTTCCTCCTTTCGGTCATTCTTTTCAGAAGCTTCCTCTTGAGCTTTCTTTATACTTTCCACAATGGTCGAGACAACTTCAATTCTCAACGCTCTTGGCCTTTTCCTTTCAAGATTGACTTTCCGACTGAGAGCATCAGCAACAACATTAGCCTTACCGGGGTGGTAAAGTATCTCGCAGTCGTAGTCTTTGAGTAATTCCAGCCAGCGTCGTTGCCTCATATTCAATTCCTTCTGATTAAAGAGATATTGGAGACTCTTATGATCAGTGAAAAGTTTGCACTTAGTGCCATAGAGGTAATGCCTCCATATCTTCAGAGCGAAAACTACCGCTGCCAACTCCAAATCATGAGTCGGGTAGTTCTTTTCATGCTCTTTCAGCTGTCGAGACGCATATGCTATCACCTTTTCTCTTTGGGTTAAAACACAACCCAATCCAACCCCAGACGCATCGCTATAAACAGCGAAGTCTTCAACTCCACCGGGTAGAGAAAGTATCGGTGCCTCGCATAGTTTCTTCTTTAGCTTCTCGAATGCTTCTTTATGCTTCTCACTCCAAGCATAAGCAGCTCCTTTGTGGGTCAAAGCTGTCAATGGAGTAGCAATCGAAGAAAAGCCTTGGATAAACCTTCGGTAATATCCGGCTAATCCTAAAAAGCTTCGGATCTCCGTGGGACTTTTCGGTTGTTCCCACTTCATTACAGCTTCAATCTTTGCTGGATCAACCATTATCCCTTCCTGGTTGACCACGTGACCCAAGAATTGGACTTCACGAATCCAAAAATCACATTTGGAGAACTTAGCATACAGCTTCTCCTTCTTCAAAACTTCTAACACTTCTCGCAAGTGTCTGCCATACTCCTCCTGGCTTTTTGAGTAAATCAGAATGTCGTCTATAAACACTATCACAGATTTATCAAGGAACGGATTACAAACCCTATTCATTAAATCCATGAATGCTGCCGGAGCATTGGTTAGTCCAAACGACATAACCAAGAACTCGTAGTGTCCATATCTAGTTCTGAACGCAGTCTTCTCTATATCCTGCTCTCTTACTTTCAGCTGATGATATCCTGACCTAAGATCGATCTTCGAGAAATAGCTCGAACCTTGCAATTGATCAAATAGGTCATCAATCCTTGGCAACGGATATCTATTCTTTATTGTTGCCTTGTTCAGCTCTCTGTAATCAATGCACATTCTCATACTTCCATCTTTCTTCTTCACGAATAACACCGGAGCTCCCCAGGGCGATGAACTAGGTCTAATGAAACCTTTGTCCAACAACTCTTGAAGTTGCATCATCAGCTCCTTCATCTCCGTTGGTGCTAATCGATAAGGTGCTTTTGCTATTGGCGTGGTTCCTGGTAGCAAGTCTATTCTGAACTCTACTTGTCTATCAGGTGGTAATCCAGGAAGATCTTCGGGAAATACTTCCGGATAATCACACACCGCAGGAATACTCTGCATCACCTTCTTTTCCTTCTTAGCATCAATCACGAATGCTAAATATGATGTACATCCCTTGGTCAAACACTTTCTGGCTTTCATTAAGGAAATGATTCTAGAATTCACTCGGCGTTTGTTCCCATACACCATAAACGATTCCTTCCCAGGCGGGTTTACTTTAACAATCTTCTTCTTGCATAAAATTTCGGCATCATTGGCGCTGAGCCAATCCATTCCCAACATGATGTCGAAACCGTTAAGTTCGATAGGCAATAATTCCTCGCAGAACTTATTCCCATTAAGGTCGATTAAGATGTTTTTCATACGATGGCTAACAGGTACAAACTTTCCATTAGCAACTTCGACTAATAAAGCATTATCTAGTCTATCAACAGGCAAAGATAGTTTTCTACCAAATTCATGCGATATAAAGGAGTAGTTGGCTCCAGAATCAAATAAAATTTGGGCAGGCAAATTGTTAACGAGAAAGGTACCTGAAGCGACATCAGCTTCATCCTTAGCAGCTTCCAGTGTCATCTGGAATGCTCTCGCCTTCGGCTTTGGTGGAATGTTGGGCTTAGCTGTCTCCTTCTTCTTCGGACAGTCTTTCAAAATATGCCCCTCTTCATTACAACCAAAACACATCCTTTTGTTGTTCGGTTATTCATTGGCAAAATGTCCAACCTTTCCACACTTGTAGCAAGTTACATCCTCGCTACATTTCCCGAAGTGCTTTTTCTTACACTTATCACACCACTTTGCTTCCCCTCCTTTTCCCCCACCAAACCTTTTCGAATCAGATTTCGAAAATTTGCTTTTCTTGCCGGAACCAGATGTTCCCTCAAACTTCCTCTTCTCACCAACCTCAACCTTGTTGGTGGTTCTCCCCTTGATCATGTTCTCAATAGACTTGGCAGCCCAGATAGCTGCCTCTAGAGTAAGTGCCTGACATACTGGCACTTCGTACTCCCATGGAAGTCCCTTCGCATACCGATCCACCTTTGTCAGCTCGTCTGGAATGATACGCAAGGCAAACTCCATCTTATCGGTGAAGTTATTGGTGTATTCATCAACTGACATACTGCCTTTAGTCAATGTTAGGAACTTGTTCGCCAACTCCAACAGATTTTGAGCCGAGCAGAACTTGCGCTTAAACTGCACCAAGAACTCTGCCCATGACAATTGCAGTGGCTCATTTGGGCTCAAAGTTTTCCCTAGAGTGTTCCACCAACGAACGGCTCCACCTCGGAATTGACGCACGGCATAGATAGTTTGCAACTTACCTCTGCAGCCACACGTCATGAAGGCTAGCTCCATTTCGGAGATCCAATCCATAACCCCAATCGGATCCTCCTTTCCATTGAAGGTCGATGGTTTGCAAGTCAAAAAGTCCTTGTACTTGCATCCCATTCCATCATTCCTTCCATCGCGGTTATCTTGCCTAACTATCGGTGGGTTGGCTGGACCAACAGACCCACTAAAGTTTCCACCTTCCGAGTGCCCTTCATTTAATTCAGGCTCTTCCACACGAATCGACAGTTCTTCACGATTTTGTTGAAGCAACCGTCTAGTTTCCTCCATCTGACGATCCAACATCGTCTGAATCATCAATTGCACACCAGCCATGGTTATTGGCTCCGATGCTACTGCTACAACAGGTCTTTGTTCAGTCACTGGTGGTTGATTCCTGTTTTCATCAGCATTTGCAACTCCACTTCTTGTTCTCACCATTTTTGATCTACACACCGAATAAGGTGAAATTAGATCCTTATTCATGATAGATATTCAAATCATCCTTATCACTCCGAAACGTTTACATGCTAGTTCTAATATCGTAGACGTACGCTTAGAATCCTACACACATAAAGTTTCTAGATCCGGTCGGCAACAGACCATAGATCCGAACAAATAATATATATGGCAACACACAACATTTAGCACATAAAGCATTTTAGGCAATATTCCTAAAGTAAACTAGTGCTCGTGTCTAAAACATAACAGACACATATCTCAAAATTCCACTTAGCATTCTAAGTTTAAGTCTAGAAATCCTAAAAATTCCTAGTTCGCTTAAACTAATGCTCTGATACCAACTGTGACATCCCCAAAATCTCGGCCAGAAAAGACCGATTTTCATTTATGCTTTTAAAATAAATTCAGAGTAAATCCTTTTGATTTGAAAGAGTTGCGGAATTTGTTCCCAAAAACAAAACATGATAAAACAATGTTTACCAAAGCATTTCATAAAAGAAATGTATTTTCATTATAATCAAAACTCGGGGTGTCATGTTCCGATATAGACCAATAAGCATAAACGATAATATTACAAGTCATTCAACAAATATATACATATACAGACTTGTAAACAAAACAACTTGATGGTTCATCCATCTTTCGCCCTTGCGCCACTTCCTGTAATACAAATAAAACTGAGTGGGTCAGGCTTGGGAGCCTGGTGAGCATATAGGGTTTTCAACCCACAATAAATAATTAAATTAATTATTATCAACCAACAATAACCCAGTTACCCATTCCCGTTATACTCACTTTACGTCCCTAAAATAACTAACACAAGGGACCTAATCTAAGAATATTTTCATCGAGGTGACAACACATGCTGCGGGGTTTCCTCAGCAATATAAGTCAAATAAGGCAACCATGAGGGGGATGGAATACAGCGAATGAACACCCAAGTTCATTAACACCTACAGGTTATGAGCCTGCTAGCGTTCCACATGACTATCTAGAAAAGTCCGTGGTCGTCATCTAAATTCCGCTAGATGACTGGATCAAAACAACAACGAGGCCTCTCATCTGTTTATTACACACCAACTATCTACCCATGTTCTACCCAACATAGTAGTAGATAAAAACATACATTTTTATACATATTTTCAAAACCTGTATAGCATGCTTGATCAATACATTTTCCATATAACAGATGAGGCACACACACATAACACGTATTTCGTATAGAAATAATCATATCTGTAAGATAGAAGAAAGTGAATATACATTCACACACATAACAACAAAATATACACAGAACACGTATCTCGTATAAAATACTTCATAGTTATACGTTATGAGAAAGTAACAACGCATTCACACGTATAAACGACAATAAACTTAATACCCTCGAACCATACTTGTATTATTATTGCGTTTATGAAAGGTAGTATACACTCACTTGATCAGAAGATGATCGGATAGCACTACGACTTGCAAAAGTAATAATCCTCTGCAGATCTGGAAGATCTCTACGAAAATCGAACTTCTCGCGGGCAGAGCTTCGGCTCGGAAACCGCACTTCTCGGGATCTTCGGGATCTCGGGACTCGCTTCGGGACTCGGGAATATTACCGGGGCTTCGGGATGGCTTTGGGGGTAAAACCGCAAAGCTTCGGCACAAAAACGAGAGGAAATTAGCAAATAACCCGGAACCCTCGCATCCTATTTATAGGAGGCTGGAAGCCTCTCGTACGCGGGGCGTACGTGCCTCAGAAACGTAAGCGCATGCGTCATCCGAAGTGTCGACACTCTTCGGAGTACGCGGGGCGTACTCACTTACGCGGCGCGTAAGTCGGATCAGACCTGTGACTCGCCTTCGGATAATGCTTCCGAATTTTGATTTAAAAATAAATACAAATTAATTAATAAACTTCGGAAATTCATATCTTCTTCATACGAACTCCGTTTTCGACGTTCTTTATATCCACGGAAAGGTGAGACTACGCTCTACAACTTTCATTTAGACTCCGTCGACTAATTTTGAATTTATTTTTATTATTTATTTTTAATAGGCCGGGACAGAAAATTTCGTTATAAATTCATAACTTTTTCGTTTGACGTCCGTTCTCGCCTAACTTTTTTATCGCTTTGATACTAACAACGAGATCTTCAATTCTCGTTTAGATCACTAAGGCTAAATATCGCTTTAACGTAAATTTCACTTTTTACGTTATCCAGCGTTGCCGGTTCTGTCGCGAAACTTCGACAGGTCATAACTTCCTCGTTATAACTCGGATTTCGGCATTCTTTATATCTACAGAAACCTTGTTTCAACTACTACAACATTATCTAAAGATATTAAGTTTATTTTGCACTTAAATTTTGACGCTTATTTTTATTCTTAATTAATCAAACCACATAATTAAGCAATTAAGCACAAATCACATAATACTCAAATAATACAATCTTATTATTTCAAAACGGGTTACAAAGGTTAACCTAGACCATTACATTGCTAAAAATGGCAAGCCCAGAAACACAGGCATTTCAGAAGATCTAGTTAAAAATCAAATATGAATAGATGAAATGATGTATAAAAACTAGATGTTAGGTTATAACAACAAATCAAGTCGAGAAACACTTACGTTTTTGGAAGATCGGGTGAAGAACGGGATTATAGTTGAGAGAGAATAGAGAGTGTTCTTGAGAATGGAAGTGAAAAATGAGGAGTTGGGGGAGTAAAGTCATGCCTAAGGCATGAGTTCACGGTCACACAAGAGTTTACGGCCCAAACTCTAAAATTTTGTCTGTGAACTCTTTAGTAGGGTGCATTTGGTGGGTTTGCTACTTCAAGACCCGAGACGGTACTTCCTTTCCTTCGTTCGTTTGAAGAATAAACACTAAAAACACTCAAATGAACTTTTAAATTGTCTAGCAGTTATTAGAAATGTAATTGAATTTTAATTGAAGTGATTGACATTAGAGTTTTTCCGAATGAAAATTCCGGGTTGTCACACAATCCCTGTCATTCCACCATCCGTGCCCTATCCACATTCAGCCTCCTCCTCAAAAGCTTCCGCAAACATTTAACTCCAAAGGAAACTAAAGCAAATCTTGCTCTGGCATCCGGTCTAGTGAATTGGTACAATGCTTTCTTAGCTAGAGAGTTTACTCCTCAAAGCTCCTTTGCTGATCTTGACCAAATTCATCCAGAAGAGGTTGCAGAAATGGATATTACCTGGCAAATTGCCATGGCAGTGTTCAGAGCTAAACAGTTTGTCAAGAAGACGAGAAAGAAGAACTTGGGTATAAATGGAGATAAGAAAGTTGGATTTAATAGGGGCAAGGTTAGGTGCTTCAGCTATCATGAGCCTGGTCATTTTGCTCAAGAGTGCCCAAAATGCAAATGGTTAGACAGGACTATAAGCCTGAAATCTAACAAGATGTTAATCAGAAATTTCATGTCTTCTATGCCATTTGGGCCAAAGTTTTATTGATGTATATCAAGAATTAAAAAGTATATCTTTGAATAAAGTCTTTTATTGATATGAACGCTTGTCACATGATTTCACATATGTCTTTGTTGTCCCTCTTTGCTTCTGCCATATTGAAGTATATATATGGCATAACGTTATATTGTATCTATTATTGAACTCACTAAGCGTCACCGATTACCCTATCAATGTTTAACAATTGCAGGTGATAAGTAACTAGTATGATCACATACTGTTGAAAGATTTAGAATAGTTTGTAATAGTACTTTTTTACTCCAGTTTATGTTTGTATAAATTACAATATCCTGGGTAGTTATGTAATATATAACACTTTGTAATAGTCGGTTTGTATCCAGTAGTTTTTAATCTCTTTATCAATGTAAAATATTTCTTTTATGGATATGCAAGTAGCATGTTTTGGAGTAATAATATTGTGAAGTACGAAAGTTGGGGTCATTCTATCATGGTATCAGAGCAGTAGTTTAAGCGAACTAAATTCCACCGATTGGTATTTAGACTTAAACTATAGGAAGTTCAATATATGAACTTAATCACTGTAAGTTTAGGGATACAAACCATAAGAAATATATAAGTAAAAGTATTAGGTAATAATTCCGTATTTCAGATCGATGGCTGAACAAATAAGTAGCCATACCCCTGAGGTTGGTGGAGATCCTCAACCTGAGGAAGTGAATACTCTAGTATCTCCTCGTGAGGAGCGACTCTTAGGTAAACTTACCGGTGTTATTCGACAGACTCTCAAAGAACACAAAAAGAATGGTGATAAAGGAAAAGAGAAAGCCACTGGAGAATCTTCAAGCGGAAAGGTGAAATGTCCCTCGTTCAAAGATTTCAAGAGTAGTGGTGCTATGGAGTTTTCTGGTGTCCTTAATCCTATAGTTGTTCTAACTTGGATTCAGAACACCGAGAAAGTATTTCGTATCTCTCATGTGGATGATGAAGACAAGGCAATCTATGCTTCTGTAATGCTCATCGGAGAAGCCTTAGTCTGGTGGGAAGCAACATATGAAGCTCTCAATGGATGTGACCAGGAGAACTTATCCTGGGAGTTGTTCAAGACTCGTGTACTAGAGAAGTATTGTCCTCTAGATATGAGGAGAAGATTGGAGAAGGAATTCCTCGAGCTTAAACAAGGAGGAATGACTGTGAATGAGTATGAAACTCGGTTTAATAAAAGAGCAAGGATTGCATATTCCAACTGAAGACGAGAAAATTCAGTTATTCATGCAGGGACTACGACACAAAATCCATGATTTCGTTGCCAATCGGGATGTTCTGTCATTTGATAAAGCTGTTGAGTATGCTCGAAGGCCTGAGCATGACTTAGAGATACTTGGTGCCGCTCTTACTGTTCTAAAGCATCCACGTACTGAAAGAACTAATTCTGTTTCCACTATTCCACCAGCTCAATCTGTTCGAACTGATCCTAGCAAGCAAGCACAATCTCAAAGTGCTTTTCGTGGTCACGGAAGGTCACAATCTTTTTATATTCAATCGCCTTCATGTCGCGTTTGTGGAAGAAATCATCTGGGTCAATGCAAAATAGACAAGGAATCCATTGTCTGTTATGGGTGTGGAGAAATGGGTTATATAAAGCCAGCTTGCCCAAGGAAGGATGTGACTTGCTATGCATGTGGTATTACTGGCCACAAGAAGCATTTTTGCCCTACTCTTACCAGCCAAGTGACGGGAAGTCAAGCTTCTGTTCAACAACCTGCGAGAAGTCAAATCCCTATCCAACAATCAAAGAGTACTCCAGCTAAAAAGGAGGAGGTGCCAAAAGCTAAGGGTCGTGCATTCCAGATTACCACAGAGGAAGCACGTAAGGACCCAAATGTTGTGACGGGTACATTTCTTGTCAACTCTAGACCTGCTCACATCTTATTTGATTCTGGTGCCTCAGATTCTTTCGTATCTTATGAATTTGCGCATTCTTTTCAAACTGCTTGCTATGCTCTCGCGCAACCATTTCACATAGATACTGCGGGAAATATATCATTACTTGCTGATAAAATCTATAGGGATTGTGTCATAGAAATTGAATGCTATAATTTTCTTGCTAACCTAATCCATTTCTCTTTGCCTAACTTCGATATTATTCTCGGTATGGATTGGTTGTCAAAGAACCGTGCAGAACTCTTGTGTTACGAAAAGATGGTACACATTCCTATTGAAGGGGAAGATTCTATTCATGTTTACGGTGAACAAAGGATCTTAAAAATATTCTCTTTCCTCAAAGCTCTTAAATTTATATTGAAAGGTTGTCCTATCTATCTGGCATATACATTTGACATCTCAAGAAAGGAGAATAAAACTGTAAATGATATTCCCATTGTTAACGAATATCCTGATGTTTTCCCTGATGATCTTCCTGGACTTCCTCCGGACATACCAGTAGAATTCTGAATTGACCTTGTGCCTGGTGCTGCTCCGATTGCAAAGACTCCTTATCGTCTTGCGCCAGCCGAGATGAAAGAAATGATGATCCAACTGCAGGAATTACTTCACAAAGGTTTTATTCAACTAGGTACCTCTCCCTGGGGTGCTCCAGTATTGTTTGTCAAGAAGAAGGACAGATCGATGCGAATGTGCATTGATTATTGTGAGCTGAATAAGGTAACTATCAAGAACAAGTACCTGCTACCTCGCATCGATGATTTGTTCGATCAACTTCAGGGTGTTAGCTATTTCTCAAAGATTGATTTGAGATCTGGTTATCATCAATTTAAATTACAAGAGCAAGAGACTGCTTTTCGTACTCGTTATGGGCATTTTGAATTCCTTGTCATGCCATTCGGTTTGACAAATGCTCCTGCTGTATTCACGGATATGATGAATCGAGTATGCCGCCCAATGCTCGATAAGTCTATCATCGTATTCATTGACGATATTCTAATCTATTCCAATTCTGAAGTCGATCATGTCGTTCATATTCGTGAAATCTTAGAACTTCTTTGAAAGGAGAAACTTTATGCTAAATTCTCAAAATGTGAATTTTGGCTTCGTCAAGTTCAATTTCTCGGCCATGTTATTTCTAGTGATGGTGTATCCGTAGATCCTATCAAAATAGAAGCCAGTCAAAATTGGGAAGTGCCCCGTAATGCTTCCAAAATTTGAAGTTTCTTAGGTCTCGCGGGATATTACCGGAGATTCATTAAAGACTTTTCTCGTATAGTCATACCTCTCACGAGTCTTACACAGAAGGAAGTGAAGTTCGAATGGGGTGAAGCCCAAGAAAAAGCTTTCTCAACTCTAAAAGATCTTTTGACTCATGCTCCAATCTTATCACTCCCATAAGGTGATGATGATTTCTCTGTGTATAGCGATGCTTCAAGATTGGGACTCGGTTGTGTATTGATGCAGCGTGGTAAAGTGATAGCCTATGCCTCAAGACAACTGAAAGATTATGAAAAGAATTATCCCACCCATGATCTTGAACTCGCTGTAGTGGTATTTTCCCTAAAACTTTGGAGACATTATTTTTTTTTTGGTACGAAATGCTAATTGTTTACTGACCACAAGAGTCTCAAGTATATATTTAGTCAGCAAACTCTGAATATGAGACAACAACGAGCAATGGAGATGATCAAAGACTATGACTGCGAAATCCTGTACCATCCTGGAAAGGCTAATGTGGTTTCAGATGCACTTAGCAGGAAGGTTTATCGTAATAGTATGTGTTATACTATTACTTACACTACGGTGAAGTTCACTATTCTTGATGAACTAGAGAAGTGGCAAGTTGAGGCCTTAAAGCCAGAAAATGTGAAGATGGAAGGAACGGTACATTATGTTGATGTTTTACTTGATGATCCACGAGGATTAAAAGTATTTAAGAATCGGCTATGGATTCCAAAGATTGGTGGATTAAGACAGAAGATTTTAGATGAAGCTCATAAGTCTAAGTTGTCAATACATTCTAGTACAAGTAAAATGTATTATGATGTAAGAGCTGATTATTGGTGGCTTGGATTAAAGAGAGACATTGGAAGATATGTACAGGAATGCTTAGTATGCTTACAAGTCAAAATAGAGCACCAAAAGCCTTATGGAACCCCATAAAGTCTTAGTGTTCTTGGATGGAAGTGGGAAGAGTTGTCCATGGATTTTATTACCAAATTGCCAAAGACTACTAGACATCATGATAGCATTTGGGTAATCGTCGACCGCCTGACTAAGAGTGCATCTTTTCTCGCCATGCGTGAAACGGATCCAATGGAGAAATACGCACAAGTATACTTGGATGAAATTCTTGCAAGACATGGTGTGCCACTAAAGATCATTTACGATCGCGATACTCGCTTCACTTCTCACTTTTGGGCGAGTAAGTAACGTGAATTAGGATCTCAAGATGCTCTTATCACCGCTTATCATCCCCAGACAGATGGTCAGATGGAGAGCAATCCAAACAGTAGAAGATATGCTTCGTGCATGTGTCTTGGAGTTCGGTGGTAACTGGGATAAATACTTACCGCTTGTCGAATTTTCGTATAATAACAGTTACCACACTTCAATCAAAATGCCACCATATGAAGCATTATATGGTCGCAAATGTTGTAGGCCGTTATGTTGGCGTGATGTAGGACAGAAGTTCCTTGGAGGCCCCGAAATGATTCAAGACACCACCGAAAAGATTCAAATCGTACGTGAAAGAATGAAAGCGGCCCAAGATCGATAGAAATCTTATACAGAAAAGAGAAGACGACCTATAGAATTCCAAGTGGGTGATTTCATGATGTTGAAGGTATCCCAATGGAAAGGCCTTATGCGGTTTGGGAAAAAAGGAAAGTTGAGTCCTAGATTTGTTGGTCCTTTCAAAATCATGTAGAGAATTGGAAAGCAAGCATACCGCTTAGAATTGCTTGAAGATTTGGCAGGTATTCATGATGTGTTTCATGTAAGTTATCTGCGCAAATGCTTGAGCATCTACGATGAGACATTTCCATTATCCGCGATGAAATTGGATAATAAGTTAAGATATGTTGAAGAGCCTGAAGAAATCGTGAATGAAAGAACAACTAAGCTACGCAATAAAGAAGTAGAATTGGTGCTTGTCAAGTGGAAACACCATCAAGGCCCAAACTATACTTGGGAGAATAAGAATGGGATAAAAGCAAAATATCCCCATTTATTTTAATCGATGTAATTTCGGGGACGAAATCCTCAAAAGGAGGAGGTATTTGTAACATACACGTTTTGAAATCGTGTTTTGTAATGAATAAAATTGTGAAATACTATGTGAAATTGAGCGTTGAGTTCTAACAGATGGTTTTTACTAGAAATGAAGTAAAACTATGTTTAGAATCATTCAGAAAATATTGGAAGTCTTATGAGATTTCAATTAAAAGCCAAATATTGAAATTTAGTGAAAATATATAATTTTAAATAAATAAAATTTTATTATTAAAAGTTGTAAATAATCTCGTTAGAAACTTGTAGGCGAAAACCTCGTCGAAATCCGAGTTATAACAAAGAAGTTATGACCAATCGAAGATCCGCGATAAAACCGACACGACGCCGAATGACGTTAAAAGTTAGCTTTTGATAAACTACTTTTTAGCCTTAGTTATCTAAATGAAATTCGTAGTATTCGTTAAACCGAGAAGTTCGATAAAAAGAACGCCAAAATCTGTCTTCGTATGATGAAGTTATGATTTTTCGAAGCTTCAGCTTAGTAGTAGACAGCTAAAAACTCGAATTTTAGATCGAGTAGTTTTTAGCCGAAACAACCTAAACGAGAATTTAAGGTCTTGTCATTAGTAGTACAACGGTAAAAATTCTAACGATAACGGATGTCGGATTAAGAAGTTATGAATTTTTAACGGATTTTCCTTTCCCGGTCTGTTAAAAATAATAATATTAAAATTAAAGTCAAAATTAGCTGATGAAGTCTAAACGAAAGTTGTAGAGCGTAACTTTATCTATGTGTGCATATAAAGAACGTCAAAACGGAGCTTGTATGCGAAAGTTATGGATTTTAGAAGTTTGGGGCACATTTTCCGAGAAAATTCGCATGAATAGTGCCAGCCTCGCGAGATTTCACCTCATGTCCAACATGCGTCGCAATTCGGTTCGCCCAGAGCATCGGTCCCTCGCATGTCTGATGCGTGCCGCTTCCGGATTCGACCGATGTCGCGACCAGTAGCCTTCCGACGCGCGCCTCGCATCGCTGGAGCCAGTCCGAGCCTCGCTGAAGCCGCCACCTGTTCCGAGCCTCGCTGCTGACTCGCCTTCCCCCTTCGTGTGTCCCTCTCCCTCGCTGCCACCAAGCTGCTTTGCTGAGTCACCCTTCTCGGCCGAACCTCGCAAGCGAGCCACGTACTTCCTTCTCCCTACTTCGGATCCGAGGCTCGCACCTATATAAGGGGTGCGAGACCTCCCGGCTAATGTGGGATTTTTAGCACTTTTTCACCTCTTATTCCATATTTTGGTTATTTCCACTTCCCCCGAAGCCGCAGTATTATTTTTAACACCCGAAACACGTCCCGAAGTGTCCGGAGAGTTCGAGAAATTTATCTTTTCGGTTTTGAAGCCCTCCCTTCGCAGAGCCCGGTTTTCAATTAAGCTCCCGATTTTCAACATAGAAAGTCATATTTAAAGCCGAAGTGTTGTCCAAATTACTATTTTAACCCCTGATTAATTTATGGTGAGTTCAATATATAGTAACAATTGTATTTTATGTGTTATATGTGCTATGTGCTTTTCAGTGATATTATTCCGGGTTATTTTCCCATGTTATTTTATTCGCTATGTTTATAGCAAATGTAATACCTTTGACCATGTGATCAGTGAAAGGACTTAGATTCACATTGGTACTGGTACATAACCTCTGGCCATGTAGAGCATGTCTCTGTAAGAGAATTACTTCTATTCTATGGCATTGGCAAATGGTTGGACAGGACTATAAGCCTGAAATCTAACAAGATGTTAATCAGAAATTTCATGTCTTCTATGCCATTTGGGCCAAAGTTTTATTGATGTATATCAAGCATTGAAAAGTATATCTTTGAATAAAGTATTTGATTGATATGAACGCTTGTCACATGATTTCACATATGTCTTTGTTGTTCCTCTTTGCTTCTACCATATTGAAGTATATATATATATGGCATAACGTTATATTGTATCTATTATTGAACTCACTAAGCGTCACCGCTTACCCTATCAATGTTTAACAATTGCAGGTGATAAGTAACTAGTATGATCACATACTGTTGAAAGATTTAGAATATTTTGTAATAGTACTTTTATACTCCAGTTTATGTTTGTATAAATTACAATATCCTGGGTAGTTATGCAATATATAACACTTTGTAATAGTCGGTTTGTATCCAGTAGTTTTTAATCTCTTTATCAATGTAAAATATTGCTTTTATGAATATGCAAGTAGCATGTTTTGGAGTAATAATATTGTGAAGTACGAAAGTTAGGGTCTTTCAAAAACTATTCCAAGAATGGGAAAAAGACCATTTTCCCTAAATAAGTCCCAAGCCAATCCATAATTTCCCCAAGGTCAGAAAGTCAACAGTCTCCTTCTTACCCGCTTGATTTCTGGTTGGGTAAGGGACGACCACTCAGTCCAGAAGCTCATGGGCGTTTGGTGAGACTCCTTCGAGCCAAACTTAAGCCCCGGGAGCTGATATTGCCCCCCGATGAGCTGTTCGAGATTGAGGAATCTAGATATTTCTTGGAGTACTCTCTCCTTTATGGATGGATGCGCCAGTGGTTAAACTACCTTAAATGGTATCACCTTACCGCATATTGCTCGTGAGCCGCCAAGTACCAGTCTCGCAACAGTATTGGTGGCGCAAAACAAAAGGATCGGTCCTTCACTTGCTGATCATTCGCGAGTAGAACTCGCTCTCTTGCCACGCCTTTCACTCACTCGCTTGAGTCGGACTCAATCACTCGGAGGATCATTCCTTCTTCACTCTCTTGCTATTACCCGCAGGGAGCGCAGCAACCAAGGTGCATATTATCATATAGAAAGAAGCGAAGCGTAGCGATTCGTACTACCGGAAAAGTTTCGCTAACTGGCAGGCAATAACAATTAGAGTACGCCCTCCGTACTCGACCTACGCCCAGTGTACGCTACATTTGGCTAGTACGCGCTGCGTATGAGATGAGTACGTCCAACGTACACCACAATAACCCAAACCCATCATTAAGGGCTTAAATGGTAAAGCCACTAAGTCCACTCCTCATATCTGGTCCTAACACAATGTCTTAACCCATAATGTCACGAAGTTTAAGCCTTTACATGGCTGGAAAGAGTTTAAACCTTGAAACTCTAAATTAATCCACCTTCAACACTACCAAGATCTTGCATGGCTAGAAAGGGACCATAAATTAACCATTTCTTATGAATCTATAAGACTTAAAATACATGAAAGGACATCAAATAAGCTCTAGAGTATTCCATACTCACAAAGGTCCAAGATTTGGGACAAAAGTTCATGAAAACCCCATCTATGGAGATCTAGAAGAAAACTCATCAAGGTACAAACTTTATACCTTTACAAGATGCAACAAATGGAGTAGTTTCTGGATCCAAAAGCTTTCAAGTAACCCCACCTTCTTCACTACTCTTCTTCTTCAACAAAAGGAAACCAAAATCACCACCAAGCTTAAATATCTTCACTCAGAAAGTATACACTTGATATTAGGTTTTGGAAGGAGTGGAGGTTGATTATGGGCGGTCCAAGGGTGATTTAATGCCTTTAAATTTGGATGATACCCTAAAAATTAGGGTTTGCCATCAACCTACATATGCTCCGTGTACTCCTGGTACCCCCATCATACTAGATTTAACACTGTGATCACCTCTTGCTTAGTACACCAAACATACACCCTGTATGCCTAGCATACTAGGCTCAACCTAAAAAAACCCTCCAACTTAGAATAGCCATAACTTCTTCATTCTAAATCCGATTCCGACACTCTTTATATCCACATAAAGGTATTGAAAATCCCCATAATAATATCTAGATATCTTAGACTAAGAACTCCTCGAACAAAAATCCATTTTCATGCAATAAACCGACCTATGATTTTTCCTACTCTATCTTTCGACCCAAAGCACAATCCAAAGGCTTGGTTTCATAACCTTCATTGCCTTCTTCCAAAAGGTCTAAACATCTCCTCCTTAAGGCTAAAGGCCTTTACAGAATTGACTTCTGGACCATGACCTTGAATCACATAATGGCCAGGAACAAGATGTTACAAAAATAAACATACAAAGGAGCTTTACATGTCAGCATGGGGGCAGTAGACATACAAATGAGCTTTATGCTAAATAATTAAATTATTAATTTCAATATAGTGTTAAACGGTTAACTTAAATTAAATTTTTAGTTAAACTTGATAAAAATTGGGAGACTATTTTATAAATAGTTAAAAGTTATAAACTATAGTGTTAAATCTAAATTATAATCCTAAATTAACAATAAAAACCATGAAATTATTCTTATAATCATTAAAAAAATTTAGATAAATAGCTTAAAAATAATTTACAATAAAAATAGTTAAAAGTAATATTATATAAAAAATTATAATGTTATCTTTAAAAACAAAAACAATGTTTGTTATTTTAAATAATTACAATCAAAGAAACTAATAATATTCATAAAAAAAAATTAATTTTTTTTGAAGCTAAATTAAAATAATTAAGATTTTACAAATACGTTATTTTAAATTACTTACAATAACAATAGTTAAAAGTAACATTATATACAAAAGTTATATTGTTGCCTTTAAAAACAAAAACAATGATTGATGTTTTTGTAGTGACTTAAGAACATGGTTTGGCATGCGGAATTAAAGAATACACAATGAACATGGTGATTTGGGTGTTTAAGAGATATATTCGAATATGTATGGTGTTACAAAAAAGGATCTAGATCTAAGTCTACATAAATAACACACACTTACACACTCAATGTTTACACCACTCAAACACACCTTTACATGTGGAATAAACCCACCTTATATAGAGGTGTTTACATGTCTCTCTCTCACTCTCTATCTCATGAGTCAAAACGATAATGCACCACATGCAAGTGGGTTTAAAAAAGTCAAACCATTATAAAGTCATACATAGATAACTTTGCATCCCAACATTCTCCCCCTTAAAGTTAGAAATGGATGACCCATTTCAAATCTTCCAAAATCGAGCAACTACGTGATCCGTGCCTCAAGCAAGAACACATGTTAAGATAAACTTCAAATCTTCAATTCTTCCATGATTCTTCAATTTGGGCTCTAACCGAGCATTAACGAATCATTAAGAGCATCCCAAACTCCAAATAATCACCCAAAAGTTGAGCATAAAAATACACCCTGAAAATATTCAATAAATACAAACCCATTTCGAACCGAAATCACTTTTGAATCTCCAGTCGCATCATTTCATAAACTTGAAAAATTCAAGGTCACATCGGTATTCAAATTCGCGTAATAAGAAAAATTCAACTTCGAATTTCCATATAAATTTTTCTCCCTTTTTATAATCAAAATTTGATTATAAAACCTTCAAGGAAAGAGAACGTGCTCTATTCAGAATTTTTCGTGTCAAATCTCCCCCTTAACATGTGGCATAAACTTTGTGCTTTAATCCAAAACATCTTCAATTTTTAACGTCGTTCACGGACCGCCTTTGACAAAATTTCTAAAAAATGGGTAGAAATTGTCAATTTCATACAGTGACTGGTGCTCCTAAAACAGCCAAAAATGCGAAACTCTCCCCCTTTTCCAAAGCTGGGTAGAAAGCGTCAATTTACATAAACTGCAGGGGCTTGAAATGCATTTTCTTCAATTTCTCAGCAAAATCAGTCCATTTGGGTAAAAACTATCGAACTTTCGAAAGTTCAATGACTGCTTTCGAAATTTCTACCTTTTTGTCCCAAAATGTCGAAAATTAACCCAAATGTCGAAGTTGGTTATGTTGTGCGAAACTATCGAAATTTTAGGACTATTTTCAAAAATTCTTCCTCCTTTCTTCCAAACTATCGAAAGTAAGTCCAAATGTCAAAATGTGTAAAATATGGCAAACGGTCGAAACTACAGCGGTCACTTTCGAAAATTTATGCTTTCGTCTCCAATTTCATTTGTCTTGCAACGAAACTTTCCTTCCCTTCGTTAATTACAATCACGAAATCTTCTTATTCACTTCGTGAAATCAGTAACGAATTCATTTTTAGCAAAAAAAAACTAAGCACCATTTTAACGAAAGCTTTTGCATATAACGAAATCGAAGCCTTGATTGTGAACAATAACTCTTCGCTTTTTCATTCAAAAGCACAAATATCATCGATTCGTTATTTCCCCAATATCACTTTCCCAGTCGAACAAAATTATAAACATTCGTTCTCTTCCTTGCCTATTTGACTTCCAAAACAATTTCTCTTTTCCAAATCAACCAAAAATCGAATTTGTTATCAAAAACCAAAATCGAATTCAATTCTGAGACTTCTTAATCGATTCATTCAAATTTTGACTTTCGTTCACGACACATTCACCTCCAAATCAGATGAGAACAAATTGAAGAAATCCATCGAAATCGACCATCACAACTCAATACAGTTGTACCCAAGACATTCGATCTCATGGAGTAATTAACAATATCATAGAAACCAACTATGGAATCAAAACACATATTCCTCCGAAATAGTGATTCTTGACTCAAGCTAAATACAACTCCAGTCAAAATCAAATCGAGATCAACTGATTCTCAAATCACTTCAAACTTCGATCACAAATCGATGTTTTAATTCCAAATCAAAACTAGTAAAAATCAATTTTGACCACAAGCAGAGTTTTGACTTTCGATTTCAAGATAGACAACATGAATTCTTCACACATTGACACCACAAATCTAATTTTTCTTTCAAATCGATTCCAAGATAAACACAAAACATTAGTTCTGTATCAAGACTCAACAATTAATAGCAAATAGAAATGATTTTGACTCCTATTGAAATTGAATTTTAAATCTTCATAATTGAAATTCATCAACTTCGCTTTCGCTATCAATTATTGTTAGCATCCTTCTTGAAATAAAAATCAAGCTCGAATAACCAGATCAAACATAAAAAATAATTAACTGATATCAAAGCTTTTCTGAACAAACAATACATGAGACTTCGAGAACTTGCATCGCTTTTGACATCGAGATTAACTGATGATTTATTTGATTTTGGGCCACAAAGTTCTATTGAACGATGATGAAGATTTGAAATTATGGCTCAATAGAACGGATTGATGAACAGTAAAGGAATTTCTTTTGAACTCAATTAAAAATGTGGGTAATGTGGGCTCAATAGAACGGATTGATGAACATTTCAAAATTGTAATGTGGGCTCAATGGAACGGATTGATGAACATTTCAAAAGTATAATGTGGGCTCAAGAACGATATTAATAGTAAAGGAATTTCTTTTGAACTCAATTAAAAATGTGTATGAACAGTGAATTTTGAATTTGAGAATGATTTTTGGAATTATGATCTAAGCAAAAAATTTGATGAATCACCAATAGGGTAAAAATGGATTAGATTCAACGAAACAAATTGATCAAAATTCAAAAACGTGACGCACGATTCAACAAGATTAAGAGAGATCATAGAGAGACTCACCATAAATGCTCCAATTGTGACAAATTTTGCCAAACCGGGAATCGTTCTTCAACAAATCACGTTGATCTTTGAAGACCCGCTCTGATACCAAATGTAGTGACTTAAGAACATAGTTTGGCATGCGGAATTAAAGAATACACAATGAACATGGTGATTTGGGTGTTTAACAAATGTATTCGAATATGTATGGTGTTACAAAAAAGGATCTAGATCTAAATCTACATAAATAACACACACTTACACACTCAATGTTTACACCTCTCAAGCACACCTCTACATATGGAATAAACCCATCTTATATAGAGGTGTTTACATGTCTCTCTCTCTCTATATCTCATGAGTCAAAAGGCTAATGCATTTTATGCAAGTGAGTTTACAAAAGTCAAACCATTACAAAGTCATACATGGATAACTTTGCACCCCAACGGTTTTAAATAATTACAATGATATAAATTAAAATCTTAAACAAATAAACTTTTTAAAATTAATTAATCAATTCAACAACAACTATAAATATCATTAAACCATATATTATATTTAATTTTATTCATGAATAACACGTATGTATAGGTCATTAAGACAATTGATATTATAGAAATTTAAAAAAATATCTACATTATCATATAATACAAAACAAATAATATATATACCAACTTATTATAATATCTATTATATAATAGCTAACAACAAGGTCATTGATATATTTTAAAAGCATATATTTGTAAAGTTTTTAAATATATTGTTGTATTCAACGCAACGCACAGGTATTCACCTAGTTACATGGAAAACCAATTCAGTAATGTTCAATAGATTACTAATCGTTCCATTCTTGTTGAGTGTTTGTATATCAAAACACTACATAAAAAATATTTAGAATTCAAAAATTACATATTTAAAATACTTTTTGTGTTTTCGTAATTTATTTTACAGATGATAAATTATATTTATTATATCTATCATATTCCCTCTTTTCCTTTCAACATAAAACGACATTTGTCCTAAAGACTTGATTATTTTTATTCATACGACAAAGATCTTCTAGGACCGGAAGTTTCTTCAATCTTCAACATTTTTTTGGAAAACGGAAAATATATTAAAACCCCATCAAGACGATGGGGGAAAAGAGTACAAAGGAAAGTGAAAAAAGAGAAAGAACGTGCAAATTACAAGCAAAAGAAGGGATTAATGTTCCACTATCTCCAATCAATTTTCCCGAAGGAACCTCTATGCTTGCACCAAGGGAAGGTAGTAACATTTATTCTTTCTGCAATACTCGCCGGATTCGTTGGAATTTTATCAAAGATCCACTTGTTTCTAGATGTCCAAATGCACCATAAGGCTTCGCAAAGAATTACATTAAGTAAACTCCGTTTCTTTCTACACCTGGACCATCGAGAGATAAAAAGGACCATGTCTTTCACCGATGTAAAGCATTCACCACTGATTTCACACCAAGATAGTATCAACTCCATCACTGATTTTTCAATCTAACATAAAATCAAGGCATGGTCACTAGTTTCCTCTCCAGCATTACATATACTACATATAGTGACCGGAATGGTAACTCCCATTTGACTTATTGCCACAACAATTGGAATTCTTTCCTGCTTAGCCCTCCATATGAAACATATATGGGATCCCTTTGCACCAATCAAAGGGCCCATTATTGACAATATGACTCACCAACTCGATTCGTTCTCATAACAAACTGACGATGAATTGATCTCCAAACAAGAAACTAGATGCCCATTTGTTTATCTCCGGATTCCAGGAAACAAACTCATTACGATCGATGTTGAGATTTGCCAAGCACCTGCTAGACTTTATGATGTTTTCCAGACCCCCGTGATTGAGTAGTTACCAAACACACCAATGTCTTCCCGATAGTCCATGTAAGCAATTGATCACTTTTGCCCACAGGGCAGAATTTTCATTTTCTAGTTTCCATAACCATTTAGTAACCAGAGAGAGATTAAGAGATTTAATTGAGCCAAGACCAATACCCCCACCTTTTTTTGGGCTCGTGATCTTTTCCCACTTCACCCAGCAAATGCTTTTTTTCCCGTAGTCTCTACTCCAGATAAATTTTCTTTTTATTTTTTCAAGAATGTCAATGACACCATTAGGAACAACAAAAGATGGACATGTAATATATCGGGAGGTTACCAAGCACTGCCTTCGCAAGCGTAATTCTTTCCACGGTGACAATTTTGATTGGAATTTATTAATTGATTTTCGAACTTCGGTGAATTCTTATGAACTTGTGCTTGGTTCAATTCTATGGAAGTCACAAAAACTAAAGATTGATATTTATTAAGTGACTGACGTTATCAATAAATAAAAATATTAAAGTGTTTCGAATGTAAATCCAGACAAAATCAATACATTTGGTGTTTTATTCAAGTACAGAACTTTGTATTATTATTTTTTTTTCTTAACATTAGGTACATTAAATATATACATACCATACATATTATATTTTTGCAATGTCATGTTATTTTTTCCCCATATCTCACAAAATTGATGGATGTCGTATCATACTAATCATTTTCTAATTGAAAAAGAATATAATTAATTAAAAATAATAAAATGAAAATACTCCATTAATTAAAAAATACATAATAAAAAAACATAATTGAAATATAGTTGAATAACATGTGATGTCTAATCATCGTCACTCAGCACGACATCAAAATCCTCATCCAATTTTTATTCAAACGTTTATGATTCATCATCTGTATCATCGAACAAGTCGTCTTCAACAAAATCGTCAACGACGGGATTCATTTGAGTATTGAAGATGTGTTCCAACAAATCAACGTGAAGGTTGTGGTGTACAACCCGATCGTATACTTCCCCTATGTTCGCCATGTACGCCTTTGAACCAACACCAACTCCTTTGACATTTGGTAAATTTTTATTTTCATTGTAGTAGCAAATCGTTTTCCCTTCATATTCGAAAATCATATTATGCAATATGATACATGCATACATCAAGATACTTATTCGTCTGTGCTCCATATATCGTATTAGTACTGCGAGTATTTATTAACATCTCTTTAGGACAGTAGTACTAGCATGATCTATGGAGCACAGACGAATAAGTAGTTTGATGTACGCATGTATCATATTGCATAATATGATTTTAGAAGATGAGAGGAAAGTAATTTGTTGCCCTAATGAGAATTAGAATTTACCAAATGTCGAAGGAGTTGGTATTGGTTCGGAGGCGTACATGGCGAATGGGGAGGAAGTATACGATCGGGTTGTACACCACAACCTTCGCGTTGATTTGGTAGAACACATCTTCAATGCTTGAACGAATCCCGTTTTCGACGATTTTGTTGAAGATGACTTGTTTGACGATACAGATGACGAATCATAAATGTTTGAATGAAATTCGGATGAGGATTTGATGACGTGTCGAGCGACGATAATTAGACGTCACATATTATTCAACTATATTTTGATTATGTTTTTTTTAATTTAGTTTGTATTTTGTTTAATTAATGAAATTTTTTCATTTTATTGTTTTTAATTAATTACATATTATTCAATTAAAAATAGAAAAAAAAATAGTGTGGTATAACACCCACCGATTTTGTGGGGAGTTATATATATATATATATATATATATATATATATATATATATATATATATATATATATATATATATATATATATATATATATATAGCTAGGTTCAAATGTTTCTAGCAACTATTGTGTGCATGAATGCACCAATAGGAATTTATGAATAATTAAATAATTAAAAAATTGACTAAGGGTAATTATGTAACTTTAGAATGATAATTAAAATAAAATCCCTTAATTAATGGGAATTACCATAAAAATCTCTTTGACCAACTACTTAACCCTAGCCTCTTCTGTAGCCAAGAAAATCATAACACAAATATTTGTTTCTCCATTCGACACCAGGTAAGTTTGAGGCAGCCATTCGAGCAACCAAACCAGAAACTTCTAGCTCCATTTCAGAAGCCCTTATATCTTCACGATGCATCATCTTCTTCAGAACATGACGCCTTATTGACTCCTTCAAACTTAATCATGCTTCTCAGATCATAGCAGACCCCTTGATGTTGGCCATCTCTATGCCTCAAAGGTAAGAATTGAAAGTATCTCATAAATTAATCAGCTATGGCGATCTTCCCTTCCCCTCTCTTCTTAGGGCATTCCCTCTATTAAGATCGATATTCTTTGGTTTAAGTTTAAAATTAATCAAAGATTGGCTTTTTCTTGATCTTGAATTAGGAATAAGATTGCCAATCTCTCCTCTTGTTGTATCGATTAATATATGTCTAACGCTTGTTTTTTTTTTAATTAGTTAGCCCAATCCTTTTTGGAATTTTATTCTTTTCTACATTTGGAATTTGTTTTTGAAATTTTATTCAATTAAACTTCTTTTGAGGTCTTCAAGTTATACAGAGGCAATGAACGAAAGAAGGAAGAAAAAAATAGTTTTAAGGCCATACAGTGGGAATTTTCTTTAGTTTCTTCATTTTAAACATTTTTTTACATGTAATTATAGATCCCTAAACCTAATTAATCATTATGGTTTCACCATGTTATAACTTTATTTGCATGACCTAAAATAGCTTTTGTTAATTTTGATATAGAATTGCCATTGAGACTTGATTATCAAAGATGATGAAAGACGTAACTATATCCATGTTATCTGATCATGACTTTTCTAAGATTGTTAACATGTACTATCTTCATTTTTGCATTTTTTTTTTCTTTATTTAATTATTTCATAATTAATTAAAATCATGTGGATAAATCTCAAGTTTATAGGATTCCACTGGAGCTTTAACAAGCCGTTTGTATCATTATAACAAAGCCATTCATATACTTTGAGCTTTGATTCTCTATTATTTATATAGGTTGCATAAAAAGTGTTTGTGGAAATGCCTGAAAGAGAATATGATCACGTGGTATGTATTCAGTCAAGACTCTCAGGATGCCTATTATTCTAACAGAATGCTTGTATTCTATTAGAATTTATTTATATAAATACATTCTGTTAGAATGTCTTTGAGAATGTTTGTTAACAAGTGTATTTGTTTAACTGGTAATACTAACGATTAGTGCTTTTTGTTGGATTTTGATGTTTTTATTGCATTTGTGATAGGAATGCCTAGAAGACATTATAGGAATAATGTGAAGAATGAATCAAAGATTGATCATACTCACAGTTTAAGAATGTTGTTTTTTAATAATTACACTTATTATTCTTTCAGAATGTTGTTATTATTCAAGAATATATAAAGTGATAGTTAATTGCAAATAACATGTTTTTAACCATTATTAGTTTTTGTTGTTTTTGTGATAGGAATGGCTGGAAGTATGAGTTGAAAACCTAATAATGTTGTTATTATAATAATATTGAAGAATGAATAAAGTTTGATCATAATCACTTTTTAATAATGTTGTTATTTTTTAAGAATTTTATTTATTTTTGTTGATATTCTTTTAGAATATGTATAAGTATATGAAAATGTAAAAAACTTTTAGTCTGTAAGAATATGTATGAATTTGTATTTTAGTTCGGATGTATAAGAATATATTAGAATGTTGTTATTTTTCAACCTCGGATTCAAGAATTTTGTTATTCTTCAATAATATTCTAATAGAATAAAATTCTGAAAGAGCATCATTCTAACAAAAAATATCTATATTCTGACAGAATAAAATCGATTATTATTAAAAGTAATATTAAATTTTAATTTAAATTAATTTAAAAATTCAGATTTTTTTAAAATGAGAGAATTAATGATCCCTTAAAATCCGAAAATTTCTTTTTTTTTAAAATAGGTTAATTGACCAAAATACCCTTTTACTGAAATTTATGTGATTATATGATACATGATACTCTATTGTAATATCATAGACCCTTAGATAATGATTGTTGATTCTATTCATCCGATGATCCAGATTTGTGCATTCTGGCACACAATAGTTACTGGAAACAATATAACCTAACCATATATATATATATATATATATATATATATATATATATATATATATATATATATATATATATATATATACTATCTTATAAAAGAAATCTAACTATTTCTAAAAATAGATTGATTATAATAATAATATTTTTTTAAGACGTCCAAATGATGAAGCTGATAGTACAAGTAATCATTAATAAAATAATATTAAATTTTAACCATATTTTGAATTCAAATATTTATCATCAAATCTCCTTATATTTCTCAACAATTTGATATGGTTTCCTCAAATCTCGGATTCATTCAAATTTTGAACCCTTTTAGATATCCTTAAATTTAGCATGTTGATTCAAATATCCCTACAATCACTTATACCTCTTTGCTCCCTCCTCTACTATAAAGTCCATCGTCCAGGAACAAAAAATGATTTCATTTCCCAAATAACACCATAGTTTGATTATTTTGTCTTCGACGTGTACTTTCTTTTGTAACATAACATTTTTGTAGAGGAAACATATCACTGAAAGAATTTACACGTCCCGTCGCTTTACGCGGGTGCACTGCTAGTATATATATTAAGCCACAATCCAAAGATTAAGTCAACAACATGTGGTTAAATATTTTTGCTTTATTCATTTTAGCGGTCAAACATGGGATAATATGAAGATCTCGGATTTATAAGAAAGTTATTTGTTACATGTATAAATATACGAATCGAGAGCACTTCACACAAACAAATTCACTCAAAAGACTACATTTTATTCTAATAAGAACTCAAAGGCAGTACGACTTTCATCACTCGAAATTTTATGCCGTAGATCTTTGAATGATCAAAAGTTTTCCTCATAAACATCTTGTGTTGTTTTTTATTTTTTACATTCATATATCTTGAACTATATATTAAAACATCACACCCTATTTACCAATTTGATCGAATCAACTTAAATCATTCCCTTTTTACCAAAACATTACTTTTATCAAATATTACATTAGTTTCTTAAAGTCTAAGTATTCAATTTCAATAACAAATAGTCGAACCTTTTATTCTATACTATTTCTATGAGTGGACTATTTATTTTCTTTTATGAGCAAGTGGCATTAAAGGTTAAAGACTTAAAGGATAAATGAGGGCGCGTCAAAGTTGTTTAGGAATTGAAAGGACACTGGATGGGTCCATAAATAAGAATGGTGAACTCAAATTAATTGGATCTACGACCCTTTAAGGTAATCTTGCTATCATCTCATCTTAATTTGTATAACCTATAAATTATTTATTTTGATACTAGGTGTGATACTCGTATATTATACAGGTTGATTGAAAAAAAAAATATTAAATTAAAGTATAAACATAAAATATTTTTTAATATACAATTTTAAAAATAAAAAATGAAAAATATATTTATAGCAATTTAATATTATATATATGATATTTAATACTTTACATATATAAGTAAATGATTTTAATTTTAAAAATTGAAACAAATCAAAAATTGATAAGTGGATAATATTTATTTTAAAAATACCACAAAATGACAAGTGTCAAAACTCATGAGAGATTGACACGTGACAAAAAAACATTTATTTATTAAGGAGACTAGTTGTGAGACCCGTATGTTATACGGGTTGGATAAAACAAAAAAATAAATAAATATGAAGATTTAAACAAAAATTTATTTAAATTTAAAATTTAAAATTTGAATTTAAAAGGAAACATATTAAATACTATATGAGTTGTAATATTGTAATTTATTGGTTATTTTCAATTAAGGCAATTATTAATTAAAGTGTAAATATGATGTGTTAATTAAGAAATATAAAAATAATAAGAAAATAACAAATGAAAAAAAAACATTTCTTCAAAAACACCACAAAATTACAAGTGTCAAAAATAATTATAGATTGACGTGTGGAAAAAAAAAAAACCTTCATTTATTAAGGAGAACGATGATAAGTTTTTAACGGTTTTATTATATTTATTTTGATATTTTTTAATCTAATAACTTTCTTGTAACTTTTATCATTGGTTTTAAAATGGAATTCTAATGGTTTTATTTAAGTGCGTTTTTGTTTCAATTTTACCTTATATACACAATTTGTTAATCCGGTTCACGTAGGTTGCGTTTTTTTTTTTTTTTTTTTTTTTTTGACATAGGGTAACGTTAACATTCTAAAAACAAAAAATGAAAAAAATAGTGTGATTTCTTACAAGTAAATCATATAACTTTTCATAAGTAATGAAACTTTAATTACAAAAATATACATATTTAACGTTACTTAATTTTATTTTTTTAATTAGTGTAATGTGTACATTGCATTAATTATTAATTGTAATTAAAATATCATTGATTATGTTTATTTTTTAATTAATATAACGTTTATTACAAAACATATTATTTGGTTCATTAGTAAGATATATGTTGGTTCATTAAGTTATAGGGAGTGGGTGCGGCTTGGACCGTACTCCCCTTGCCACATAAACACAAACACCGCATCCTGGGTGCAGTAGAGGCTGCAGTGCGACCTTCTAAGGGAGCACTTCTTCAAACAATGTGATTGGTTTCTTTTTATTATCTCTCTTTGATTGGTCCATTTTATGTTAAATAAATAAATAATAGCTAAGTGTCGCACCACTCCTTGGTTGTGGTATAAAACTACACTTTTATGATAATTGGTGAGGTGGCGCCTACGTGTCACTGCGGTTTCATGAGGGAGTGTGATACCCCTCCCTCCAGCCTTAGTAAGATGCATGGATACATTTGAGAGGTCTTGGAGCATCTTTCTTACCATTCTTTTCGTTTTTTATAAGATGATGACGACACATGTCATATAAAAAAAAATATCGAATCAACGTAAACCGTGAAAAAAAAAAGCAAAATGACTAATATCAATAAGTTCAACAAAAAACATACTTATGGTAAAATTATAAAAAAAAAAATGTCAATTTAATGATTTTATGTGAGTTTTACTTCAAGAATATCTGAAAATTAGTGATAAAAATTAAAAAGGCTAAAATTAGAAAATTGTATTAAAATTAGGGTAAAACCGTTAAAAAGTTGCAAACATAAGGTTTTTACTTACAATATCCGTATAATTTATGTTTTATTCGTTAATATGGCCAATTAAAATAGAAGTATATTTATACATTCTTAGGCAAGAAAACAAAAGAAAGCGACAAAACAATATAAGATCTTAATGTGGTTTGGTCGATATGTCATCAATCATCAAAAAAAATAACATAAGTCACCTTTAATTTTAAACAAAAACCCAAAACTTTGTTGGACTATAGTATTATTTTTCAAATAGATCATAATATTAAAAGGTAACTATGACATTGCATTTACGATTATTGATATAAAGTTGATAAAGTTGTTTTAAAATATTAGTTAATTTAGTTTTAATTCATAAACATATAACTCTAATTATCATACAACTCAAAAAAAAAAAAAAAAATTAAACCTACTATGGGGGTGTTTTGATAGAAAAAATAATATTGTTTATTGCTTATTCCTACAACAATAAGCTAAGTTTAAGTGTTTGGTTAAAATTCTTAAAAATCAGCTTATTGTGTTAGGAATAAACTAAATAAGCTAATTTTAATAAGCATCTCACTTCTTGTTTATTGTTTATTGCTTATTCCCACCATAAATAAACTAATAAACAATAAGCTAATAAGCTAATCCAAAAACCCCCTAAAAGTTAAAATTTTGCTTCATAAAAGCTGAGTCGTCTGATTTTATTTTTCTAAAATTTGTAATGCACAATCTTACATCTTGCCAAAATAGAATGATTTGGTATTCATTGCATAATCATATACCTTTGCCCAAATAACTATAACCAACCTTTTTATATTTGAGACTTTATATGTATTAAAGTAAATAACTAATCTATTTTGTGTGTGTGTTTTTTTTCACTGTCTTGACTCTTGAATTACTTCATAGAAGAATATCAAATAGAATGGACATCTATTTTTAAAAGGTGAAAACACCATGAACCACATCATAAGATGAAGCTATCTAGCAAAAGTTTAAATGTTTAATCGATGCATGAATTTGGGAAGTCAATCACTTTTTGACTAAGAATATTTTATTTAGGGTTTTAGAATTAGTTGTTGCCACCAAAACCCAACCCACAATTCTCCTCCTTATATTATGCAAAAGCTCCATTTATTCATGGTCCCAATAACTTGTCCTAGATGTCTAAATTTTTCATGATTAAAAGAGTTAATTTATAAAAAATTAAAAAATAATAAAATAAAATAAAATAAACCTTTTAGAAGTTTGTTCTTGTATGGTTTTCTAATCCCATTGACCGTTTGACCCATCATTGTGTCCGTTACTTTTTTTAATAAAATTGTTTAATTAGCTAATTAGATAGCATGAAATGCAACTCAAAAATTCACATATGTACTGAAAAGTTAACTGTGCACCCAATATTCATCAGGTCATTCAGTTTAAAATAATTTTTATGCATGCCTTATATATATATATATATATATATATATATATATATATATATATATATATATATATATATATATATATATATATATATATATATATATGTGTGTGTGTGTGTGAGAGAGAGAGAGAGAGAGAGAGAGAGAGAGAGAGAGAGAAAATGAAAATGACCAATCACAAAATTACACTTACTAAAACATTTTTTTTAAATTATAAAATTCATTAATTATATAAAAAGGATATAAATGTCAATTCGTCAAAACTGAACCCAATTGATCATTAACAATTTCAATGTACAAACCTCAATGGAATAACTTCTTCAATTCGAATACATTTAACTTATGATTCATGTAACTTCCATAACTAGTTTTGTTCTAATTTTACACGTATGTAGGAGTCAACTATATTTTTTCAAATTTATATTATGATTAATATGTTTCAAAAAAAAAAAAAAAAAAAAAAAAACTAGAAAACTCTTCAAATTCATGTGAATAAGCATATCAAACACTCATCCAACCAAAAATTATATAGAAATAACACTAAATAAACAAATTCGAGCATATTTTTAATCCAATCAACGACTTGATGTCTTGCATTGAAATCCAAATTGTCATTTCTTAATTTCATGAAATAATCCAAACTTACACACTATTCACAATTGTTTTTAATCAACACCGAAAAACACTCGGTCACTTTACAAAGGAAAATCATGAACAAACTACCCTGCGCCATGATTCTCAATTGGGGGCTGATTTTGATAAACTTTTAGATAATTCCTATAACTCCATAATCGATCATCCACATTCTTCTAATATTAGTAAATAATAATTTTGATAGAAAGCAATCAACACATAATGAACTTGACAGCAGAACCTGACATCAGATGGTTGGTTTTGTAGCGGCGAAGTTGCTACAAATAAGGTATTGTAAAGTGACCTCAAAGACCGATTTAATCAAATGTTTCAAAACGTGAAAAAAAAAAAACATACCAAGTGGCCAACCCTAAAGTATTGGTAAACAAATAGTCTTTTTGGACCGAAAATGGAAGCTTTCATTCCATTCCCTCAACATGCCCTGAAGTATTTTAGCTCTTTTGTGAGCAACTAGCTAACTATGTAAGCCCAATCTTTGAGAACATAATAGAACTGCTTGAACATTTTGTAGCTTATTTGTTTCGGTTGCAGTAGAGGTAATATTGAACATGATTTTGTGGATTTTTGGTATGATGATTAATGCATCCTCTAGTTCATCGGCTAAAAGTGGACCCAAACATTCTAAATCAATTTCATCTGAAATTGCCCAAATAAGTCGGGCAACAATTCTAGGAGTATTCACCTGCCCAAATAGACATCGACAAAATAAAAGAGGTTTCATAATTTATAAACATTCAGTCATGAATACCAACCTTAAGCAGATCATCCACAAGTTGTGATGCAAATTTTGTAAATGAGTTTCGTTTCAAAATCTGATCTTGAGATGCCTCAACAAAGAAGGAAGAAAAAGTAATTCAGATTGTGTTTAGCATATATAAAAAATCAACTTAAAAAAAAACACACACACACACACAAATTCATCCCAAAATTCTTGCAAATTGAACACATAAACACGAAATTACAAAACCTAAAAACCCAAATTGACAGCTCCACCAGATGTTGAGATAAAAAAATATTATGACGGTGAAGTGATGCATCTATGGAGTTTCGATTAGGTAGAAAAGGTGGAGCAGACTCGGACTGTAGGTGTTTTATTAACATGGTGGTTCGTGATGAAAACGATGGAGCACACCCCGACTATCAATGGTATTAGGTTAGAGGAGGAACCGCAGTGTCTATGGGGGTGGTGATGGCAGTGGTGTGTGGTATTGATGGTGGCGGCACGTGGTAGTCACTGGTCTTGTTGGTGATGCTGAGAGCGGAGAATGGCGGTGATTAGGTTTGGGGGTAATGGGGAGAATCGGCGATGATGATGATAACCGGAAGTTGGATCAGGGGAAGAGGAGTGAGAATGCAGAGAATTTGAAATCGTGTGGTAACCGAAAAAAATGTAAAATTACTGATTAGTACATAATTGCATAATTACAATTAATTATTTATTTATAAATTATTTTAGTAAATAATTATACATGGCTTATTTTTATTGGTTGTTTTCATTTTCACAAGTTATTTATGTTTTTATAAGAATCTACTTTTATATATATACTAGTTGTGAGACCAATACATGGGTTAATTTTAAATAAAAAAAGTTGAATATAAATATCAAAATATTTGAGAATTTTGAATTTACAAGAAAATAATAAAAAAATAATGAAGTATTATAATGCAATTTTTTTTTTATCTTTTAAATTTAAATAAATGATTTAAATAAAGAAAAGAAACTAATGAGCTTTAATTTTAAGAATTTTGAAATTAAAAAATAATTTTATTAATAAAATTGATATTCATTTATTACTATATTTATTGTAATTATTATTTTAAAGTATTACGTGGAATTTAATAAAATAGAAAACTTATAAAATGACATGTGGAAAAAAATTAATTCAAAATAACCATAAAATGATATTTGACAAATTAAATGACAGTGTGACAAGTGCCAAAAAAAACTTCCATTTATTAGAGATTATATATATATATATATATATATATATATATATATATATATATATATATATATATATATATATAGAGAGAGAGAGAGAGAGAGAGAGAGAGACAGAGAGAACCAACGACGGTGGAACATATTATATTCATTTATGAGAATGAAGGAATGAATATAGATCACTCATTTCGAATCTGACACTTAAACACTCCAGCATATCAGGCCGATGGAACATATTATATTTATTTATGAATACATATGAATAAGTATATATATATATATATATATATATATATATATATATATATATATATATATATAAGTATACCGGAAATGATTGATCATATATGAATATGACGACAACGGGTAGCGGTTGTTGGTGGTGGTTGGTTATGGAGGTGGTGGTGGTGGCAGAGACAACAACGGTGGTTGGTGGCGGAGGAGAGATTGTGTATTCATATATAAATACACTTATAGTTATATTAAAATTGGGATAGCCTATAAGGAACACTCAAAGCTCTAAGCACAAAAACATTATGTTTGTCTTCTGAAAGTGTGTAGATTGTTAGTTATAAATATCTTCTTAACATGTATCACAATCTTGTCCGTTTTAAGCTATTGATACAAAACTTACCAAGGGGTCACCATCCTAAAATAATTGATCTCACCCGGACACACATAACTACAAAGTTCTTATGAGATCTAAGGTCCTCACAACTTTAAAACAGGCTGTCACACGGAAAGTATACACACAAACTTTATAAAGAGTGCTTATTTCTCCTTCCCGGATCAACCGAAATTTACTTGGTAGTTGAGAATACACATTGAATGGCATGTGATTTGTTAGAGGATTTTATAACTTCTCGAAAATGCCCATTTACCCCTGTTCCTAAATCTTGAATGATATTTGAGTGAATCTTTTCCAATTTGTTTCGGTGCTGAACATGAGCAAAATATACCGGAATCTAACAAGTAACAAATACAACATGCATTCAAGATCCACAACTAGATAGATACATTTATTCTGTTGATAAAAATAATCCACATAAACAAACAAACAAACAAACAAATCTTATCAAATAGTATCTACGAATGAAGGAATATATACAATACATGATACAGATAGAGACACGAATCCCTTACTTAATGTACATGTTCACCATCATAAGTCATAAGTCATAACTCATAACCCTCCTCTTTGTGTGACAATGATAAAAGCTCCACAAGTTCCATTCTATACTCCAACCCTCTCAGATAATGTCCCACCAGCATGCACCTTAAGTTAACATATTATATTTTGTTATTGTTTTATACTTCAAATAAATAAATTAATCCAAAACACAATCAAAAAAAGATATATATATATATATATATATATATATATATATATATATATATATATATATATATATATATATATATAAAGTAAAGAGGGGTAACCAAAAGAGAAGGCGAGCTAGATAGTCCCTAGTCAAAGAAACAAGAGGCTGAAATTGAATAGAAGTGTTCTCCTTCTCCTTCTCCTTCTCCACAACATCATGATCATGATCAATGCTTCCAATTCCAATTGATGTTTGTGATTGTGAATGCATTTTAGGTGAAAGTGTTGCAAGAAGACCATGAACAATTGAATGAATTGTTTCTTTCAGGTCTGCAGATGTTGGTTCTGACAGCTCAGCCACCTGTTGTTACTTAAATAATAATAATAAATAATCACTCACAATTCACAAATATAAAAACCTTTTCATGAAACAATTATAACCTTTTCTGGTTGTAAAGATCTTAAGTAGTCCAACAATTCATTCTTTTCTTCCCCAACAAACTGTTGCATCTGCAAAGCTGCATTCTTCCTCTTTACCTCATGAAGCTCCTGGAATTGTTCACAAATTTTTCATTTTAAGTCAAAACTGTTAAAAAGGCTATTTTCGTCATTTGGTGGGTAAAAGTCTAATATTTAGTCATTTACCTTTTTGACAGAAAACAAACGGGATTGCAGTTTCAAGATATATTGTTGAACTTCAGGGGTCATTTGACCAAGATCTGGAAACTCAGATGGATTTTCACTTGTTTCTTCAGATTTATGTGTATTTGTTATTATATTGTTGTGTATTAATTTTGAATCTCCAATTCCAATTGTCTGCTTATTATCTGTAGTTTCTTCATATGTGTCAAAGTTTCTCTCCAAACACAGCCTATATTCAGCATTCCTCAATGTATACCTGAAATACAACAATTTATATTCTCAAAAATGAATATAAAGATTTGAAAAAAAAAAATAATAATAAAGAAGGGTAATTACCCAGTCATTAAAGAAGAAACCAACAATTTGGAAAGTGGTTTCCATAAAGCTTCAATTAAGACTTGAAATTGGTCTGAAGGCAGAAGTCCCAACATTCCTGATATAGTCCTCTTCATGGCATCAATGGTGGTAGGTGGAACATCTCTTTGGATGATGCTTACATCCAATGGCTCTATTTCTTGAATTAATTTCAAGAGCATTGATTTCTAGTAAAAATAAAACCCATGCAATCGTCATTTTTATTTATATAAGTATATAATAACTACACACGTATCATAAAATGACATATGTTAACATTTTGAATAGATGAGGTTTTTCATTGGAGAAGATTTATAAAGATGGGTTTTTGATTTGGCAAAAGTCAAAAGTCATTGAATAGGTTAGTTGGGTTAGGCTTTTTGCATGTTCTAAATTTGGTCTTCCAAATCAACTGAAAACCTAAATGTACCAAATTCAATCTACATCAAAGCATATACCTTTCCTACACCAGATTCACATAAGAGTCAATTACATTTATCTAACATCACATGTTACAGGACCATTTAAGCTGCAATAACTTTAAAAAAATGGCAATACCCTCAAGATTTGGTAGAGTGATGGCAAAGTTTCTGCAAGCAAAGATCTTTTGAGTTTTGATCTATGTTAGATCATGGATTTTGAGTCATTTGGCCATATAAAGTGGCCACTATCACTGCCTTAGCTAATATGAATGTTCATAAACATACTATTGGATGAACATGAAGAAGAAAGCTGAGTTAGATGTTTGTTCTTTAGGTAAATTTGGCACTAGCCTATTACATTACAATTATATTCAGTTCATTAGTACTAACTTGTGTAAAAAACCATGCAATTACCATCCAATTTGGCCTTTGATTCTTCCCATTATAAACTATGATCCCTCAATAGTTCTTAATTACTACACTTAATTCAATCTAATCCCACCAAGAAATTCAGCTAGTATTTAATCATGAAGTAAATCTTATGTAATGAAATTGAAACAAATATGTGGTGAAGAAGTTATAAATAAAGCAAGGTATCGATCACACAAGCAAAATACTGATTTAGCTCTTGGTCAGTAACCTGCTCGATCTAGCAATTTAAGACTCAATTAATCCAATCTAGTCAACCAATACGTGCAATTCAATAACTTAAATAACAAAACTAACCTTTGAGCGTGAATCCCCTTCATGTGCCCTAATCCCATCGGACGAAGCAAAAACTAGGGTTTTCACGTTTATCAAATCTTTGGGAACTCGGCGGAAAGAAACGCTTGGAAATGATACGGACTGGTTACGACGAAGAGCGAGTGAAGAAGAAGAAGCAGAAGAAAGAGGAGGGCGAGAAGAAGCACACGAGAGAAAAGAGGCGACAAAGGCTGCCATTAACAGACACCCTTATGCACTCTCTTTCCTACCACTTGTTGAATCTGTGTGCAGCGTTGAACACAGTCATGATATATAGCGACGATAAAAGTATTGGACACGAACGACATGAACCGAACAAAGGAAACACGGTGATCAGGATTTTCGTGGGAGCAAAGCGTCGAACAGTTGGAGTGGGAGGGGAATCGTTACAAAAGATAAGATTACAGTTATGGGCTGGGCTTCTGGGGTTTGTGAAACTTTTCTTTATAATTAGGCTATTCTTATCAGCCCAAATAATATCATTTTATTTGGTATAATTATTGTTTAGTTATAGTTGTTGATTTGTTGGAAGAAAATTTGTATATAGTATTTTTTTTATTAAAATCAATTAGTGGTATACCCGTGCAATGGATGGATTGATTGATGTAAAATCATTGATCGATTTTATTTTCTTTTAAAAAATTCTATTTTTATTTGTTTCCATTATAGCTTTTTGTTATGTATAAACAAAAAAAATCAACATTAATACCAAAAATTAAGCAATGAAGCTTAAATCAGCCATCTCAATTTTTAAATCCCAAATTCATCATAAAATAAAAAAAGGGGAAGAATCTCAAAAGAAAAACCTCATCGAAAAAAAGTATGCATTGAGAACATTCTCTTGCATGTCTAAAGATTTTTTGAATTGCCAATTTAGTCTAACCAAAAGCGGACCCTTCACAGTAAAAACTATAACATCATAAATGATGAAGAAAAACATAATGCGAGTAAAATATCATGTATAATTCTTGAAAAAAATGCTAATGTGTATAAAATTTGATTGTTAGCAACAACTTTGGCAATCAATGTTTTTCAACGACTGGCAATTCATGTAGCAAAAACCCCATCTCTAAATGAATTTGAAAATATAAATTATATTAAAAAGATTAAACATAAATAGTTGAGAAGGCTAAAAGAATATCTAGATACAACATCTTCATAACAATAAAGTTTTTACTACCTTAGACATTATAACCCATGGAACTGTCTTATTCCTAAAACCCTGGTATCTACAACTTACAAATGAGTTAAAGAAATAAAATGATTTTAGAACAAATATACAAATCCTTTTAGTTCCAATTTTGTAAGTGATGGAATATTTACTAGAATACCCATTACCTAGGGTAGGTGCATTAGCTTTTGGAATGCTTTCGATAAGCCCTTCTCGAAGGAGTATAACACAATGATTCTTGTTTGAATGATAAAAATAAAATAAAATATGACAACATAAATAACTATCACCATATCAAAAGATACATAAGGGACAAAAAGAATAACCTACAACGAACGATACATAAGGGTAATTTGGGGAACAAAAAGATTGTAACATTTTAAATTTTCAACCAAAATTTTCAATTTTAAAACACATAAAACTCAATGTCACATTTCTCAAAAACCACAAATGTATCATTTGTCAAAACACAAATCAACAAAACACTGATCGTATCCCAGAATCCTCCAACATAATCTCGAACAGGTGTTTACAATCAAGACGACGCCTTCCCGCAATCCTGAGAGGTGTCTGAAACACATATCACACAACACGGTAAGCACGAAGCTTAGTGAGTTGTCAAAAATACCACACACACAAATAATAAGCCTCTCACGGCTATAGCTCGGCATGGACCCTCCGGTCATGCGTCTCGATGAGGACCCTCCGGTCTCACGGCTCGGTGTGGACCCTCTGATCATGCATCTCGGTGAAGACCCTCTGGTCTCACAGCTCGGGTTGGACTCTCCAGTCCTGTATCTCCGTGAAGACCCTCCGGTCTCACAACTCGGTTTGGACCCTCCGGTCCTAACTCAGTAAGGCACAGATTAATATAGCATATATCACAAAGACAAAATGAATAAGATCACATAACTTAGTATAAGCACATAGGACCCTGTGATCGATAACTCAAATAAGACCCTCCGGTCACATAGTATTACCACTCAGGTAAGTATAGTGAGAAGACTCACCTCGTAAGTAAGCAAGTAGATCTAGTACCCCACGAACAGTCTAGACTCCGCCTACATAATACAATTATCTCTAATAAGAAATTTGTAATAACCACTCCGAGATGTTAAGCTAACTCCTCCACTAAATCTCAAAAGGGTGAAAAGACCATTTTACCACTCCATGGTCTCCAAGGTCCATAGTTGACCAAACCTTAAAAGTCAACATAAGTCAACGGTCCATGTTGACTAAACTCATCGCGTTCCTTCGTTTTCTCTGAAGTATCAGGAAAATCCAACTTAACTCGTTGAGTTGTAGCGCGTCCAGACTATCGGGGAAAACCCTAGCTGACTCGTCGAGTTGTCTCATGCACTCGTCGAGTCCCTCTTGACCAATTATCATTCAGATGATTCTAAGAAGAAATAAGATCTCAAACTCTAATTCTAAGAAGAAATAAGATCTCAAACTCTAGATCTAGCCTCCTACGGCTGAAATACCACGTAAATCTGCAAGCTTTACGTCCATGCATGGCATCTAGGGCTCGAAATGCCAAAACAAGCTCTATATGGGGTTTAATGCATAAAAGCTTACCACTAGCTTGATAAAGCTTGGATCTTTGGGCTCAAAGGACCTCATATTTTCCAGACCTGAAGTCTCAACTCCATGGAAAGCTCAATAAACTCTAGAACTCAAAGAAGGATGGAAAAAGGTCCTAAACTCCCTAGAAGAGAGATCTAACCAAACAATGAGCATGGCGGTAGCTTTTTACCTTCAAACAGAAGCTAGGAATGAATGAACACCGGATCCAAGAGCTCCCTCTCGTCCCAAGTCTTTTGCTCCTCAATCTTCCTCCAAAATGCACTAAAATATGCAATATTAGCCTCTCTTTCTCTCACACAAGGATATAGCTCGATTAGGGTTTCTCTCAGAGTGTTAAGATGACAAGGGAGGCGGAAATGAAGGATTAAGGTCCTTTAAATATGACACAAACCTTGAAAATTAGGGTTTTCTCACTCAGCATCTACTCGTTGAGTTGGGGTCCTCCAACTTGTCGAGTAGACTCTAAAAATCGTGCGGCCATTAACTCCTCTACTAGGCGAGTTAGAGCATCCAACTCGTCAAGTTGTTCGTATATTATTAATGTAAATTAATTAAATATTATACCTGAGAGTCGAGATGTTACAAAGATAAATTACATAAAGCGTGTATATTGGATAGAAATGTAAGTGTGCCATATTAGGATGTGATTAGAGACTACACTCTACACCAATATCATACATGCATTCCTACCCATGAGCCAAATAAAGAAGTAGTATTATAATGAAAGAAAACAAAATTTTTAAAAATATTTTTTTTTTGGAATGACAGAAATATATTAAAAACTAGCAAGAAGCTGGGAAAAATTTACATCAAAGTACAAGCTAAAGTGGGTTTCAAAGCCACTCCGTCCAACGTAAATTACCTTTACTACATCTATTTGAAATCCAAAGAAAGCTTTTTCTACAACTTCATCAAATAAAAAAGACTTTTTTGGGATTGCCGATCCAAAAATGAATGAGTTTCGAAAATTCCAAATACTCCAAAATGTAGTGAAAATAACAGCATCAAACACCTTTTGTTGACTCCCCCTCCCCCTCAACGAAACACTCTTGGGCTAAGAGAGTGTTTCTTATTACCTTATCAGCAAAAAGAGCATTTGTGCAAACGCTATGGATAAGTTAAGAGTTAAATTTATAGACAGTATCAAAACTGACATTTGCTTCAACGAATTGGTTCTTACTAACATCCCAGTCAACTGAGGAAGGTTTGAGGACACCACAACACCAGAAGAATGAACAATATTTGACAGGTTCTTCTAATACTTTGAGAACTTTGGTTTCACATCCTGCAATCAAAAAATTATAATTAGAACACAAGGTAACCCATTGAAGTTGTTCTATGAGTTCTTGAACAAATTCTACATCTTAACCATTTCTCTCAACTAATAATAAGTTGACATGGAAAAAGAAGTCCTCAAACTGAATAGGAAAATCGCGTTAATTTTCATTTAATATTCAAGAAAAAGTCAAAATAAAAGAAATATTTTTATTTCAAAATGGTATCTCTATCTAAAACAGAGCAAAGCCCTTACCTGAAACCAATTAATCTCCCTAATCAACACTTTCATTTTGAACAACAGTTAATAGTCAATCCTGAAAAACATGAACGAAAATATCAATCTTCAACTTAGTTGTTGTAATTAGTAGGGTGTGATACCCTAATTAAAGAGGAATAATGAGATTTTACTTGTCAATTATATCATCAATATGAATATATTGTATCATATATGCTTGAAAAAGAAGAAAAATGAATTAATAAGAAAGAATGATCTTACTGATGGGTTTTGAGCATAACAAACAATCTTATGTGTGCATGCAACCCTAATTGCTTTGATATATGTTTTCTCTAATTGAACATACAAGTATTAAACATCAAAAGTAAAAACCCTAAAAGGTATATCCCATTTTCAAAAATATCAATAACATAAGATAGTAAACATACCTTTGATTGTTATGTAGTAATAACAATATGAATCTAAGAGTTCTTGAAGCTTAAGAGCTAGTGTTACAAGTGTTATACCTCTAATGAATCACACCCCAACCAAGCAAGAGGATGAGAAATGAGAGAGGAGGAGAAGCTCTTAGAAATTCAGTTATCATTCTAGGATTCAGAGTAGCCAAAAATCACAAGCCCTATGGGTCTATTTATAGTGCATATAGCATACACCGGATAACCCTAATTTGAATAAAATATTATTAATTCAAATTAGTAATTATCCACCTCCATAATTATTCGCATGAGATAATCTAGAAACCATAATTATCCTTAAGAATTTAGTTCACCACCTCGGAAGGTTCTAGAACTTCTTGCTCAACTATTGAACAATTGCACTTTAGTCTCTGCACTTTCAGTTAATTCTTTTAATCCCGAAATTAATTACAATTAATTTCTGATTAAATATTAATTAAATAATATGATTCTAATTAATATATTATTTTCATAATAGTAAATTACACGAATCGTCCCTATAGTTTGGGGTAATAACCGCATTTGGTGCCTAACTTATTTTTTTTACTTGGAAAGTCTCTACTATTTGTTTTTGTTACGCGTTTACTCCCTACTGTTTGTTTATGTTACACATTTGGTCTCTAACTTACCTGAAAAGACTATTATTTAAATAGGAAAAATGGTGGGGTAGTTATTGTAAGGTGAGAGTGTTGGGTTAGGGGTGTGTTTATTTAAATAAACTAAAATTTTAAGGGCAAAATAGTTTTTTTAGGTAAGACAGGGACCAAGCGCGTAACAAAAACAAACAATAAGGACCTTCTGAGTTAAAAAATAAAGATAAGGACCAAACGCATAAACTAACCTAAGCAATAGGGACCATTCATGTAATTTATTCTTTTCATAATACATTAATAAATCATTTATTTTACTTTATTAATTAAATAATGAATTCAACCTCTTTCGAGATGTCATCTTGTCTAGTTGCTAGTTATGAGGGCAACCCAAAAGGATTGTGCTACTATTAATTCAAGTATATACCAATTATAGTTATCGGCTTAGACACCTAATCCAATAGTCTCCCACTTGGATAAGTCTAATAACTATAGTTTCCATTATAATTTCAAATTTTGATTAGCAAATTGTAGCTCTCCAAGCCGTTGTCGAACTCTGACATAGTTAGTTACGTATCCTAAGATAAGTGATCATATAGTCCTGTATTCTGCAAGATATCACGTGGACAGATGACAGGGAATATAATCATTCTTATTGTCTAATACTTTGTTTCCTAATTTCTTATTTGTAATGACACAGAACTACTAATCGAACACATCAATTTAGTCATTGACCTGAAACATCCCAAAAATACAGTCCAAAAATTGCATTTTAAATTATTAATAAAACCATAGTTATAAAAACATTAAATCAAGTCATAAGTCATTATTCTCAAAACATCATAATCATCTCTTAAACATATCAGAGTAAAAACATCCCAGACTGCATAAATGGTGTGTGCACTGCAGTCATCCCGAGCTCTTCCCCTTGCTACTGGAAGTACCTTAAACCAAAACTAAAAACTGTAAGCACGAAGCTTATTGAGTCTCCCCAAGCTACCACATACCATACACATAATCAAATAAACACATAAAATCCCCCCCCCCCCCCCGCCCCTTCCTCGGGCCCCGTTCGGCATCAGATAGAGTCTGGCATCAGGCCCTACCTGGTATCGAGCCCCGCTCGATATACAGATTTGTTTCTACCAAGCCCCGCCCGTCTTTGGGCCATGCTCGCTATACACATACAGACATAAAATCATACTCGCACATAAAGAATCATACACAGTACTATATACTCTCTTCCTAAGGCCTCGCCTATCATGGGCCCCGCCCATACTCTGCTGATAATGAGATATGGAACCCCGTCCACTCTTAGATAGTAGTGAGATACGGGACCCCACCCACACTCACCTCCCTACCAGGAATATATAAGTATCACAAAAGACAACAAGTATAACTAAACATGCATTCCTTCATCGAGTACCACTCGTCATCAAATCGTAGTTCAAAAACATACATATAACCTTCCTCGGGCCCCGCCCAACATTGAAATTTAGTCTGGAACATACCGATACCATAACCTACCCATTCATAACATACTTAGATAATGCTAAGATACGGGTCCATCCCACACTTAGCTACTAATCATAAACAAGAATAAGATACGAACCCAACCCACACTTAGGTACTCTACACGGGTCGACATTGGTGCCTTCGACCCATTCCTACAGGAGAAAACTCACCTCGCAAGCTCGCTATAGAATCTCACAAATAAATATCACGCTGGTAGCTGGCAGATCCCCGAACTACTGATCTCTCGACTCTCCGAGCTACTGATCACCATACAAATTAGATAAGTTCGGGATTCTTATAACTTGACCATAGATCCTCACTGGGGTAGAAGACCATTCCACCCCTCACATACTCTTGTCCAAGTGTGGACTCTACTCAACCCTCTTGAACCCTTTTTCATCCTTCATAACCCCCACCCCCCCAATGGTCAACCTTGGTCAAAGTCAAGGTCAAGGTCAAAGTCAACACTCCACATTGACTCAAATCATCGATTTATCCTCATAACTTTCCGAGTTCCCTAGCTACTCATAGTCGTAGCAGAACCAATCAACTCGTCGAGTCCCTTTTCAGACTAGTCGAGTTCTGCCCTATACAAAATCGGGACAAACCGACTTAATTCGTCGAGTCCCTCTCTGGACTCGCTGAGTCCCTCTGTCTGTTTAGGCCATCTTAATAGATTAAGCCCCTACTCTCCAGATCCAAACTCCATACTTCTTCTACATACTGAAAGGGCCCTCCGAAGGGTAAAGTCTCCAACTTTACCCACTAATAGACCTTCTTAATGGGTTTAGCTCAAACCCTAGTTCTTTAGGATATATATCTTTGTCCAAAGGCCATAATACTCCAAACCAAAACATGAAAACTGAGATCTAGGTCCTAGACACCAAATGTAAACATAAAGTCTCAAGCTTTCCTTCCATGCATGGCCTTTTGGGGCTTAAAAGGCCATAATAAGACCTTAAAGCTTGCATAGGGCTTCCATGGTCATAAAGTTTGCACCTTTATGCCATGAAACCCCTTCTAGACCCCAGATCTGAAAGGTAGATCACTTAGGACGTCGATATCCCGAGGACTAAGCTTCTTGGACCAAAACCCCATAAAGTGAAAAAAAAGGATATCTATTAAGCCACTAAGCAAGGTTGAGGCTTGCTTACTAGAAAATGAAGTGGATGAGATGTTGCGTCTGGATCTACAATCTTCTCCTAGAATCCTCTAGCTTCTTCTTCTTCTACAAGCATTAAATCACACAAAGTTCACTCAAATATGGCTCACAAGCTCACACAAGGCTCTAGGGTTTCGTGGATTAGGGTTTGGGACTTGGAGGCTGGAAATGAGGCCATAAAGTGGGGATTAAGATGCTTAAATACGGTGCAAAACCCTAAAATTAGGGTTTCACTCTAGCAGACCTACTCGTCGAGTTGAGGGCTTTCAACTCGTCGAGTAGATTGCTTAAAACCCACGTCCCTTTCTTATTCCTACTCGTCGAGTTATCCCCCTTGGACTCGACGAGTTGGCCTTCAATTTGAAAATTAATCTTTCCTTAATTAGCCTCCTAGTTTTCAGGTGTTACATGGCCGGGCCCAACACTATAGCTCAACACCAAATCATCAAGGGGCCCAAGATATCGCTTTTTCCCGTTAAGACAAAAGGAACAGATAAACTATGACTTATATGCTCGCACTATTTACTTATTAAATCGTGTACAACAATACGTTTTATAGCATCAAGTTACAGATGTGTTTACGTATCATCAATGCACAACCAACTCATAAACAACAACTCATATATATATATATATATATATATATATATATATATATATATATATATATATATATATATATATATATATATGTTCATTTAAAGATTATAAGATATTACCGTATCTGAATTACTCGTGATAAATTTCGTGAAGTAATTCTCTGAGTGCGGGTTAATCCAATACTTAAAATTCCCATTTCAAAAGTACTCATGAACAGTGCAACATACTTACAAAAGTATGATCAACTATGGATATTTCAATAATCTAATTATTTGGGAAGTAAAACATGCAAAATGAAACACAATAATAAAAAATTAACAAAAGATAGTAAACGATACTCATAAATAAATCACCATTATTTATTCATCAAATGTCAATTACATTTACTCTGTTACAAGTTTCTAAATGTCTATCTAACCACTAAAACTAAAATCATCCTTCAGACCAATGCTCCTTAAATGTTGAATGTGATTTATCCTACTTAGACCCTTTGTGAGGGGATCTGCAGGATTCTCTTCTGATGATACCCTCTTCACGAGGACGTGTCCTACTCTATGGTTAATAAAGTGGTATTTTCTTTCGATATGTATAGATCTACCATGATCTCTTAGTTCCTTTGTCAAGGCAACCGCTCCTTCATTATCACAGATTATCTGCATTGACTCCTTTATGGTTGTCATAATCATAAGGTCTCTGATGCAATTCTTCAACCATATAGCCTCTTTCGATGCTTCTCTTGCAGCTATACACTCTGATTCACAGGTAGAATCAGCCAATGTCTCCTGTTTAGAACTTTTCCAAGTTACAGCTCCTCCATTAAAGGTAAACACCCAGCCATAATGAGAATGGAAGTTTTCTCTGTCTGTCTGAAAGCTGGTGTTACTATATCCAGTAACTCTCAAGTTATCACTACCACCAAGCATAAGGACCCAATCCTTAGTTCTTCGCAAATACTTGAGAATGTTCTTGACCGCTATCCAATGAGCTCTACTCGAATTTCCATGAAATCGACTAACCATGCTCAAAGAAAAAGCCACATTAGGGAGAGTACATGTCATATCATACATGATCAATCCAACAGCAGAAGCATATGGAACTTGATTCATTTCTCCTATCTATATATGTACTCGTACTTTGAGTCTTACCCAGTTTAGTATTACTCTGGATAGGCAACTCTCATTTCGTGGAATTTTCCATGCTAAAACGCTTACTCAGTTTTGGTATTACGTACTTTGACCAAGTCCAATTAGTCTTTTACTCATGTTTCTCAAAATTCTTATTCCCAGAATATAAGCAGCCTCTCCCAGATCCTTCGTAGTGAAACACTTTCGAAGCCAAGAGTTAACCTCTTGTAAGGTTGGAACGCCATTTCCTATAAGAAGTTTTTCATCGACATACAATTCAAGGAAGGCTACTATACTTACGCTAGCTTTGACATATACACAAGATTCATCTTCACTTCTAGAGAAGCCAAACTCTTTAACTTTCGCGTCAAAGCAAAGATTCCATCTGTGAGAGGCTTGTTTCAATCTATAGATTGATTTCTCAAGCTTACAAACTCTATTGGGGTACTTAGCTTCCATAAAACCCTCTGGATGACTCATGTATACATCCTCAACCAACTTCACATTAAGGAAGGCGGTTTTGACATCCATCTGCCAAATTTCATAGTCATGAAATGTAGCTATGGCTAGCATTACCCTAATAGATTTAATCTTAGTTAGTGGTGAGAAGGTCTCATCATAATCAACCCCTTGGTTTAAGTAAAGCCCTTCGCAACTAGTCAAGATTTGAAAGTGTGTACCTTTCCATCCATGTCGGTCTTCTTATTGAAGATCCATTTGCATCCAACTATCTTACGACCTGGTATATTGTCAACCAAATTCCAAACTTGGTTGTCATACATGGACATGATCTCGCTGTCCATTGCCTCTTTCCATTTGGCAGACTCAGGGCCCGCCATAGCTTCCTTGTAGTTAAAAGGTTCATCCAAATTTATCAGTGTATTATCACCAATAAACGTATCATCATCTGTAGTAATATGAAAACCATAAAACTCAGGTGACATTATAACTCTACTGGAACATCTAAGTGGTAATGACTCATCAACTGGTTTAACTGGAATTTCTTCCTCAGGTTGAGTGCTGGTATTAGAGGCTCATTCATCGTTTAACTCTTGAACTTTCTTCAAGATCAATAGTACTCACACTGTCCTCTTTGCATATGAGTTCTCTCTCATGAAAGACTCCCCTTCGTGCTATGAAGACCATGTCGCCAATAGGTCTGTAGAACAAATATCCAAAGGACTTTTATAGGTAGCCGATGAAAATGCATCGCTCTCTTCGAGGTTCAAGATTATCGTGAATTTATCATATGATGAAAGCTTCACAACCCCAAACCTTGATATGTGTAAATGAGGGAACATTCGTTGTCCACATCTCGTGAGGTGTTTTGGCAACCTTCTAAGGCATACCCTCATAAGTGAATTGGAAGTGAAGCTCGACTCATCATGGAACGAACCATGTCCAACAAGGTTCGATTACACCTCTCAGCCATACCATTAAGTTGTGGTGACCTAGGAGGTGTCAATTGTGAAACTATTCCACATTCCTTGAGGTAGTAATGAAACTCGATACTAAGATACTCATCGCCTCTGTCAGATCTATGCATCTTTATGTTCCTGCCCAATTGATTCCCGACTTCTTGTTTGAACTCTTTGAATTTTTCAAAGGTTTCTGACTTATGATTGATCAAGTAAATATATACATATATGCTATAATCATTAATAAAAGTCATATAGAATCGATTTTCATCCCTTGTGGTGGATCTGAAGGGTCCACACACATCTGTGTGTATGAGATTGAACAATCCTTCACCTCTTTCACAAGAACTAGCTAAAGGTGATTTAGTCATCTTTCCAAGTAAACAAGACTCGCACGTATCATATGATCTTAAGTCAAACGATTCCAACACTCCATTATTTTGGAGTTGGGCAATGAGTTTGTTATTGACATGTCCAAGACGACAATGCCACAAGCATGCTTTGTCTAAACCATTAGACAAATCAATTTGTAAAACACTATTACCTAAATTGTCTTCAGCCATCACAGTTTCATACACGCCATCACAAGCTAAAGCTTCAAAATAAAATACACCATTTTTGAAAGCAGAAATAGATCCATTCTCATTATTAAAGAATATCTAAAATCTTGTCTATATAAACCATGAAATGAAATGATGTTTCTTGTCATTTCTGACGAGTAGCAACAACTAATCAAATCTAAACACAACCCAATACTAAGCACTAAGTTATAAACACCAGTCTTGGTAACAAGTGACGATCTCCTATTGCTCATGATTAGGTTCATTCTACCATGCTCCACATCCTCACTTCGTCTTATCCCATGTAAGTCAGAATAAATGTGAAAACCACATCATGTATCAAGGACCTAAGAATGAGAATACGTTGAGTTTTTAGATAAGATAATGTAAATACCTGCCGAGGTTGGCTTCACCTTGCCATCCTTTATGTCTTGCAAGTATTTAGGGCAGCTTCATTTCCAATGCCCTTTCTCATGGCAGTAAAGCAAGTAGCCTCTTTAGGATCAGAGGCGGGAGGAGTGTCAGAACTAGATTTTCCTTTAGGTCATTTCTTGAGGACCTAGCTTGCGACTTTCCCTTCCAATTCTTTTTAGAAGGACCTTTCCCTTTCTTCCATTTTCCTTTCCCTATGGCCAAGACAGAAGCAGCAACAGGAGTGGAGGTAATACCTTTTCCCTTCATACCCGCTTCATCAGTTCGCAAGAGGTTCTGAAGTTGAGCCAATATGGTCTCTTGGTTGTTCAAATGATAAGTTAGGATAAACTGATCATAACAACCGGGCAATTAGTGCAAGACTATATCAATAGCCAATTCCTCATCAAATTTCACATTTAGCTTTAGCAATCACTCCACGTATCTTTGCATTCTTTGAACGTGGCTACTGACGGGACTCTCCATCTTTCATCTTGCTAGTGACGAGAGACTTTACTACCTCATACTTTTCTTGACGAGGTCGTTGGTGGTACTTTTCCACCAAGTCCTTGTTCATCTCGTATGGCCAGTAATCCTCATAGAACCTTTAGAGCTCAGGAGTCATAGTAGCTACCATGATTTATGCCACTTTGGTTGCATCATTTTAGTGTTTCCTATACCCAACTAGTTCTTTAGCAGTAGCTTTGGTTTCATCTATCTCGAGAAGTTCTTTTTCAAGCACATACTCCTTGTGCTCGAAACGTAGAGCCATCTTGATGTTTTGCATCCAATCATTATAATTGGTGCCGTCAAGAGTAACCCTCGAGCAGATGTTCAAGAGTGAGAAGTTGTTGGAGGAGGAACCAAAAGCATCGTTAGGAGGTGACATCTAAACAAGAAGAAGGACAATTTTTGGTTAGATGAGAATATTCCTCTATATATCCCTCAAATGAAATATTAAGGCTATGATCCAACTAGATATTTCACAACTTAGAAATGAGATGTCTTAATCTAATTGTGAAATAAATAAAGGTAGGTAAATGACGATTTACCAATATCACCACAAAAAAACGAAATTTAAACGAATTATGTTTTTTGAATGATATTCCTAGATGTTTTGAGAGTCATTGAACTATTCAATTGCATGTTTAATCTCGATTATTCTCTTCCATTTGTGATCGGGATACCGAGGATCACAAAAAAGATGTGAATAACTGTAACATCCCCAAAATCTCGGCTAGAAAAGACCGGTTTCATTTATGCTTTTTAAACATTTTCAGAGTAAATCCTTTTGATTTTAAAAGAGATGCGGAATTTGTTCCCAAAAACAAAACATAATAAAATAGATTTTTGTCAAAACATTTCATAAAGAAATATAATTTCATTTCATAATCAAAAATCGGGATGTCATGTTCCGATACAGACCATAAAAGCATAAACGATAACATTACAAATCATTCAACAAATATATACATATACAGACTTGTAAACAAAACAACTTGATGATTCATCCATCTTATGCCCTTGCACCAGTTCCTGTAATACAAATAAACTGAGTAGGTCAGGCTTGGGGGCATGGTGAGCATATAGAGTTTTCAACCCACAATAAATAATTATATTTAATTCAACAATCAACAATAACCCGATTACCCATTCCCGTTATCCTTACTTTACGTCCCTAAAATAACATCTATCTCAATGGATCTAATCTAGGATTTTCATCGGGACGGACATTACGGCAGAGGGGCTTCCTCAATAATAAGTGTCCTGAAGGCAACCATATGGGGGATAGAGTACCCCGGTGAACACATCGTTCACAACACCTACAGGTTATGAGTCTGCTAGCGTTCCACATGACTGTCTAGAATAGTCTGTGGTCATCATCCACACTCTGCTGAATGACTAGAATAACAACAACAACGAGGCCTCTCATCAATTTATTTCATTGCGCACCAAAAGTCTACCAATATTCTACCCAACATATTAGTAGATAAAAATATACATTTTTTATACATAATTAAAAAAAGACTGTATAGCATACTCTTTCAATACTCCATCCAAATAGCAAGTAATACGTAAACACATAACAAGAAATTTCAAGGAGAGTCATATAAGTCTCTGTGTTAGAAGGTAATAATAATACCCTCAAACAACCCGTATTCTTAAATACATTCAATGATTACTTGTATAATATCGTGTATTGAAAGGGACTATACACTCACTTTGATCAGAAGATGAGTGGGCAGCACTACGACTTGCAGAAGTAGTATTCCTCGGTAGATCTGGAAGATCTTCACAAAAACCGAGCTCCTGGCGGGCAGGGCTTCGGCTCAGGAATAATGCTCCTCAGGATCCTCGGGACTTCGAAACTTACTTCGGGGATCGGGAATGATACCGTGGCTTCGGGATATAATTGGCACGCAAAACGATGCAAAACTTAGAGAGAAAGGAAGAAAAATGGCAAGGAAAATGGCTGATCTCAGTTTTTATTTATAGGCTATTGGGTATGGGATTACGCTGGGCGTAATTTCCAAGTACGCTGGGCGTAATCTTGGTTACGCTGGGCGTACACTTCGGATAAGCTTTGGTATGTGTGCCACGGTCTTCAAAAATTCATAACTTGTGCATACGAGCTCCGTTTTCGACGTTCTTTATATCCACGCGTAGGTGAGATTATGCTCTACAACTTTCATTTAGACTTCGTTGGCTAACTTTGAATTTATTTTTTAATATTTATTTTTAGTAGGGCGGGATAGAAAAACTCCGTTAGAAATTCATAACTTCTTCGTCTGACGTCCGTTTTCGTCCCTCTTTCTGTCGTTGCACTACTTGTTGGGTTTTGAGCAATCTAACACTTCCTAAGTGTGCATGCAACCCTAATAAACCTTGGATCTATGTTTGTCTAAATACATGCAAAATAATAATTTTTCCAAGGTTTATAACCTATCTAACATGGCATGGGGAACATTTCAACATAAAAGAGTTAGAAGAGATTACATACCTTTTGATGAGTTTGGTTCTAAGGAGTTTGAGGGCCAAGCACCAATAGTGTGAATGCCTCAAATGGAATCACAAAAGACCACAAACTCTTAGAAAACTTTGAGAGATTGTATACACTTGTATATTTCGGCCACACACAAGCTCACACACACTAGTTCACTAGTTACACTAAGGCACCATTTCATGCTCCATAAGCATGCTTATATAGTGTGCATGGTTAGGGTGAAACCCAAATAACCCATGACCTTTCCTTTCCAAGGATCCATGGGATAAAAGCTCCATGGATCATCCATGGACTTCCATATAAGCTTAGCCCATTAACAAAAGAGCATTAGCCCACACTATATAAAACCAATAGCCCATAATCTAATTAGTCTTCCTTTTAATCTCTAAATTAATTCATAATTGATTTAAAAACTAAAACTAATTAAATAACATAATCTCATATTAATATATTATAACTTATAATATATTAATAAACATATGTGTATAACTCTCATAAAATTATCCATAAATAGTTTGGATGAGATGCAACCCAAATGGACCATGCCGGGTTGGGTCAAGTATATACCAAATAAGTTATGGACTTAGACACCTTATCCAACAGACTCCCACTTGGATAAGTCTAATAACTATATTTGCGTATGTTATTTCAGGAACGAACCAGCAATCGTAGCTCTTGAAAACTCCGTTGAACTATGAAGACTCTGTTGAACTATGAAGCGCCATTTTAGATAAGTGATCATATAATCCTCTGTCCTCATGATATCAGCCGGAAAAATACATGGAACAACGTCGTACTTATTGTCCATCAGTTTGTTTCCCGATTTCCGATTTGTTTGACAAAGAACTTAATCGAACACATCAATTTAGTTCTGACCGGCCGGTACATAGGTCACAACAAAATCATCGAGGGGCCCAGATATCGCTTCTATTTCTAGAAGGAACAGATAAACTTCGACTCATATACTTGTTGTACTACTTGTTGAATTGTACACAAAGGCACATTTTATAACATCAAGTTACTGATGTGTTTACGTGCAATCAATGCACAACCAACTCATAGGTAACAACTCATATCTCTAGGTTTGAAGATTTATATGATATTACCGTCTCACGATCACTCGAGATAAATTCCATGAAGTGATACAAGTGAGCGTGGGTTTATTCCAATACTCATAACTTATGAGCACTCATGAATGTTTTAGCAACCATTGCTATGACTAAACCCATTTAGCCATCTACAAACCCGATTCATGACAGTCTTGATTCATACCTACTTCCAACATATGAACGACTGTGGAGTGTTTTAATAACTTAGTCATTCGAAAAGAATAACCTAGCTATTTTGGAAGTCAAAACATGCAAAGTGAAACACAATAATAATCAAATCCAATATGGTCTCAGAACCCTTTTGAATATAAATAGAACCACCTTTTATTTATCACCATATTGATTACACATTATTCATTGTATAATGTTTCAAACAATCAACTTAAGACTTGAATAAAAACAATAGTCGTCCCATGCTCCTAGCATGTACACTTTGTTTTTCTAAACAATAGTTATGCCATACTCCAAGTATGCACACTATGTTTTTCTATGATCCTTACATTGTGATGTAGATCAATTGAACATGATTCCAATGATACTCATTTCACAAACCCAAATCCTTATTGTAAATGTGAGAATCCACGATTCCTATCATTTACCAAAAAACTGTTAGAATTTAAACTTTTATGCAATGTTCCTCTTGTAATGATTATTCACAAAGTCACCAAAACTTTGTGACCAGTCATTACAGAGTTTTCCAAAGAAGGTCAACTTCTATGGAACGGAAGTCTCATATTCAAAGTACATTGCTTTGAACATCCTTCTTGCATTAAGGTTTTTCTAATCTTACATAGATTGAATAACTTCCACCTATGGAGACATTTCCATAGTCCCATTTTGACTATCACTTCTGAACAAGAGTTACTTCTTTTCAGAACATGTCAATGCGGTCCTTTCCGACAACTTACATCATACTTCCAACTTTCCCTGAGCAACCAATCATTGGCGAACCTCAGATTGTCCTCGACAATTGCTTAATCACTTTAGTCATATCCAGTTCTAGACTTTTCCCTTCTCAATGCCTTAAGCATTTGGAAAATTTAGAAAAGATGAATATTATAGCACATGCAATCGATCCTATATCCGAAGCATATGGGACACGATTCATGATGTCTCACATAAAGACATGATACTAGACCAGTCTTTTGCTACAATATTTTTTATTTGCCATGTTTTCAAAATTTAACTATGAAGAGGGATGCCATAGTCATAATTGAATTTTGAGAACGCAATATATATAGAATTTCCTTAAGTCGAACCATTCAGACATAGAATTCATATATATGTCCTTGACTAAAGATGATTAAAATCTCAATCTAAGCTTTAGAATTGAAATGAAGTATAATTTCCTCTCCCTTAATTATAGCAAAACAACTTTTCAACCCCTGTAACTTCAAGAATTGAAACTTTGTTTTCTATAATTAACATTGCTAACTTGCAACACTAAACGTAATAATCATGCTCCCACTAACATGATGATAATCAGAATAACACTTATGCTCCCACTAGCTCTGACATATTTCCAGAAATCTGCTGGACTTCTGAAATTTAGATTCATACACCATTTCTTAGATAGCTCACATGTGTGTCTAAACAATTTTCAGAACTATGAAAAGGGATGCCGTAATCATGGTCTCAATTGCTTAGGCATTTGCCATTTCTCACAAATCCATGTTAGTGTGCCGGTTAACCACACACGCTCCACTAACGACTTTTGAAAATGCAAATAACACAATTGATATCTACGTAAAATCCACTTAGTGAAAGCGTTTCCTCACCATCATTTTCATGAATCGGAGAGAAACCTTATGACACTTAGATTTTATAGTGTATGAGTTCCTATCCATGTGAATTTTTCAAAACCATAATCACGAGATAAGGTTAGTGACAAATTCAGCCTTACATGGATTAAACTTGTTCAATCTTAATTTCTTGTCACCTTAGTAGCACAAGGCCCACCAATGCTTCCAAGTTGAACTCTGATAACTCACATGCAAATTCAACTTATTTGAAGTAGGTACAGAAATAAGAATTATGTCAACACGATAGGTTGCAAACCTTAAGTCGTGTGCTAGTGATAAATTACAGGTTTTACTCTTGATTAAATCTTGAAACTCTTTCAGGATCTTTAAGGCTCCCACTGTCCCCTTGACATATAAGTTTCCCAGTCAAGAACCATTCCTTGACAAAACAAATATTCAAGGGATAGTGCGGATTCTTATCAAGACTAACACTTCATACAATTGGTCTTAGTTGGTCTTTGTCTCATCCAAGACATCACAACTTATCAATCTCAAATGTACAAGGGTAGAAACATTTTACACTACATTTGATAAGTGTTTTAAACCTTACTTTATGTCACTCAATGTTACAATCTTGGAGTATGACTCTAAGAATTTTTATGGAACGAAGTATGACTCATCTTCTTGATCTTAACCAATCCAACAATTCATGACCTCTCTTCTTAGCCATAACAATGCACTAAGACTCCTTAGAGTATGAATTTGTGATATGGTTTCATAATCATTAAGATGATCATGAAATACGATACTAAAGTACTCTCCCATCCTTTCAGATTTGAGAAACTTTTATCTTCCTGCCTAATTTGATTCTTCTCATTTGTTTTGTTATACATTGTAACTTTTCCAATGTTACAGAATTATACTCAACCTTATAAGTATAATCATACTTACTAATATTTAGTAAATCATGACAAATCAATCTTTGTGGTGGACCTTGACCAGCGCACACCCAGTGTACCTAATTCCTTTGTCCTTCAATTGACTCACATATACATGTGATCAAAGAATTAGTCTTAATTTTCAAATATGAAAATTCTCATTCATCATACAATACAACTTGTATGATTCCAAGTTTCTGTCCAATTGAAACTTGGGTGATGAAAAACTTTCTTCATTTGGTAAATTCAGACACTACCACAAAATGAAAGAATCAAATCCTCTTTCCAATAATGCTATTACTGGAAACATATAAGCAACAATTTTCCACATATGCCATTGTAAGGATGTTTTTAAAATAAATAAAATTAAAACCCTTTTTTTCTTTTATTTTAAAACTTTGTGGAAAAACTTATCCTTACAATCCACATGAAAACCTTGTTGTTATCTATTCATAAGCAATATATTATAACTCTTAAGCAACAGCTCAAAATTCTGATTACCGAATCATGCGATCAAAACCCACCTTCGCAATCAGAATCAGCATATACTTACTTTAAGCTTCCTATCTTTTCTTTTGATTCTTAAAACATCAACATGTGACCCATTCACATTATGTAATAAGAATCTCCAAATAGAAACTTAATAGAGTTAGTCAGTGGACTTTACCCGAAGTAGAGTCAAACCTCTTGACTTGATCAACCTTATGATCTTTCAGGTAAATATGGCAGCTTCGCAACCCATGCCCCTTCCTTTGGCAACAAAACACATGGACCCTTTGGTAATGGCACATGAGACTATCTCAGACTTAGCCTTTCTCTTTACCATTTGGTCAACCGAGTTGACTATGGCCGATCCCTTTCCATTGGGAAGAGAAATGCTTTTCTAGATATCCAATGCTACCATTGCCAATGTCCATTTAAGATTTGGGATGTTGATCTTCTAATAAAATTTGCTTTACTAGTGTTCCAAATCATTGTTGATTCCGCAGCACAAAGCAAATAGATAAGATCATTAAGGCTCGTGTCATAGTCTGTCTCATAGTAGTCCCAAAGAGACTCATTATGTTACTAAGAAAGTGATTGAACATCCAACTTTCACGAGACTCTGACACCCAACTCTCCCGGCTTGTCAATATGTGACTTTATCTTCAAGATGTGAGCACACATAGACTATGCTTGCCAATAGGGATTGAGTGACCTTAAACTTGTGGGTTTGGGAGAATAAATGGAGGAGGTGGAGGAAGTGAAGCATGATGTTGAGGAACATCATCTTCAAGAGATTTGGGAAGATCATAGTTGTCTGAACCAGACATCTATAATGGGAGAAAATTAAATCAAGTTAGTTGATTCAAAGTCCTTAATATAACACCCAATATGAAATATTAAGGCTAGGACCCAACACAATATTTTATAGTTTGGAAGAGGGATGCCGTAATCCAAGCTATAAAATATTTGAAGGTAGGCAAATGACGATTCACCAATTTCCACCATGAAAAAAGAAATAATTTATTAGGTTTTAATTGGATTTGAAATTCCTAGATCTTTTGAGATTCATTGAACTTTTCAATGGCATGTTTCAATCTCGAGTGTGCCCTCTCAAATTTTGTGACTGGGATGCCAAGGATCACAAAGCAAGGTGTGAATAACCATACCAATTCACTTGGTACCCTTAATATTATCACCTAATCAATGTGCCGGTTAACCACACACGCTCCATTAATCTATGACAAACATTAAGTCACCCTTCGTGATCCTTACTAGTCCAAGTTAGTGTGCCGGTTACCCACACACGCTCCACCAACGACTTGGTAAGGTACAAAGTGTGAATTTCATGGGCTAGCACCAAATTCACATTTTTCCTAAAGTAACTAAGATTGGGAATTAAATAAAAAAAATATTTAGTTACTTTATAATAATCATTATACTTTTAATGAGAATTTAAAGTCATTGTCCTACCCGTGCGGCTAACGACCCTCCACCGATCAAGCAAGCGGTGGGTGAGAGTGGACACCCATTAAGTCGCCATTTTATAGGCAACAACCTTATACCCACCTTATAGACCGGCTTCGTGAATGAGGCATACTAACGGTAAAACGACTTGTTTGTATACATATATATAATAATTAACCATTAATGTTATAAATAGTATAAGTGTTGAATTTTAACTTTTTAAAATTCTAAGTGTTGGAATTAAAGTTTATTAAAGTGTGTGAAACTTTTCCAAATTCCAAAACTTGAGGGCAAGTTTTGAACAATTCATAAACTTTTGGATATTCATAACTTATGAGTTTTAATTAAGTGTTTTAATGCTTTTAATGAAGAGTCTCTTGGAAATCCATAACTTGAGGACAAGTTGTGGAGTCAATAAAACATTTATGGGAAAAACTCTTCAAGAAAATGTAACCTACAACTTCTTAATAAAACATTTAAAAGAAAACCTCTTGGAATTCCATAACTTGAGGACAAATTATGAATTCCATTAAAACACATTAAGATCAAGAATTAACTAACAAACAATTTGCAAATAATTCCTATGATCTAACAAAACTCATATGAACATGAACATCCACATCAACAATTTCAAGAATCATATGAACACATATAAAATTGAAATTTTGATTATAACTTTGAAATTAGTCCACCATCATCATTACCGCATCAAAAACAGGTTTTATAAGATCAAAACAGTTTAAGGTAATGATTCTAGACAAATTCCAACACCAAAACTCGAAAATCTGCACTCAGGCCTGCCAACTCGTCGAGTGCATGAACTGACTCGGCGAGTTGGTTGAATCTACACATGGACTCAGCGAGTACCATGAATGGACTCGGCGAGTCTGCTGTGCAGAATGCAGTTTTTCAAAAATTTTCAGCAATTTGCATCAAGTATTCAAATAAGCAAGCCTAGGCTCTGATACCACTGTTGGGTTTTGAGCAATCTAACACTTCCTAAGTGTGCATGCAACCCTAATAAACCTTGGATCTATGTTTGTCTAAATACATGCAAAATAATAATTTTTCCAAGGTTTATAACCTATCTAACATGGCATGGGGAACATTTCAACATAAAAGAGTTAGAAGAGATTACATACCTTTTGATGAGTTTGGTTCTAAGGAGTTTGAGGGTCAAGCACCAATAGTGTGAATGCCTCAAATGGAATCACAAAACACCACAAACTCTTAGAAAACTTTGAGAGAGTGTATACACTTGTATATTTCGGCCACACACAAGCTCACACACACTAGTTCACTAGTTACACTAAGGCACCATTTCATGCTCCATAAGCATGCTTATATAGTGTGCATGGTTAGGGTGAAACCCTAATAACCCATGACCTTTCCTTTCCAAGGATCCATGGGTTAAAAGCTCCATGGATCATCCATGGACTTCCATATAAGCTTAGCCCATTAACAAAAGAGCATTAGCCCACACTATATAAAACCAATAGCCCATAATCTAATTAGTCTTCCTTTTAATCTCTAAATTAATTCATAATTAATTTAAGACTAAAACTAATTAAATAACATAATCTCATATTAATATATTATAACTTATAATATATTAATAAACATATGTGTATAATTCTCATAAAATTATCCATAAATAGTTTGGATGAGATGCAACCCAAATGGACCATGCCGGGTCGGGTCAAGTATATACCAAATAAGTTATCGACTTAGACACCTTATCCAACACTACTATCGACGAGATCTTCGGTTCTCGTTTAGAAAGTTTTGGCTAAAACTCGCTCGATCTCAATTCGAACTTTTGGGCTGTCTACCACTAAGCTGAAACTTCGAAAAATCATAACTTCCTCATACGAAATCAGATTTAGGCGTTCTTTTTATGCATACTCTCGGTTCAAAATTATCTATGTCTTTCGTGTTGATCATTAAGGCTAAGTATCACTCCTTCATAAATTCACTATTTACGTCACGCTGTGCCACACCGGTTTTGTCGCGAAACTTCGACAGGTCATAACTTCTTCGTTATAACTTGGATTTCAGCATTCTTTATATTTTCGGGAACCTCGTCTCAACCACTACATCTTCGTGCATCAATATCAGGTTTATATAACATTTCATTTTTACGCTTATTTTTATTCTTGATTAAATCAAATCACATAATTAAGCAGATAAGTATAAAACACATAATTCGCAAATAATACATTCTTATTATTTTAAATTGGGTTACAAAGGTTAACCAAAACTATTACATTGCTAAAAATGGCAAGCCCATAAACACGAGCGTTACAATAACCATGCAAATTAGCTTGGTACTCTCGATACCATTTATCATCTAATTAATGTGTCGGTTAGCCACACGTGCTCCATCAATCAATGATAATTTACGAGACACCCATTGCCACCTTTTATTAGTCCATGTTAGTGTGTCGGTTAACCCCACATGCTCCACTAACGGCTTATATAAATTATAAAGTGCAATGTGCTATTTCATGGATTAGCATCAAATTCATATTTTTCCTAAAGTAACTAAGATTGAGAATTTTATAAAATCATTTGGTTACTTTATAATCTCATTATACTTATTAATAGGAATTATTTGTCCCATCAAACCCTTTCGGCTAATGACCCTCGACCAATAAAGGAAGTGGTGGGTGAGAATGGACACCCATTTAACTATCATTTTATAGGCAGTTTCATTATACCTCCCTTATAGACTAGCTTCGTGAATGAGACGTACTAGCGGGTCGACTAACTTGTCTAATACATATAGTAAATATTAAATATTTAATTTTACATATAGTATAAGGTGTATTTTAAACATTTCAAAAAACTAGGGTTTATAATCTTTTAAATTTCGAAATTAAAACAATTAATTTGAATTTAAAAGAAATTGATTTAATAATTATCCATTAATTAAACCTCTAATTAATTTATTAAATCAAATGAGGATTACCCAATTAAATTAATTAAAAGAATTTAACCTAATCCTCTCCCCCTAATTTTCGACAAACATGGCAGGGATAATTTAAAATTTATAATTATCCAATTAATCACATAAAGAGATAATTACCAAAAATAAGAAAACCCTATTATGAAACCCTAATTTTTGAAAATATCAAATCTTGGGGAGGAAGGCAAGGATTTATATTATTGTCATATTTAAAAAATCAAGAGTCTTTAGGAAACCCTAATTTTCAAAACTTGTAGGAAAAGGGAAATGGTTAAAACCCTTTTTGTAAAATTTTGAAATCTAGGGTTAAGAAACCTTAATTTTGAAAAACCCTAAGTCCAAAAGGGTTTATTTTCCAAAAAACTTTAACTGATCAAATTCAATCAATTCTAATCAAATTCAATAGAAAACAAGCCAATACTTTGATATCACTAATGGGTTTTGAGCATAATAAACAATCCTATATGTGCATGCAACCCTAATTGATTTGATCTATGTTTTCTCTAATTGAACATACATGTATTAAACATCAAAAGGAAAATTCCTAAAAGGTATATACTATTTTCGAAAATATGAATAACATAAGATACTAAAATACCTTTTATTGTTATGTAGTAATTGCAATGTGAATCCAAGAGTTCTTAAAGCTTGAGAGCTAGTATCAAGTGTCACACCTCTAATGAATTAGACCCAAACCATGTAAGAAGATGAGAGAGAGAGAGAGAGAGAAAGAGAGAGAGGAGAAGCTTTTAGAAATTCGGTTATCCTTCTGGGATTCAGAGTGGCTGAAAATCACAAGCTCTACGGGTCTATTTATAGTGCATATAGGATACAATGGATAACCCTAATTTGAATAAAATATTATTAATTCAAATTGGTAATTATCCACCTCCATAAATATCCACATGGGATAATCTAGAAACCATAATTATCCTTAGGAATTTCGTTCACCACCTTCCTAGGAAGGTTCTGGAACCTCTTGCTCAACTATTGAACAATTTTACTTTAGTCCATACATTTTCAATTAGTTATTTTAATCTCAAGATTAATTCCAATTAATTTCTTATTAAATATTAATTAAATAATATGATTTATAATTAATATATTATTTTCATAATACATTAATAAATCATTTATTCAATTTATTAATCAAATAATAAATTCAATCTCTCTCCAGATGCCATCCTGTCTAGTTGCTAGTTAGAGGGCAACCCAAAAAGACTGTGCTACTATCAATTCACGTATATACCAATTATAGTTATAGGCTTAGACATCTAATCCAACACTTACATGTATGTCTTAACCAATCCAACCAAAGGATACTCTACAATAAACAACCCATACAACAACGAATGCTACACACGAACACCCATATTCACATACGCCCTAAATTTCAAAAAAGAATATAGAAATTATAGACCTGTGATACATTTAGAAGAAATGAGAAGGTTCAACCTCTACTACCTCCGGATGAACATCATTACCATGTGTTTACCATCACAGGTTTAGGAAGCTCATTAACTCAATCTTCAACAACAACCTCTTACTAACAAAAAAAACAATAAAAAACAAACTAAAAGTCAATTTGTAAGGAAAACAATATTTGAAGGCAAAGCAAAAAAAAAACAAATGATAAATAGGTGGAAGAAAAAAATTAAAAGATCAATGTAATTTAATTGTTATATGAATCAACTAATGTATTGGTTTTAATATGTTCACCTAGTTAGGCAAGTGCTTATCTTCCCAAAAGAAAACAACGTGGACCATTCGACAATGTACATTGATCTTGCTGATTCCACATCATTGCCACATGGTTGGAGTATATATGCTTAGTTTAGCCTACCTGTGGTTAATCAAATGTATAACTATAACCATGAGAAAATGTAACCATTTATGAAAATATATAAGCTTCAATGATTTAATTAATAAAACAATCCATTGGTGTTAAAAGATTAGATTTGTACCAACAGATACTGATACATCATAAGAGGTTCTTGCCCATAGTGACTGCATGTTATACATACTCAAACCTTAATTCATAATAATAATACAAAATCCCATATAAATTTCACTTGGGTATTTCCACAGATAGTTGGCATGCACTGTCTATGTATTAGAAACAAATAAGAACAAATAAGCAAGAAAATTGAGAAAGGTCTTGAATCATAATCATAAGAGGCCAAATCAAAATCCATAGACTACAAAAGTCGATTGTAGAAAACTTACAAAAGATATGTTAGAGGAAGAAAAAGACATAAAATTAAGGATGTGAAAGATGCTGAAAAAGCAAACCTTAATTTAATTCCTTATGCTTTTCGATTTCTGTTCCCGAACCTCGCTAATAAGATCAATAATTTCATGTAGGTTTAGGAATGTTGGAATGTGGGAGGAACATTTGATCGAAGGAAACGTATCTATAAAAATCAATCAAATGAGATGCAAATTTAATGAGCTTCATCACTATCTTTGTTGTCGTAAGAAATCAGGGAAGAAGGATTTGTGATAAGTTCGAGTAGGAAACTTAAAACATACAAAAATTAGGCAGCAAGGTCAAGGGAGATCATGTAGGAGAAGATTGTGTAATTCTTTAATATTTAAAGAGGTCCAATGGAGTGGGGGAGAGAGCTACATCGGATATTTTATTCTCCCTCGGTATCCTCTATGCAGAGTTTAAAGAGCAAGGTTGGCCCAAGGGCAGGGCAAGCTGGGCCACTACCTAGGGCATCATGTATTTGTCATACTATCATAGTTATATGCTTTATTTTGGCCTAAAATTAAGATCCATACTCAAATTAAGTCTGTTTCTGCATTTTGAGGTCGATTGAGAAGGGCATTTTGAGCGATAAAGAAAAACACGACGCACCTTAATTTATTGGGAACATAACTCGCACACCAGCCACGCCTAATTGGATGAGTCGGGGAAATGAAGAAGACGAGGAGACATGAGATATTTATAAAAAAATTATCATTTCTTATTTCAAAAATTCGATTCTTCTTCTCCCTAATCTATTTAATGATTTACCACTTTACCCTACCGATCAACAATTTATCTAAAAATTTGAATCGAATCAAGAAATTGAGTAGTGAGTACTGAGCTTTACTGGTTCGAGAACTAGTGAAGCTTTTCCGTGCCTTTCTGACTCGAGAACAGTGAAAATTTTCTAATTCGAGAGCTAATGAATGCTTTTCTTATGATTTCTTGTGATTGGAATATTCAAGTCTTTCTCTTTGTGTCACCTCCTTCTAATAGTTGTGTGGGTGTTTTACTGGAAGTATTCAAGTATTACTCTACACTTGGGCTTTTTTTGGCTTTTGGCTTGAATGACAAATTTGTCCATAGTCATAGAACCTATGGTGGTCTTTCATCTTTTTTTGCCTAAATGTCTAATTTGTCCTTTATTTTCAAAGTTGAAGTTCTTCAAATCTTTCTTATTGGACACCTTGTAGATAATTTGACTTTTTATCTTTTCGGATTATTTTGATTAAGTCTCTATAAATTACATCTTGTAATCTTGTTAGTTCTTATTATTTTTAGTACTTAGTTTTTACTATTGCTCAAATTTTTTTGACAGATTCAACATTTGTTTGAGACAAAAGTTGAATCTCCTGTAACTTTTAGGAATTGAAAGTGTTTGAGAGAAAACTTAGGTATCCGCAACTCTCAATTTTGATAGGATACATGATGTTTTTTATTCAAATAATGAACATGCACATTTTTTAGTTGGAGTTTGTATACATTAGTTTGGATAAATATAAGATCTGAATAAAAAAAACTTATGTTGCAATATTGCATTATGCATTTATGGGTTTAATGTATTTGTATGGTATTAAAATGGGGCATTATCAAGATTTTTCCACCTAGGCATGGAAAACCTTTGGACAGGCCCTGTTGGATATATAAGGGGATACAATTGTAGGAATGCCGTTTGTAGAATGTGGGAGGTGGATAGTTGTAGGTTGGTAACCTCTAGTGATAGTGAGTGGTTCGTTTGGAGAAGAAGTAGGGGAAGTTATAGGAACCGCGAAGAAGACGAACGTGGAGGTAGTAGTCCGATCTCTCGGGGCTAGAAGAAATCTGCTCCAAAAACCGTAAATAGTGAATTAGAGCGGTTAGGATTAAAAGGGAAGCAGATCCAAGGGTTGATAATGAACAGACGGTTATCCACTCACCGTGCTTAGTAATAATAATAATAATAATAATTCTTGTATTTGTGCACACTAAATATGACACCGGGCAAAGACCTGGTTATAAACAGGTTAAAGTTGTACCAAATTTTTATGAACCGATCTGCAACTAAAAACCAATTTAAGGCATGTTCTAGTCCACTTCAGTAACTAGCCGTTTTTTTCATCATTTTTATATTTTTATAATTTGTAATGGCTATTATGAGGTTTTTAACCATTTTTTTCTATCTACAAATTATATAAATATAAGGGTTTTTTATATTTTGTAATGGCTATTATGAGGTTTTTAACCATTTTTGCTTATCTCTCAATTGTATAAATATAAGGGGTTGTGATTTCAAAACACCTGGAATAACATTCTTTGATTTCGTATTGTTGAAAAGATTCCGTTTGTTAGAAATATGGGTTATAGAAAGACTTGGAAATTCTGAGAATTATGGTATCACTTTCAGATTAAAGTATTTGGGTGATACTTCAAATCTTTAATCAGATAAGACTCAAAAATTGAGAGCAAGAACAAAAAATCTGGGTGTTATGAATTTCGTATGTACCATCAAATGAATACCAAAATTAGTTAAGTATCTTTTCCATCAGAAAATTGTCACAAGACAGTTGTATGTCTGAAAACTGTTACAAAAACAGTTTGAGTATGAAAACTATCACTAATCCGTGTTCTTTTTATAAGGGTAAAAAATAAGTCAAAAACCGGGTTTATTTCCAAAAACTCAGAAATATGCATTTTAATATAGCAATATAGCCTAGGAACTCTGCTCCTTGGACTCCACCAGGGGTTGCCGCCCCTTGGACCCTGCTCCCAGGGGCACTGCCCCCGGATCCCCGTTCGTTTAGGGGCTTCGCTCCTAAATGATGGTCTATCTTGAATCTTGAATAAACTTAGATAAGTGTGCACTCTACATCTTCATTACTTGTTTAATATTCATCAAGATTGATTAGTGTCAACAAGTCAATCAATTACACTTAAATACACATTGATGATACAAAATCATCAACAATGTTCTCATTATGTATTTTGTGATTAAGATCATGTGGTTCCAAGCTAATATATTTACAATTTGTAACATCGAATAGAAACTACAACAATTATATGCGTATGCAACCAGTGGTTAGAAGCAATTGGGATCATGTAAATTCAAAATATTTGTATTCTTGCATCAATATCTTTATTATTATAATTATTCCAGCATTTTAATAGATGTCTTTTTTGTGTATGTTTTATTAAGATGATGACAATAATTTATATCAATTTCTTAATTCAACGTAATAGTTATTACTTCAAAATAATTTAGGAGTTTTTAACAACAAATATTTCAAATAAATATACTACATCATTTTTCATCCGCAACACAACACACATGATTCCCCTTAATTCTTTGAGCAAAATCATCATCTTTGTGTTTTATTATTGCACATGAAAAGCTCCTATATGCAGTGATATAACAGTATGGTTTTACAACTTTTTTGGCTTGTGGAAAACAATAGTGAGCAGCCATAATTATTTTTGAATGACAAGCAGAAAACAAATACATCAAGTAATGAAAAAAAAAAATCCGGCAAGAAACTGACAAAGTATATGAGAAATGAAACATAAGGGTCTAGAATCCACGATAGCTAGCTAAGAATTCAACACTAAACAACACCTATCTAAAAACAAAAAAAGCCGAATAACATTTATTGAAAGCCAACACTTAGCACCTTCATGCCTAAATGCCCTCAATAAAGATACATATATGGAACACTTGGGACCAGAGAAGCAACAAATAAAAAAGCAGAACCAGAAGTAGCTTAATGTTTAAATCAGTAGTAGCAGCTGTAGACGAACCTCAATAGAATCATAGGTCCCATTATTTAATATACATGTTGTCAAATAATTCTTTATAATATATAAATAATTGGTGTAAAATTTAATCAAATATTGATCACAACATGTACGGTGTCAACCAATCTTAATTCTTTTTTTGTACGTTAATATCTGTGATACTTTATAAAATATTTGAAGCTAGATTAATTATATCTAATGAATTTTTTTGAAAGTTGAAAATTCCATGAAAACAAAAATAAAATAATATAAATGCTATTAGAGGAATGTCGTGATTCTTTTAAAATACCCACATTTTAAAGACGTGTAGGACAGCACTTCATGGTCTCAATTTAGAATGGCAAGGTCAAAAAAAATTCCGTTCATATGTAGCTCTTAAAAATTTCAATTTAACTAGAAAATTGTCTTTGTTTATTAGTTCACATATGCTTTTCGTACATTTCGTTCCTTATATTAAGATGATATACTAACAATTAAGATTATATGCTAACTATGATCAAAGTTCCATAATTCCATCCTCTAGCAAAACATGAATTATATATATATATATATATATATATATATATATATATATATATATATATATATATATATATATATATATATATATATATATATATATATATATATATATATATATATATATATATATATATATATATATCTTTACTATCTTATAAAAGAAATCTACCTATTTCTAAAAATAGATTGATTATAATAATATTATTTTTTTAAGACGTTCAAATGATGAAGCTGATAGTACAAGTAACCATTAATAAAATAATATTAAATTTTAACCACATTTTGAATTCAAATATTTATCATCAAATCTCCTTATATTTCTCAACAATTTGATATGGTTCCCTCAAATCCCGGATTCATTCAAATTTTGAACCCTTTTAGATATCCTTAAATTTAGCATGTTGATTCAAATATCCCTCCAATCGCATATACCTCTTTGTTCCCTCCTCTGCTATAAAGCCCACCGTCCAGGAACAAAAAATGACTTCATCTCCCAAATAACACCATAGTTTGATTATTTTGTCTTCGACATGTACTTTCTTTTGTAAAATAACATTTTTGTAGAGGAAACATATCACCGAAAGAATTTACACGCCCCGCCGCTTTGCGCGGGTACACTGCTAGTATATATATATATATATATATATATATATATATATATATATATATATATATCCTTCTTAATAAATGAATGTTTTTTTTTACCACCTGTCATCTTCTCATTCATTTGCACACATGATATTTTCTAGATTCTTTTGAATTTTTTATTTTCCACTTGTCATTTTATTGTAGTTTTCATTTTATTAAATTAAAATTCCACATTTAATATGTAAGGTATTTATTAGAAATGATTTATATATGTAATGTATTCAATGTATTAAAGTCTCATTAATTTTAATAATTTAAATTTTTTCTCATTTTTCTTATAAATTCAAACTTCTCAAATTATTAAAATTTCATATTTAATTTTTTTTAAAATAAACTCATGTAATACATGGGTCTCACACCTACTATATATATATATATATATATATATATATATATATATATATATATATATATATATATATATATATATATATATATATATATATATAAAATGATGAAGATGTAATTAATACTCAATATATCTTCAACATGTAATATGCATTAATTACTTTTTTAAAATAATTAAAATGATTGATCCATAATTAATCCTACATACACACAATAGATAGTTAAAACAATAGATAGTTAGAACATAATAACCTAACCCTAACCCTAAGTGTAATTAATACTCATTATATCTTCAACATGTAATATGTATTAATTATTTTCTTAAAATAATTAAAATGATTGATCCTCCTATTTCATAGGGTCGGTCCTGAGGATTATAATGCCCAAGACGAACCGAAAAAAAAGGTCCTTAGTCTTAACGTGTAACAAATTAAAATACATAAACTATTTTTTTAAACGACGATAAACTTTATAGAAATAAACAAAACAAAATTCTTTATTGGCAACACAATGAATTCTTTATTGGATGTTTTCTTTGTACTCTTCATCTTGAAACTAAGTTCTTTATTGGCAACTGAATGAATTCAAGTGTAATTATAACAAACTTATGTCCTTCTATTAGTTGTTTTTTTCTTTGTATGTGCTTTTTAACTCATAAAGCAAAGGGAACCACTCAATTTCACTTATAATGCTAACGGCACAATTACAACATTACATATGACCATTGAATTTAATATGAAATGGGTGTCTAGTTAGTTACTTTAACGATATGTGCTTTGTGCTTATGTAAGGCACATTGAAAACCTAGTGAAGGATTAGATCTCTTGGTTTAATATTTATGGTTATATTCAAATCCTTCAAAGAGTTTGAGGGAGAATAAACACAATGTTAACTAGTGTGATAAAGAATGCATAAAATCTTGATACAAAATGGATGTGGAAGAATGAAGATAGAGCTTACATTTTGATTGCATCCCAAGAACTCAGGAGATTTTATGATTGCAAGTGCAGGAGCAAGAAAGACAAAAAAAATGGATCTTGTATAAGGGACAATCTTGATCCAAAGTTAGATTGTAAAAGTGTCGTCATTCCTGAGACAAATAGCACAATCAAAACCATCATTGACCTATCCTCGTACACGCACTAATTTCCGTCAGACTAATTATAGAAAACTCAAGATGTATTTAACATGAAACCAGATGCAATTTTCAAGTGCTTACATGGTCGCCACTCATAGCAGGAACAATCATAAGCGGAGCCAGAAGGCGTCTTTCGGATAAACATGTGGTATATTCTAATTTCACAATTCACATAATCAAATTGCTAATTTCAACATTCAATATTATAAATGATAATCTATTAATTTGATTCAAGTTCATTAGTTTAACATTCAGAAAAGTAGAAAACTAAGTATAATCTGATTACATTCACATTCTGATTTGCTTTAATGAAAAATGATCGACTGAAAAGTGGAACAATGATTCATATAAGTAATTCAATTTATGAACAATCTAATTCAATTTCTAATAACTAATCGACTAATCTAATAATATATAATCCACTGATATGATTTTGTGATAGTGTGATTCAACATTCAATATTTCAATTTCTGATAAATGATAAGTGAATGATCGAGTGGAGCAAAAAGAAAACAAGAAAACTGGAATAATAATAAACCACTACTGGCCTGCTGCCTTCGCCCTCACCCTTCTAGTTTCTGAAAGCTGAATGAATAACGATCGACAGAATCACAGAAAACTCGAATCGTCACTCACTGCACGCTAATGATTGAATCGTGGAATCTTGTTGGGCTGATCGATTATGGATTACAAGAATGGGTCTCTCATCTCTGGATCATTGGATGTCTGGTGGATTACAAATAAGATATAGGTAAAAAAAAAATTGGGCCCCCCAAAAAAAGGGCCCTTGCATTATGCCCTTCTTACCCTCCTTTATAACCGACCATGCTATTTCATAATGCAAAAAATAGATACGATGCTATCAAACTTTGTAAAAAAGCTTGAAGAACTCACAAATCGTAACGCCCACATCTGCCACCTTCTGTTGTCGCCTCACTCCACTGTCGTTTCTCTACCACCGCTTCAAATTGTTGGCCAAACTCACAACCACCAACCTCTCATATATGAATCCAAATGTCATAGATTCTACTTACCATAATCTTCGCCTCTCTCTAATAAGCTTTCACTAGTCCTTACCGAACTCTCCGATTAAATCACTAGCGTTGCTAATGATAACCACGTAATCTACTCCAACGTCTATACATGTTTTGTCTCCAAATCTCCAATGTCCATATCTACTGAAGCACCAAAAGCTTCCTACTACTACTTTTATAAATCCATTTTCCATCTCCAGATCTATGGCCATCTTCATATATGCTTTATCTTTATTGTGTCCTCTGTATGCTACCATGGTATCTGCATCAGATATGGTATGCCGCCGCCACCACCATGTCCCCCCCCCCCTCTCAAATGTTGGACTGTTCCTCCATTTTTCTTTGATTTGCTCTTTGGTGGTCAATAAAAAAGATGTACACAAGTTCTTTGTTGAAATACCTCAATGAACTATGTATGTGTTTTAGTAGAGAATAATATTAAACTATGAATCGGTGTTTGAATCATTGTATTAAACTATGAATAGTATATTAAACTATGAATTAGTGTAAATTAAATTGTGTTTTTTTATAGTAAATTATACTCGTGGTCCTTATGGTTTACATGATATAACAATCTTGGTCCAACTTTTGGCAAAATAACACCATAATCGTTTCACATATTAGAGGGGCATATTGGTAAAATCACATCTTCAACCTCTCCCATCACCTTTCACTTCAACTGAAACCATCACTATGTTATATTAGACCTCTATCACCTCATTTCTTCTCCCTCGCTCTCTGAAACACGAACGTAGACAAAGCTTCAAGTACAAAAATGTTAATTTGCAGTTGTAGTAGACCATAGATTGTGATGACTTCTAATGTGTTTTGATACAAAATATAAAAGTGTTTTTGGTAAATACCAGACAATGAAAGCTTAAAAATAACAATATTATTTTCAAGTTTATAACAAAACCAAACCATTAAGGATCTACTTATAAAGGTTAGAATGATATTAAAACCAACCATAAGATGTTTTAGAATGACAACCTTTGCAACCTTTAAACCCACTTGGTTTTGGATTGTTGATGAAGACAGAATGATCAAAGAATATGATCTTTTCTACAAGTATCTACCATCAAAATTAAGGCACTTGGAATGCTAGTTCCCATATTGTAATACATTGTTTTTTAAGTGTTGAAGTGCTTAACAACATAAGCACTAAAGGAAGACACAAAGTGAAGCTCCAAAAGCAAGCAACAAGACTGCATGAGAGAGGAGAGAGGAGGGCTTCATGCTCTTGGCCATGTAGAGGAAAAAGAGAAGGGATTTCATAGGAAAAACTAGAAACTTTGCATCCATCTACACGCCTTTATATACTACCAACCATGGTAAAAAGTTACACTATAAAATACTATGAAGTATTACCTAATAAAGTAAGCATAGGGAGCATGGGAGAGAGGTTGAAAAGCAACATCTCATGCCTCCCATATTTTCGGCCACGATGAGAAAGATAAGGAAAAATGATTATCCAATTTCTCTAGTCACATAAAGGTAACTAATGGTAAATAAATGAGTAAATTACACGAATGGTCCCTATGGTTTGGGGTAATTTGCGCGTTCGGTCCCTAACTTATTTTTTTAACTCGGAAGGTCCCTACTGATTGTTTTTATTACGTGTTTGGTCCCTATTGTTTGTTTTTGTTACAAGCTTGGTCCCTGTCATACCTAAAAGACTATTATTTAAATAAGAAAAAATGATAGGGTACGTAAGGTAAGGTGAGAAGGGTGAGATTAGGGGTGTTTTTATTTAAATAAATTAAAAAATAAAGGGAAAAATAGACTTTTTATGTAAGATAGGGACCAAGTGTGTAACAAAAACAAACAATAGGGACCTTCCGAGTTAAAAAAATAAGTTAGAGACCAAACGCGCAAATTACCCTAAACCGTAGGGACCATTTGTGTAATTTACTCTAAATAAATAAAAAGTCTACGGTTAGCCAAAGTGGCCAAAATTTTGTTCAGGACTTATTAAATCATACCATATTATATAATAACTAGTTATGCTTTTTTTAATTATTATTTTATAAAAAAATAATTATTACCTAATTACATATAAGATTTAATATTATTTATTAATAATCATATTAATAATAAACATAAAAAATGTGCTAACTTGATAAATATGTGACCCTATAAGATCATTTGTTATTAGCAATATCACTCAGTAATGATTCTTGAGTATATAGATACAAAATTCTCCTACTTGCACCAGATTCATTACAGACTGACATAGACAGTAGCTGACGTCTAGCAATGAGCTACTGCCCCTAACAACACATGAAGGGTGCCATTTTATTAACATCGAATTCAAGGAGCTCTAAGCTGTAATTGTTACTAAAGTTGTGGTATAAATTTTTGCTTTGTCTCAGACATCATATTGAACATGAGATATGGATCGCGATCAATCTCATTTAGTGTTCAACTTTTAGTAAGGCCTTAGATGTCTAACTCTCAATGAATAAGAGGAAACAAATCCCATATTGACTACATATACCTATCATGTAGTTCATGTAATACCAAACGATGGACCTTATAACTGCCTTTTACGGAACAACGTTAAACCATGTCAAAGTACAACAATTCTTACACTTCAAGTCCCAAATATGTATCTCAGGTCTAATAATACAAAGATATAACCTTTTATCAAACATCACTTTTGACTATGATATGCAATGCAATTTTGATGCGGGTCAGATCTAATGCTTATTCTACTAATCAAGTACCTATGAAGTTAGTAGCAACTCCTGCTATTTTATTCTCCATGAAAATCGACCAATCCATTCATATTAGTCTTACCTCATAGATGTTTCCATAAATATGAACGACTATGGATGTTTAAAATAACCAAGGTTATTCAAGGATTAAACATGCTAATATAGAACACAATAAGTATTTAATGAAAAACTATATCCAATATATCAACTCATTACAATATATGTTGTTTGTACCATTCCAATATCCACATACTAAATTTCAATCAAATGCATCCACTTATTTCAACAAGGGCCTATAGCACCAACTTGATATTCATGCTTTAGCTAATGAAGGAACTTAGTCAACTAGATTCAACAAACTTGATTTGTATAAATTTTGTGAATACAAACATTTTCAGTTATATATATATATGTATATATATAGAGAGAGAGAAAGAGAGAAAGAGAGAGAGAGAGAGAGAGAGAGAGAGAGAAAACTAATGAGAATGTATTAGACGCTTAAATATGATGTAGATACTAGTACTTGCATAATGGGATTATTCATAATCATTATGAACTATACATTAAGTATCTTTATATATGGTTCCCTGAACAACAATGTATTTTAACTCCAATGTGTAATTATAATTAAAATCTACATAGAACTACTATACATGTAACTTTCTCTTCATTCATAATGAGGACATGCTCGATTGTGATTGAGAATCATCTCAATCAACTGGTATTTAATTCGTCATGCTCTTGGCATACGATTTTTCTGGCTTTCATGCATAAGCATGAGATATATGATTAATCCAATTACAATAAAAATATAATCATATTATGTAGTTTAAAACATTGTACTATGATTTTGAGGGATGCTCAAAACAATTTCATGTGGTATTGACAGGATAAACTCTCTCAAAGTTATTTTTTTTTTTTTTTAATCTTAAGCTCTTTAATATCCTTGATAATTATGCAATTTTACTTAATCTTTTAAGTTGCCGTGATATATATATATATATATATATATATATATATATATATCAATAAGTAGTATATCAATCACATATAATACTAGGACTGTTATTAGACTCCCACTAGCTTTATAGAACACATAAGATTCATCTTGATTTATAATTAAATTACACTATGCAATTATCTTATATCTTATAAGAAAGAAGATTCTTACTTTGAGATGTTGACATAAACCTGAAAGAATTTTCATTCATGGATGTTTTCTCCTCTGAAAATTCACTTACTCTTTATAGTCAAACTATATGGAGGAAGATTAATAAGCCCATACGTGATCATCATATATGAATGTATCTCTATGTTTTTTATTAGTTTCTCATCAATTGTTGAATAGGTTCAACAACAGTTGGAAAACTTGCTAATTCCAAACTATGATGCATTTAGTTTATGGTTCTTTAGCTGTTAAAGTTCCATATAGCTCCTAAAGAGAACCTTCTAAGCACATGTCTTATGGAATGAAAATTAGTAGGATTGTAGAAACTTCATCCTAAACAATTATTTAGGATAGTCTATATAAATGAAATTTGTAGATGTTAGATTGAGTTAAGATTATTGTCTAACATAAGCTCCATAACTCTATACATTTTAGATAATGATAGAAATTTTCATCCTTGGTCTAATTAAAGTATTTAATCTACTTGTTTGGTTGGAAATATATAGATTCAATATATATTTCTTGCAGTGAGCATAACTCCAAAATTTTATAAAGTAAATAGTTCTTTGAAAAACATATAATAGACTGCAAGGGTCGTGTTATCCTATTAAAAAACTTGTATTATCCACATTCAACCAGTGGCCAGTTGACCCTATCCTACTAGAGAATACAAAGGCTACCTCAAACATCATAACACAAATCCAAGCAACCAGGTGATCCTGTGCGACAAGAACCGTATGAATGACAAGTGAGTGTTTTTGATGGTCTAAGTTGTGAATTGATTCGATAGTTTTTAAGAAGTTCCAAGAAGAATTGGTTTACAAAAATCATTTTCTTTATCACAATGAAAGGTCAATTATGGTCTCATTAAGTTGTATTTTAATCTTCACTATGAAACATTTTAAGCAAATCAAAGTTTCAACAATAACAAATAAAAGTCGTTAGTGAGATTAACTAATTATCTATCATCAATCTATTCATGGATTGAAAAGATTACATACATCACTTATGTATAATTCTTTGTCAAGTCTTTTGTTCTTTAATTACTAATAGATAAAAACACTAGTGAATCATTTTTCCATATAAATAAGATTCACATATATCAAATGAATCAAGCTCATTTGCCTTAAAAAATTACATCCTTTTGAAGTTCGTATATATGTTTCATATTTATATAGTCATGATGATAATGACATAGATATGTTTGAATCAAATATCATTCGATTATATAGGGTGATCTTTAGAACTATTAATTTAATGAAAACTTATAGATTTACTTTTTAAATGACATTATGAGAAAATATTCTTTAATATAGAATACATCGTTTCAGAACATGAATGTAAAAATTCATGAAATCATAAGTAAATCCATATTAATTCATAAATTTACAAATTTTATATGTTCCTATAAGAATAGGTACACAACATCTATTGTTCAAAAAATATAACAATATTTGTTATATCTTCAACAAGAAATATCATTCGTCTGTAATCAGTTGATTATTTCTTCCAAAACATCAATACATAATATCAATTATTAATGTCACATTAAGCATAACATACTCAAGTGAATGATGGAAAAATAAATCTAAAGCCTTGGTCAAGTCAGATTTCCCCAGCTCGACGATATTAAAGAAACAGTTTCTCTTTCAGTGTCCAGTTTCTTCACAATAGAAAGAACACTAATCATTTCAGTTATTTCTTGGTTTATGAGTTTATTTTGTATTCCCCTTAATTGAAATATATGCTTATTAGAATACACAATCTCTTAGTCTTCTTTTATTCAATCGTTGAATAGGTTTGAAGTATGTTCTATTGTTCTGATTGAATATATGCTTCACTTGACGAGACACCTGATATGTTTCATAATTGCCAAAGACTTTTTGCAAGTGAAGGGTGATTGTTATAATATGATGCGAGACATATCAACATCATCACAATAATGCTTCCATCAAAGCATCATGATCATATTGACTGGTTTGTAGAGGTTGTTCAGGTATGAGATCTTTCGGTATATATAATTTATATTTATCCATATGGAAGAACCCTAAGGTATTATGCCAGTATAGAAATTATAACCATCCAATGTTACTATCTCATGAAACTCAACAAGTGAAAGAGAGATTCTACTGGCCGTACGAGTATTAGCAGTGATATACATAATTTAACAAGATTTCATCTAGTATTTTCAATATTAAGTCTTTAAAAAATTAATACCTTTTATTGTTTCTAAAACATTAATTTAATGAAATCTAGGATCCAAGTAATGAAACAACTAAATGGTTATGTGACATTTATCCCATCCACTTAATCAAACTCGGTAGGTAGCGATTACCAATTGCATAAAATATGTAATTCCTAGATAAAGGGATCCCAAACAACTATTGTTTATATTATCATGTTTGATCACATTTATGTCTCAAACCTCTCATGATTAGGTGATATTTATCCCACAAGTTTCCGATCAACTCTTCCTATTTGAAGCAACTGTAGCATTACAACTAACTAGTGACTAGGTGATCCTTATATCAATCGAAAATACAATACCATCCTGAACATCATAAGACAATCATAATGGTTAGGTGACCCATCGCCCAATAAGACCATACATGACCTCGTACATATTGCATGCATCCAATAATTCATGTGCCATTTTGTAAAAATCATATAACTTGTTATAATATTTTTTAGGTTCTAAATAAAACTTTATTTTACCAATAGCCGCGATCAATTAGAAATTAAAATCCGATATTTAAAGTTTAGTTGTAGAACACTTTAAGAACCAATAATAGTCTTTAATAAAATTTTATTTTATACTTAAGACTTGGAGTTTTAGATGAGTTTTAAAATCAAAAGTTTAAATCTCTTTTTAACAATCAAAATCAATAAAAGTCTTTTTATTTTATAAGGTCAATTTTATACATCTAATTATAAAAGTCATATTTTGATAAACCAAACTTGGGTGATGATACTTATATTTTAAATTTCATTTGACATGCATAAAACATAATATAAATATGTTGCGTTAAGTTTAAAAAACTAATATCATATATTAAGTTTGGACGTGAAAAATAATCACTAGTTTTATTATTTGGCGTTATAACGCTATAAACCCATTTTAGTCTTTTGAATAAAAAATCTTCATTTATTATAAAGACATGGAGTTTATACATTTTTTAAACACATTTTAATCCATTTCAAATATTTTAAATTTGGTTATTTATAAGTTTTACAATAAAACTATTTTTTCAATAAAAAATTGATTTTTAATTGGTAACTGGTAAAACGTTTTTATAAATAGTCATTTATAGACATCTTATGTTACATTTTAAATATTTTTTACTCAAACTTCAAGTGATATTATTTTATGATAAAATATTATTTAATGTTTAAAAACATTTCATACATCAAACATAAAATATAAACATAAAATAAACATCACAAGCATGCATCAAAATATATGTGCATAAACCAACCAATTCTGGTACCATTTTGTGAGCCAACACAGAATGTCAAATCCATTCCTAAATGGACATTTAAAGAGATCAAAATATTTTAGTAATATTGTTGTTGAAGCTCCCACTTGAGAAAACATTCATTGCTTGCAAAAGTTGAAAAACTTACTGAAGGATAAATAATTCAACAATGTGACATCCTGTTTCTAATTGTTTCATAATTCGGGCCCATGACCCGAATATTAGTTTTCATAAGGCTTTGGGCCTTGGGGGAGAGAGAGAGAGAGAGAGAGAGATTTAAACCCCTTTAGATGTGAATAATGTAGATTAGATAATCCAAGAGTTCAGTTTGTGTTTTGGAGCCCAATTGTATAACTGTAAAGTGATAGTTCGGGCCTTTTATGAATTTTGGATTTAAGTTCAGAAAGTTTTAAGAAAAAGGAGAGTTTATAGGATTATATAGCTTTTCATTACCTATCCATGGATATAAGGATCGTCGAAATTGGAATTAGATCGAAGAAGTTATGGCCTTCGGAAGTTTGGTGGTTTTGGAGCTAAGTCTAGTACGTTGAGTGTATAGGGAGTACACTGGGTGTACTAGGCTAAATGATTACGAATGGTGTTTGGAGTATGTTGGGAATACAAGGAGCATGTAAGGCGTACTCCAGTCAGGTGCAAACCCTAATTTAGGGCCTTGGACCCTATTTAATGGCCTTAACTCATCTTCAAACCCTATTATCTCCAGTCTCCATCCTATTAAACCCTAAATACAAAGCCCTAGCTTGTTCTTGTGTGTTTTTGGGATTTGTTAGTTAACCTTTAGTATTTTTGCTCACTTTGAAGAAGGAGTTTGGTGTTCAAGAATCATGAGGAGTCATTGTGCAGTAGACTTGGGTGTGATATTTGCTATCTTCTAATTGAGGTGAGTCCCCTCACAGTGTTCAACGAGTCGAAGTCACCAATGCCGACCCATGATTTGTTATGATAAGGATGCTAGTTGTCTGTATGACTCTTACATGTGTGGTATGTGATTTGTATATCGGGCGGGGTCCGATGCCAGATGGGGCATGATAAGTGTATTGTATGCTATTTATCTTACTAATTCTTGCATGTATTTTATGTGTCTGTATGTATACTAGTCAACGCTCGATGCCAGGCGGAGCCTAACGAGTATGAGTGGGCTGGACCCATATCATGTTACTGACAGATCTATTCATGGCGGGGCTTCATGTATGTATGGTATATGGTATTTTGGGGGAACTTACTAAGCTTCATGCTTACGGTTATTGCTTCAAAAGGTACTCTCGGTTCGAGAGGTAAGGGCCCAGCTTGATCGCAGCACATCCACCCATGTTTTCATACTTTGTGATTTTGGGAATTGTACTCTGATAACTATTTTACTCTGATATAGTTTTTGTAACGACCTAATTTTCGAAAGAAAATTTTCATTTTTAATTAATAAAACACATTTCCATAAACCATGAAATCCCAAACAGTTGTTTTCAAATCCACGTTCATTAAAACTTTATTTAAAAACATCAAAGTGTCCCATAAAATGTCGGTGAGATAGTGCACACCGCACCATCAAGCCTTGCCCTTTCCCTTGGGCTCAGACATACCTGAAACAATTCCACAAACTTAGTGAGTCCCCCAAAGCATACCCCACACACAAGCCACATAACACATATCATATTAGCTATAGAAGGTATCTCTACCACATAACATATCATATTAGCCATAAAGCTATCTCTATCATATAACATATCATATTAGCCATAAAGTTATCTCTACCATATAACACTAGCTATAAAGCTATCTCTACCACATATCTTAGTATAAGGATGCCATGGCTTCCCACATGGTCTTACATCCAAGTGTCATGGGCTCCCCCATGGTCTTTCATGCAAAAATCACAAAATCACTAGCATACAACTTAGCACAAAGCTAACTATCATACCACATATCTCTAATACAAATAGTGTACCACATATCATAAAATGGGCTAGCCTTGGTGCCTTAGACCTATTGGTATGGTGAGAAGACTCACCTCTCTCAAATGCTGAAATTGATAATGCGTGAACCAAATATGTCCCACGTGTTTCTTTGACTCGACTGTATGTAAGCATCATATGATAGACTTGTTAAAATCCCAGAATTACCCTCAAGGTCAACCTTGGTCAAATTCAATAGTCATTAGTCAAAGTCAACATTCCATGTTGATCTCAACTCCTCGAGTGCATCTAGAGACTCGTCGAGTTCCTACCAAGTCTAGACAACCTGATCAAACCCTATCCAACTCGCCGAGTTGTTTCATCAACTCGACAAGTTCACTTGATATTTAGAAGGCGGGGAAACCTGATCCGACTCGTCAAGTTCCTAGAGCAACTTGTCGAGTCCCCCTTCTTGTTTGCTTGTTGTGATGATTCAGCGAATCCAGGGACTCCAGGGCATAAATCTAAAGCCATAAGGTGTCTAAAAGGATAAAATTTCCAACTTTACCTTCTAGAACCATTCTAAATGCTCGAAGGCCCTTAACAAAAGTTGGAAAGCTCCAAAGCTTTTCCATATGGTCCAAAACTCTGGGGATTTGAAATACCTCATTTCCAAAAAGGTTTCTAGTCCTCAAAACATTCCAAAGATGGAGGCTTTATGGACATGCATGTCCAATGCATGTCCCTAGGTCAAAATGGCCAAAAAGAGGGAAATATGCCCTAAAACCCTTGCATGGTGTCCTTTCTCAACCAAAGGCCAGATCTAGCCCACCTTGAGACCATTTTGCTCCGGAGATTCATAAAGTTGCAAAATTTATGAATCCCATGCATGCATTCAACAAGAAGAGTAGGAAATAAGAGTAAACTCAAGATCTAGCCATGTTTTATGATAAAAATTTAGTCTTTAAGACTTACAAAAGTCCACAAGATGATTAAGCTCAAGGATGGGTGCTTGGTTTGCTGGATCTTCTCACTATCTCCTTCTTTTTAAGCTTCAAAGGTCACTCTAGCTCACAAACTGGAAGAGAATGGGGTTTAGGGTTAGCACAGACATTCTTAGGGTTTGGAGGCTGATGGGAGGTCAGCCTCAAGGCTTTTAAGGAGATTATATAGGGTATAAACCCAAAAACTAGGGTTTTATCATTATAGTGCCTACTCGTCGAGTCGAACTTCCGACTCATCAAGTAGAGTGTAGATCACGCGTCCTTGAAATGTCCTCTACTCGATGAGTTGGGCTCCCAACTCGTCGAGTCCACACACCAAAATCCTAGTTCTTAAATAAATTAAGTAATACCTAGAATAGGTGTTATGGTTTTGAATGATTAAAAATGGTTAAATGGTGTTTATGGTTGAACTCAAAATGAAAATTTTACCTATAATTTTTGAGATGTTACAAGTTGGTATTATGGCCTTGGTTTGAGGAATTCAGGCATACTCTCGGGTGTTTCTAAACTCAAACTGAGGGTTTGGTAGATTTTTCAAAAAATAAATGTTTTATTAAAGGATTTTCTAATAAAAGAAAAGGGTGTGGTGCGTGAAATGAGCCGATGTCACGCCCCGACCGTCGGCGGAAACACCGGGCAGTGTAACGTCATTTCTCGTATCATAGTTATCAACTTCCTGAAAACACATGCAATTTCAAAATACGTCAACATAAAGTTGGTGAGTTCACAGGTTTTGACTCCATATAAAAATAACACTTTTTCTCAAGTTCAAAAGTATAGTTTTGAAAGTATAAATTTGACTCTCCAACGTTTACTATATATATCCTAGGTATAAAAGTTTACTTACCAAACAAGTATATACCTATAAGTCTCATATACTATGAATATAAGTGTTTGTAATTCCATACAAGCGAAAGTTGCTACGTATAAATCTTATTTCAGTTCTATACGAGTAAAACCACTACGTATAAATCTATTTCGATTCTATACGAGTATGTGTGTTAGGTATAATTATCTACTTAATATACAAGTAGTAACTTGGGTATAAGTAGGGGGAAAATTACACTTAACATTAATACTTGTATACGACAAAGTATAATGTTTCCAACAAGTTGCTACCATGAGTTTGTAACCGCTGCTTGACAACAAAACCTCTGACAAAACATACTCATGATTTACCATGAGAAACAATACACTCATGATTTACCATGAGAAACAATACACTCATGATTTACCATGAGAAACAATACCGCGCGCTTCATCGACGCCAAAACAAAAATAAAAGGAACGGATCGTCACTCACTTGTCTTGGGTTGTAATTAACAACCACGAGTGGGGTCGTCAACCCGTATCTTATTCATACATGACTTCCTCGCTCGTGCGGGATTAATGGTTACAGTTCAGAGGATTTCCACTAAGATCCCCAATCTTAGTTGATGAATGAGGTAGATCATGTAGACTTTGACGGTGTTCTATAGTCCTAACAACAAAAGCATTTTCATGTCTAAAACCCTAAGTTACTAGACTATGTTTTTAAATAGTACTCCTAAATTCATAAAATTTAGGCAGTATAACAGCTATAACTTGACGTAAAACTAGGTTTTATCTTGACATAAAACCAACAACAATATATAACATATTAAGTTTTATCTTGACATAAAACCAACAATAACAACATACTTTATAAATTAACATATAGAACTTCCGAATATAACTTCGGAACTATATCGAACACAACATATATATAGAATCCTAAGTATAAATCAAGATCTAAATTAGTATAATAACATGCTAACAAGATAATAATAGTTGTATATATTCAAAATATTATATTTAGAATAACTATATCTCGGTTAAATAACTATCTACGTTGATACTAATATAGACATAATAGTAACGTATATACAATATTTAACATGTGTTTTCCTCCGAAAATATTAGAAAGTGGGGCCGTGAAACTCACCTTAGTAGCGTGCTCTATATAATCTAAACGGTCAGAGGCTCGTCGTAGTCAAGCTCGGGAAGGGAAAACGGCCTTCGGAAACGAGAGAGAAAGAAGATAAATGGTGTAAGGAATGAAAGAGTCGAGACCTCTATTTATAGGCTGATTTTGGCCCATTCACGTTGTGAACAAGATAGGTTCACGTCGTGAGCATGTCAAGAGTCATCCCGTAGCCTTAACGCGTGTTTTCTAGCCTCGATTCGTGTCCTGCAGCGTCCTCACATCGTGAGCTTTTGGGTTATCGTTCTGTAGACTTCTGGCTTCGAAATGTGGCATTTTGACTCCTCATGTCGTGAGTTTTGATGCTTACGTCGTGAGTCCAGTTATATTAGGGTTTCTGACACGTGTCGTGCACTCAGACAGCTGTAACTTCGGAAAGTCGTAACTTTTGATACGAACTCCGTTTTTGACGTTCTTTATATCCACACGTAGGTATTTGCGAGCACTACAACTCTATTTTAGACTTAAGTAGCTAATTCTAAGCCTATTTTAAATTCCTTATGTTATATAGATTTTATAGTGTTCAGTTTATCATAACTTCTTCACGCGAAGTTAGATTTAGACGTTCTCTATATTTTTGGATTCTAGTGGACGTATACTTTGAGTTGTATCATAAATTATGTATGAAAGTTCATAATTTATCATGAATTACATAGAAAGTTTTTCACTTTACTAGTTTAACAAAGTCACATTACATGATTGCCATAATCACATGCGATTGTTATTGACCTATTTTGACTAGTGTTACAGCCGAGCTCAAGAAAGTGATTCCCAAAATACACATACATGTTTGTTATGATTTTATGTTATAAGAATTACATGCTAGATTAGGGATATGGATCCGCTCAAGATTTCATGTTAGGAGAGATGCCTTTATATTCTTGATTGTTTGAGCTTATGGAATTGCATGCTAGAATAGATTTTCATATGGTTGGATGGATTGGCCTGATATGTGATGACTCGTAGCCTAGGAGGATTGGGTGATATGCTAGATTTGGAAATCTATATTGGTAGAAGTGATTGCTAAGTGTATGCTATAAAAAATTGTGTACGGTTAGGATCATATAGCCCTAAAATGATTGATTTGGCCTTATTTCCTGTTCCTCGTTTGGTTGTGGTCCTAGGGTAGAGTCTTTTATTCGATAGTCTATTTGATCATGTATTGTGTATAATTTGCATGCATAAGGCCATCGATAGTGAGAGTGGAAGTTCCTAGCATGGGTTGTAGTAAATGAACTTGGGAGGTTCTTTGTTTGTTCTATGGCTTGGAGTGTTACTGCATGAATGCTACTTACTTTGTGCTTTGTGGGACTTTTAGTGAAGTAAGTTAACTATTAAGTGAATCTGTCAAGTCATATGTTCCAAAGGTTAAATAATCTTAGAGTGATGGATTTGGCTCTATTGTGTAGCTCGTTAAGTCTAATCTTTGTAGGGATGAGTCTATTACTTGAAAGATTATCTAAGCTTTATGTCATGTGATTATATTCATGAACTAGTTAGCTGATATTAATGGGAGTTCTTCGTCATTTGATGGTAGGGTGAGCTCGCGAACCTAGGAGAGCCTAGGAAGTATTTTTAGCAGGTTCAGATACACTGTTCAGCGAGTACTTGGAGTACTAGTTGAGAAGGCGACTTAGAGGATCCAGTATGATTCTTGAGGAAGGTATGGAAAGGTGTGGAAAGTAGTATTTGGCCCATACTACTAAAAGCATAAGACGCATACTCGAATCGAGGAGAGTCAAAGAGAATCTAGGATGCCTATGGATGAGGATTCTTTGGGTATGTTTTGATCATGTGTATGGTTTCTTTTCAGTATGGTGATGAACACTCATGGAGGAGGATCTAATTCAGGCCCAGGTGCTGGTGTTGGGTCGATGGATGAGCGGATGTGGGAATTTATCCCGTTGGAGATCACCCATGGTATTTTGGAGTAGATTCATGTGATTTTGAAAACGAAGTTTAGAATCGGCTTCTTCTGGATCAAAACCCTCTTCATATGGGTAACTCGGAAACAATAGATTGACAAAACTGACCAAAGGGATGGGTCCAAAAGGATCCAAAATAGATGGATTCGAAAACAGTGGATTGTATAGGTTGAACATTTGGAACAGGTGGGATGGCTCCAAAAGGATCAAAAACAAATGGATACGAAAACAGTGTATTGATAAAACCGACCAAAGGGAGAGGACCTCTTGAGAGTTCTCTTAACATTTGTAACACCCATAGATTCAGGTTACTTAATTAAAGAGAATAAGCAATAAAAATGACTCTTGATAGATGGTTATTTAGGATAAATAACCTTAACCAAAGTTATAATGTATGTGAAAAGGGTTTTGTACATATAAAGAACACTGAAATCCGACTTCATATGAAGAAGTTATGCTTCTTCGAAGTTTCGTGATTATACGTATCTACGTATCGTAAAAAGTGAATTTTTGGTAAATTGATTTTTAGCCTAAGAGTTCTAAACGAAAATGATAGTAATCGTTAAACTGAGAGCAAGTACATAGCGAACGCCCAAATCTAACTTCATCAAAGGAAGTTATGATTTTTCGAAGTTTCAGCGCAAAAGTATACAACTCAGAAAATCGAAGTAGAGATTGGTTGATTGTTAGGAAAAAAAATATAAACGAGAGTTGAAAATCTCATCCATATGATTCTGTATATATAAATCCAGTCAAAAAAGGATATCATATGACAAAGTTATGAATATTTAATGGACTTTAATAGTCTAATCCTGTTAAATAAATAGCATTAAAAATAAATTTAAAATTACCTGACGGAGTCTAAATGAAAGTTGTAGATCTCATAGAGAAATTTATGGGGATATAAATAACGTCGAAAACAACGCTCGTATGAAGAAGTTATGATATTTTGAAAATATGAGGAAATTCGCGCATGCGCACACTGATGATGTGGCACTCTCCAGGGGTGAAACATGGCAGTGTCGGACGACCCTTTCTCTTTTTAGACAAAGCGATGTGGCCCATGGAAATAACAACACGTGGCACTATGAAATGGTGACACGTGATGACTTCTATAAGAAGGAGGCATGGACAGATCAACATGGGACACGTGGGGCTAGTTGGGAGGAGTCAGCAGAACAAGAGTGTAGCACGCCTCTTGTTTATGCATGGCACGCCTCCCAAATCTCTACATATAGCTTCCTAGTTCCTTCTCCTTTCATCATCATTTCACTATTAATCACTCTCAAACCCCTCTATTTCTTAGGTTTCCTAGATTATTTTTTTGAATTAGGTGTCTAAGCTCATAACTATAATTGGTATGTACTTGACCCAAGAGTAGCATGGTCCATTTGGGTTGCATTTCACCAGAACAATATGATAGGATGAATATTTGAGAAAGAGGTTACTTGTGATTTATTAATATATTATAAGTATAATATTAATTGTGAAATCATATTATTTAATTAGTATTGATCAAGAATTAATTTGGAATTAACTTAGTGATCAAAAGAGACTAATTAAATTTACGGGTACTGATTACGTAACTCAGTGATACATATGGTTTGGGCTATTGATCCATGATGGGCTAAGTTTATGTAATTGTCCATGAAGAGTTAGCACACATGAGTTATGGATCATAAGCTAAGTGTATGGATTATGGTTTACACATGACTCCTAGAATCCTATATATATATATATATATATATATATATATATATATATATATATATATATATATATATATATGTCACCCCTTAGCCTAAAATCAGATACACTAGTGTTCTTGGAGTTCATATAACCGATTTTAGTGTCTAGAACTTCTCTCTCTCTCTCTCTCTCTCTCTCTCTCTCTCTCAAGTCCTCCAATTGTTGGTGTTGTTTTGTGAAGAATTTGAGGCATCACACTTGAGGTGTTAAGCTCTTAAAGGCCAAAGACAACAAGCTACAACAAGAGGTAAACTATCTAACTAGTTTTATGATTCAATTATCAAATTTTGTATGGTAGTTTAGGCTTCATGCTTTTGAAAACAATATTGCATGTATAACTAGAGAAAACTTAGATCCAAAACATTAAGGCTGTATATGCACCTTAAGGTTGTTATAGTGCTCGAAACCCATCAGTGGTATCAAAGCCTAGGGTAGTTTTTTGTTATATTGATGCATTAGTAATTGTTCAAAGCAAGGATATCGTTTTTTTAATCTGTCTGATGACCACGACGTGATCATAGTTACCACGACGTGGTGACTGTTCAGGTGGCAGATTTTCAATTTTTGGCCAAGTTTTGAATTAGGATCATTACCTCAAATTGTTTTGTATCATAAAATTCATTTTTTATATGGTGATGATTATCCTTATCCAATTAAAATATAATTGTCAAAATTTTAAGATATTTTTTAGTTTATATGATAAGCTAAATACTTGTAAATTTTTGATTTGATATTATCTTGCCTTATGAGTTTAATTAGATCAATGCTAAATTTTATGATTATTTTATTGGTTAAAATTGATCTAAATGTTTTTAATGAAATCCATAACTTATCCTTAAGTTATGGAACATGAAAAGTCTCATCATAAAATAAACATTAAACTCATAAGTCATAGAAACCAAAAGTTTTGAAAAGTTTCAAAACTTGCCCTCAAGTTTTGGAATTTGTAAAGTCTCACTTATGAAACATTTAATTCCAAACCTTAGAATTTTAAAAGTTTAAAATTTAAACCTTATACTATTATAATATTATAAGTTTAATAATTATATATATATATATATGTATATGTATATATATATATGTATATATATATATATATATGTATGTATAAGACAAGCTTGGTTTATAAGGGGGGTATAAGGAAATTGCCTATAAAATGGCGATTGAATGCTGTCCACTCTTACCCACCGCTTCCTTGACTAGTGGAGGGTTGTTAGCTGAACGGGTAGGAAAGGACTTTAATTCTCATTAAAAGTATAATGATAATTATAAAGTAACTTAATCTTTTACAACTTTAGGAAAAATATAAAAATGATGTTGTTCCATAAAATTGCACTATGCACCTTGTCAAGTCGTTAGTGGAGCGTGTGTGGTTAACCGACACACTAACTTGGACTAACAAGGGTGGAAAAGGATAGCTTGATGTTTGTCATAAATCAATGGAGTATGTGTGGTTAACCGACACGTTGATTAGGTGATAAATGACATCAATAGTACCAAGCACATTTGCATGGTTATTCACACCTTGTTTGTGATCCTCGGTATCCCAGTCATAAACTTGAAGGGAATAATATAGATTTAAACATACCATTGAAAAGTTCAATGAATCTCAAAAGAATGTAGGAATTTCAATCCAATTAAAACTTAATAATCAATTTCATTTTTCATGGTGGAAATTGGTAAATCGTCATTTACCCACCTTCAAATATTTTGTAATTGAATTACGACATCCCTCTTCCAAATTGTAAAATATTGTGTTGGGTTCTAGCCTTAATATTTCATTTGGGTGTTATATTGAGAATTCTTATCTAATCTAAACTTTGTCTTTCTTTTTTAGATGTCTTCCAACACCATTTCTCGCTCAAACCCTTCGTGCTCTTTCTTCCTCATAAACTTGTATGGGAGGGTCATCTTTGATGGTTCGAACTTTAACGACCGGATTCGAAACATTAGGATGGTCACTCGTTACGAGGATAAGGAATATGTCCTCGACAAAGAGCTTAAGGAGATTGATGAAGCCACTGCTACTCCTGAAGGGGTTGCTGAGTATAGGGCACATGTGAAGGATGCCACAAAGGTCTCTTGTATCATTCTTTCCACTATGATAGCTGGACTTCAAAATTCCTATGAGGACTACTACCCTTTCGAGATGCACCAAGATTTGATGGAAAGATACCATCAAAGTACTCGTCAGGAAAGGTATGGAATAATTGCCTCCATGATTACAACAAAGATGAAGGATGAAGAGTTCATCACAATCCACTTGTAGAAAATGCAAAGGTTTATGGACCGCTTGCTGAAGTTGAATGTCAATTTCAATGAAAAGTTGGACATAGATATTATTCTACACTCTTTGCCTCCTTGTTATGATCACTTTCGTATGACTTATCATATGAACAAGGAGGAGGTCACTCTTAGCAAGCTTCAAGGACTTTCGAGAACCGCTGAAAGTAGTCTCAAAGGTAAATCTGGTGTACCTACTCCTACTGCTGCTGCCCCTGTTATGGAAATTGGACAAGGGAAAGGGAAGAAGAGGAAGGCTCCTTCTAAGAGCCGCAAGGGAAAGTCTCTTGATGGATACTCTTCTAGTGGAACCAAAGGTGGCTCTGCTACTACTTCTACCAATCCAAAAGAAGCAGAGTGCTTCTATTCTCATGATAAAGGGAACTAGAAGCGAAGCTGCCCCAAATACTTGCAGGATATCAAGGATGGGATGATAAAGACCACCCAAGCAGGTATTTACACTATTCAATGTAATAACTCATCACATTCTAGTTCTTGGGTCCTTGATACAGGTTATGGTTTCCACATTTGTTTTGATTTGCAGTGTCTAAGAAGAAGTGGGGATATGGAGCACGAGAATATGAACTTGATCATGGGGAATAGGAAAGTATCGCATGTCACCAAGATTTGAGTTTATTCTTTATTGCTTAGTAGTAGGATAGAATTAGATTTGAATAACTGTTGCCACGCGTCTGATATTGCAAGAAACATTATTTCCTTTCATGGTTTGTACAAACAAGGTTTTAGATTTTCATTTGATAATGAAATTGGTTCTATTAATGCTTTTTATAATGGTATATTTTATTGTAAAGCATTGCCTTGTAATGGTGTATATGAAACTGTGATGGTTCTATACAACTTAGGAAATAATGTATTACACATTGATTTGTCCAATGTTTTGGACAAGGCATTCTTGTGGCATAGTCATCTTGGACATCTCAACAAGAAACACATAGGCCAACTTTAAAAGGCTGGTGTGTTGGATTCATTCGACTTGAAGTCGGATGACACTTGCAAATCTTGTTTGGTTGGAAAGATAACCAAGTTACCCTTCACTGGTACTTGTGAAAGGGGTGAGGGTCTTTTGGATCTCATACACACCGATGTGTGTGGACCCTTCAGACATGCTATAAGGGATGCTAACTGCTCCGATGTGACTTTTAGTGATGATTTCAATAGATATAGCTATATCTACTTAATCAAGCATAAGTCAGAAATCTTTGAAAAGTTCAAAGAGTTTAAACATGAAGTAGAGAATCAGCTGGGCCGTAAGATAAAGATGCTCTGATTTGATCGGGGTGGTGAGTATCTTAGTATTGAGTTCCTAGACTATCTTAAGGAATGTGGAATTGTTTCATAATTAACGCCACATGGGACACCACAACTTAATGGTGTGGCTGAGAGGCGTAATCGAAACTTGTTGGACATGGTTTGTTCCATGATGAGTCGAGCTTCGTTACCTATCTCATTCTAGGGGTATGCCTTAGAGACTGCCGCCCATATCCTTAATCTAGTCCCAACCAAAAAGGTTTCCAAAATACCTCATGAGATGTGGACATGGAAGGTTCCCTCGTTAGCACACATCAAGATTTAGGGTTGTGAGGCTTTTGTGAGATGCAAGACTCACTATAATCTCGAAGCTTGTAGTGAGTGTTGTATTTTCATCAGCTACCCATAGAAGTCCTTTGGATATCTCTTCTACAAACCGAGTGTCAATGTTATCTTCATTGCAAGGAGAGGGGTTATTGAGATAGAGAACTCATATGCCAAGAGGACAGTGGGAGGAAAATTGACCTTTAATAGCTTTAAGAGTTTAGTGATGAAGGAACCTCAAAAACTAGCGCTCAACCTGAGAAGGAAACTCCTGTTGAACCAGTTGATGAGTCCGTACCTCTAAGGTATTCTAGTAGAGTCAGTGTTCTACATGTGTTATATGGTTTCCATATTACTACAGATGGTGATACATTTATCAGTAATAGCACACTGGTAAATTTAGATGAACCGAACAACTACAAGGAAGCCATGGCGGGACCAGAGTCTGCAAATGGAAAGTGGCTATGGACAGCGAGATTACGTCCATGTATGATAATCAAGTTTGGAACTTGGTTGACAATATACCAGGTCGCAAGACAGTTGGGTCCAAATAGATCTTTAAGAAGAAGACCGACATGGATGAGAAACTACAAACATATAAAGCACGATTGGTTGCGAAGGGCTTTACTCAAACTCATGAAGTTGACTATCATGAGACATTCTCACCAGTAGCAAAGATTAAATCTATAAGGGTTATGCTAGCCATTACTGCATTTAATGATTATGAAATATGGCAAATGGATGTCAAAATCGCTTTCCTTAATGGGAAGTTGGATGGAAATGTTTACATGAGTTAACCAGAGGGTTTTGTCAATGCAAAGTACCCTAATAGAGTGTGTAAGATTGAGAAATCCATTTATGGATTGAAACAAGCATCTTGCAGATGGAATCTTTGTTTTAATGAGAAAGTCAAAGATTTTGGATTTTCTAGAAACGAGGATGTGTCCTGTGTATATGTCAAAGCTAGTGGGAGTATAGTAAGCTTTATGGTGTTGTATGTGGATGACATAATTCTCATAGAAAATGACATTCCAACCTTGCAGGAGGTTACGTCCTAGCTTGGGAAGTGTTTCGCTATGAAGGACCTTGCGGAAGCTGCCTATATTCTAGGGATAAGGATATTAAGAAACGGGAGTAAAAGAGTAATTGGTCTTAGTCAAAGTACCTACTTGGACAAGGTGTTGAAGCGTTTCAACATGGAGAATTCCAAGAAAGGTGACTTACCTATCCAAAGCAATAACAAACTGAATAAGACTCAGAGTACCTACTTGGAAAAGGTGTTCAAGCGTTTCAATGTGGAGAATTCCAAGAAAGGTGACTTACCTATCCAAAGCAATACCAAACTGAGTAAGACTCAGATTCCGAGTACAGAGGCTGAGATAGCAGAGATGAGTGGAGTACCATATGCTTCCGCAATTGGGTTGATCATGTATGTTATCACTTGTACTCGCCCTAATGTGGCCTTTGATTTGAGCATGGTCAGCAGATATCAAGGGAATTCTGGTAAAGCTCACTGGACTGCGGTAAAGAACATTCTTAAGTACATGCGGAGGTCTAAGGACTGGTTCCTTACCTTCAGTGGGAGTGATGACTTAATAGTGACAGGGTATAATGACGCTAATTTTCAGACTGACATAGATAATTTCCGCTCTCAGTTGAGCTAGGTATTTACCCTAAATAGAGGAGCAATAACTTGGAAAAGTTCCAACCATGAGATTGTAGCTTATTCAAGGTTCGAATTAGAGTACATAGCAAAAAAGCAAAGCATCGAAAGAGGCGATATGGCTGAAGAACTTCATCGGAAACCTTGGAGTTGTACCAGCTATAAATGAGCCTATGAAGATTTTCTGTGATAGCGAGAGTGCGGTCGCCTTAGCTAAGGAACTGAGGGATCATGGCAGATTCAGGCACATAGATAGAAAATATCACTTCATAAGACATTGGATAGAAGAAGGACTCCCCGTAGTAAAGAGGGTATCGTCAGATGAGAACCCAACAGACTCCCTTCCGAAGGGAGTGAGTAGGGTTAAGCATTTGCAGCATGCGAGGAACATTGGGCTGAAGGACGATACTAGTTTTAATGATTAGATAGTTGTTTAGGAACTTGTAATAGATATAATGTAATTAACATTTGATGATCAAATAAAAGGTGTTTTATTTATGAGTAAAATTACTATCTCGTGTCAATTGTTTACTGTTGTTTCATTTTGCATGTTTTGACTTCTAGAATAATAAGATTATTCAAACTGTTCACAGTCGATCATACTTTGCAGGTAGGTATTGAGGTAAGGTTGTCATGAATTTGGCTTATAGATTGTCTAAACTGTTTAGACATAGCAATAGTTTTCTACAACATTCATGAGTGCTCATAAGGTCTGAGTATTGGATTAAACCCACGCTCACATGAATCACTTCATGGAATTTACCACGAGTGTATGTGAGACAATAATATCATATAGTCTTCAAACCGAGATATATGAGTTGTTGACTATGATTTGGTTGTACATTGATAGTGTGAAACGCATCAGTAGCTTGATGTTATAAAACATGCTGTTGTGTATGATTTAACGAGGATTAAAAGCGATATCTTGGGCCCCTCGATAATTTTGTTTTGACTTATTTGTCGGGACCGGTCAGGACTCAATTGATGTGTTCAATTAAGTTCTATGTCAAACAAATTGGAAATCAGGAAATTAACTGCTGGAAAATAAGTATGACTATGTTCCATGTATTTTCCATCCGATATCATGAAGAATAGAGGATTATATGATCCCTTATCTAAATGGTGTGTCCAATCCTGACAACGACTTTTAAGAGCTACGATTGCTAGTCGGTTTTATAAGTTGTACTTGCAGTTATAGTTATTAGACTTATCCAAGGGGGAGACTGCTGGATTAGTTGTCTAAGCCCATAACTATAATTAGTATATACTTGACCCGAGAGAAGCATGGTCCATTTGGGTTTCATTTCACCAGAACAATCTGATAGGATAGATATTTGAGAAAGAGGTTATTTGTGATTTATTAATATATTATAAGTATAATATATTAATTGTGAAATCATATTATTTAATTAGTATTGATCAAGAATTAATTTGGAATTAATTTAGTGATCAAAAGAGACTAATAAAATTTACAGGGACTGATTATGTAAATCAGTGATACATATGGTTTGGGCAATTGATCCATGATGAGCTAAGTTTATGTAAGTGTCCATGAAGAGTTAGCACACATGAGTTATGGATCATAATCCAAGTGTATGGATTAGGTTTACACATGACTCTTGGAATCCTACACTATATATATATATATATATATATATATATATATATATATATGTCACCCCTTAGCCTAAAATCATATACACTAGTGTTCTTGGAGTTCATATAGCCGATTTTAGTGTCTAGAACCTCTCTCTCAAGTCCTCCAATTGTTGGTGGTGTTTTGTGAAACATTTGAGGCATCACACTTAAGGTGCTAAGCTCTTAAAGGACAAAGACAACACGCTACAACAAGAGGTAAACTATCTAACTAGTTTTATGATTCAGTTATCAAATTTTATATGTTAGTTTAGGCTTCATGCTTTGGAAAACAATATTGCATGTATAACTAGAGAAAACTTAGATCCAAAGCATTAGGGTTGTATGTGCACCTTAAGGTTGTTATAGTGTTCAAAACCCATCAGTTTTAGTTAGGCTCTAGAGTAGCTAGTAACCAGACATCGTAGAGCTTGCGGTTTGGAATTATGTCTGCTCGTTTCCCTGGTTTTTGCTTAAGAAGCTCTATAAGTTAAGCTACACTCTATCTTTCTAGTGTAACTTATATTTATAGTCATAATTCGTTATTATGAACCTATAAATAATATTTATCAGTAATTCCATGTCATTATACTGATTGATCTACTTACGGGAGTGATGTATAGGCTGGATTTTGTGAGGTGTTTAAAGTGGGATTTCCAAACAGTATACTTTGTATACCAAACCGACCCTACCTCCGATATGATCCTACCTAGTTATTCCTTATTTAGATCTTGATGTAGACATTCGGATAATCAAGGAATCTAGACTATAATCATTATAGTCACCAGGATTATGAAACTACAATCAGGCTTATTGCGTTTTACGTCTAGTTCACATCGGAATGATATAACGAAGCGCTGTCAAAATCATCAGTCATCCTTTTTATCAGGTGAGTGCGTAATCTCTTTCATGAACATGATTTAATATAATTATTAATTAAATATTAAATATCTGTTGGAAGTCGTATGTGAATTATGTGCTTATTGCTTGTATTATATGTCAAGATGTGCATTGTACTATGTACGAACCCGATATGGTTCTATTTTATGTTGGGATTAAATAGATAACATCATATAATAGTATTAAAAGTAGCATTTCTAAGAAGATAAAAGAAGAATAAGACCTAATGCTCTGTAGGGATTATAAATACACTAGAATTAGGCTAGTGTCACCCAAGAAGATAACTAGTATTAAGGTTGGTTACAGATACTATAATCTAGTCTAGGGATAAACTTAGACTCATGGAAGATACTTAGCTCAATTAAGTTTGATATTAGGTAGTCTCACTATGAGAATGTGCATAACCTAGGAACAAAGATTAGAGTTGTGTTCCATGACACTATCAGGTGTCAATGTACGGTAGCTTCGTATGGGATGACCAGAAATGTTAGGTCCCGATTAGGCAGCTATTAGCGATATGTCTGGTCACCCCATAGTAGGTGACAACACTTAATCATTCTAGACAGTATTGTGAATTACATTGCTAGTGTGATCTTATTACTCATAATCATAGATGAATTGGAAAACCATATTCATCAAATACTCGGACAACCCATATGCCTTTATGACTTACACCGACAAAGGAAGCCCATGTCTGTGTAGCAATCGTAACGATTCATTAGGCGAGATAATTTCTCTATGATAATCACTTTCTAGGATCTGTGAGGATCGATATGAATGGATAGTATAGGATTTTTGAGGATCGATAGAATTGGATAGTTTAGGATCTGTGAGGATCGGTAGGAATAAATATGTAGGAATGTAAGCATATATGGTTATTCTATGGTAATGATTGGTTTGTAGGTCTGCTAATTTTGTATATTATCATATCAATATTGTGGTATTGAAATCCCTATGTATCTCACCAAGTTTCCCCAGCCTAACGCACTCAATTCATATGCATCATAGGTATCAAGATTTAAGCCAATGGAACTTGATTAGGATACTGAATGATTAAGAGATACTCTGCAATAGAATTTAGGACCATCAGGTCTTTACGCTGTAACTTATGTATCTGTATTGATTATGACATCCTTAGGGTTTTAACATTTTGGAAACAAACATTTGTAATCAAAATGATCTTTCGTACTGGGAATTTCCACAAATATAAATAAATGATTTTTAAAGCGTAAAGAAAAGTTTTAATTGGTTCTGAAAATTAGAGGATGTCACCAAGTTTGAGCAACTTTGGATTCATGAACTTGTAGCTCGTCAAACAACTGGTAGATGTTTATTTTCTTCAGAGATCCATTGCTCTAAAGACAAGACTTAACATTACCCAATCCTTTTCCTACATTGTTGATGAACTTGAGGTTGTAGTCGAGAGGATTTCGGACTACTCCATGTGTTATCATGTTGTTTACAATGATTCTATACCGGTTTGATGCAGAAGCAACAAATTCACTAAGAGTTGTAGTGAAGGTGCCAAAGTCATTTACCAATGAGGTCAAACTCTTATCCTTCATGTTCTTTAACCCTTCGAACAAGTCTTTAAGTGTACCTCAAATCTCTTTATCAGATTTGCACAACTTGATGTGCTCAAAGAGAGAAGGAGGAACACCAAACACCATTTCAGAGAAGACGACTTGATATGAATGAAGTTTATTAATATCGGTTGTAGCTAGTTGTAACACCGTAAATTTCAAAATAAATTTTCTTTTGAAAACCTAAAATTCTCAATGCATATTTCACAAAAACATCATTTATTAAAATCACAAAACATAGCTCCATGTTTAATTAAATGGTAATCTAGGATCCTCAAAGCATAATTCTTCTCTGGTGTGTACAATTAAGTCGGTGTCGTCCCGCGATCCTGAGAAAAACCTGAAACACATAACACATAACATGGTAAGCATGAAGCTTAGTGATTTCCCCAAAATACCATACATAACACATACTAGCCACTCGCTATAACTCTATGGGCCCTTGGGCCCTACCTCTGTGGACCTTCTGGTCCTAACCCTACGAACCTTCCGGTTCTAACTCTGATATACTCTGATATACACACGACATAAATCACATAGAAATAATGCAGTGCAACACATCACATAAATAGCATACAATAACTCTGTCACATAACTCTAATTACCACTCAAGGTAAAGTATAGTGAGAAGACTCACCTGACAAGCAGAAAGCAGTTATCCTCACATTTGAATCTCGAACTCGCCACCGCCTAACACATAGGGTAAATATCTCTAATTAACACTCGAAGTCTCAACTCTAATTAAACCAACGATTACTCTTTCTCTCTCTAATCAATAAGTGGGTAAAAGACCATTTTACCCCTCCATGGTCTCTATTACTTATGTTGACCAAAACCCCAAAGTCAATAGAACTCAACTCAAGTCACAATACACATTTGACCCTACTCGTCGAGCCCCCTTGCATCATTTGAACTTTACCGGAGTCCCACTCAGCTCGTCGAGTTAACCCCTAACTCGGTGGGTCAACATTGGGTTAAGGCTACTTGGTCAAACCCGCTACGACTCGTCGAGTCATCCCCTGGACTCGGCGAGTTGGCTCCAAAAGATTTCTCATATAGCCATTTGAGGTCAAATATGAAACCCAAACTCATAAATCTAACTTCCTACTACCCGAATGTCACGTAAAGGTCCGATCTTTCTGTCCATGCATGGCATATTTCGCTCAATATGCCATTTAGACTCCATTAAAGCTCCCAAACTCAAAACTCCATGGTTGCTCAACAAGGGCTTTCTACTTTTTGACTTTCTAGACCTTACAAGGTCCAGATCTATGCTACCAGATCATAAGAGGGGGTTAATGCATTCAAAACCCCACTAAGAAGATAATAAAAGCCCTAATCCTCAAAAGAAAGATCTACACAATTAGGGAAGAAAAGGGGTCTGAATTGATACCTCCAACTGATGCTCCTAAGTTGTAAATCGTGGATCTACAACCTCCTTTGGCCCCTTTAGCTTGAAACCTCCTTTTTCCTTGCATACCATCCACCAAGAAGCTCAAAATGGCTTTCTCTCTTGCCCAAAGCACTTAGGACTTGTTTAGGGTTTCTCTTCTGAAAGATTGCCGCAATAGGAGGCCTGAAGTGCCTTTAAATAGGTCTCAAACTTCGGAAATTAGGGTTTCTCTGCCCAACACCTACTCGGCGAGTCCCTCCTCAGACTCGTCGAGTCCATTCATTAAACCCGCGAGAAAACCCGACTTGACTCGGCGAGTTTGACCCTCAACTCGTCGAGTCTCTCCTCTAATCACAAAATTAAATTACACAATAATAACCCTGAAAATACGGATGTTACATTAGTGGTGCTGGTTAAGCTTCTTCTTGACCTATGAGCATGGAAACTGCATCTCTAACCACTTGTCTAACAGGAGCACGAGGACCTTCTTTCACAGACCTCCACATTTCTTCACATTTTTTCTTACTAAGCAAAAATCTCTCTATTATAACTTTCCAATGATCATACTCTTCAACAACTAGCAATGGGGCATTTGATGGGAAATCCATGCTATTTGCTATTTGCATTAAGTACATTTGTTGAGATTGATTAGAATCAACCATTGAAGTTAATATATTAGAAATGAAGTGGTATACATAAGAACTTTTATCCTGAACACAGAAATGATTGAGATACCAAGGTAATCAACAATCGACTATAATATGTTCTTATGGATTCAAAGGACAACCACTTAGGCTTTGATACAAATTGTGAATGCAAGGATTTGCACAGATAAGGTTTGAGAACTCAAATCTTGAATTAACTTAAGATTAATGTTTGCTTGTAATGAAGATCCAATCAATTATGGTAAACCAGTCTTATCTCGGAATAATGATAATCAACAAGGTGCTCAAATATGGAAAAGTAATAAATATGAACAATTTTAAAGTAATTTAAGAACAAGAAGAAAGTAAGAGAGGATGATTGACTGAATGATTTTTGATCAAATTGAAAAAGGTGCACACTTGTCTCAATGATACAAATAAAACACCTCCTTAAATAGCTAAGGAGTAACTAAAAGATAAATCTGATAAAGTGCACATGGACTAAGAGACTTTTGAAGATCAAAAGACTAATGCAGTCGTTGTTGTTGATCTTGTCTCTTGTACTATACTATAAAATAATAAGAACAATACAAAATAGTACTTGCAGCAATAAATGCATTACATACATAAAATGTTTCTAAACTAATACTCTATCTCAGACTGGTCTTCACTTTGGAACAATCTTCACTTTAGAATGCTTGCTACCTCAAAAGTCTTCATCTCGAATTACTTAAGGATGACTTCTACATGTTCCAATATGATACACTCAAGAGACATCAACCATCTACTTTAAAACTTAAGCCTTAAATGAATTTATAATTGTCACTATGTTTCTTTATCATATCTAAATGATATTTGTATATGATTTAAACATATACTCTATTTAAATTCTACTCTCATTTCATGCTTCCATTTCTCAATACATAATTCCAAACTCAACTAAGGAGTTGAGAAACTTATATCCATTTATGACAATCATGAGCTCAAATCATAATTTAGTCAACTCAAAGCTTCCAAACACTATAGTTTTACATCCATCTGATTCCACGTGATTAGATCAAAAAATTGTTTTTAGATTAACTTGAATTAGAAATCATGTCATTCCATTCTAATGGTGAAGCACCACTACTCTCCAATGGAATCATATCAGGAGAAAATAATATCCATATAATTATCTCTCTTTAACCTGAATCCATAGACTGAATCCAAATTATGAAGCTAATCCTATTTACAACCTATAATAGCTTGATTACAACTATACACCGAGTTAGGGTTCCAAATTCCTAAATCCACCGTTAAAGGTGGAATCAACCATTCCAATAGTGTAATGGTCATGCCTAGATGATCTATTACAACTTTTTAGCACTAAATCTAATATAAATGGTTAATAGAGTGTTTTTACACAAAACTAACTTGAACATTAATAAGGGAAAGTGATATAGGTATACTTCAAATGCTCAATCACTTAATCCTAGCTTCTCCTCATTTAATATTATTTAAATATTATCTCCAGCCTTCAATTTCTCCTAAAATCACCATGGGAGAAAGTGACTAGTTATTTCAAAAATTTGATCGTATGACAAGAATAGGTCTTCCAGTTCTTGATTTCCAAGTTATGGCATCATATGAGTTGACATTTTAAATAAATGTTCCAAGTTTATAGGGAAACCTTGTTCCATAATAATTCTAACATGTCGGACTACTGACCAGGTCAAAGCTAATTATTATAAGTTTATCCAAATTGTCTTTGCTAGTCCTAATGTTTTAAAAACTAATTTTTTAGTTGAATCGGTATGGTGACCAGTTTCCGGTTCAACCGGTTTAGCCGCTGAATAAATCGGTTTCTATAATTTTCATATATATTTTTTCATATTTTCCTACACATACATACATACATAAATCAAGAATTTGATGTCTACAAGTTCAAACATTAGAAATACACATGAAAACAAGGTATAGATTAATCTAAGAGCATCTCCAACACACTCTCATTCTCCATTTTTTTCTCTCATTTCTTCCTCCATTCCTCTCCAATCCTACCTCATTTATTCCCCAATTTTAGGGAAATAAATAGTATAACACCAAATATGGTGTTATACTATTCATTTTCCCCAAAATGGAGATGAAATTTGAGTTGTCGGTTTTAGTCCCTTGTTTTATATATTCATTTTCCACAAATAATGTTGTATAGACATTTGGGTTGTACATGTACGAATTAGCCTAGTATTGATATGCATGCATACTCACTAAAATCTTCCCTAAAACATGTTCTTAGGATTTTGGTCTGGTCCAAAGATTAAATCACGTCCAAAATAACTAAGGAGAGTATTAGAGTCATGTATTGTATATGGTTTGTATTTATATGTTATATATTTCTTAAATGTATCTGGTTAGTTACCATATTGTATTATAAGTTTATCATTCAAATCAAATGAAAGTCAATCATTCATATCGAATATGTATATTTGAAAATAAGAGAATAGACTAAAAATATCTATCTCATGTTTTCAATAGTAAAGTTGTGACATATATATATATATATATATATATATATATATATATATATATATATATATATATATATATATATCATGAATTTTGCTTCACTTTAATTAATATTATTATGATATTTAACACAATTATCTTTTCCAATATATGTTTCTTTGAAAAATCATAGTTGCATGCAGCTACGTATTTTTCTTGTAGAGTTGTTTCATTTAAGACCTTTAAAACCTATCATTTCCTTACCGAAAAATAATCTATTTAATTTACAACGAAAAATATTTGTCCGTAAATGCTGTCATGGCTACGGAAATGAGTATTTAACTTTCCAACTACCTACACAGGAAGCTAGTTTGCATCATTTATTGTTTCCAAAGTTTGGGTTGTAATGCATGATTTCTTATTTATTGGATAATATATATTTAAAAGGTTGTAATATTGTATTTAGCAATAATTGATTAAAAAAATTAAAGATAAATTTAAATGAATTAATAAATAAATAAAAGAACGTCGAAAGAGAAGAATTGCATGTGCATTGTGGTTTAAAATCTCACATCTATTTATGAACTTCACGTTCCCTCATTAAAGCATGCAATTGTAGATATATTAAATCCAACCTAACAACTGTTTGTGTATATATTACAACTGTACGTATTTTACATGGATTCTCTTTCTTATATGAAATACATATTCGAGTAGAAACCGTTTGTATCATTGATATATCACAAAATTTGATTATTTAAACAAGTTTTAATAAGTCAAACTTTTAATTTATTTAATTTCTGTTTTTTTTTTTTTTTTTTTGTTAATATCAAATTTTAAAGAAGACAAAAACATTATATTTTTATAGAAATCTATATCTGAGTTTTTAAAGTAGCAAGTCATATATGCACATAACGTAACTATCCGTCCATTTTTGTCGTTACTATGGAAATTTAGAGAAAACAAAAACTTTATATTTTACAAAAATCGATATATATTCTCACTAGCATATAGCGTCCAAACTAGAGAACAGGTCATGCACATATACACACGTAAACTTTTTATTTATTTATTTATTTTATTTATTCATTTTTTTTAAATAAGGAAACTTAACAAAAGTAAAAGCGTTATATTCTACAAATCTCTATTTTCATGTTCATGAGCAGATAACGTGCTAACTAAACTAACGAGTCATGCACATAGATCATTTTTTTTTTTTTTTTTTTTTTTTTGTGATTATGAAAATTTAAAGAAAAAAAGTTATATTTTACAGATCATATATATCTACACACGTAATTCTTTCTTAACATGTTAATCTATCTAACATGTACAGGTGTTGGTTATATTTGGTATAGGAACAAATCTATACTTAAGCAACATTTATATTATGGAGCAATTAAGTAGTTTTAATAAATGGGAATATGCATGTGCCACTTTAGTTTGTTACCAAATGAATATAGTTAATTACGTATAGAATTTGATTTTATATTAGATGGTGAAATAGAATATGTTGACGTTGGGAATAAGAGTTCCTAAAAAACATGATAAATAAAGAGTTTTGATCTATCAAGAAACATATTGTAAAAGGAAACTACACAACGTAGTTACAGGTTCTTATTTGTGAGAAAACATACAAATTACAAGATACCTGTTTTCTTTAATCATCTAATAAACTATTAAACTATACGTACGTGGGTACGTGGCCTTAGGTGATTGGATTGATTTACTTTGATTAATCAATAATCAAATTAATCACCCACACAAAATAAAAATAAAAAACAAACCCTAATTAAATCAACGAATCTTTCTTACATTTGACTTGGATATATGGTCGGTTTCGTGTGGCAACTGACAACTAAACAATCACCTGTTCAACGACGTCGTTCGGGTGTCCAATGAGGCAAACTTTGACTGAAATGAGATGACAATACTCTGGAGTCAAGCAGTTCCATGATTGGTGTGAAGTTTACACACCGTGGAACTTTATACTGATTGATTGATGCCCCTCGTGAGATTGCATAATCCATCAACTCTTCGAATGTACCATTTTTCACTACTCGGATCTCCAACGGCCCGATTGAATTGCATTCGACCCGACCCTGTCTGTAAACCGAATTCAACGATTCCTCCATCGCCAAACAACACCTTTCAAGCACCTCGTCTTTTGGAAAGTTGGCTGAATCTTTAACTAATAACTCCCAGTAGATCACGTAATGCCCCGGGATTGTTTTTGTATCTGCGTAGCTTGTGTATTCCACGACGCTGGTTTTGAATTCGTTCAGCAGTTTTGATGCATTCTCCACCGCCGATTGTAACTCCGCCTCGTCGGTTTTATCGGAGTCGATGCTCAGAAGTACGTTGTTTCGTCTCACAAAGTGGAACTGCGGGGCGGAGTTGTGGAATCCGGTGACTCTCAGGATGTCGCCGACTCGGTACCTACATAGACCGGCGTACGTCGTGATTACAAGCTCGTATTCTTTTCCGACTTCCACGTTCACAAGGTCGACCAGTTTGTCACTGGTGGCGTCCGTCGGAGAATTTGAGTCATGGGGAAGAAACTCAAAGTACGCCATGTTTGGCATGATGGTGTAGGAAACTTCCGAGGGTTTGCACATGGGGTTGAGATTGAGTCCGAAGTAACACTCCGAAGAGGCGTACATGGTGCAAACTTTCGGTAACCCGCCGCTGTAATAATCGAGAGTCGGAATGTATTGAGCCATTGCTCCGGTGACGATGACCTCCAAGTACTTGGTGTTAGGCCAAATTCGCGTGATAATCCTTTCCCAATTGTCCTTTGAGCATTCGGATTCAATAAAATCCGCAAGGTCAGGGTCGGATCTTAACACCCGTGTCATGCATCGTCGGATGTCGGAGTCTGATATTTTGGAGTTGAGTGTTCCGGTACGGATGTCGTGAGCGAGCTCCGGCCAATTCAGCTGGAGGAACCGGATGGCACGGAGGAGACCGGAGGCGAAGATGGCACCAAGGCGGAGGACTTGTTCACGCTCGTAAAGTCCGCAGAGCATCTGGGAGTACATGCTCTGAAACGAATCGGGGCAAAGAATTGCTTCGTTTGGGCTGGTGTACACGTTATACGGGTCAAAAGCCCGGGTCTTGAAGTGGTCGCTTTTGTAGTAGCTTGTTAAAACGGGTCGGGCTAATAATCCACCCGGAGTCTTTGTTTCGGACTTGACGAACAAGAAGTACAGTCCTTTTCCCTTATCTAAACCGGGCATGTACCTGTTACAAATAATTCGAGTCTTGTAAGAAAAAATAAACCGGTCAACGCGTAGTTTTTAATACTATTTATTTTTAAACATCTATTTTGTACTGTTTTTAATGCAGAAAGTACAACTTCCAAAGCAAGCGAACTTACAGGTTCATGACTGGCATGAGAAGACTGTAAAGTAGTTGGCGTCGATCCAACTCTTCTCGAATCGTTGGCATGAGCTTTCGTTCACCGGCGGAAGTACCGGAGCTGTTCAGAGAAGCAACGAATTAGGTCTAAATTCGACAAATTAATTTCATAACAACAAAATTTTAATCCTTTTACAGAAGTACTCACCTAGTGAGGAATTCAGAAATCGGATGAGCAGAAAGAATTGGAGATCGATCGCCGTCGGCAATGCGTTGGATGATCGGCTGAAGATCCTCATAAGTTACCATCGGAATTCTAGACTTGAAAGTTTCACGATCGGTAGCGCCTCCGAGATTGTAAAGCCGGAGATACTCCGTTTCAGCATTCCGGCGAAGAATCTCCGCCAAAACATTCTCCTGAACGGCATCGGCGTTTCTCGTCATTTCCTCAATGAACTGAAGTGCCTTTGCATCTTTCTCACACGCCGGGGGTCCCAACGGAGAACACATAGCATCGACCGCCATTGAATAACAGAAGAGGATTAATGGAGTTAACAGATTAACGATGCGTTTGTTATTTTTGTTGGTGAGAGATTTTTGATTTTGATGGATATAGAGATAAAAACGAGTTGAGATTTTGAAGTGAGGAAGAAAGGTTGGGGATGCAAGGGGTTTATATAGTGGGTGAGGAGAATAGTCACGTGATATGTCATGGTGGGACCCATAGGCCATGGGCAGTTGGGGAAACTAGGAAGGAAGGTTGCTGAGAGAGGAGGAGAGGTCGTGGACAAATTTGTAATATTTAGGAATGGCGGGGTGTAGTGTCGGAAGGGGACAGGTGGGACCATGACAGGTGTAAGCAGCAGCGTTGCAGGGGACACGTGGGGGCCACGCTGGCACACGTCAGCCAAACCAAGAGGCTGTTTTTCGGGTAAAATTGTTGCTGATTGAATACGACGGCAGGCCGGCGTACTCGGCAGTTTCAACTGTTGCAAACGTGGCACATGAGAACATTGCATAAATTATATGGAAAATATTAAATAAATTTATCATTAGATAAAAAAACATGTACATATATACTTTTATATATAAAAATAAACATAATATATATTATCTAATAGAAGCTATAAATATTAATAATACGACACATACATCATCCATGTCCTACTGTTTACACAAAAAGCGAAAGAAAAAGAACAGACTAGTATTTTAGATAATCACATGTATAGATAACATCATAACACATGCAACACTATACCCATAATTCGCCTAACTTTTTGTCTGCTTAATTTTATTTTTTTTCAATCAGATATTAATTGTTAGTTGTCGCATTTTATATTTTTGCCAGAAAAGAATTGTCTATGCTATTTTCAATTGCTACAAAAGTGAGGGGTTTTATTGTTTTTCTTCTAAAAGAAAAAAAGTAATACATATTCACCTAACAACACATTTAAATTATTGCATTGACCCTTACCAAAATATAATAATAGTATTCATCATTCCACTTGCCTTTTTATTGTTGTAATTCTATCATTCTTTCTAGTAAAATACTAAAGTTATGCGTTGGAGATCTAGTTATGTATGTTTGTGTGTGTAAACTAAGAAAATTCACATGGAGAGTTCCAGGAGATTTCATTGGTAAAATCAATTAAGTTCCGTTCAAGAAAACTGAATCCCCAAATGTATTTACAATTTATTAAAGAGTTTTTTGATTTTTTTATTACATTTTAGTATAATATAATCCATGTTATCTACAATACTGACAATGTATTCTTATAAAGCAGAACATCAACAGAAGTCTTTTTATGTGCCAAAATAATTTATTAAGGACACAAAACAATGTGTATATTCAAGAATTAAAATTTAGCATGTTGTGAAATTAAATAAAAAATTAAGACAGAAAACCAACAAAATAGTGTCAGTATTGGTTATATATATATATATATATATATATATATATATATATATATATATATATATATATATATATATATATATATATATAGAGAGAGAGAGAGAGAGAGAGAGAGCTTAAAGAATATTTGACTGTCATTTACCTAAACTTATATATAGAACACTCCAAATAATGTACAGTTTTTATCAATTTATATCCAAACTAATCATAATATCTTTTTTTTACTATTCTTCATTAATCATATGACTTAATAAATCGATCAAATTTATGTACTTTTTCTTTATTGTGTCTAGGAACTTAGAGTATTAAAATCCGTGATCATTTAATCGACCATATTAAATTCTAAGCAAAAACTATTAGAATAAAAGATAAAAGAAGAACATGTCACTTTCACAAAATAATTGGATATAGTTCAATTAAAAGACAAAATGTTTGAGTTATATTCGTTAAAAAATATTCGTTTTTTTTTTCTTTATAAACTTCAATGATTATTTGCAATAAAGATATATATAATTGATCTTTTTCATTCCATAATTGAAATTAATTCAATGATATTCTATTAAAGCAAAACTAAGAGAAAATAAATTGAATTTGTTTTGTTTAAAACTATGTCGTTTAAAAGGTTCTATACCTAAGCTTAGGTACATAATAACTCACTTTTCCATATATATATATATATATATATATATATATATATATATATATATATATATATATATATATATATATATATATATATATAGACACACACACATACTCATAAAGGAAACATTTTTCCTTTCACCATATTCATTTAAAACTCTCATTCATTTTTCCTTCCACCACATTTATTTGTAACTCCTATGATTTTTCAGTTTGTTTCTAATAATAATTATAAGTTGGTTAATAAAGTTAAATAAATATCAGACATAATGTAATCATATATAAACTTAATTTCAATATTAAAATAATAACCTTACTTCTACTTATAAAGTTATGTTTTTTTAACTTTTAACATATTATACTTAATTTATTAGTTTTAATATATTTTTGGATGTAAACAATTATCATTTTAAAGATACAAGTTTGGAACAATTTGTATAAGACACTTAAATTATTAATTTAAATATAACATTATAGGGTCAACTTAAATATAAATTTTAGTTTAACTTAAACAACCCAAAAAACATTTTGTAAATAGTTAAAAATGATAAGTTATAGTGTCGTTCTAATAATGATTAAAGTTGGTTAATAAGGTTAAATAAATATCAAATCTAAAATGTAATCATATATATATATATATATATATATATATATATATATATATATATATATATATATATATATATATATATATATTAAATTTCAATATTAAAATAATATATTTACTTCTACTTATAAAATTATGTCTTTAACTTTTAACATTATATTTAATTTATTAGATTTAAAATGTTGTCTTATGTAAACCTTTATCAGTTTAAAGTTCTAATTTTTGAACAATTTGGACAAAATACTTAAATTGTTAATTTATATATAACATTAAAATGTCAACTTAAATATAAATATGAATTCCACTAAAAAACTAAAAAATATTTTGTAAATAGTTAAAATTGATAAACTGTAGTGATAAATGCAAAAAGTAAATTGTAATCACAATTGAACTAAAATATTTCCTAGAAATATTTTTTTAATCGTTAAAAGTTTTCAAATAAATAACTTAAAATAACTTACAATAACAATAGTTTAAAATAACTTTATATAAATGATTATATTATTATATTTAAAATCAAAAAACAATGTTTGATGTTTTAAATAATTATAATGATAAAAATTAAAACATTAAGCAAATAAATTTTAAAAAAAATTAATTAACAATAACAACTATAAATAACATTAAACCATATATTATATGTAATTTACTAATGTGGAATTTGTGGGTAGAAATTATTTAAACGATTGAAATTATGTAATTATAATAGATGTATATATTACTATATAATTTAAAATAATCAATATATTATATCAATTTAATATACAAATTATTATATCAAAATTTTAAAACAATGTTATTGTTATATTTAAAAAAAACATATATTTGTAAAGACTTTAACTATATAGGTGTTTCTGCACAACGTGCACAGATTCACCTATATCAAACTGACAAGTCATTCAAGATTCCAAATCAACAAAAACTAACAATAACTTATTATATTTATATTTTTTAAATACCAAATAAATTTAATGGTGAATTACATTTAGAAAATCTTCGTAACTAAATATGTATATATGACAGAATTTATATTATCCTTTTATTTTATGGCATAGCTTATGACAGTCACAAGTCACAACTAGCTAAATCAATCCCTCAGATAAAAATAAATTTTGAATTCAGTAATGTTTGAAATTATAAAAAACAAAATTGATTAGTGATTGAAGGAATGAAGACACAATTTGTATTTGACGTTGATTCCAAATTTGACAAATTTAGCCCAATTTAAATTAATATTCACAAAATCCAATAAACTGTGCGTTCAATCCATAATTATATATTTTAAATTTTGTGATGGCTACACTAAAGAATTTCTAATCAATTTTTAGTATGTTTTTTTTTCCCTTAATCCACATCGAGTTGTACTACATACTACACAAACAAGACTCCAAAAACAAATTTGAAGACTGCCATTTTTGTCATATACTATGATCACAGTCTTGCAATCCGTAGAAGGAACCTATGTAAACAACCTTACCATAAAGTATTAAACAGATCATGTTTTAATACATGCAGTTCGTAAAAAAAAAAAAAAAAAGATTCTCTTTTTAATTAATATAACATTTAAGATTCGGTTTCAATTTGTTAATCAACCGCCACAATAATTTAGCCGGCGCGGACATTTAAACAATTTAATTTAATAGTAACTACATGTTCTTAATTTAATACGTTACATAACTTTTTTATTATTATTATTATTATTATTATTATTATTATTATTATTATTATTATTATTATTATTATTATTATTATTATTATTATTATTGGAATTTTGTAGTTGTATCTAAATCATATTCAAATAAATCTACTCATGGTAATGCAACAAACATATGAAATCCAACAATTTTGTTTTTATGTACTTTTTTTAGAGATGCAATAGATTGATTAAGAGAAAAGATACTGCCTAATTATTCAGGATATTTGATACAAAATGATAATAAATATTGTATACAACTAGAAAGATTATCGGCAATGAATATTAACTAACAACACAGATTAGCGATAGACGAAACCATCACAACTAGCCATCCCATTGAGGCAATGACATTTTTAAACTTAATGATTTCTCAAGACATAGAATTATTAGCTTTTCTAAAATTGGACAAACCATTGTGATATTTGTTAAGATTTGATGAAGTGATGTAAATTTTGTTAAGATTTAAAAAGAAAAATATACGACCCTTAACAAAAGCACATGTTAAATGTCATAACGATTGCTTATGAAACTCGAGTAGCGTAGTTTGCTAAAATTCTTATCAATCTCCTTCGATCCATAGAGGTGTAAGTATTCTATTATTAATAACACATTCACACTCTCATTGAAAAACCTCAAACTATTTTGACTTGTACCCATTCCTAAAAAACAAATATATGTTGTAATATATAGAAAAAATATTAAGTTTATTTTTTTTAACGGTGAAATATATAAAATGGACATCACGATTAGCAAATAACTAAAATATGTGTAAAGAGAACAAAGTACGAATTACAATTGAAATATTAGAAAATGGGGAACAACTATAATCTACCATCTACAATCATCTAAGACTATCTTATATTTACACCAAGTGAGGATAAGGAAATAACACCATCGGCAACCTTAGTAGGAGAAAGAATAATTATATTAAAAACCTTGTTATTTCCTACGGTACATGTTTAATATTATATCAAATAGGAAAACAATCAAACCGAAATAATATTGAGAATTATGTTGGGTTTTAGTTCAAAAAATTATTTCATAAACTAGAAAAATATGGCAATAGAAGACTTTAATTTTTGAAATAACATAAACATTTTATACCCACCAAGGATATCTTTGCAAGTTATAGAAATATAAAATACCAACCATAGAAAGGATGAAGAAATAACAACCCATGTTGTTCTTTGGATCCTCTTGGGAGGTTTGAAAGTTGATGAAGAATGTGGAACCTTTGAAACACCAACAATGATTCAACTTGATGTAGATGATAGTCCAAAACTCTTAAACCATTAAGCTTTAAGTTCATAATCAATATGAACTTAAAGAGGGCATGAAGATGCAAGTAATCTTGAAGAAAAGAGGAACAAAAGGGAGAGAGTAACCTCCTCTGAGGAGGTTACGGTTTTGAGGAGTTAGAATGGATCAACCAACTCAAGTATGTATGCCTTAATTTTATATTGTCTTAAAGTGAAGTCTTTAACCATTAGGTCCTTCCACTTTAGACAAGCATGACCCTAAAGCAACTTATCCCCCATACATGCATCATGCTTCATTTCTTTTTAATAAACTAAATGAAAAGCCATCCCTCTTTATGTCTCCCTCATTTTCGGCCATCATGAAGGAAAAAAGAAAACGAAGTTTATATTTTATAAACTTAAAGTTTATAAGATATAAACTTAAAGTTTATAAGATATAAACTTAAACTTTATAAGATATAAACTTTGTCTTTTGCTAAAAGACAAAAGGCTTATCTAGTCTAAAATGGTGTACATAACTTATTAATTCATACCATATGAATTATGTAATGTTACTTGCTAATGAAAATTATTATTTCCATGAAATAAATAATTTCCAATTTAATTATAAGAGTCTTATTGAATATTTATTAAAATCAATTTATGATAATAATCAATTATATTAAGTTGTTGTTAGTGTGACCCATTAGTATCATATGTTAAATAGCAATATCACTTTAATATGACTCTTGAGCATACTAAACCTTTCAATCTCCCACTTACGCAAGACTCATATTAGACTGATATAGATAGTGGTGAACGTCTAGCAACATTTCGCTGCCCCCAACAACATACGACTTTGTGCCATTCTATCAACACATAATTCCCAAAAAGCTCAAAGCTACAATTGGTGTATAAGGTAAGTTTATCAGTTATTCCTTTCCTACAAACATCATGTTGAACATGAGATACGGATTACGATCAATCTTATTTGTTGTTCAATTTTTGGTAAGGCTCCTTAGATGTCTAACTCTCAACACATAAGAGGAACAAATCTCATATTGAATACATATGCCTCTTGCATAGTTCACACCATACTTGAAAATGGCTTTTATAACTGTCCGGTTAAGCAACAACATTTGACTATATCAAAGCATAGTACTCCTTACACTCAAGTCTCACTATGTATCTCATGTGTTAAGGATACAAAGATAGTACCTTTTAATCAAGTATCATTCATGATAGCGATCCATTAGATGATCTTGATGCGGGTCAGTTCAATACTAGTTCTCTGACAAGTACCTATAAACCTTGGTTACAACCACTTGCCTACTTTCATCTAGTGAGATTCAACGAATCCAATTCATACTAGTCTTACTTCAAAACTGCTCCCACAATTATAATTGACTATGGATTTTTAGAATAATAACATTATTCATGGATTAAACATGTTAACATAGAACACAACAAGTATTAATGTGATGACTATATACCAATATATCATAATATTATCTAATAGTTGTTGTTATAATGTTACAATATCTAAATACAAAATGAATATCAAAATCTCATTTCTATAATAATAAAGTCTTACAGCAGAAGTGTGACCATTCATGCTTAGCTCAAAAGAATGCCTTTATCAATGGGTCTGACAAAATTTAATTTGTAAGAATTCTGTGAATACTATCATCTTCATACTATACTTTACTCTAAGTATAGTTAAATTTCTTGGAGAATATAATTGGTGCTCTTTCATGACATATAGTCTCTTAGCTTAAGTATACTCTCGAAGTCACAAAGATTTCTATGTGATCCTTGAATGGCAGAAATCAACATAGGTTTTCAATGATACTATTCATCCAATCATATTTGAATTCAACTTCTAAAGTAGTGTATTCTTATTTTGTAGTAAATTATGTCACTATGTCTTGCTTGGACCTTATTCCAACAAGACTTACCCTTCATTCCATAATGAAGTCAAAATCCAATTATAATTCATAATTATTTATATCTGTTTAGAAATTAACATCTTGTATAACTCTTTCCATAAAGATCATTTCCAAACTGATTGTCTCATATACATTCTCTTAGTTCTTCTAAAGTACTCTTAGAATGTTCTCTTAATCATCTAGTGACTTAACCATGTATTCAATTAGTATCCTATGACATGCTTACAACATGATCAAATACCATGTTCTATGCATAATATGACGTAAATGATGAATTCATTTGCCAAGAAAATAGAATATAAATCATTTCATGTAGTTCAAGCCTATGAGCTATGTAGTTTTTAGGCTAGCTCAAAATGGTGCCATATGACAATGCCAAGAATTCTCCAAAAGAATCTTGTGTCTTGATCCCTATGAAGATATTGCCAGTATATGTATAAGGATATGAAACTTTTAACATTCAATTTATCTATCGCCTATAGATTTTACATTCCAAGGATGTATCTTCTCCTTCCAAAGTCTTTCATTTAGAAACACATTCTGAGTCAAGGTGAAAATGACATTACTTAGTCATAATGTGATTTCAAATGATTAAGTATGTCTTATTCATACAAGATTAGGAATTTCACTATGATCCTACTAGTTCTTAGTAAACACACATGATCTACTCATTTTGATATAAAAATACACCTTGTGGTTTTACATAAAATGATGATTATAAAATTTAGAAATTTGCTTTATATCCACAAGTGGATCTCAAGCTCTACACATTTTGTTAGGATAACTTGGATTAAAAAAACATCCAGGCTAATTGAAAGATCTCCTTATACTTTCGTATTTCTGAAAGACCCAAACTTTCATACTATTCTAACATTACTCTTAATTTACTTCCTAAAAACATTCTACATGCATATTGATAAAACAATATTTTATATTGATAAAGTGATTACAAAAGACTGGATACAAACTAACTAAGTTTTATTACATTACATATCTACCTAGGAATCTGCTATTCATATACATACATGAACATTAAATACAGAGAAATAGTATTAACTATTCTAAATCTTTCATCAATATAAAATTATACTGGATACTCATCACCTGCAATTGTTAAACATTGAAAGGGATAAGAGATAACACTTAGTGAATTCAATAAATAGATACAATATAATCTTATGCCTTATATATACCAATATGACAGAAGCAAAGAGGAACAAGAACAACAATAGCATATGTGTATCATATGTCAGGCTTTCAATATCAACTCAAGATTTGATTCAAAGATTTACGATCAATGAGACATAACGATTTCAATACTTGATATACATCAATAAATCTTTGGCCCAAATGGCACGGAAGACATATAATTTCTGATTAACATTTTGGTAGATTTCAGGCTTATAGCCCCATTTAACCATTTGCCAATACCATAGAATAGAGGTCATTCTCTTACGGAGTCATGCTCTACATGGTCAGAGGCTACATACCAGTCCTATGTAACCTTCTGCCAATGCCATAGAATAGAAGTCATTCTCTTACGATACATGTTCTACATGGTCAGAGGCTACATACCAGTACCACTATTGTAACGCCCGTAGATTTGGGCTAGTCAATTTAGAGACGATAAATATCAAAAATGAATTTTTGATAGAAGATTATTTAGAATGAATAATCTTAACTAAGTTGTAGTATATGTTACAAGGATTCCGTACATATAAAGAACATTGAAATCCGAGTTATAACGAAGAAGTTATGACCTGTCGAAGTTTCGCGACAGAACCAGCACGACACAGCGTGACGTAAATAGTGAATTTACGTTAGAGGGATATTTGGCCTTATCGATCAAAATGAAAGTCATAAACTACGTTAAACTGAGAGCATACATAAAAAGAACGTCCAAATCTGACTTCGTATGAGGAAATTATGATTTTTCTAAGTTTCAGCTTAGCAGTATGCAGCCCGAAGTTCGACTTTGAGATCGAGCGGTTTTTAGCTGAAACAATCTAAATGAGAATCGATGATCTCGTCAATGGTAGTGCAATGGTTAAAAGACAGACGAAAACGGACGTCAGATGAAGAAGTTATGAATTTATAATGGAGTTTTCCTGTCCCGACCTACTAAAAATAATAATATATTTATCATATATTAAAAATAAATTCAAATTTAGCCAACAGAATCTAAACGAGAGTAGTAGAGCATAATCTCACCTACGCGTGAATATAAAGAACATTGAATACGAAGCTCGTATGCAAAAGTTATGAATTTCTGAAGTTCGGGGCGTGAACCCCAAGGTTGGGTTAGAGCTCACGAGGTGAACATATGTAGTTCACGAGCTGAGCCTAGCTCACGAGGTGATCATTAGTGTCTCACAAGGTGAACAGATGATGGACGTTTTCTAAGGAAAGTGGGCATGACGAACGCAATGACGTATCGAGCTCACGAGGTGAATATTAGAAACTCACGAGGTGAACCCATAAAATTCACCCTATAAATAGAAATCGAGGGCCAGTTGATTTTGGTTGCTCCTTCTCATCTCTCCCACTCCCAATACTCTCTCTAAGCCTTAATTTAACCCCAGAAGCCCCGGTATGATCCCGAGACCCGAAGCAAGTCCCGAAGCCCGAAGATCACTAGAAGAAGAGAGTTTCCGAGCCGAAGGTCTGCCTGCGAGAAACCCGGTGTGTGAAGATCTTCAAGATCTACCGAAGAATACTACATTTACAAGCCGTAGTACTCTCCGGTCATCTTTTGATCAAGTGAGTGTATAGTCCCTTTCATAAACACGATTTTAATACAAGTATTGTTTCAATGTGTTAAGTATATGTTTGGTGTGAGTGTGTAGTTACTTTCTTCTAACACATAGATATTAAGTATTTGCTATGAAATACGTGTTATGTGTTTATATATTGTTTGTTTATTTGAGATGGATGTTGGATGAATGTTTTATACAGTTTGTATATGATTCAAACTATATATGTAATTTACATCTACAAATATGTTGGGTAGAACATGGGTAGATGAAATAGTTAGTGTGTGATGAAATAATGTGATAAGAGATAGGTGAGGATATAATGGTGATGATAATTAGGTGATGATAGATAGGTAATGAATTACGAGTCTAGGCGATGTTGTGGCTGTGTATTCATGCGATGATAGTCTAACCCTTATTATGGATTATGAGTTCATGCGATGTTGTGGCTGCGTATTAATGTGATGATAGTCTAACCCTTATTATGAATTACGAGTCCAGGCGATGTTGTGGCTGCGTATTCATGCAATGATAGTCTAACCCTTATTATGATTTACGAGTCTAGGCGATGTTGTGGCTGCATAATCATGCGATGATACCCTAACCCTTACTAGACACATATTGAGGGAGTGATCCCCGAATTAGTGTTGTCTATGAGATGGCGATGATCCTTAGGAAAAGTTCTTAGGAACAAACATATAAGGAAATAAGATGTAAGGAGATGAGAGGTAAATATGATATAGGAGATGACCCTTAGGATAATATATTTAGGGAAGATTAAACGAACATAATGGGGATGGGTAATTGGGTTAATTGGGTTGATTGTTTAACGATTAAATATAATAATTATATTATGGTGGGTTGAAAACCCTATATTCTCACCATGCTCCCAAGTTTGACCCACTCAGTTTTCTTTGCATTACAGGTAATGACACAAGGGTATAAGTTGGTGGACTTGACGAGAGATTTTGGATTATAGATTAGTAGTTATAAATAACTGTTGTAAAGTCTATTTTATATAGTTTATGCTTTTGGTCTGTATCGGAACATGACATCCTGAGATTTTGTTATTTAATGAAAATACATTTCTTTAAAGAAATGCTTTGATACATTCTTATCATATTTTATATTGGGAACAAATTCCGCAAGTGTTTTCTTTAAAAGATTAGTCTTATTTTAAAACAAAGCATAAACAAATCGGTCTTTTCTGGCCGTGAAATTGGGGATGTCACAGTTGGTATCAGAGCATTAGTTTAAGCGAACTAGGAATTTGTAGGAAATTTCTAGACTTAAACTTAGAATGCTAAGTAATGATTGTGAGGAGTATGTCTAAAATATGTTAGGTAGTACACCTAAATTGACACAAACACTAGTTTAGTTTAGGAATGATGCCTATAATGCTTTTATGTGCTAAATGTTTTGTGTAATAGCTATATTGATGCTATTATTTGTTCGGATCTATGGTTTGTTGCCGATCGGATCTGGAAACCTTATGTGTTTAGGATTTTAAGCGTATGACTATGATATTAGAACTAGCATGTAAACGTTTAGGGGATGATAAGGAGATTTATACGTCTATCATAATTAAATCTTTCTTATCTTAAATTCTCGCTTGGTACACCGAATGTCTGCTTGGGTGCACAAAGGGTCATGGTGAAGACTCGTAGAGAAATTGAGTAAATAGAGGAAATGAAGAAGGCTTATGATAGTGGATGACACCTATCAGAAGATATCCTAAGAGTGGTATCTTGCCTTTAGAGTATGTCTTATGAAATAACTATACATTTAGAGGAGTACGGTACGTCTGAAGTACACCTTCGATTGGCAGGGTGATGGAGAGATTGGTGTAATTCTTGAGGTTGTCTCATCACCTGGCATTTCCATCACTAATCGAGTTAAAGTAGAATTGATTATTGAAGATACGCAATGAACAATTCCTAGTAGAGTCTAGGGAAATTGTTTATGATTATTTGGACACATTAGTATGTGTTAATTGTTTTGTGATTTTAGGACTTGGGGACTGCGAGACAATACTTGGGACGAGTATGAGTAGGTGTGAATAGTAGTATAGATCTATACTACTGGAAGCACAGGACTCACGCATGGATCAGGGAAAGTCACAAGGTTACCAAGGAGCTTGTAATTGATTCTGTTTTATTTGAGTATGTCATTACAATTGTTTCGGTAATGACTAGTAAGATGGTTGTTATTCCGACCCTAGTGGTCATATCAAATTGAGTCCGACAACGATGAGTTTGTTACATGGTATAGAGAACCAAGTTCGAGGTAGCATCTGACTCAAGTCAGAAGGTTGAAATCAATGTGATTGATAGCATCGTGCTCGTTGTTAAGGATGCTTGTAGCTAGAAATGATACATGTAAAAATGGGATTATATCACATTAGAATATGAAGGAAGGTATATTCCATTCTAGAATTTGACTCAAAGAGACTTGGGTCTAGGCGTTGCATCATCCGATGAAAGGTTATTTAGAACATGACCCATTGATTTGTTACAATAGATAAGGGGAAGTACTTATCCTGAGAAGAAGAAGGAGTCCACAATAAGGATTTATTTTGTGACTTGAAGGTTACGACTGAAAGTCCAACATAGTATGAAGAGCAGATGAAAGATTGAGCATCGCCTGCAGTCAAGAAGTCCACGAGTTAGATACTCATTCGAAGAAACATATAAGTTACGATTGATACATAGGATGGAAAGATAACGTAGGGAATCATTATACAAGCCGTATTTTCGTTGATGATTCCGGGACGTAAACATCCTAAGGGTGAGATAATTGTAACGCCCGTAGATCCGGGCTAGTCAATTTAGAGACGATAAGCATCAAAAATGACTTTTTGATAGAAGATTATTTAGAATGAATAATATTAACTAAGTCTTAGTATATGTTACAATGATTCCGTACATATAAAGAACGTTGAAATCCGAGTTACAACGAAGAAGTTATGACATGTCGAAGTTTCGCGACAGAACCGGCACGACACAGCACGACGTAAATAGTGAATCTACGTTAGAGCGATATTTGGCATTAGCGATCTAAATGAAAGTCGTAAAATAAGTTAAACCGAGAGCATACATAAAAAGAACGTCCAAATCTGACTTCGTATGAGGAAGTTATGATTTTTTCTAAGTTTTAGCTTAGCAGTATGCAGCCCGAAGTTCGACTTTGAGATCGAGCGGTTTTTAGCCGAAACAATCTAAACGAGAATCGAAGATCTCGTCAATGGTAGTGCAACGGTAAAAAGACAGACGAAAACGGACGTCGGATGAAGAAGTTATGAATTTATAACGGAGTTTTCCTGTCCCGGTCTACTAAAAATAATAACATATTTATAATATATTAAAAAATAAAATCAAAATTAACCAAAAGAGTCTAAACGAGAGTTGTAGAGCATAATATCACCTACGCATGGATATAAAGAACATCGAAAGCGGAGCTCGTATGCAAAAGTTGAGAATTTCTGAAGTTCGGGGTGTGAACCCCAAGGCTGTGTCAGAGCTCACGAGGTGAACATATGTAGTTCACGAGGTGAGCCTAGCTCACGAGGTGATCATTAGTGGCTCACGAGGTGAACAGATGATGGGCGTCTTCCAGGGCAATTGGCCATGACGAACGCAATGACGTATCGAGCTCACGAGGTGAATATTAGAAACTCACGAGGTGAACCCAGAAAATTCACCCTATAAATAGAAATCGAGGGTCAGCCGATTTTGGTTGCTCCTTCTCATCTCTCCCACTCCCGATACTCTCTCTAAGCCCTAATTTAACCCCCAGAAGCCCCGGTATAATCCCGAGACCCGAAGCAAGTCCCGAAGCCCGAAGATCACTAGAAGAAGAGAGTTTCCGAGTCGAAGGTCTGCCTGCGAGAAGCCCGGCATGTGAAGATCTTCAAAATCTACCGAAGAATACTACATTTACAAGCTGTAGTACTGTCCGGTCATCTTTTGATCAAGTGAGTGTATAGTCCCTTTCATAAACACGATTTTAATACAAGTATTGTTTCAATGTGTTAAGTATATGTTTGGTGTGAGTGTGTAGTTACTTTCTTCTAACACATAGATATTAAGTATTTGCTATGAAATATGTGTTATGTGTTTATACATTATTTGTTTATTTGAGATGGATGTTGGATGAATGTTTTATACAGGTTTGTATATGATTTAAACTATATATGTAATTTATATCTACAAATATGTTGGGTAGAACATGGGTAGATGAAATAGTTAGTGTGTGATGAAATAATGTGATAAGAGATAGGTGAGGATATAATGGTGATGATAATTAGGTGATGATAGGTAGGTAATGAATTACGAGTCCAAGCGATGTTGTGGTTGTGTATTCATGCGATGATAGTATAACCCTTATTGTGGATTACGAGTTCAGGCGATGTTGTGGCTTGCGTATTAATGCGATGATAGTGTAACCCTTATTATGAATTACGAGTCCAATCGATATTGTGGCTGCGTATTCATGCAATGATAGTCTAACCCTTATTATGAATTACGAGTCCAGACGATGTTGTGGCTGTGTATTCATGCGATGATAGTCTAACCCTTATTTTGATTTACGAGTCCAGGCGATGTTGTGGCTGCGTAATCATGCGATGATACCCTAACCCTTACTAGACACATATTGAGGGAGTGATCCCCGGATTAGTATTGTCTATGCGATGTATGCGATGATGCTTAGGAAAAGTTCTTAGGAACAAACATATAAGAAAATAAGATGTAAGGAGATGAGAGGTCAATATGATATAGGAGATGACCCTTAGGATGATATCTTTAGGGAAGATTAAACGAAGATAATAGGGATGGGTAATTGGGTTGATTGTTTAATGATTAAATATAATAATTATATTATGGTGGGTTGAAAACCTTATATGCTCTCCATGCTCTCTAGCCTGACCCACTCAGTTTTCTTTGCATTACAGGTAATGACACAAGGGTAGAAGTTGGTGGACTTGATGAGAGATTTGGATTATAGATCAGTAGTTATAAATAACTATTGTAAGGTCTTTTTTATATTGTTTATGCTTTTGGTCTCTATCGGAACATGACATCCTGAGATTTTGTTATTTAATGAAAACACATTTCTTTAAAGAAATGATTTGATAAATTCTTATCATATTTTGTTTTGGGAACAAATTCTGCAATTGTTTTCTTTAAAAGATTACTCTGATTTTAAAACAAAGCATAAACAAATCGGTTTTTTCTGGCCGTGAAATTGGGGATGTCACAACTGTGAATCTAAGTGCTTTTACTGATCACATGGTCAAAGGTATAACTTTGCTACGGATATAACATGAAATAACAACATGAGATAATAACATGGAAAAAGCACATAGCACATATAACACATAACATACAATTGTTCCTATATATTGAACTCACCTTGAAATAACCGAGGGTTAAAATAGTAATTTGGGCAGCACTTCGGCTATAAATATGACTTTCTATGATGAAAACCGGGAGATTTATTGAAAACCGGGCCTTGCGAAGGTAGAGATTCAAACCAAAAAGATAAATTTCTCGGGCTCTCTGGGCACTTCGGGACGTGTTTCGGGCTTTAAAAATGATACCGGAGCTTCGGGGGATGTCAAAATACTAAAAATATGGAAAAGGGGTCAAAAATGGCAAAAATCCCATTTTACACGGGAGGGTTCGCAGCCTCCCTTTTATAGGGTGCGAAGGTCGGTCGAGAAGGAGGGAGTCAGCAGCGAAGACACGAGGCAGCAGCAGGAGCGAAGCACGTAGTGCGACAGCTGGCTCAGATGCGAGGAGGTGGCAGCCAGATGCGAGGCGTCTTAGACGTCGCCTAGGACGCTGAAAAGCGCGTCGGAAGCTTACCTGAACGAAGTTCGGTCCAATCGGAAGGCGACACGCAGCTACTATTCATGCGAGGTGATGTGGCTGGTTCCGGATAAGAGCCTTATCCTTGTGAAAATTCTCGAAAAATGTGCCAAAATCTTCTAAAACTCATAACTTTCGCATACGGGCTCCATTTTTACGTTCTTTATATGCACGCATAGCTAAAATTATTCTCTACAACTTTTTTTAGACTTCGTCGGCAAATTTTGATTTAATTTTAATTTTATTATTTTTAACAGACGGGGACAGGAAAATCCGTTAAAAATTCATAACTTCTTTATCCGACATCCGTTTTTGTCAGAATTTTTACTGTTGTACTACTAATGATGAGACCTTCAATTCTCGTTTAGGTTGTGTTAGCTAAAAATGACTCTATCTAAAATTCAAGTTTTTAGCTGTCTACTGCTAAGCTGAAACTTGGAAAAATCATAACTTCCTCATACGAAGTCAGATTTCGGCGTTCTTTTTATCGGACTTCTCGGTTTAATGAATAATACAAATTTTATTTAGATTACTAAGGCTAAAAAGTAGTTTATCAAAAACTTACTTTTTACGTCATTCGGTGTCGTGCCGGTTTTTTCGCGGATCTTCGATTAGTTATAACTTCTTCGTTATAACTCGGATTTCGATAAGGTTTTCGCCTAGATGTTTCTAACGAGATTCTCTACAACTTTAAATAATAAAATTTCACTTATTTCAAATTTTATATTTTCGCGAAATTTCACTATTTGGCTTTTAACTGGAATCTCATAGGACTCCCAATATTTTATGAGTGATTCTAAACGTAGTTTACGTTATTTCTAGTAAAAACTATCTGTTAGAACTCAACACTCAATTTTTATTCACTTTTAATAACTACATAACACGATTTCAGAACGTGTATGTTACAAATACCTCATCCTTTTGAGGATTTCGTCCCCGAAATTACATCAATTAAAATAAATGGGGATATTTCTCTCTTATCTCATTCTTTTTCTCCCAAGTATAATTTGGGCATCGATGGTGTTTCCACTTGACAAGCACTAACTCTACTTCTTTATTATGTAGATTAGTCGTTCTTTCATTTACGATCCTTTCTACTTAACTTATTATCTAGTTTCACCTTGGATAAATGGAACCGTCTCATCATAAATGTTCAAACATTTATGAAAATAACTCCCATGAAACACATCACACCTGAAAAATCTTTAGGCAATCCCAAGCGATATGCTTGTTTACCAATTCTTTGGATAATCTTGAAAAGTCCAACAAATCTAGGACTCAATCTCTTTTTGTTCCAAAATTCATAATATCTTTCCACGGGGTTAACTTCAGTATCACCCTTTTGGAATTTTATGGATCGTCTCCTCCATTTCTGCACATGAATTTTTTTGATCATGGGCTACTTTCATTCTTTCTCGTACAATTTGAATCTTATCAGTGGTGTCTTGAATCATTTCAGGACCACCAAGGATTTTCTATCCTTCTTCACACCAACATAATTGAGTGCGGCATCTGCACCCATATAATGCTTTGTATGGCGGAATTTTGATTATAGTGTAGTAACTTGTTATTATACGAAAATTTGACAAGAGAAAATACTTGTCCTAGTTACCACCGAACTCCAAAACACATGCACAAAGGATATCTTCTATAGTTTGGATTGTTCTTTCCGTCTGACCATCTATATGGGGTTGATAAGTTGTCCTGCGAACAACTCGAGATTCTAATTATTGTTGCATACTCGCGCAAAAGTGAAGCGAGTATCACGATCGGAGAAAATATTTAGTGGCACACCATGTCTTTCCATAATTTCGTCGAAGTATACTTGTGCGTATTTCTCCATTGGAGTCGTTTCACATATGGCGAGAATATATGCACTCTTAATCAGTCAGTCGATAATTATCCAAATGCTATCATTGACAGTTTTCTTCTCCTCTTTCAAGGTATTAATTGTATAAGCCGGATAAGTCGAATATCCATTCGATATAAATTTACGAGTTTGTAAGAAAGAAATTTATTATTTTCATCGTAGACATAAATAGAATCCACCCTTTTGGTAGAGATGTACACCATCTCTTGATAACATAAGAGTTCTGCGTGGTTCTTTGACAACCAATCCATACCGAGAATAATATCAAAGTTGGGCAAGAAGATAGGAATCAGGTTAGCAAGAAGATTATAATCTTTAATTTCTATGTCACTATCTCTATAAAATTTATCAGCAAATAATGATACCCTTCTTACGGTATCTACATGAAATAATTGGACAATTGCGTAACAAGCAATTTGAAATGAATACACAAATTCTCAAGACACAAAAGAATCTGAGACAACATAATCAAATATGATGTGAGTAGGTTGAGGGTTGACGAGAATTGTATCAGTCATAACATTCAGGTACTAACGTGCTTCCTTTGTGGTAATTTAAAATGTACTATTTTTAATCAAATTATTATTAAACTTTTCAAATTTCTTAATTAATAGCGATGCTCAAACCTGTACCCGCTCTTTATTCTCTATTGAACCTTCAATTCTAATCTTTGAGTTAAAACTCTATTCTCATTGAAGACTTCTGCTCCTTCTTGGTTTATGTACTAAACCTAAGGTAAAATCTTTACTTTTATTATAACCACAATTCGAATGGTCATAGTCCAATGACTTTCAATTGCATAACGCAAGAAAAATACAACGAACCAAAATCTCATATTTAATTGTATAATACTATTATGTAAGTAACCTTCCTTCATGTTCAAATGTAATATAATCATATTCTAGTATGTAGCACTTCTTGCTACAAAATTCTTTACTGTAACTGTGATTGCGATACTTCTGTTGATCGCCTTGGTTATCTTTTATTTCAATTTCCTGGATTAGGTCAGATGTTACATCGATCTTGGTTCTCTGAACCATGTAACATACTTGTCTATTTCGGACTTGGTTTGATATGATCACTACTGTTGAAAAAAAAATCATCCTCTGAGTCATTACCGAAACGATGGTAACGATATACATGAATAAAACGGAATCAATTACTAGCTTCTTGGTAACCTTGTGACTTTCCTTGATCCAAGTGTGAGTCCTGTTCTTCCGGTAGTATAGGCCTCTACTATCATTCACACATACTCATACTTGTCCAAAGTATTGTCTCACAGTTTTCCAAGTTACCATTCAAAATCACAAAGCAATTTATCACACATGAGTGTGTTCAAACAAGTACATGCAACAATTTCCTTTAGACTTAATTAAGGATTTCACATTTCTATCAAAGATATCTTGGATTTCTTGTATTCGCCTTCTTGGATTCTTCTCATGCATATGCTCAATCTAGCATATTCTAATACTTTTCCTAGATCAATATGGATTTTACTTCCAAATCTTTATATAATTTCTTTCTAGGGTAGTGTCTACTCTACTAGACATGCAATACCAAAATTTACTCTGCAGTGTGAAGACAAACGGTTTCCAACTACCTGCATCATCTCTTAACTCATATAACTCAGCATGCACATTTGTTCATTTCATTATTCTTCCTTGACATCGTCATTCCTGTATATGAGGAAGTCTTCTTCTCTTAGGTGTATTCCTTTAAGTCTACTTCATAGGAGTCTATCCTAAGAAGTGTGCATTATAGCTACATCTCAGCATGCTCTACTAGCTTCAACTTGGTTCTCTGTCATTTCTAATTACAACATCTTTTCTCATACAATACTATGAGTGTATTGCTTCTTCAACTAAGTATTCTACCTTACTTAAACAAGTAAGTTGCTTAACCTTTTACTACTAAATGACTCAGATCACCATCCTAATCTTGTATGTTAAAGTCGACTTAACACACTATGGAACTTCCATAAGGATGTGATAGAAGTTAGTCATCCTTCAGTATTAATAAATACTAAGTCTAAACATCTTTATATGATTACTACTTGAACTACATACTACATCACATAGTCTAGACAAAGTCTTGACCTATTGAGTCTGAAAACTTCATTAGCCTTTCCTTTGATCTTCATTTAATTCTTCTAAATCTTGCATAACATTCATTCTAGACAACGGTGGAACAACTTCATGGATTGCATCAACACATTTATCTTGCCCAAATGTGTTTCAAACGCACATTATTCTTCCAAGGATGTTATTATATCATCAAGCATACTTTGAAGGCATAATACCACTATATAGGTATTAATACACTATTTACGATAACACTTCATAAATATGATTCTACGATATCTTTCGATCGTTTCTCAACAAACTTATCAGTGTCGACTATCATAAGTCTCTTTATTACTTCGAAAAGTTTCACATAAATTCTAATACAGAAATTCTTAAAAATCTTCTCTTCTAAACCAGGGTCGGAAACAGACCTTAAACTTTCTCAAATAATAGCAATTACAGATAAGCACTCTAAGGCATGCTATATTCATTTATCATTTAGCACATATTAGAATATAAGGCATATCTCTTCTTCATATTCTAGAGCTTAACTCCATTTAGGTATTCGACCTAAAATATACCGGATACATATCGTATCATCTTCACTTAACAATTCATGTTTAAGTCTAGAAATTCTCACTTTTCCTAGTTCACTTAAACTAATTTTTTGAAGATTTTGAAGTAACTTAATATCTTAGAATACTTGGGTTTATCACTACCCAATACCCCACTTAAGTATTTCCTATGGTTTGTATCCATATATTTACTATGAATCCGTTCATATATTGAACTTCCACTAGTTTAAGTCTAAATACCAATCCGTGATATTTAATTCACTTAAACTATTGTTCTGATACCATGATTGAAAGATCTCCTTATACTTTCGTATTTCTGAAAGACCCAAACTTTCATACTATTCTAACATTACTCTTAAGTTACTTCCTAAAAACATGCTACATGCATATTTATAAAACAATATTTTATATTGATAAAGTGAATACAAAAGATTGGATACAAACTGACTAAGTTTTATTACATTACATATCTACCTAGGAATATGCTATTCATATACATACATGAACATTAAATACAGAGAAATAGTATTAACTATTCTAAATCTTTTAGCAGTATAAAATTATATTGGATACTCATCTCCTGCAATTGTTAAACATTGAGAGGGATAAGAGATAACGCTTAGTGAATTCAATAAATAGATACAATATAATCTTATGCCTTATATATACCAATATGACAGAAACAAAGAGGAACAAGAACAACAATAGCATATGTGTATCATATGTCAAACTTTCAATATCAACTCAAGATTTGATTCAAATATTTACGATCAATGAGACATAACGATTTGAATACTTGATATACATCAATAAAGCTTTGGCCCAAATGGCACAGAAGACATATAATTTCTGATTAACATTTTGGTAGATTTCAGGCTTATAGCCCTATTTAACCATTCGCCAATACCATAGAATAGAGGTCATTCTCTTACGGAGTCATGCTCTACATGGTTAGAGGCTACATATCAGTCCTATCTAACCTTCTGCCAATGCCATAGAATAGAAGTCATTCTCTTATGAGACATGTTCTACATGGCCAGAGGCTATGTACTAGTACCACTGTGAATCTAAGTCCTTTCACTGATCACATGGTCAAAGGTATAGTTTTTGTTTTTGAGATTTCTATTCTGAATTCTATTACTTCCAAACTATCAAACCTACTTGTTCAACATACCACATTGGTCTCACAAGTACTTCTTCCAACATTCGGTCTTATATTAAGCATCGAAATTTGGTTGAAGCTTAGCTACCTCTAAAGCCTATGATTAAAAAGACGACTTTCAATGTTTCTTAACAAACATTTGATCGTATTCTCATGGAAATCCACACAAGCACTTCAAGTCTCTCTTGTCTTTAAAGGAAGAGATTCATGCCCAGGATCCTCAGCTTTATGTCATATTTGACATCACTCACATCCCATACACTTATTTGCTTTATTTCTTATCGGTTCACACTCTATGCACAAAAATCTTTGATTTTCCAATATGAGCTAATTTTTATAGCTTGGGTTCTAAAAAGCATTATGGTGATTTTCGATCGATATTATAAGGGTGACAACGCTTCATGTTATTTATATGGGTGACGTTTTAGATAAAGCACGATGGGTGAGTCAACAATTATCCAATCGTTTCGTCGATTTGAAAAGGTACTTTTTATGGAAAGGCGCATAAAAAGTGAAACGTTTGTTCTCTCTCCTGCATCATCATCGGGGTTGCCAACTGTCTACTCCTTATCGCATTAGGAGCCGTTTCACAAAAGGACGAGATTTTAGGCAGATTTTTCTCTCTCATACTCTCTTGTATAAAAGGGCTTCTCACGATCAACTTTACTCTTTTACCACTCACAAATCTTCTCAAAGAAAAAAGGCGATTTTCTCTCACTGTTCATCATCTTCTTCTTCACCTTCATCAATGGCGGAATTGTCCTCTATTTAAGATACCTCTGCTCACTCCAACCTTTTGGTCATTAAACCTGACCAGAATCTCATTATCGACCTTACGCCTTTAGCCTATGAACCCTACATGCTACAAATTGTGGAGTGCCTCAAATACTCCCCACTTGTTATCGCTCTATCACAGATGGAGGCTGTTCCGATGTCTTGCCTTTCTCACATCTACTCCACTGCATTCTATGACAAAGTTGCTGAGAGAATACACTTTGACATTCACAATCAGAAGACCTCGATTTCCAAGAATCACTTCTGCAACCTGCCAGGTCTTGCTCATGGCCCCAACATGGTAAACCCCGATTCCATCACCACTGGTCAATTGTTCTCAATGTTCTACAATATGGGGCACACTGAAACCCTAACCACAATGGTGAAGTTCAAGAAATCCTGCCTTTCTCCTCAATGGAACAGCCTCTTCACATTATTGTTCAAAGGTCTTTCTGAGCGAAGCACTAGATCTGATGGTGCAAGCAAGTCCTTTATGGCCATGCTTCATGGCTTATACAATGTCGTACATTGGGATTATCGCTCAGTTTTATGAAAACAATTTGTTCAAAGCTTATCCTCTTCTTCACGCCATTCTGAAGTCTCCTGTGGAAGGTTCTGGTCCCTTGTCACAAAATCGGCGATGGATCGTCTCCATGTCCCAATCATGGCCGATTCGCTTCTCTCTTCTATTGCCACATTTCATACGACCAAGATTCTAGTCACCGATCGGTCTAAGTATCTGTTTGTTGGATCGATTCCGGCATCCATGTATGCCTGTGTACCTGCCCAAAGTGCAATCATTCAAGAATACAAGAAACTTCCATCTTTGGGCCTAAGGGAACTCACACCAGCAATGGTTCGTTCCATTGAGGAAATAGATAAACCATCCAAGAGGGAAAAGAAACAAGATAAGAAGAATGAAGGACTGGTAATCAAAGGAGCTAAGGGACAAACTCCAAAGAAATGAAAGACTTAGAAGGCAACACCTTCACAGCCCAAGCAGAAATAGATTAAGAAACCGGCTCGGAGGCTTATTCTTCAGCCCACGAGCGATTCAGATTCTGATTACGTTCCTATTGGACATAAACGACCCTCTCCTACTGCATCTGGGAGCGAAAGCTATGACGAGGAGGTTTCAGTTCGTGGTGTTATCCCTCCTAGCTCGCCAACTCCAGAGGTACCTGTTCGATCTAAAGCACCTTCTCATCCACCTGCTTCTATTCCTATTTCCTTACCCACAACCTTCCTGGTTATCACATCTCAACCTTCTTCCACAATTCCCATCCCTACACCCATTTTTGTTGATGCTAGTACTACCACAACCACGAGAGTTCAGACCAACTTATCTAATACGGGGGTTCATTCTTCTGCACCCGAAACCCCTGTCACTACTCACCATCCATCTCCTACCCGTTCAACTAACACCAACACTGTTCTTGGAGGTGAGGACTTGGAGTTTGATTCCACTTACTTCAGTCCTTATCGTGTTCAGAGCGACGATGATGATGATGCTCCTATCACCAAGCGACATCTTAAGGTTGTGACTGATAAGCTCAATCAGTTACTTTCCTCTTCCTCTGCTAATCCCTACTCTGAAGCTGCTCTCAAGGCCCTCTTCTCTTCTGCAGTTAAGGAGCATGACAACTTTATCTCCAATGCAGCGAAGGCCATTGATTCCTCCAATTCTCAGTTCCAGAAGGCTTCGCTTGCAGTGGAAACCTCTACTAAAGATTGCAAGAAAGCGACCACAAAAGTCAAAAAACTAATCTCAGAAGCTCAAATCTTTCTAGATTCCCTTCAAGCTGTTACTCAGAAAAATGAAAATACCGTGACTGCTTCGATTGATTCTCTCAAACGCTCACTGGAGGCCGAGCTGTCACAACTTGGTGTGGCTTGTAAAGCTATTGAAGCTGCTAATGAAAAGCTTCATACCAAGGTTGATGAACGGTTAACTACTCTTGAGGCGGAGCTAGCAGTTGAAAAAAAAGTTATGGATGAGTTGGACAAGCGAACCTCTCAGCTCAAAATTCAGAACTTAAAGCTCTGTACTGAAACTCAAGAGCTTAATGATCTAAAATCTAAAAGAGAGGTGATTCGCAGTTCCATTGGTGATGTCCATTCGATTTTGCTTCATCTCCTGGACGCTCATGACTCCATCTTAATGATCTCCATTTTCCGTCACTTGGCTGAGAAGCTACGTCCAGCCTTGGATATCCTCATTCGCATTGAAGGTGTTTCGGACACTGTCGTTTTTCCGAAACAAGGGGGAGAAAAGAAATCCCAAGGAGGCAATATTGAAAAAACTCAACCTACACCTCCTCCAGAACCGAAAGCTACTGCTGGACCGAACGATAATGAAGCTTCGGCCAGTAAAAGTTAAAAGAAAAAGAAGATCATTGGCGATGATGATGAAGATGAAGAGGATGATATCGTTACAGGAGCTCCTTCCAAGACTGATCCAAAATTCAAGCCTTCTGAGCAAGAGCTTCGGGAGAAGATGAGTCGGTTGGAGAAAGAAATGAAAGAGAAAGAACTTCTTGATAAAAAGAAATCAATGTTTCTCGAATGGACTATTGAATCGCTCCAGAGGGAAGTCATTGATGAACCGAGTACTCATTGGCTTGAACCTATTTTATCGTTCAGTCTTGAGAACTCGAAGGACGGTCAGTTCGACATACCAATCAACCGAAAGGCATTCATATTTCACTTATTTTCCTCGACTGCTGTCGTTCCTTCTCCAGACCCGAAGGTTGATCAGGATCTGCTGGAATTTTATCTGGAATTTACTCAACCACAATACCTGACCTGGAGCTTGAAGAAAATTACAATGGTCAAGGTATTGAAGCCCTATTCAGCTGGGAAATTTATCAATGCCACATTTAAAGTGACCCGAGGCTCAGATAGCTCGGTTCATACCATTTCGCTAGCTGACCTTCCAAGTCTAAACCCACACGACTGGATACTCCTCAACAATATTCTGCTATGTAATCCTCAGGAGTATCAGTTGATCATTGATCATATCAAGCGAATGCTTGTTTGTTACATTCATGAAGTAGCAAAGAATAAGATGGATCAAGAGATTGCCACTGCTATTCACAAGCGAACTATGGTCAAACCAATGGGAAGTGCTGGTAATATAAACACAATGATCAAGGGCAAGATTGACACAAAGTTTCGTATTGTGATGTTCATTAGGGGAGAAGGTCAAAAATGCCTATTCGCTCTAATTGACAAACACTTGTGCTCTACTGCTTGCTTGGAACATATTTTGGAGATCGTCAATAGGTGTAATCAGAACAATGAAGCTGACAACAAGCTGTTTACATGCTTCATTGGTATATTCAGTTTCGGTAGACGCTTCTTGCTACTATTCCTCAGTTGTTTAAAGTTGTGAAGCAAGTTAACGTCACACAACCAAAGTGAAGGTCTCGCCCCAATTGACGCAAAGGGGGAGATCGTAGGGATTATGATGTTGCATCTTGGGCTCGTTCCTTTTAGCCCAGTTTTGTAGCCGGTTTGGGCCTATCCAACCATGCATTATTTTATTCTAGGGTTTTAGTATTTAAGGTGCATGCATGCATCCTTAGTTAAAAGCGCTTTTATTATTCTCATTATAGTATTGAAAACCCTAGCTCGCCTTTACAGTGGAAGTTCTTTATCGAGCTCTGTTGAGGCGTGACTACGTTTGAATCATAAGCTTCATATTGATTCTATATTGTGCTCTTTGTTGTGTTTGATTGAATAGTTTGTTCTTTATTAATATACATGTGAAAGATCTAAACGATCTAGAGATTTATTCTCATCACTTTGGCTCTAAGTAACCTCGGCTATTTAAAGATCCTCAATCCTATGGATTTCAGCCATGCCATCAAACCCTATGGATAGCCAAAATTTGAAGTATCTTCCTCCTCTCTCTCCTCTCATCCTCTTGCTTGGTGTGTTTGTGATCCATTAGAGGTGTTACAGTTGTGACACTTGCTCTTAAAGTTCAAGAGCTTCAAGGAATCCATTATTATTACAACATAACAATACAAGTATATATTCTAGCCCCAGGTTTTTCAATTTCTAAAATTATAGTTACCTCCTAGGATTTGTGTTTAATGCTTGTATGTCTAGTAGAGAAAACATAGATCCAATATTTTAGGGTTACATGCATACATAGGGATTGTTTGCTATGCTCAAAACCCATCAGAAGTAACATCCATGACATTATGGTTAATGGTTCTTGGGTGACTAATGCTAAAACCATAAAAACGAGGTCCTAAGATTCTTTGGACCAAAGTTGAAAGAGAAGCATACAATTTGCCCTCCATTTACCATCCAAAACATAAAGAAATTGTCTGTGGAAAATAGCGATGCTTTGGAACATGGTTTTAACATGGAAGAAATTAAAGAAGTTTTGTGTAAATATGGGAACGAAAAATTGCCTGGGCTAGACAAATTTACTTTCAAATTCATCAAGAGATATTGGTACCAAATGCAAAATGATATTATACGTTTTGCAAAATACTATGAAAACCGCGGTATGTCGCTAGAAGGTGTAGTTCCTCTTTCATCACTCACATCCAAAAATTAAATACCCACTCACTCTAAATGATAATCACCCCATTAGCCTTATTGGTTGCCTCTACAAAACTGTCACTAGGCCCTTCGCCAATAGTGTTAAAAGAGTTATCGGATCGGTTGTTGATGAAGTCCAAATCGGATTCATCGAGGGGCGTAACATGATTGATGGTCTCGTGATAATTAATGAAATATGTTCTTAGGAAAAAAAAAAGTTAAGAAAAAACATTTTCTCCTTAAAGTTGATTTTGACAAGGCATTCGATTCCATCAATTGGCATTACCTTGACTCTTTAATGGCACAAATGGGTTTCGATAATTAATGGAGATTCTGAATTAGGGTATTCCTTGCCTCCACTCATGCTTCGGTACTCATTAACAGATCCCCAACTAAGGAGTTCTCTATTTCCAAAGGTGTCAGGCATGGTGACCCGTTCTCACTGTTGCTTTTTATCATCTCCTATGGAGGGATTAATGCAACTTTAAAATCTGCATGCCATTGCTCTCTTTTAAAGGGCATTCAAATTCCAAACAATAGCCCTTCAACTTCACATGTATTCTACATGGACGATGCTATATTTTTTGAGGACTAGTTAAACTCTAACTTTAGCAACATCGCATGAATCCTGAGATGTTTCCATGTTGTCTTCGACCTAAGGGTAAACTTCCATAAATCTAAGGTTTTTGGAGTAGGGGTGACTAAACGTGAAACAATCAGTTGTGCTCGCATTCTTGCCTATGAGGCAATTTTCCCCCCTTTTCATATTTCGGGCTCTTAGTGGGAGCCAATATGGATCTAAAACTCAACTGAAAGCCAGTCATTGAGTGGACTCATGGAAAATTGTGCACTTGGAAGTCTAAATCTCTATCCTTTGGCAGAAGACTTTCTCTGGTCAAGTCAGTGTTAGGCAGCATACGATTTTTTTTTCCATTCTATTTTTAAAGCGCCTGCTACCATACTGAATGACTTTGAAAATATCAGAAGGAGTTTTCTATGGGGCAGGTGTGATAAAAAATAAAATCAATTGGGTTAATTGGGAGTTGGCTCTTTCTATCAAAGAGCATAGTGGACTAGGTGTTACATCCTTCAGAAGCACTAATCTCACTCTCCTCTTCAAGTGGATTAGACATATTTAGTCCGACAACTTAGCCCTTTGGAGCAAAGTGATCAAGGGAATTCATAAATTTTCAAGGAAACCACTCTATCAACTCTTTAAAAATTCCTTCCCACGAACCTGGGGTAACATTGTTAAGCATCTGGAGGAGCTTGATGCACTATCTATTGACTCTTCTAAGATTATTATGTGTAAAATGGGCTCGGGTTCTAATACTCTTTTTGGCTTGATAATTGGAGTGGAGAAGGGACATTAGCATCTTGTAGATCTTGAGTCTAAAAATTCTTGTCTCGTTGTTGAGAGAGTCATTCTAAATGGTATCCGTTGGAAATAGAAGAGACAAACCAGGCTTCCCGTTGAGCTACAGGAGTGGGACCAACTTCCTAACAATATTATTGATTTTTCCCCTTCAACATATCCGGATATATGGAGATCTAATCCCGTTGCTGATAGCATTTATTACGTTCATGATCTCAGATTTGCCATTGAATCCATGATTACTTGCAAATATCCTAATCCAATGGTATGGTTAAACATGGTACCCATCAAAGTTAGTGCTTTTGGTTAGCGTGCGTTCTTGGGGCGCATTCCTACTTCCTCCACTCTCACTTGTAGAGGTATAAATGTTCCTATAACTTGCAACTTTTGCTCCACTGGACTTAATACCACCGATCACAGTCTTATTCATTGGCTTTTTGCTCATGAGGTGCTTGTTTGGATTTTAAGTTGGTGTGATATCCCCCTCCCTTGCTTTAATTCTGTCATGGAATTGGTTGCATATGCTACAAACTGGGGAAGATGTCCAAAGAAGAGAAAAAATTCATCACGACTATTTATGGTTCCCTTTGGTTCATGTCGAAGGCGAGAAATGATATTATGCTCAACACAAAGTGTTCCTTTCCTACTACTACGACGAACTGCATCTTCACATCAGTGTTTAACTGGTCAAAGGGGAAATTTTGGTAATTGTGGTTGGAATGAATGAACTTGTTGTCCATTTAACATCTTGTCATTTTTTTTCCTTTTCTGTTGCTTAGCCTCTTTTTCTTTGGCCCAAAATTTTGTTTTGCGTTGTTCTTTTGCCCTTTTAACAAAATTCGTCGTTTCAAATATAAAATTATAAATAACTAATGTTGGGGTCTATCTCCTTTTAGATCACTCTTGTTTTTCTTAAAATAAAATATTACTGCAAATAATAGAAAATAGGTTTTGAATATAATATATATATATATATATATATATATATATATATATATATATATATATATATATATATATATATATATATATATATATATATATATATATATATCCGATGGTAAAAAATGGTCAATAAAAAAATCAAATATTAGTAATGTATAAAATAAACTCCCATCAGAGATGCTCTTAAAGATTGATCGTTAATCGTATGGAAGTTGGATTATTGAGTAAGAAAATTCAATATTATGTTCACATATATGAAAATAATCGAACTTTAAGAAAGAACTCCAAGGTGCTAGTTACAAATTTAACCGTTTATATAGAGGTATTACTTTCTGAATTATTTTAACGGAATAATTCCATAGGATCGAAAATGGTCAAGATCAAAGGCACGGATAGAAATTAGTCAAGCTAGCTTCTTAAGGTGAGCGCATGTGACTTTCTCTATGGGATGCATGTCATAATAATAATTTTTGATTGAATATATATATATATATATATATATATATATATATATATATATATATATATATAGAGAGAGAGAGAGAGAGAGAGAGAGAGAGAGAGTAAGATAGAGAGAGAGAAAGAAAGAGAGAGAAGAAATTTTTTTGAGAACGAATATTTGATTTATAACTTTTTTTCCCATCTAAAATTTTCAAAATTAACTAAACCATTGTATCCTAACCCGTCTGATTTTACCATAAGATAAGAACTACAGAAAAAAATTCATTATAATGTGCATATGTATATTTGTATATGCACCTCCAAATATGTATTTATACACATTTATAGTCTTTGATTTTTATATGTTTTTATTTTCTCGTAATTTTAGGTATGTGACTAGTGTAGATGAGTTGTTTAGGGTTCTGTTGAAACGTCCCAAACATCATAGTAATTTTTTTCAAACTTTAAAGGAAATAAAATCCATTTTAGACGTGTGATTGGTCTAGATGATTTTTTTTTTATAGTGTACAATCCCACTTTCGTCTTCATTGAACCGATAAGTACCTAAAATAACATTTAAGCTTCAAGTGTAAGCACGAAGCTTAGTATGCTCCCCAAATATCACATACAACATAACACAACTAAACATTTATAATAGTTATCAGCTACTAGCAACCCTATAGGCTATCAGTAATCTTGAATTATTAAAAACTCTAACAGCTATGGGTTATCAATAACCCTATCGATTATTAGCAACCCAATGAGTTGTTAACAACCCTGAGTTATCAGCAACTGTAACAGCTATGAGTTATTAGCAACCCTATGGGTTATCAATAACCATATGAGCTATCAACATCCTCGAGTTATCAACGACTCAAATACAGTACATGATATAAGTAATACATTGAGAATATTCACCTAAGCTAAACAAAAGAATCTCACCGACAATTCCAACAACATAACAACTAATACAAGATACCTAACACCAAACCGAGACCGATCATTAGTCAAATACTCAATCCTACTGAAGTTTAACCAAAAGCCAAACTGATTAAAAAGTCAACCTTGATCAATTGGGCACACAACGCTCTATAAGGGCGCCCCACACCTACTATAGGACAAAATAACCGGTTATCTTGGCTAAAACATACAAGACTTATAAAATCCTAAAAATTGTGCTGTGTTAGGGAAGGGCACGTAACTTTCATGCCTTCTTTATAAAGTGAAAAAAATTAATCCATTAAGTTAAAACCCCAAACTTCTAGATCAGGTCGTGAACAATGTCTTAATTCTAACTTTATCCATTAAGATACTCCAATCACGAAAGATCAAAATTTTAAGTCTCAAAAAGTCCAAGAATACATCTTTCTCGACTTAATCTAATATGTCCAAGCCTTCTACTTTTATATCTGAATCAACATGATGTCTAAATGTATAAAGTTTCCAACTTTATATGTTATAAAGGAACAAACTTCCAAAATATAAAAACCTAAGTTGCAAAATGACCAAAAATCAATCTAAAACCCTAAGTTAAGAAATGACAAAAAAAATTCCATCTTTTTTTTTTATGCATGGAGTTAAGAGAACTCTTGCATGTACTCTTTACTCTACTAAATGACCATATAAAATCCCAAACATCAGTGAATTTGAACGTTGGATTAAAATTTTCAAGGTATGATTTTAACTAAATAAAGGTTGTTTTTACATGGCAAAGATGGACATCATTCTTCGATTCAAATTTGAAAGTTTCGATAATTTAGGGGTACATGATTCTTTTTCCGCAATGCATTTTTGTAGTCTAGCCAAATATGATAAAATCAAATATTGGGCTCGTCTTGAGTGTTCGATGGTGATTATGAACAATCGTGAATCATTTATGAATGTGATAACTAGATATTTTTGTAAAAGTAAGTTATTATCAATTGCTATTATGAAGTTTAATGAAAAATCTTTGATTTATATGTAAATAAATGTGCAAAAGTAAATTGGTCAAAATGAAAAAAATTACAAAGTATTATGGACTAATATTATAAAATCTCTGAATTTTTAACGTGTGATTGGAAAAAGCCCTAATATTTTTATTATTATTACTCTGGCCACAACTTTCTCACAAAATTATCACTCTAGCTCACTTAACAAGATTCGTGGTTAACTTGGTTAATTTTTTTATTTTGCAAAATCAATCCTAAAAAGTTCAAATTTGGTCCCTGAGGTTTGCAAAAAATTACACCACATGGTTTTTTAAGTTTATTTTTCGTTTTTTGTAAACTTTATTTATTTTCGGTTTTTTTATAAATATAAATACATTTTTATTTCTTTTTTATATACTTTATTTATTTTCATTTTTTAACTTTATTTTTCAACAATTTGTTTGTTTGCTTTTTTAACATTTTATTTTCTATTTTAGTTATTTATGATTTTTCTAATGTTTTTATTTATTTTGATTCAAGTAAATGAACTTGAATTTAATTTAAATCACTTTAACAAGTTTTTTTTATAGAGGTCGGCTATTATTATATTTTTTTGTTCTTTCTTTTAGTTTATTATCAAATTGAAATATATTATTTTGAAATTAAACTATTGATATCATATATAGAAATATGATTTAATTTGCAAGTTATACAACACATTGAAACACTAATTCTCAATAAACAAGCTAATTTTTGTTAATTTTCATTTTTTTTGTAACATAAATATAATAACACTAAAGAAAAAAAAGAATAAAAAGAAAATAAGTTGGACCGAAATTACAAATATAAACATAACTATTTTATTATTTGAAAATAAAATAAAATAAATTACAAAAACTATAAATTATCAAAATTGTAATATATTCTAATATATTAATACATTTTACATTTTTTGAAAAAAATCAACAAAAAAGTAAAAAAAAAAAAACCAAATAATTGGAAAACAAAGAAGAAAAAAATTAAAAAAAAGATGACAAAAAATTAAAAATATAATACGAAAAGAAAAAAAATATAATATACTCTATATATACACTAAAAAAATAGAAAACAAAAGGTAAAAAAATCAAATTGTTGAAAAGTTAAAAAAATGAAAATAAATAAAGTACATATAAAAAAAAGAAAATAAAAAATGTATATATATTTATAAAAAACCGAAAATAAATAAAGTATACAAAAAACGAAAAATAAAATTAGAAAATCATATGGTGTAATTTTTTGCAAACATCAGGGACCAAATATGAACATTTTAGGACTAATTTTGCAAAAAGTTAACTAAGTTAACCATGAAACTTGTTAAGTGGACTAGAGTGATAATTCTGTAAAAAAATTGTGACCATAACAATAATAAAAAAAATATCAGGGCTTTTTCAAATTACGCGTTAAAAATTTAGATCTTTTATAATATTAGTCCAAGTATTATTGTTATTATCTTTAATATGTCAATGTAAGTCAAATAAGTCATTGGAAATGAGTTTAATGGAAAGCAAGGTTAAAATGAGAAAAATAGTAATTATTGAACTTTTGTACAAAAGGAAGAAAAAAGGCAATTTTGGAGTATTGGTAGGCTAATCAACGTATAATATCTTAAGAAACGAGCACAATTGGAATAGAAATCTCCATAAAAAAGTATTTTTTAATTTTTTTTGACATGTATCATTATATTAAGTGTCAGGGTCGGTCCTGAAAAATGAAATATTCTTAAAGGCCCAGAACGAACAAGAAAAAAGGGTCCTTATCTTTATTATAATTTTGTATTTTTAAATAAAAATATATAATCAAAAAAATTAAGCCCTGTGCAGCTGTTCACTTTGCCCTCCCTCTAAGCCCTCCATGTTAAGTTTCATAATTAATGCAAATTTTAGTTTTATTTTGCCATGTTTCACCTTATTATGTTTTATAATTAATGCATACCATTTGTCAATATATTGATTCTCCATTTCAAATTTTAAAATTTAAATTTCTTATTCTAATTACATTAAATTAACAACATTAGAATAAAAATTAAAATAAAATTAATACAAATTATAAAGTGATATAATTTTACATATTTATTTAAATCAATGATTATAATTTTATATAACTAAAAAAACCTCTTAATTGATAATTTAATTAAAATAAGTTATTAATAATTTTAAATTTTAACTGTTAAAGTTTAATTAATTTTATAATCGTGGTTCCCACGGGTTATAAACTAGTATGACATACAATACTACAAATATAAAATGAATTAGCTTAATAGGTTAAAGAATGAGTAACTTTTGACCTTATAAACTTGGAAGAAAATTTATTTAAAAATAATGGATTTTTATGTATTTTCAAGGTAATAAGAGGGCACATTTCTAAGCTATGGCTTAGTGCTCCTAATTATAAAAAAACATTGTATTCTCTAAACTTAACTCAATATTAATATATCTCAAATCTTAAATATTCAATTATTGATTGTCTGATAGGCCACATCAGAGTGAGTGATCTTTCTTGAAGACGAAACACATGTGGTACATCAGTGTGATCTTGAAAATTAAAAGGCTGCATTTATATTCTATTCTTCTATCTCTATTCTCAATTATTCAAATCTTCAACGCCAAACAGTATGCGTTTCATTTCTTTTCCAATTTTCCATTATCTATTAGGGTTATCCGATTAGGGTTAATTATTATATTACAGAATACAGATTTTCAGTTGTCAAATCATGAATATTTATTTGTAAATTTTTCATTTGAAATTTTTGATTCCGGTTGGAACCAACTGAAGGAAGCAGTGACCGAGTCAAGACAATCAAACATCCGGTATTTTCATTAATCCATTACTTTAAGTATTTTAGATAAAAGATGAGGGTCAATAACATTTTATAAAAACCAAAGGGTTTCATATTTTTGGTTCGCTTAGAGCCTCTAAAATGGTTGATCCATCATTGAATAACAACTTTAAAAATTAATCGTTACAGTCTATAGATCTTGAATAATTGAGGAGTCATAAAAATAATAGGTATAAGTATTTTATAACATAATTTTTGTGTAATTATTATCAGTAGTAAAAATGACATATAATACTAAATATTTCACTAAGTTTAAAAAAGTTGTACAAATAAAAAAAAACAATTGGTTAGATAAACCTACCATGACACTGACTTAAGCTAAACTAAATGTGATCAATTTGCAACCTTGTCTCTAGAGTGCACCTTCAGTTACCAAATATGCTTTGTCAACCCAAAGGTCAAGTCCATTCACCTGCCCCACAGATGTTTTTCTTTTTATATAGGTTTGGTGACAGGTCGTGGTCTTTTAGAACCACTTTGCCATTAAAAACTAACCAAAAAAACCAAAGTATTTTTTTGGAATCCAAACCTACCTTTTAAACCATATATATGATCATGATACAGTTGGATTAAAAAACATATGAGATCGGTTATTCAACCTGATGTTTCTTGTCAAATTGTGTGTGTTCCTAACAAAAATGTAAAAGACAAATTAAGATATTTGCTTTTTGTCTCCAAATTGCAAATGAAGAAGGCGACATGTATGGATGCTACCACTAATATGGGTTGAGGTTCGATCGATCTATAGTTCATGATAATACAAAAAGACTTTTAAAGAGGAAGAAATTGACCATTCAACCTGATATTTCTTGACAGAGAGTGTTTTCCAAAGCTAAAAATGAAGATGACGTACCTGCACTTCTTTTTGTTAAAACAACGTGTTTCAGAAGGAAAATGAGAAAATCAACATATGGATTTAATTATTACACGTTATCACATTCTTCGCTTAAGGTTAAGCACTACTTAATTTGTTTGAGGCGTTAAGTATGATTCAATATGCTTTAGTTTTTCCTCGTTTTTTATATGTTATATTTGATGATGCAAAAAATTTTAGAGTAAATTACACGAATGGTCCCTATGGTTTAGGGTAATTTGCGTGTTTGGTCCCTAACTTATTTTTTTAATTCGGAAAGTCCTTATTTTTTGTTTTTGATACGCGCTTAGTCCTTGTCTTACCTAAAAAAAGTATTTTGCCCTTGATTTTTTTAATTTACTTATATAAAAACACCCCAACCCCACCCCTTCACTTTACCTTACCTACCATAACATTTTTTCATATTTAAATAATAGTTATTTAACTAAGATAGGAACCAAACACGTAACAAAAACAAACAGTAAGAACTAAACGCTTAACAAAAACAAACAACAGAAACCTTCTAAATTAAAAGAATAAGTTAGGGACCAATCACACAAATTACCCCAAACCATAAGGACCATTCGTGTAATTTACTCAATTTTTTACTTAACCAGATCAATAATAGAACACAAAAACACTCCTTTTATATATATATATATATATATATATATATATATATATATATATATATATATATATATATATATATTTTTGAACGTCAGCCATACATTAAAAAACCAAAAACTAGTTAGGTGCTAGCAAAAATACAAAACAAAAATTAAGGCTACTTGAGATAAAGTTGAATGAGATGACAAATCTATTGATCATTCTACCATTGTGAAATGCTAGTTTGACATTCAACTATTTGGAATTCAACGGTCATTCAACTCTTCAATGCGAAAAGAAAAATTGCTAATTCTTAAATACCTACTATAAATTATCATTTGTAAATTTTTATTAAACTTGATACAATTCAATGCATTGTCGAAAAAAACGTATAGTGTTGTATGGAATGTAAACAAGATAATGTGGCAATCCATTGAACTCTATGAAGTTCAATACATTATGGATGTTCTTATATAAAATGATGACCCATGTGAATTAAAAGTATGAGAACAAGTCGCAGTAATGTAGTTTGAATAATATATGGAAAAGCATTTTACAACTTGTTATTCGACAAATTAGTGTTAAATAAGTATTCATAATTGTTCTTAAATCAGTATAATGTCAACATTATTTTAGAAATTGTCTTCCTTAACACATCAATAGTTATTAAATATTTTGAAATGTCTTAATTGTCTATAACTATTATTTAATAAATAATATAGTAATTGAATATGAAAACTCATTATATATACAATTGAATATTATAATAACTAATAATATTTTTTTGAACAACAGATATATTATTAAAAAACTAGCAAGGAGCTAGAAGAGAATTGCATTAAAAATGCAGCAGATATAGGATTATGAAACCAAGAACTCTAATTGAGCTTGGTTTTCCTATATCTATTACTTATCCAGAAAAAAGACATATACACCACATCATCAAAAAGCAAAGCTTCTGTGGGATTATCTGCTCCAAAAATAGTGGCATTTCAAAAGTTCCAAACGCACAAAAAGGTAATCATGACAACTGCATCAAATGCTTGTCATTGGTCACTTCTCATAGATATAGAAGAAGACCACGATAAAATATAATTAACTGAGATCTGACCAGGCACCTGAATACCCCACCAAATGGAAATACACGTCCAAATCACAATCAGATCAGTACAACCTGCAAATAAATGCTCAATAGTTTCCTCACTCCCATAGAAGATAAGACAAAGGATCGAGTGTCCATAATTCCCCTATGGGAAAGTCCCTCTCTAGTGGGAATACTAATTAATTAAATTCTCCATATAAGAATATCAATCTTATTGGGAATCCAATTATTCCACCGTGTCTCTTCACCTCTTGCAAAAAGCATACTGTCATCTATGTAACAACGAGTAGAAGAGACAGACGAGGTATCACTAGTATCAATAATCCACCCCAATCTATCAGGAATTGACTACAATTGGATATTCTGAGTTATATAAAGTAACCTATCCCATAACTCCTCCTCAACGACACCTCTAGGAATACGTCTCAAAGTGCACATGCCCCCATCTTTCGACATCCGATCACTGACACTAGGATGTTTAAAGGTATCCAAATCATGAATTCTATGAAAAGTAAACACAACCGTCTAGTCTCCCATCCAAAAAGCTTGCCAAAAGGACGTGTGGCTGCCATCACCAATCCTAATAAGACATAAAGATTGAATATCGATGCCTCTGTCTCTAAACCGAATGAACATACAAATAACTCTATTCCAGGACCTGTACCAACTGTTCTCTTGATCAAGGATCTACAACAACCATCTAGACCATACAATGATTTTATGACACGAACCCAAAACATATTAGGATAATGATAAAATCTCCACCACCATTGTAACATCGTAGCCCTGTTAAAGGAGAAAAAGTTTCCTACTCCCAAACCTCCTTCTTCCTTAGCCACTAAAACTTTGTGCCATCTAACCCAGTACATACGTCTCTCATCTAGATCCACACCCCCAAAAAAAAATTCGCCCTCAATGCCTCTAAGGAGTTCAAAACAGAAATAAGAGTAAGGAAGATCAACATCACATAACTGTCTAACGATCCTAGAACTGACTTAATCAAAGTAATCCATCCTGTAATAGAAATGCATTTAGCTTTCCAACCTGACAGTCTAGTCCGAAATCGATCAGAAACAGAAGACCAGGTAGAAACACTATTCATAATAAATAATAATTAATGTTTAATAAGTTCCATTTGTGGAATACTATACATAACATTGAAAGGAGAACATAAATATAAGAAAGAAGATATAATAAATGATATATCAAGATTGAGTAGCAACAAAAAAAAACTTATATGAAAAACATATTAATATGTTTTTAAGTGAAATGTAAGTTTACTTGTATATTTTATTAATTGTTTCAACTTTAATTAAAGTGTGTTGTATTTTTGTATTAATTTTCATGTATATATTTTAGCATATGTTAATTTTATATTATTATATTTTTGTCCATTTTTTATAAATAAATTAAAATAATATATTAAATAACAATATAATATTAAATCAATATAATAAATATGTATTTATAATTATTAATTAGTAAATGATAGTGTAATTTAAAATTATCCTAGAGACCTCATGTGTCATTTCAAAAATTTATAAAAAATTAAAAGATTAAATTTCGTTTTGCAAATGGTTTGCGAGAAGGTTGATAAGGCTCATGTAGTTGATCTAATAGGTTTTTAGTCTTTGGTCTGGCAGTAAGGTGTGATTCTCTCAAACGAAAGGTCATGAGTTCAAATCTCTTAAGAGATATATATGGTATTTATAAGTAGGTTTAGATAGTTTTTCATTTAAAAAAAAATAATAATGACGACATTAGCTCAGTTGCTTTGAGCGTATACTTGAATTTATAATTTTAACGATAGCTTCTTGAATTTATAATTTTAACGTTAGCTTGATCGTATGTTTGGAGGGAGTGATGTCACATTTCCTCATCAAATTGCAGTGCCACATAGACGACACATCAATAATTATTACAAAAATATAGTTTCATGCCACATCAAATAAGTTGTGCCACACTAAAAAAAAATTGAATAATAATTTTTTTTTTTATTGTTAATCAAAAAAATATTTCATTAATTAAAAAAAAATATTACATTGTGTCACCTAAAAAAACATCGCATTAAAAAAAATCTAGAAACTTAGAAAAAAAAAAGTAGAAAATTAAAAAAAAACTAAAAACAAACCGAACAACATGAAATTATCCCCCGAGAACACATCTTCCGGGTCATCCGGACGTTCCAAATTGAGGTTAATGTGTTGAAACTCGTAAATGTTTTCCACAAAGTCCAGACCAAGATTGTGAAGTGTTTCAATCTAATGGTTTGAGAGGTTTAATAGGAATGTTTAAAGATTAAAAAAAAAAACATAATTTTTTTAAATCTTACCGTTCAACGGTCATTTGGAATGATAATCGGAAGAGAGGAGCACTCTTTTGGGGTACCGTAGGCGGCCTCCACCGCACCCAAACTGTCACACCCCAAAACCACGAACGGCGGAAACGTTTAGGGGTGGAGGACGTCATGTACAGTATCACAACAGTGTAATATAATAAACAAGCAACAACATCATCCATTGCATTATAAGTAAAGTTTTAATACATGTGTGTTCTTTCATTGTAGTAAGACACCAAAATATACAATCAAAATAAAAGACGAGACTTGTCTGCTCCGTCTTCTCAAAACCTGGCCTCCGTACCTGTCTACTGATGACCTGAGAATACAAGTTATTTTAAAAGCGAGTATCAGCTTTAAAGCTGGTGAATTCATAAGTATATAAGTGTCATTGCCTTATTTGTGAAAATCTGTTATGAAGGCCATGTAAATCGTTAAATGAAAATGTTGATGTAAGTATGAAAAACCCTAGAAAATCCCTTATTTCCTATCAGTTTGAGATGTAGTCTTCAACCAAGACCCAAATGTTTTGTTTGTAAAATGATTGTTTTTCCTTTCTATTGACTAGTACTAAAAGTGCTTAGTCTAACTCATCATTTATGTGAATATATCACAAAATAAAGTAAACAGGAAAAAGCATAATCATGTAAGTGTTATCCTTGGGTGACCAAGATTAACACGACATCGCCGAAGCGAAAGGTATACCCGATGAACATCCGAAAATTGTCCACTCACCCTCTGTCGCGGCAACAGGGTGGAGGGGGGGGGTTAATCCCATAACAACGTTAACCTAATGATCATCCGAAGAGTTTCATCTCATCCTCTGTTGCAACATGAGATGGAGGAATGGTTAGTTCCGTAACTGACTCCTAATATCGGAAACAACCTTAGACATCCGTAGATGTTCATCACCCAGTGTTGCTAACACCTGGGTTCCGGAATGGTTAGTCCCGTATAGACATCCCATTGAACTGGGATAGGCAGGAAAATTTACACAGAATGTACGAATAAATCTTCCTAATAACTCTAGGTACAAGTATCCACGTAAGTGAATACAGTATAATGTATCTAAGTAATAATATTCATGTAAGCGTATTCATGTATCATGTAATCCTAGGTAATTGTACTCATGTATCATGTAAGGTACTGGTATAGACTCGTGAATGAATTGACTCTTGTGTGATTCCTTGTAATAGGAATAATGTTTTGTTTCTTCTAACTATCCCTATGATAATTAACTGGAAAGTAATTGGTTGTTCAAGTAGATTTATACACCCTCGATACACCAGGGTGTGGGAAACTGAACGAAGGATGGAAGCTATAACATCAATACATATATATAAGAACATATGTGTATAAGTGTAGTTTTGCTCAAGAAGGTAAAAATAATGGTTTTGCAAGATATCTAGGAGTTTTGAACAATAATTAAGGGTGACTTGATGTCATTTTAATAAACATTTCAAAACTAATACTTTTGTTATCAAGGTATTTTGAAATAGAAAGCCATTTCATGTGTCACCTTTTGAAGTATGTGAAATCTACTGAGTGAAAACACAGTTATAAAATACATAAGATTGATTTAATAACATACTATTTTCTACTTGTATTCCCCCCCCCCCCCCCACATAAAACATTTAAAATCATTTAAAACATTGATTAGGGGTATGAACTCACCTGAAGTTGGTAATTGGGATGAAGTGACGGTATAGGATGGCTAGGTGTCAAGCAAGGACTCATACACACACTACGATCCTAATGAACATATAATCACACATATATGCATTCAATTAGTCTTAAATCACTAACTGATAAAGTTAAGACATCCTAGGCATAATAAACACTTTATATATGTGTTATAGGCCATAAGGATTGCATCTAAGCTAATGTGGGACAAGGCACTTGTGTTTAGTGTTCCAAAGGACCCTATAATTGAGTTTACTCCTCATATACTAACACACCTGGAGTTTACGGTTGTAAACTCTTGAGTTTACGGCCGTAAACTCCCAAACATGTGTGTTTGGTGTGTTTTGAAGTCTCAAATGCTTTCTAGAATCATTCTAACTTGGTGGATAAGTCCTTGGAAGGGTTTAAGGTCTAGAAATACTCCAAATAGGAGTTTACGACCCTAAGGCCATTCCCCTTAGAGTTTACGGCCGTAAACTCTAAGTATAGGGTGTTTTTGTTGTTTTCAAGCCTCTTGCTTTTGAAGGATGTGTTCTAGACAATTGTTTAAGGCAAATGGGGACCCTAGGCACACTTTGGTGCCATTCTTTCATGTTTACGGCCCAAGAGCATTCTCTTGGCCATAAACTCACTTTGATAAGTGATTTGGATGAGTTTTGGTCCTTCAATTACGTGGAAACAATTCCTTGTAAAGGTCTAGGGCTTTAGGTGTCATAAAAACACCCTTTTGTCCATTTCAATGGAGTTTACGGCCTAAGCTACACTTGGGCCGTAAACTCTCCTTTGTTTGTGTTCTTTGATCTGTTTAATGCCCTAGATTTAATGGGAACAAGTCTAGGTAATTGACTAAGGCTTTAGGAGCCTTAAAAGTACCATTTAGTGTTTGAATTTGGAGTTTACGGCCTATGATAATCTAGGGCCGTAAACTCCCAAAATTGGGTGGATTTTGGTTGTTTTCTTGTCCCTAACATGCATACATATGAGTCTAAGGTTTTAGCATAACACAAGGGTCGGTTTTGGCTTCGTTTCGGGAGTTTACCGCCCAAGAACACCTTGGGGAGTAAACTCCTAAATCTAGTGATTTAGCCTTCTAAATCATGTTATGTACACATATAAAGCTTTCTAACATTACTATAAAGAGTTACTCACGTTTTGGTATAAAAACCTGAAGATTCGTGAGAGAGAAAATGGCTTTTCTCTAGTTGGAATTGTGAATAATGAATGAATTTGGTTCAGAAATCTATTTATAGTCCTGAGATATTTTGGCAGAAAATATTTTTATTCCTGAAATGATCCCTAATAAAATAGAGTGTTGGAATAACAGTGTTGCACAAAACCCTAGTGCACCCACTCTCCTGATATTTCCTGAAGTGTAAACCCTGAATTACTCAAACTTATGCGAAAAGTCTGAAAATTAACTGTGACTGCTATAACTTCTATTGAAGTGATATAGTTTGTACATAATGGAAATTTCAGGTTGTCACATCATCCCCCCGTTAGAAGGAATTTCGTCCCGAAATTAGAATTTAAGCAAATAAGAAATTACAAATAACTAAGCGAAAAGGTGAGGGTATTTCAGTTTCATCTGATCCTCACGTTCCCATGTGAATTCCGGTCCACGCTTTGCGTTCCAGCGTACCTTCACTATCGGGATACGGCTCTGCTTTGTTTGCTTGACCTCTCGGTCCATGATCTCTTCTGGTTCCTCCACGTAGTTGAGGCTCTCGTTGATCTCGATCTCGTCGAGTGGAATAACAAGAGTCTCGTCGGAAAGACACTTTTTCAAGTTCAAGACGTGGAAGGTAGGATGTACGTTACTGAGTTCTTGCGGTAGATTGAGTTTGTAAGCTACAGGGCTAATTCTCGCGAGAATCTAAAAAGGCCCTATGTATCTTGGATTGAGCTTCCCACGCTTTCCAAAGCGTATCAAGCCTTTCCAGGGTGAGACCTTCAGTAGGACTCGATCGCCCACCTGGAACTCCAAAGGTTTCCTACGCTTGTCAGCGTAGCTTTTCTATCGGTCTCTAGAGGCTTTCAATCGTTCACGAATTTGAACGATCTTCTCTGTCGTTTCCCGAATGATCTTCGGACCCGTGAGAGTGCTTTCGGGAAGTCGTCCCTTAGCTAACTGGGTATCACCCACCTCAGCCCAGCACAGAGGGGATCTGCACTTTCGGCCATAGAGGGCCTCGAATGGAGCTGCCTTTATGCTCGTGTGATAACTGTTGTTGTAGGAAAACTCGACAAGAGGTAAATGGGTATCCCAAGCTTTTCCAAAGTCAATCACATAGGCACGCAACATATCTTCTAAGGTTTGGATAGTTCTCTCACTTTGCCTATCGGTCTGGGGATGGTAGGTTGTACTCATGTCCAGCCTAGTTCCTAGGGAACTTTGTAATGACTGCCAGAACCTCGAAGTGAATCTACTATCTCGGTCCGAGATGATAGATAAAGGAACACCGTGCAGCCTTACAATCTCCCTAATGTAAGTTCTGGTAAGTTTCTCCATCTTGTCTGTTTCTTTGATTGGTAGGAAGTGTGCAGACTTGGTCAGTCTATCGACGATGGCCCATATGGAATCAAGTCCACCCGTCGTCTTGGGCAACTTGGTTATGAAGTCCATAGCGATCCGCTCCCACTTCCATTATGGTATCTCCGGTTTTTGTAGAAGACCAGAGGGTTTCTGGTATTCGACCTTGACCTTTGTGCAAGTAAGGCATTTACTCACGAAGGTAGCAATATCTGCTTTCATGTTAGGCCACCACTATAGCTTTTTAAGATCCAGATACATCTTATCTGAACTCGGGTGGACGGAATAACGAGTGTTGTGAGCTTCGGTCATGACCAAGTCTCTGAAGCCACCGTGTTTCGGTGTCCAGATCCGATCCATGAGGTATAAGGCTCCGCCACCCTTGACTTCCAAGTTCTTATCCATCCCTCTAAGGGATTCACCAGCCACATTTTCAGGTTTCAAAGCGTCGAGCTGAGCCTCCTTTATTAGCGTGGACAGGTGTGAATGGATAGTTAGAGTCAAAGATTTGACCCTACGACCAGAATATTCTTTCCGACTTAGGGCGTCGGCTACTACATTGGCTTTACCTGGATGATAACGAATTTCGCATTCGTAATCGCTGAGTAGCTCGACCCACCATCGTTGTCTCATGTTGAGCTCTTTCTGGTCGAAAATGTGTTATAGACTCTTATGGTTCGTAAAGATCGTGCTTTTGTACCGTATAGGTAATGTCGCCAGATCTTCAGAGCAAACACAACTGCTCCTAGTTCAAGATCATGGGTTGTGTAGTTGACCTCATGTGTCTTCAACTGTCTCGAGGCATAGGCGATGACTTTACCTCGCTGCATCAGAACACATCCGATTCCTTGATTGGATGCATCGCAATAGACAATGAAGTCTTCTATCCCTTCGGGGAGGGATAGTATCGGGGCGGTGGACAAGGCTCGTTTGAGCGTTTGGAACGCTCCTTCCTGTTTCTCTTCCCAGTCAAAGGCCACGCCTTTATGGGTCAGGGTTGTAAGAGGTTTCGCTATGCTGGAGAAGTTCTGAATGAACCTGCGATAGTAGCAAGCTAGACCTAGAAATTGACGAATTTCAGTAGGTGTATTTGGTGCTGACCAGTTCTCGATGGCCTTAATTTTGGAAGGGTCCACGTGTATTCCCTCTTCGCTAACAACATGGCCCAAGAATTCGACTCGTCGAATCCAAAATTCGCACTTTGAGAACTTCGCGTAGAGCCTCTCCGACCGCAAGGTTTCTAAGATTTTTCGGAGATGTTGACTATGTTCCTCCTTACTTCGAGAGTAGATGAGTATGTCATCAATGAAGACGATGACGAACTGATCCAAGTAAGGACGACACACTCTATTCATCAGATCTATGAATATTGCAGGCGTGTTAGTTAATCCGAATGGCATCACTACAAACTCGTAGTGCCCATAACGAGTTCGGAAGGCTGTCTTGGGAACATCCTCCTCTAACACTCGTAGTTGGTGATATCCGGATCGCATATCTATCTTCGAGAAGTAGTTGGCTCCTTGAAGTTGATCAAATAAATCGTCAATGCGGGGCAAAGGATAACGATTTTTAATGGTAAGTTTGTTGTGTTCTCTATAGTCGATGCACATGCGAAATGATCCATGTTTCTTCTTGACGAACAAGACCGGTGCTCCCCATGGTGAGAAGCTTGGTCGAATGAATCCCTTCTTGGGAAGTTCGTTAAGTTGACTGGAAAGTTCCTGCATCTCGGCTGGTGCCAAACGATAAGGAGATTTGGCTACTGGGGTAGCTCCTGGAACTAAGTCGATTCTGAACTCGACTTGGCGTTGCGGTGGTAAACCGGGAAGTTCTTCTGGGAATATGTCGAGAAAGTCGCGTACTTCTGGGATTTTCTAGATGTCCTTTAGTTCTTGACTGGTATCGACGACGTGTGCTAGGAATGCATGATATTCCTTTCGCAAGCACTTATGGGCTTGAATGCACGAAATGATACGAAGGCTCGTACTAGGTTTGTCGCCGTAGATAATTAAGGTTTCATTGTTAGGAAGGTTAAGACGAACTGCTTTTTCAAAGCACAAGATGTCGACGCGAAGAAGACTCAACCAATCCATACCGATGATAACGTCGAAACATTTAATTGTGACTGGCATGAGATCTATCTTGAAAGTATGACCATCTAAAGTTAAGTTACAACCTACGTATATGCAGTTTGTACTCTCTGTTTTCCCGTTAGCCATTTCTACCGTGAATGAATTATCTAATGCACATGGTTTTTGTTTAAGCAGGTGTGCAAATTTGTGATTTACGAAACTTTTCTCGGCTCCACTATCGAAAAGTATGCAAGCATATGAGTTATCGAGGAGGAACGTACCAGTAACTATCGTAGGATCAGCTACTGCTTCCTCGTGACCTAGGGCCATAACTCTTCTTACTCCGCCAGCCATCCCCGCTTTAGGGCAGTTCCTCTTGTAATGGCCCACCTCGCCACATCCGTAGCAAGTTTGGCCCATACCGGCGTTAGGAACCTGGGTGGCTTGAGTTGTTGGAGTCTTGCAGAAACGGACTGTGTGTCCCTTCCTGTTGCAGTTAGAGCACTGTATCTCCTTGCAAGGTCCATGGTGGTGGAAGTTGCACTTGGTGCACTTTGGGAGAGTTCCAACATACGTTTTTGCTGGTAAGGGGTTCGCAGGGACAACGAGGGTAACTGTGGCAGCATTGATTGCCACTAGTTGTTGTCGCTCGGAGGATCCTTTGCTTATCCCCTCCTTTCCTCTTATTCCACCCCCTCTTGTTGTTGTTGGCCTTCGGTGGTACGGATGTAGGGATTGTTGGGTTCTGAGGTTTCCGGTGATCTATGAGAGATTGTGCCAGTTCCTTGGCACTATCAAAAGTAATAGGCCTGGAAGCTATAACACTTGATTGGATCTGGGGCGACAGCCCCCAGATATATCTCTCTCTATCTTTTTGCTCCGGGGAGCAACCATGTCAGGGCATAAGTTTGCCAGATCACAAAACCTATTCGTGTAGGTTCCTATGTCAGATCCAACCATTTGCAGGCTCCAGAGTTCCTACTCGAGTTTTTGTATTTCTCCCCAAGGATAGTACTCTCTCATCAGCATGTCCTTCAAGTGTTCCCAGTTGATGGAATACGCCACCACCAGAGTCAGGTACTTAACATGGCCGTTCCACCATGTTAGTGCCCTATCAGAGAAGGTACAAGCTGCGAACTTGACCTTGTTGCTTTCTTGGCAAGCGCAGATTTCAAAGACAGATTCCATCCACTGCCTTAACACCATAACCCCACCAGTACCATTGAAGCTGCGGGGTTTGGCGTTTGTGAAGTCCTTGTAGGTGCATTCTCGAGGGTGTCCATGGCTTTCGCCGTGGTTCGAGGGAGGTGCACCTGTTCCCGATCCACTAGGGACAGGAGTGTTGATTGCTGACACAGCAGCTGCAACTGCTGCTGTGAAAGCTGCCTGGAACATGTTGGCATCAAAGGGGTTAGGTGGTAGAGCAGGTTAAGGTTGTGGTGGTGGAGGAGGCGGTGGTATCGGTGTTTCGTTGTTTGGGTTACGCCTTGTACTTCTGCGTGGCGGCATCTTTAACTAAACGTTTAAAAGATGATGACATGGATAAGAATAAGTGATTTATGAATGTGTCCCATGGACTAACTCCCCATAGTCCAACAACAGAATGAATAGAATGACTAACTGAAAATGACAGTAACTGGATAATAATTTCCATAAGATTAGATATCTGTCAATAATACTGGAATTACAGATGTATCAAGTTCGGGAAAATGGCCTAGAAGTAGGCCCTACATCAACCAAGATGGAAAATTTTGACAGAATCAAGACTAGATCAAGAACTAACAGGTATAAGATTTATACAGATAGGAAATTAGGCCCAAGTTTTACATAAACTAAGTTATATCCAAAAGATGAGTCCACGAGCTTCTATCGGCGATGAGAGCTGCTTGCATGAGTCCTCTATCCCGACAGTAGGCGTTCAATGTCCCTTATATGCCTGTCCGACCTTGCTTGCTGAGCTCGAAGTTCTCTAACTTCAGCTCGGGTTTCAGCAAGTTCCCTCTGCAGATTTGCATTGCGGACTAGAGTTCTTTCATGAGCAGACTCTAGTTGGCGAATGTGGACAGTGTTAACACCAGAGTTGGCGTCAACTTCCAAAACTTGATTGATAGTCGCTTGAGCCATTATCGTGTTCCGAGAAATCCTACGCACCATGATTGGTAGGACTCTATCAGCAGAACCTCCTTCAGTGAGGTTGTAGAAACTTCGGTCTCCATTGTAGGGAATGGGCTGACCTTGTTCCTGACTCCATTCAGTCAAACTAATGGCCCACAATGGTGTGGGTCCTTGACTTCTGGCTCTGAGTCAGAACTATCAGAAAAACCCTCAGCATGGTGATCATCCAAAGGGATTGGGTGATCATCTTCTGGTTCTGCCTCTAGCCAACCAGCATTGCCTTGGTTTGGGAAGTACGGATCGCCATGGTGAAATCCAGCCATTTTAATCTACACGAGAAAAGGGATATAATAAATAGCTAAAATAGACGAACTAACTAAGATAATTTCAGTAAGATCAAATACCCATATGGTATTTCTTTATGGTTGTGTTGGTAAGTTTTTAGACTTGTTGCCACATCACAACCATTCTTGGGCATATGCTAATCACTCCTCGGACCAGCATAGTTGATCAAGCTATGCCATTCCCAAGACTGATCATATATCCCCAGGATTACTTGTGATATTCAACAATCGTAATACTTTTCTTCTTGTCATTGTGACACTGATTTTAGTATGAATGCAGGCACGTATACTTACTTAAATATTTTATTATTTATAAGTATAACTCTTAGACAGTGTGTTTTAATCCCATGTATTTATAGTTACTATATTTGTTATGGGTTGATATACTTAATTCACTATAAACAATGCTCTGATACCAATCTGTCACACCACAAAACCACGAACGGCGGAAACGTTCAGGGGTGGAGGACGTCATGTACAATATCACAACAGTGTAATATAATAAACAAGCAACAACATCATCCATTGCATTATAAGTAAAGTTTTAATACATGTGTGTTCTTTCATTGTAGTAAGATACCAAAATATACAATCAAAATAAAAGACGAGACTTGTCTGCTCCGTCTTCTCAAAACCTGGCCTCCGTACCTGTCTACTGATGACCTGAGAATACAAGTTATTTTGAAAGTGAGTATCAGCTTTAAAGCTGGTGAATTCATAAGTATATAAGTGTCATTGCCTTATTTGTGAAAATCTGTTATGAAGGCCATGTAAATCGTTAAATGAAAATGTTGATGTAAGTATGAAAAACCCTAGAAAATCCCTTATTTCCTACCAGTTTGAGATGTAGTCTTCAACCAAGACCCAAATGTTTTGTTTGTAAAATGATTGTTTTTCCTTTCTATTGACTAGTACTAAAAGTGCTTAGTCTAACTCATCATTTATGTGAATATATCACAAAATAAAGTAAACAGGAAAAAGCATAATCATGTAAGTGTTATCCCTAGGTGACCAGGATTAACACGACATCGCCGAAGCAAAAGGTATACTCGATGAACATCCGAAGATTGTCCACTCACCCTCTGTAGCGGCAGCAGGGTGGAGGGGGGGGGGGGGTTAATCCCATAACAGCGTTAACCTAATGATCATCCGAAGAGTTTCATCTCATCCTCTGTTGCAATAGGAGATGGAGGAATGGTTAGTTCCGTAACTGACTCCTAATATCAGAAACAACCTTAGACATCCGTAGATGTTCATCACCCAATGTTGCCAACAACTGGGTTCCGGAATGGTTAGTCCCGTATAGACATCCCATTGAACTGGGATAGGCAGGAAAATTTACACACAAGGTACGAATAAATCTTCCTAATAACTCTAGGTACAAGTATCCACGTAAGTGAATACAGGATAATGTATCTAAGTAACAGTATTCATGTATGGTATTCATGTAAGCGTATTCATGTATCATGTAATCCTAGGTAATTGTACTCATGTATCATGTAAGGTACTGTTATAGACTCTTGAATGAACTGACTCTTGTGTGATTCTTTGTAATAGGAATAATGTTTTGTTTCTTCTAACTATCCCTATGATAATTAACTGGAAAGTAATTGGTTGTTCAAGTAGATTTATACACCCTCGATACACCAGGGTGTGGGAAACTGAACGAAGGATGGAAACTATAACATCAATACATATATATAAGAACATATGTGTATAAGTGTAGTTTTGCTCAAGAAGGTAAAAATAATGGTTTTGCAAGATATCTAGGAGTTTTGAACAATAATTAAGGGTGACTTGATGTCATTTTAATAAACATTTCAAAACTAATACTTTTGTTATCAATGTATTTTGAGATAGAAAGCCATTTCATGTGTCACCTTTTGAAGTATGTGAAATCTACTGAGTAAAAACACAGTTATAAAATACATAAGATTGATTTAATAACAAACTGTTTTCTACTTGTATCCCCCCCCCCCCCATAAAACATTTAAAATCATTTAAAACATTGATTAGGGGTATGAACTCACCTGAAGTTGGTAATTGGGATGAAGTGACGGTATAGGATGGCTAGGTGTCAAGCGAGGACTCGTACACACACTACGATCCTAATGAACATATAATCACACATATATGCATTCAATTAGTCTTAAATCACTAATTGATAAAGTTAAGACATCCTAGGAATAATAAACACTTTATATAAGTGTTATAGGCCCTAAGGATTGCATCTAAGCTAATGTGGGACAAGGCACTTGTGTTTAGGGTTCCAAAGGACCCTATAATTGAGTTTACTCCTCATATACTAACACACATGGAGTTTACGGTTGTAAACTCTTGAGTTTACGACCGTAAACTCCCAAACATGTGTGTTTGGTGTGTTTTGAAGTCTCAAATGCTTTCAAGAATTATTCTAACTTGGTGGATAAGTCCTTGGAAGGGTTTAAGGTCTAGAAATACTCCAAATAGGAGTTTACGACCCTAAGGCCATTCCCCTTAGAGTTTACGGTCGTAAACTCTAAGTATAGGGTGTTTTTGTTGTTTTCAAGCCTCTTGCTTTTGAAGGATGTGTTTTAGACAATTGTTTAAGGCAAATGGGGACCCTAGGCACACTTTGGTGCCATTCTTTCATGTTTACGGCCCAAGAGCATTCTCTTGGCCATAAACTCACTTTGATAAGTGATTTGGATGAGTTTTGGTCCTTCAATTAAGTGGAAACAATTCCTTGTAAAGGTCTAGGGCTTTAGGTGTCATAAAAACACCCTTTTGTCCATTTCAATGGAGTTTACGGCCTAAGATACACTTGGGCCGTAAACTCTCCTTTGTTTGTGTTCTTTGATGTGTTTAATGCCCTAGATTTAATGGGAACAAGTCTAGGTAATTGTCTAAGGCTTTAGGAGCCTTAAAAGTACCATTTAGTGTTTTAATTTGGAGTTTACGGCCTCTGATAATCTAGGGCCATAAACTCCCAAAATTGGGTGGATTTTGGTTGTTTTCTTGTCCCTAACATGCATACATATGAGTCTAAAGCTTTAGCATAACACAAGGGTCGGTTTTGGCTTCGTTTCGGGAGTTTACCGCCCAAGAACACCTTGGGGAGTAAACTCCTAAATCTAGTGATTTAGCCTTCTAAATCATGTTATGTACACATATAAAGCTTTCTAACATTACTATAAAGAGTTACTCACGTTTTGGTATAAAAATCCGAAGATCCGTGAGAGAGAAAATGGCTTTTCTCTAGTTGGAATTGTGAATAATGAATGAATTTGGTTTAGAAATCTATTTATAGTCCTGAGATATTTTGGCAGAAAATATTTTTATTCCTGAAATGATCCGTAATAAAATAGAGTGTTGGAATAACAGTGTTGCACAAAACCCTAGTGCACCCACTCTCCTGATATTTCCTGAAGTGTAAACCCTGAATTACTTAAACTTACGCGAAAAGTATGAAAATTAACTGTGACTGCTATAACTTCTATTGAAGTGATATAGTTTGTACATAATGGAAATTTCGGGTTGTTACACAAACTGCGGTGGAGGGGCTGTGTTTGTGATGATGTGGCTGCGGTGGTGCAGCCTATACTGTAGCCACTCCCCTTAGTCTAAGATCAACTAGAAAGTCACATTCCTTATGTTTGAAATATGACCGTTGTGAACCTACATGATTTAAGAATGAATGATCATTCATCGTGAGATTCAAAAGTAACCGTTTATCAGAGGGACACTCAAATAACACCCCATCTTTATTTTTTAACTCACAGATATATGGTCACACAATTTAATTTCAAGCTTAATTGAAATTTGTGACTTCTCGTTGAGTTGACATAAGATTACTCATGAGTGAAAACTAGATGGAAATAAGGAGGTGGAAGAATTAAGGAAGTGAAAGCAACTAGCGAACAAGACAATCGGTGAAGTAACTTCTTTCTATATTTCTAATATTGGAGGTCTTAGGGTCAAGACTATTTAAACTCAAAATTGTGCCTTGCTCTCCAAATTGATGTGTTGTCTCAATCAGCGGGACAAGCGGTTGTGGAATGAAATGTATAACATCGGATTCCTGGTACACATTTAATTTATTAAAATTTCAAATTATATGAACAACTTGACGAGTTGGAAGCCCCAAACTCGTCGAGTAGAGATCAGAAGAGATGCGGATTTTAAGCAATCTACTCGACGAGTCGAGAGCCCTCAACTCGACGCGTAGGCTGGCAGGGGTGAAACCCTAATTTCGGGGTTTTGCACCCTATTTAAGCATCTTAATCCCCTCATGCTAGCCTCATTTCCAGCCTCCAAGTCCCAAACCCTAATGCATTTGTGAGCTTGTGAGCCATTTTTGAGTGAAGTTTTGTGTGTGTTGAAGCTTGTGAAGGAAGGAGAGGCTTGGGGATTCCAAAAGAAGTTAGTAGATCCAGAGACTCCATTTCATTCTCATCATTTCCTGGTAAGCAAGTCTCAAACTTGCTTAGAAACTTCTTAGATCTCCTTATTATCATTTTATTTGGGGTTTGGTCCAAAAAGCATGATCTTTGGGAAATGGACGTCCTAAGTGAGTATATCTTCAGATCTAGAATGTAGAAGGGCTCTCATGGCATAAAGGTGCAAACATTATTGTCACACCCTAAAACCGAGAACGGCGGAAACGTTCTAGGGCGAAGGACGTCATGTAATGTATCACAATAATGTAAAGTAGTAAACAAGCAACAGCATCATCTATTGCATCAATAGTATAATTTTAAATACAAGTGTGTTCTTTGATAGTAATAAACAACATAATGAATATCAAAATAAAAGACGAGTCTTGACTGCTCCGTCTTCACAAAACCTGGTCGTCGTACCTGTCTATTTGTGACATGAGAATACTAGTTATTTTGAAAGCGAGTATCAGCAATAAAGTTGGTGATTTCATAAGTATTTATGTGTCTTGGATTTGTAAAACTGTAAATAAATACTTGTAAATGCTTGAAGAAAAGTTTGTATAAGTGTGAAAACCCTAGGAAATCCTATATTTCCTACTAGTATAAAATGTAGTCTTCTACCATGACTCGACTGTTTTTAAGGTTTGAACCTCTACATAAGTGAAGGTTTTTCCCTTGTACAACTATTATTATTCATATCTAATCTACCTCATCGATTATATGAATGTGACACACAGTAAATGTAATAAGGAAAATAATATAATCATTTAAGTATTATACTTTGGTACTAGGATAATCACGACAAAGTAACTTGCCGAATAGTATTAACTGTAGACATCCGTCGATGTGCATTTTCCCTCTGTAGCTAACAACTGGGTGTAGAATGGTTAGTCATGTACTTATACAATAGTATCTACTCATATAATATGTAATAGTATCTTATCATATAGTATGTAATCGTATCTCTTTAATAGTATCTATGTAATAGTATCTATGTGATCGTAACTCTGTAATAGTATTTCTATAATTGTATCTCTTGTAATTGTATGTCTTGTAATTGTATGTAATAGTATCTCTTCATATAGTATGTAATGTATTAGTATAGACCCATGAATGAACTAACTCTTGTGTGATTCTTTGTACTTGGAATAGTAAGTAATATCTCCTAACTATACCTATTATAGTTACTAGTAATGTACGTGTATAATCGAAGGTATACCTTTGCTACCCAAAGGTACTAAACTGACTGATGGAACTTTTATGACTATATAAAAGTATAAAATAACTTATGTAAAACCTTTTAAAAGTTTAATAAATAAGAATTGATGACTTAATGTTAGTTTATAAAATGATTTGAAAGTAGTTTGTTTGATAAGAATAGTTTAAAGTATAAGAAATCCTTTGTTTGAAACACATTTGTAACAGAGTTTGAAAGGAAGTTACAGTATGTAAGATAGTTTGATAAAGAGTTTAACATGTAAAAATGTTTTGGTAAGTCATTTGGAAATAGTATAGTGAGTAAACAGCTAACACTATAGTAAATCCATTTGTATGCTAGTTATTAATCACATGTGGTTGATATAATAACTAGTATGATTCAATTTGTATTCCCCCCCATAAAAGCATTTATAAACATTTAAAAACATTTAAAAGGTTAGTCAAGGGGTATGAAGTCACCTGTAGTGAGTGGATCGTATGGAAGTGTCGGACAAGTGCTTGGTGTCAAGTGAAGACTTAAACACACACAATGATCCTAATAACATATAAAGACATATGTATATATACAATTAGTGATTACAACACTAATTAGACAAGTATAAACGTTCTAAGGCATGGAAAACACTTTAGTCAAAGTGTTAGGAGGCCATTGGGTTGCAACAAAGGATTGCAAGGCATTGTAAGTGAGTTTATGGTCAATGGACCATACTTAATGGAGTTTACGGCCCAGGGGAGTTTACTCCTGGCCGTAAACTCTCTAATTGGTCTCCATTTGAGGCTTAAAGGAAAGCTGTATTAAGTGGTTAAGTGTTCCAATGCTTAAACAAGAGGCTAGGTGGGTTTAAGGTCCAGAAATGACCTTAACTTGTGTTTACGGCCTGGGGACCACTTCCCCATGATTTTACGACCGTAAACTCATGGTGTGAAGTACCATTTCGATGTTTGAAGTCCCTAGTTCAATGGTGTATGGTTCTAGACTAAGTTCCAAGGCTTAGTAAGGTACTTGGGTGCAATTTGCCCCACTTACAAGGGTTTACGGTCCAAGAACATGTCTTGGCTGTAAACACCTTTGATCTTGTGTTTCTTGGTGATTTCTAAGGCCTAAACATGTTAAACATAGTGTACAACGAGTTAAGGCAAGAGTACTTACGATCTAGGAGCTCGAATGGTCGGTTTTGGGAAAGAACACTAGTGTGTGTTCTTGGTGTTCTTGGTGAAACTTGAAGATCTACACAAATGGAATGATTTCACGGATGAAATCATGTAAGATCACTAGTTCATGTAAGATATAACCTAGTTAGGGCAAGAAACTTATGAGTTTTGAAGATCGGGGACGAAGATCGGGATGATACTTGAGAGGATTTCAGCTAAGGGAAAGAAAGAAGTGAACTAATGGCCAACAACTCATCATATAAGGTGGAGTTTACGGCCCACATGGAGTTTACAGCTGTGAACTTCTTGTCAAGTTGTTTCAGGCTTGTTCTTTGAGCTATAACTTCAGCAGATAAACCCCGACACTTATCCCTTAAGTGTACATGGCTCAGAACACTCAAACAGACTTCAAATTGTGCTAAATGATAGCAGGTATGAGTTTGACTTTCAATGAAGTGTTTGACTGTACAAGGTAGAAAATTTCGGGTTGTCACATCATCCCCCGGTTAGAGGGAATTTCATCCCGAAATTAGAATTTAGGTAAGGGAATAGGTATGAATAATCAAGCAAAGAGGTGGGGATACTTCCTATTCGATTAATTCTCGTGCTCCTAAGTGAATTCAGGTCTTTGGTTGGCATTCCAACGAACCTTCACTAATGGGAAGCGACTTTGTTTCGTTCGTCTGACCTCTCGGTCCATGGTCACTACGTTTTTTTCATTAAGGTAAGGCTCTCGTTGATCTCGATCTCGTCGAGTGGGATTACAAGAGTCTTGACGAAAAGGTACTTTTTGGATTTATGTCTATGAAAGAAAGCACAAGTAAATCATGAAAAATCATCAATAATAAAAAGTATTTATTTTCTTCTTATTGAGAGAGTCAAGTATTGTTATATGTTAATATGTTATAACTGAGTCGCTAATGAGTCAAGGTTGTTGAGGACTCCTGCATGCTGTAATTGAGGCACTGAAGACCCAAAGATGTTGTAATTGAGTCATTCAAGACCCATATATGTTGTATTTGAGTCGTTGAGTACTTGGAGTTGTACCGACCCGTTGTTATTATATATGTTTAAATGTGCTGTTATGTATGTGATATTTTAGGGAACTCACTAAACTTAGCTTAAAACTATGGATTTAAATGTTCCATGTACTTCTAATGGTAAACGAAAGGTAAAGTCATGACTATACACACTCGTCAACATCTTTAGCCTTTTGTGATTTCGTGTTGTTATGATACTCTGATTTGAATGATTGTCTTTTGAAACATATGATTTTATTGAATTGGTTTTATGATTATGGAATTTTTAACTTAATTAAAAAGAAAAAAATTATTATGAAATTGGGACGTTACAGGGAGGCTACTAGTTGCTGCTACACTAGCTCGTTGAGGCATCAATCTTCATTCCTTAGAGTGACCTTTGTGTGGGGATGGTTTGGAAACGGTTGATTACTTGATCATGAATTGCAATTTCACCAAGACAACGTGCGATTGGGTCTAAAGGTAGTGTGAGATTCCAATAAGGCAATTCAATATTGTTCTAGAACTTACTGACTTTGTAGCGTCGTGGGAAATCACACAAGAAAAAGGTCTTACTAAACACTATCTCTTATTATCTGTTATGGAGTGTATGGTTGGCCATAAATGATAAGGTGTTCAAGAAGATTGGTTTTTCCCCAACCAAGACCATTGACAATGTCATCTCTCTCTATCTCTCTATCTCTCTCTCTCTCCTTCTCTCTCTCTATCTCTCTCTCTCTCTCTCTCTGTCTCTCCCTCTCTCTCACATTTGGTGTGACTATATGAGTAATGTCAGTTGTTGTAGTTGGGTAAATTATTGTTTTCACATTTTAATCATATTATCTTGTAATCGTACAATCTATTTGAGGGCTTGCGGGTTTTAACTTACTGCTAATCATGGTTTCTCCCTTTATAATATATTTGTTGCTTCCAAACAAGCTTGTAGCTAGTGAAGGATTAATAGGAGAATAACACCAAGTATTCCTACTCAAAGAGATTAAAATAGTTATATGCTAAATCCATCTAAATGAAATAAGTTGGATTTCATCCGCCGTCTTTGTCAGGGTGCATTTTAACTTCTTAAAGATCACCGAATTCCTAGCTTTCTATATCATCTATATAACCGAATAAATTAAACTCAACATTAGTTTTCCCCTCTTGCTTCCTGACACTTTGAAATCCCATCTTGAAATAAGCTCTTCCTTGCTCAAAGGGGGAGCCAACAAGAGCCTGCTCCACGAGTGAAACCATCGCTACACTTCACCAGAAAACGACACCCATAAAAGAGAGGCTATTTATTGATCGGTTTTATTGAAAACAAAATTGTACAATGTGGAAAACAATAAACTATTAATAGAGTTACATACCTTTTAATTTGTTGTAGTAAACAAATCACTTAAATCTCCTTGTAGTGTAGGTCTTCGAAAGGTTAACACCAAAAACATGATGCCTCTAACAGATCATACCCAAACCTTAAAGCTAGAAGACAAGAGGTGAGATGAAGGAGTAGATTTTGAGCCAAGGTATCTTCTTTAGGAGAGTATGAACGAAATTGATGGCATTGGGTCATATTTATAGTATAAGCGACTTAGGGACAAAGTAAGATTTAAATTATTAAATAATAGATTTAATCTTAGTTCAAATCCTTTCTTTATTTACAGCCAGAAGGCTTCTGGAAACCTTAGAAACCCTCATATATTCATTCACCCCTATAGAGGTTCTAGAATTTTCTTTTTGTAGAATCCGGGATTTTCCTGGTATTATTGCAATTCATTATAGTTAAGGAGTGTTGTGGTATGGGTTGGACTTGACTTTTTGGGCCTTGCTCGTGGGCTGAGAGAGTTGCGTACGCAGGGCATACAATGCCGAGTACGCCCAACATACTTGTGGGAAGGAAGCGCGGAGGTCAAGCACATACACCCAACGTACCAAGTGTACGCCCAATATACATGTGCATGCCCTTAAACCCTAAAAATCATATTTTCTCCATATATAAAGAACATAAACCCTGTTGGTCCAGCCTCCCTTCACTCTTACCCAACCACCACGTAAACCCTAGCTTCCTTTTGAGTGCCTTGTGTTCTAAAAACCTTTTGAGAGTGTTTGTGTGCTATTCTAGTGAGAGAAGAAGAAAGGAGTTTGAAGAAGGAGCAAGGATCCACTAAGAGCTTGTAGATCCAGAGGATTGACACCATTTCTGACTCTTTTGAGGTATCAAGTTCCATACTTGACCATAGCATGCTTAGATTTGTTATTTGGGGTTTTTATTATGCTTTTTGGACCCCATAGTTGGGAATGTTTGAGTATTGTTGGTTCCAGAGCTTAAGAGCTGTCCTTTTGGACTCTTGGAAGCACCTAGAGTCATAAAAATCGGATCTTGGTGGTTAAGCCAAAACCATGCAAAGGTTAAATGGTCATAAAGTTGGATTAATGGACCAAAAATCATGTTTTTACCCCCACCCTTTAATGCAATCACATAAAGTTCGTGACTTTATGGTCTAGGAGGTCTAAAAAGGTATGGATCTACATTTTGGATGTGAGGGTGTGTTGAATGCAATATGCTAGAGTAGGTCGTTTGAATGTTATCAAATTAGACCAAGGGGTAAAATGGTCATTTTACCCCCGCCCAAGTAATGCTATAGACTCTGATTAAGTGTTATGTGTCTCTAATATCCGGAATCCATCGGAGAAATTGTTAGAGATTCCATCCGCAAGATTCGACACGTAGTTTACAAGGTGAGTTATCTTCCAGTAGCGACGGGTCGAAGGCCATAATGTCGGCCCACCAGTAAGAATTATATGTCAGATGATTGTCTTTGTGATATCCATCTAAGTGTGCTGCTACCCGAAATGTTTATGTGCTAGTTTGGTATGCTTTATGTGTTAGTAGCAGTAAGAGGGGAATAGTCCCCAAGTTCGGTTGCTAGGACCGAGGGGTAGGTCGGACACCCTATTATGTCTGACAGGGGTAATTTGAGCACCCTGGTATGCTCAGCGGGGTAGGTCGAACACCTTGGTATGCGTGGCATGGGGTAGGTCGGGCACCCCGGTATGCCTGACAGTATGTGTTATTGTATGTATGGTATGATGGGCGAAACTCATTAAACTTCGTGCTTACAGTTTTCAGTTTTGTTTCAGATGCCTCTTCAGCAAAGGGGAAGGTGCCGGCGTGGTAGCTGCACATCACCCTCACACAAGATTCGTTTTAGATATATGGGATTGTACTATGATTTTATTGATACTTATGATATGAGACATGTATGATGGTTTATGGACTTATTTTGATATGGACAATGTTTTCAGTAAAATATTTTATAATCTAATTAATTAAAAAACGACTTTTTTTGACTCGAAATTTGGGATGTTACACTTTTCATGCTCAATTATGAACAGTTACAATTCAACCCTTGGACCTTTAACTAATACCAATTAATTCAAGATTAATTCTGATTAATTAAGCAATTCTAATTGATTTCTCATGAATTTATTAATCATATGAATTAATAAATTAATTTTCTATTTTTAATTAGTATATTAATCATATAATATATTAATAAATCATATCATCGTAATTTCCAACTAGTTTATTAATCATATAATAATCTAATAAATCACCTTTTTCTATAAATGTCATTCTAATCAAGTTCTATTATGAGGTTAACCAAAAAATGACTTGGTTTCTAATTACAAAAATATATCAATTTAGATACTAGCTTACACACCTTAATTCAACAGTCTTTCATTTGGGTAAGTCTATAACTATAATTGCATGTATATACCCTTGAACTAAACAATAAAGAATGTTTTCCAAAGCCACTACCAAACTCTAATTCAAATCAAATGTTGGCCCTAAATAAGTGATCAAATATTCCTTCATTCTATAAGATTTCATATAGACGTGAGACGTGTATTAGAATCAATCTCATAGTTCAAGATTCCGTTCCTTGATTCCTTGATTTATGAAGAATTAATTCAGACTAGTAATTGAAAACATCAATTTAGTATGGGCTTGGCCAAGCACTTCATATGTCGGCTACAAATCATCGAGGGGTCAAAAGATAACTCTTTCCTTTTAAGGCAAACGGAATGAATTACTTTGACTATATATTCATACATTTTACTAACCAAATCATGCATGAAATTACTCTTTATGACACCCAATTATGAGGTGCATTTGGGTAAACCAATGCATAACTGATTCACAAACTAAGAACTACATATCTCCGCTTAAGAATAACATATGTTATTGTCTTATACTTACTCATGATAAAATCCATAAAGTAATCTCTAAGCATGGTTTTTCCTAATAATTAAAATTTTTGTTTTCAACATAGTCAATAATATCATAGAAATTCCAATTACAATGTATTAACCTCAATCAACAATCTACAATCAATTCATCACAGTCTTAATTCACTACTTACTTCCAAAAGTGCGCATGACTATGAGATTTTTGAATAATATTAAAATTACTCATGGAAGAAAACATGAAAATTGAAATACAATAATAAATTAGATAACTATGGTTTCAAACATACTAAATATAAATAGTTCCTATTATTTATCACCATAACAATTACAAATTTATTCATTGTATAATCATTCGAGTAATCAGCTAACCACTTAAATTAGATAACATCAGTCATACTTATGTTATGAAAATGACTACTATGCCTCTCTATGGTCCTTCCTTTGTGAGTAGATCCATTTGACATTTTTCCAATAGTGCAGATTTCCAAATTCCTAATTCTTATCATTATCTAAGATGTAGTGGAATTCTAACTTTACATGCATTGACTTTCTTTGATCTCGAGGTTCTCTAGCCATAAAGACCGAGCCTTCAATATTATAGAATGTTCCACTAGAACTTGTTAATTGAAAGATTTCCATGGTTATGAAATCTCAATTTTATGTTACATTCTTTAAACTCTTCTCTTAAATTAAAGTTTCCAACTCACATGTAGACTTTACAAACATCTTCCATTATGGAAAATTTCCATGTTCCCATATGATCAGCATTCTGACAAAGAATCATCTCAATCCATAACGTGTCAATATGGTCTGTCTTAACAATAGCATACTCCCACTATCCACAAGAAACCAATTCTTTGGTAAAACCTTATAATGTTCTTGATAGTTGTTTCACAACTTAATTCAGATGGAAGTCTAATCCTTCTCTCATAACGCTAAAAGTATTTGAAAAACAGAACAAGAAAATATTATGCAATTTATCTGGATAGCATATATATTAAAACTCTTTCAAGACATGATAAAAATATATCTTGAAAGTGTAAATAATTCATTGTCATTCTTCATAATTCAAAATATGAAGAGGGATGTCGTAATCATGTTGTGAATTTCAATTAATACTACCAATATCCATACTGATTTTTATCATATCTTTAATATATATATATATATATATATATATATATATATATATATATATATATATATATATATATATATAATCACTTTCCATAATTAGAGAGAAACCTTTAGCCACCTAGATTTGAAGTTGCATAAGTTCCTATCCATATGGATTTATCATTTCCATCCTATAGCCATAAGGCAAACTTTAGGACACACTAAATTCAAAATTAGTTTTTCTTCATGGACTAAACTTGTCTATTTTTTTATTTCGTGCCTTCTGGTAGCTTAAGCGCCAACCCATGCTTCCATGTTGTTAGTAGCTCGCCCATATTGACCAACATAATTTCACTGACCAACGCATTTTTGCTTTTATAGTTAAATGTACAACATAGAACTCATAAAAATTACCAATTCAACCGGAAGTGCACAAAAATAGAACGTGTCACCTGAAACACAATAGGTTATCAACCTTAGGTTACATGCTAGTGATAACTAAAAGCATCATTGTCCGTTAACTCTTACAAAATCAAGATCAACATGACTCCCACTAACGGTTGGATAAGGGGTCTAAGTCCATAACTATATTTGGTATGTACTTGACCCGATTTAGCTTGGTCCATTCGGGTTGCATGGCATCGGAAGAAGTTGGATAGAATTTTGTGAGAAAAGGATATTTATGATTTATTAATATATTATAAGTTCTCATATATTAATATGAAATCATATTATTTAACTAATATTGATCAAGAATTAGTTTGGAATTAATTTTGTGATCAAAAGAGACTAATTAAAAAAATGGGGATTGATTTGGTAAATCATTCATTCTTATAAAGTGGGCTTGTGATCCATAGTTCTTCATGTGTGGCTAAACCCATGTGGTGACCCATGGATACTATATGAAGGTTAAAACCCATGGATCATATGAAATGTGGACAGTCATGAGTTACATGGTGTAACCCTAACGAGCACACTATATAAAGAAGCCTCATACTAGCAAAATCAGTACATTAAGAAACACACGTGAGGGATAGGCAATTTTGGTGCAATATAATCTTGTCTCAAGTTATTCCATTTGTTGGTGCTGTTGTGTGAAGCATTTGAGGCATCAAATTTGGGGTACTAGGCTCACAAAGTATTAAGGAATCAAAGCTACAAGAAAGGTATGTCATTCTACTAGAATTTTGTATTACATATACCCCATGATATTCTAGTTAGGATGAAACCTTGTAAAATGAATGTTTCCATGTATAATAGAGAAAACACAGATGCAAGGTTTCTAGGGTGGCATGCACACCATAGGAGTGTTAGAATGCTCAAAACCCATAAGTGATATCAGATCCTAGGTTATATTTGATGCTACTTGCTTAAAAAAGTCGATTTTCTGCTCACTGTTCAGTGAACTCGCCTTGTCCACTGGGGGACTCGACGTGTCCATGTTGAAATTGATCCAACTTGTCGAGTTGGTTCTTGCACTCGGCAAGTTGAAGGCCCTGAGTGCAAAATTTCGTGTTTCAATGCTTAAATTAGACTAGGATCATTACCTTAAACTGTTTTTAGATTGTTAAACCTATTTTTGATGTGGTAATGATTGTGCTTATCCAATTTCAAAGATAATTGTTAAAGTTTCACGTTTTATATTAAGTTAATATGATTCTTGAAAATTGTTGATATAAATTATGCATGCTGACGAGTTTTGTTAAATCATAGAAATTATTTGACATGCTTGTTAGTTTAATTGTTGATCTAAATGCTTTTTAATGGACTCCATAACTTGTCCTCAAGTTATGGAACTCCAAGAGCATTTTCCATTAAAATCATTAAAACTCATAAGTTATAGAAATGAAAGGTTTTGAATAGTTTTAAAACTTGCCCTCAACTGGAATTTGTAAAGTCACTTTAGAATACTTTAATTCCAAACCCTAGAATTTTAAAAGTTGAAAATTCAACCCTTATACTATTATATTATTAAATGTATAATAATTATATATATATATATATATACACACATATATATATGTATAAGAATAAGTCAGTCTTACCATTAGTAGGCCTCATTCACGAAGTCGGTCTATAATTGGGGGAGGGTATAAGGTTGTTGCCTATAAATTGGCAGCTTAATGGGTGACCACTCTCACCCACCGTTTCCTTGACTGGTGGAGGGTCGTTAGCCAAACGGGTAAGATAGGACAATAATTATCATTAACTATAATGATAATTATAAAGTAACTAAACCTTTTATAAATCCCAATCTTAGTTACTTTAGGAAAATGTGAAATTGATGCTAACCCATGAAATTACACTTTGCACCTTGATAAGTCGTTAGTGGAGCGTGTGTGGTTAATCGGCACACCAACATGGACTAACAAGGGTGGAAAAGGGTGGCTTAAGGTTTATCATAGATCGGTGGAGCGTGTGTGGTTAACCGGCACATCGATTAGGTGATAAAATTAAGAGTACCAAGTTAATTTGCATGGTTATTCACACCTTGTTTGTGACCCTCGGTATCCCAGTCACAAACTCGAAGGGCCTAATCGATATTTAAACATGCCATTGAATTGTTCAATGAATATAAAAATATCTAGGAGTTTCAATCCAATTAAAACTTAATATCTGGTTTTGTTTTTCATGGTGGAAATTGGTAAATCGTCATATACCTACCTTCAAATATTTTGTAGCTTGGATTACGGCATCCCTCTTCGAAGTTATAAAATATTGTCTTGGGTACTAGTCTTAATATTTCATTTTGGGTGTCTTATTAAGGTGTCTTTATCTAACCTAAACTTGTCTTTCTTCATTTTCAGATGTCTTCCAACAATGCTTCTGGCTCAAACCCTACCAGCTCCTTCTCTCTCATGAACCTTTATGGGAGAGTCATCGTTGATGGAACTAATTTTAATGATTGGACTAGAAACATAAGTATGGTCACTCGTTATGAGTACAAGGAATATATCCTCGACAAGGAGATTAAGGTCATCGATGAGTCGTCTGTGTAACACCCGCATATCCGGGCTAGTCAATTTAGAGATGATGAGCATCAAAAATGAGTTTTTGATGGAAGATTATTTAGATGTATTAATCTTAACCAATTTATAGTATATGTTACAAGGGTTCTGTACATATAAAGAACGCCGAAATCCGAGTTATAACGAAGAAGTTATGGTCTATCGAAGTTTTATGGTAAAACCGGCACGACACCGGGAGATGTAAATAATGAATTTAAGATGGATGAATTTTTATCCTTAGTAATCTAAAAAAAGTTCTAGAATATGTTAAAATGAGAGCGTCCATAAAAAAACACCCAAATCTGACTTCGTATGAGGAAGTTATGATTTTTCTAACATTTAGCATAACAATGCACAACTCGGAAATTCGAATTTTAGATCAGTCGATTTTCAGCCAAAATAATCTAAATGAGAAATGAAGATATCATTAATAGGAGTTAAACTATAAAAAGATAGTCGAAAACGGAGCTCGTGTGCGAAAGATATGGACGAAGCTTAGTCTCTACTCTTCGAGCGCGACGAATTCGATATAGTTTTGTAAATCCGAGATAGAATGAGAATTAGCCAACAGTGTCTAAATGAAAGTTGTAGTAATCATAAATACCAATGCGTGGATATAAATAACATACAAAACAGAGCTCGTATGTGGAAGATACGAACAAATCTTAGAGACTACTTTACTATAAAACTCCTATAAATAAAGGGTGAACTCGTCATATTTTCTTCACACCATAAGCCTTTCTTTCTCTATATAACTTCTCTCTGGCCTCCTTAAACCCTTAACAAGTCTAGGGAACCTCCTTAACATGAGAAGGAAGCCCCGAAGCGCCCGACAACTTCGAGAAGAAAAGCTTTCGGCTCGGAAACGTTGCTCCAGCGAAGCCTGTTTTTTTTTTTTAATAAAAACCCGCTGTAAGTGAGCTACGCCTACACTAGTTCTAATATAGCTTTTATTTAAATATAGTAATGTTATTAGGAACTTATAATAATTATTTGGGCTATTATTATGTGTTATATAAGTGTCGTTATAATATCTTATTAACCACTCACGATACGGGGAATCTGGTTTAAAGGGTCGCATAGGGTTGTTGGATTTTAGAAGTGTTATATGCCAAAATGGTACTGCCCTACGGTGTTTTATGTCTGGCCCCTGTTAGTACATAGTGGTTGGAAAGTATTGTTTAAACGCTTATATAATAATAATAAGATTAATAATTAGTCACGGTAAATATTAGACTAAAATCTAGTGGTAATAATACTAGGTTTCGTTGAATGAAATTATTTAAAGTAAACGAAGGGATGTCCGAGTACCGAGTCACCACTTATCAAGTGAGTGCATAGTTACTTTCATCTTACACATAGATACTAAGTATTTAATATAAATTACGTGTTGTGAGTGCATAGTTACTTTCATCTTACACGTATATATGAAGTATTTAATATATATTACGTGTTGTGAGTGCATAGTTACTTTCATCTTAGACATAGATACGAAGTATTTAATATAAATTACGTGTTGTGAGTGCATAATTACTTTCATCTTACACATATATATGAAGTATTTAATATATATTACATGTTGTAAGTGCATAGTTACTTGCATCTTACACATAGATATGAAGTATTTTATATAAACTACGTGTTATGTGTGTCTATTGTCTGAATACTTGCTGACTGTGTTGGGTGAAAGATTTTCATACATGTTTTAAATTATTTAAAATGTATATGTATTTTATATCTACAAAATGTGTGGGGTAAAACATGGGTAGATGAAATAGTTTCTGTGTGACAACAATAAAATGATGAAGAGGTGATATAGACCATGAGGTAAGGATGAGAGGTTAACCATGAGAGAAGCCTTTTACCCTAGTGATGGCCCCATCATCCAGCCGAGTATGGATGACAACCACGGTAAATTCTAGATAGTCCAGTGGACACTAGCAGGCTCGCAATCTGTAAGTGTTTTGAACTGTGTATTCACCAGGTGTACTCTAAAAACCCATCGACATGTATTGCGAGTGGATTCTCGGAAACGATATTGTCGATAAACAAGATAAAACCCATTGACCTGTATTACAAGAGGAGTCTCGGAAACGATACTGTTAATAAACGAGATAAAACTTGGTAACTATGGATTTAGTGCATGTTGAGTAAACCTTGGCAACGATGGATTTTGTACCTATTCCTTAGGATAACCCTTAGTAATAAATGAACGAGGAATAACTAAATTCTTAGGGTAGAAAAAAGAAGATAATGGGAATGGGTAATTGGGTTGAGTCTACATGTTTAAACATAATAATTATATTATTATGGGTTGAAAACCCTATGTACTCACCAGGTTTCCCAACCTGATCCACTGAGTTTATTTATATAACATGTGTTGATATGAAGTCAGATTACACTGAGAGATTAAATGAGATATAAATCACTAGTGATAATGAATGTAAGTTCTGTTTATGCTTATGTTTCTATATTGACGATGACATCCCAAATGTTTTTAAATGAATGAAAATACATTTCTTCGGAAACGCTTTGATAATGTTTTTATCATGTTTTACTGGGAACAAATTCCGCAACATTTTTATTAAAAGAAGTACTTTGATTTTTATAAAGTATAAACAAAACCGGTCTTTTCTGGCCGTGAAAATGGGGATGTCACAGTCTGCTACCCCAGAGGAGATTGTTGTGTACACTACCCATGAGAATGATGCCACTAAGGTATCTTGTATCATGTTGGCTACCATGATAGCAGAACTCCAGAAATCCTATGAAGATTTCTACCCTTATGAGATGCACCTAGACCTGATGGAAAGATACCATCATAGTGATCGTCAGGAAAGGTATGAAATCATCACCTCGATGATAACAACAAAAATGAAGGATAGAGAGTCCATCACGGGCGACTTACAGAAGATGCAGAGATTCGTGGACCGTTTGCTAAAGTTAAATGTGAAATTTGATGAGGAGTTAGCAATAGAAATCATTCTACACTCCTTACGCTCATGTTATGATCAATTCCTCATGACCTATCATATGAATAAGGAGGAGGTCACACTTAGAAAACTTCAAGGACTTTTGAGGACTGTTGAAAGTAGTCTCAAAGGTAAGAATGTTGTTACCGCTCCTACTACCGCCCCTGTTCTGGAAATCAGGCAAGGTAAAGGGAAAAAGAGGAAGACCCCTTCAAAGGGTGCCAAGGGAAAGTCTCTTGATGGCTCTTCTTCGAGTGGAACTAAAGGTGGCTCTACCACTCCCTCTTCCAACCCGAAGGATGCTCAATGCTTCTATTGTCAAGAAAAAGGGAACTGGAAGCGAAGCTGCCCCAAGTACTTGCAGGATGTTAAGGATGGGAAAGTGAAACCCAACCATGTAGATATTTACACTATATTTTCTAAGAACTCACCACATACTAATTCTTGGGTCCTTGATACAGGGTGTGGAATTCACATTTGTTCTGATATGCAGGGCCTAAAAAGAAGTGAGGATGTGGAGAACGGGAAGATAAATATGATTATGGGGAATAAGAAAGCTTCACCTGTAACCAGGATTGGAGTTTATTCTTTATCGGTTAGTAGTGGGTTAATATTAGATTTGAATAAATGCTTTTACTCGTCTTAAATGGCAAGAAATATTATTTCCTTTCATGGTTTGTACAAACAAGGATTTACTTTTTCATTTGATAATGAATGTGGTGGTATTAATACTTTTTATAACGGTGTTTTTTTTTATTTTAAAGCATTACCTTGTGATGGTTTATATGAAATTGTGTCTATTGTAGACAACTTAGGAAATAATGTATCGCATATTGATTCTTCCACTAGTTTGGATAAGGCATCATTGTGGCATTGTTGTCTTGGACATGTCAACAAGAAGCGCATACGCCAACTCCAAAAGGCTAGAGTCTTAGAGTCATTTGACTTAAAATCAGAAGATAGTTGCGAATCTTGTTTACTTGTAAAAATGACTAAGTCACCCTTCACTGGTACTTGTGCGAGGGGTGAAGGTTTGTTGGACCTCATACACACAGATGTGTGTGGACCCTTCAGAACTGCCACAGAGGATACTAACCGCTTCTATGTGACTTTTATTGATGATTATAGTAGGTATGTCTATATCTACTTAATCAAGCATAAGTCAGAAACCTTTGCAAAGTTTAAAGAGTTTAAACAAGAAGTGGAGAATCAGTTGGGCAGGAAGACAAAGATGATCCGATCCGATCGGGATGGTGAGTATCTTAGTGTCGAGTTGCTTGACTATCTTAAGGAATGTGGAATTGTTTCACAATTGACACCTCCTAGGACACCACAGCTGAATGGTGTGGCTGAGAGGCGCAATAGAACCTTGTTAGAGATGGTTCATTCCATGATTAGTCGAGCTTCGTTAACAATATCATTTTAGGGTTATGCCTTGGAGACTGCAGCCCATATCCTTAATCTAGTCCCTACCAAAAAGGTTGCCAAAACACCTCACGAGATGTGGATTGGGAAAGTTACTACCTTAGACCACATCAAGATTTGGGGTTGTGTGGCTTTCGTGAGGCGCGAGACTCACAACAAGCTCGAACCTCGAAGTGAGCGGTGTATTTTCATTGGCTACCTACAAAAAGCTTTTGGTAATCTTTTCTACAGACCGACTGACAATGTTGTCTTCGTAGCAAGGAAAGGAGTATTTCGTGAGAGAGAACTCATAAGCCAAGGAAACAGTGGGAGACAAATTAACCTTGAAGAACTTCAAGAGTCAAGCCGTAAAGGAACCTCAAACACTAGCGATTAACCTAAGGAGGAAACTCTTGCTGAGCCGATTGATGAGTCCATACCTCTGAGGCGTTCCACAAGAGTTAGGAGCACACCTATTTTTACTATGGTTTCCATATTACTACAGAAGGTGATGCATTTATCAATGATAGTACACTGGTACATTTGGATAAACCTAACAACTTCAAGGAAGCCATGGCAGGCCCTGAGTCTGCCAAATGGAAAGAGGCTATGGACAACGAGATTTAGTCCATGTATGAAAATCAAGTTTGGAACTTGGTTGACAATGTACCGGGTCATAAGACAGTCGGGTGCAAATGGATCTTCAAGAAGAAGATCGACATGGATGGGAAGGTACACACTTATAAGGTGCGACTGGTTGTGAAGGGCTTTACTCAAACTTTGGGAGTTGACTATGATGAGACCTTCTCATCAATAGCGAAAATTATGTCTATTAGGGTTATCCTAGCCATAGCTGCATTTGTTGATTATAAAATATGGAAAATAGATGTCAAAAACACTTTCCTTAATGGAAAGTTGGCTGAGGATGTTTGCATGAGTCAGCTAGAGGGTTTTGTTGATGCAAAGTACCTTATAGAGTGTGTAAGCTTGAGAAATCCATCTATGGATTAAAACAAGCATCTCGCAGATGGAATCTTTGTTTTGATGAGAAAGTCAAAGAGTTTGGCTTTTCGAGGAGCAAGGATGAGTCATGTGTATATGTTAAGGCTAGTGGGAGTATAGTTAGCTTTTTGGTATTGTATGTGGATGACATACTACTCATAGGAATTGAAATATCAACCTTGCAGGAGGTTAAGTCCTAGCTTGGGACGTGTTTCGCTATGAAGGACCTTGGAGAAGCTGCCAATATCCTAGGGATAAGGATATTGAGAGACAGAAGTAAGAGACTAATTGGACTTAGTCAAAGTACCTACTTGGATAAGGTGCTGAATAGGTTCATCATTCAAGATTCCAAGAAAGGTGTCTTACCTATCCAGAGTAACGCCAAACTAAGTAAGACTTAAAGACCGAGTACAAAGGCTGAGATAGCTGAGATGAGTCGAATAACATATGCTTCCGCTATAAGCCTGATCACATATGCTATGACTTGTACTCGCCTTGATGTGGCCTTTGCTTTGAATATGGTCAGCAGATATCAAGGGAATCCTAGCAAGGCTCAATGGACTGCGGTGAAGAACATTCTCAAGTACCTGCGTAGGACTAAGGACTACCCTTGGTGGGAGTAATTGTTTGAGAGTAGTGGGGTATAGTGATGCCAGCTTTTTGACAAACAGGGATAATTTCCACTCTCAATCGGGCTGGGTCTTAACCCTAAATGGAGGAGCAATTACTTGGAAAAGTTCCAAGCATGAGACAATACCATATTCAACTTGCGAATCAGAGTACATAGCAGCAAGCGAGGTGGCAAAGGAGGTAATATGGCTGAACAACTTCATTGGAGACCTTGGAGTTGTACCAGCTATAAAGGAGCCTATGTAGATTTTCTGTGATAATGAGAGTGCAGTTGCCTTAGCCAAGGGACCAAGGGATCACGACAGATCCATGCACATTGACAGAAAATACCACTTCATTAGACATCGAATAGAAGAAGGACTCCTCGTGGAAAAGAGGGTATCAATAGATGAGAACCCAACAGATCCCCTCACGAAGGGACTGAGCAGGGTTACACATTTATAGCATGCGAGGCACATTGGGCTAAAGGATGATATTAGTTTTAGTGATCATATAGCTTTCGAAACTTGTAATTTTTGAAATGTAATTGTCATTTGATGTTTAAATAAAAGGTTTTTTTATTTACTAGTATGGTACTGTCTTGTGTCAATCGTTTACTATTCTTTCATTTTGCATTTTTGACTTTAGAATAATTTTGTTATTAAAACTATCCACAGTCGATTATACTTTGAAAGTAGGTATTGAAATAATATTGTTATGAGTTGGGTTTGTAGATTTGTCTGAATTGTATTAGAAATAGCAATTGTTGCTACAACATTCATGAGTGGTCATAAGTTCTGAGTATTGGATTAAACCCACGCTCACTTGTATCACTTCATGGAATTTATCTCGAGTGATTGTGAGATGGTAATATCATATAAGTCTTCAAACCAAGAGATATGATGTGTTGACTATGAGTTGGTTGTACATTGATAGTATGAAAACACATCAGTAACTTGATGTTATAAAACGTGTTGTTGTGTACAATTTGATATTTAGTTAGTACAGGCATATGAGTCGAAGTTTATATGTTCCTTTTAGTCCTTGGAGGATTAAAAGCGCTATATTGGGCCCCTCAATGATTTTGTTTTGACTTATGTGACGGGCCCGTTCAGAAGTGAATTGATGTGTTCGATTAAGTTCTATGTCAATAAGTATGACGTTGTTCCATGTATTTTTCCAGCTGATATCTTGAATAAAGGATTATATGATCACCTACCTAAAATGGCACAACTTAGTTCCACGAGACTTTTAGGAGATACGATTGTTGGTCGGATCCTGAATTCGTACTTGCATCTATAGTTATTAGACTTATCCAAGTGGAAGACTATTGGATAAGGTGTCTAAGACCATAACTATATTTGGTATGTACTTGACCCGATTTAGCATGGTCTATTTGGGTTGCATGGCATCAGAACAATTTGGATAGACTTTTGTGAGAAAAAAATATTTATGATTTATTAATATATTATAAGTTCTAATATATTAGTATGAAATCATATTATTTAATTAGTATTGATCAAGAATTAGTTAGGAATTAATTTTGTGATCAAAAGAGAATAATTAAATAAATGGGGATTGATTCGGTAAATCATTCATTCTTATAAAGTGGGCTTATGATCCATAGTTCTTCATGTTGGGCTAAACCTATGTGGTGACCCATGGATCATGAGGAATGTGGAAAGTCATGAGTTACATGGTGTAACCCTAATGAGCACACTATATAAAGAAGCCTCATACTAGCAAAATCGGCACTTTAAGATACACAAATGATGGCTAGCCGATTTTGGTGCAATATACTCTTTTCTCGAGTTATTCCATTTGTTCGTGGTGTTTTGTGAAGCATTTTAGGCATCACATTTGGGGTGCTAGGATCACAAAGTCTTAAGAGTGTTAGAATGCTCAAAACCCAACACTAACTGTGATATGCTACTTAGGATGAAGCCTAGGAAAATGAAAGTTTGCATGTGTAATAGACAAAACATAGATCCAAGGTTTCTAGGGTTGCATGCACACCATAAGAGTGTTAGAATTATCAAAACCCAACACTAATTTCTTGACACGTGAGTTTTTCTCTCAAGGAACATTCCTTGACAAGCTAAAACAAATATTTAAAAAATTCATGTGGATTCTCGACAAGAAAACACTTAATAGAATATGTCTCAGTTTATCTTTTGTTTCTCGATTAACAAAAACATCACAAATCCTATTCTATATGTGCTAGAGTAAGAAACATTTTACTCCACACATTTCAAGGTGTTTTCAACCTTATTAGTTTGAAATGAGTTTCAAGATACGATTTATAGTTAGTAGAGCATGGCTCTAAAATTTAATTTAGAATGAAGCATGACTCATCTATGATTGAACCATTTCCAAAAATGTATGATTCCTCTTCTTAGTCATATAATTGCACTAAGATGTTATTGGAGGATTATATGTGATACAACTCCACAATTACTAAAATGATCATAAAACATGACAATAAAGCACTCTCCTTTCTTTTCAGATTAGAGAATCTTTTATCTTTCTGTCTAATAGATTCTTCTATTCATTTTGTTACTCTTTGAATCTTTTCAAAAGTATTAGAATTATGTTAAATCTTATAAACACAATCATATATACTAAGACATTAATAAATCATGAAGAATAGAGTTATCATCCCTTGTGGTGGATCTGAAGTGTCCATATCAACATACACTAGATCAATTAATCATTTACTTACTTCACATAAGCATGTGAACAATGGGTTAATTCATAATTTTAAATGAACAAGATTATAATATATTATACAATTCTACTTGTACAACACTAAGTATCTGTCCAGTTAGTGATGACATTTCTTTTCACTTGGTTAGTTATGACATTACTACAAGCGACATCGTAAGAATTAAATCCATAATTAAAATTGCTATTATTAGAAACATAACAAACTGATGTGTGCTTATAAGTAACTACTAGTTTTAAATTTATAACCAAACAAACTTAACTAGCAATAATGCACCTTAGCAATGTACCTAATCGAACTATAGAATAGTTTAGGTAAGTCGGGTGTCGATCACTGGGAACGGTATCTAATTAATAAAATAAGTACTAAAATCTAAACTAAGAAAAACAACTAAAATGGGGTTTTTTTTATCTGATTTTACAAGTTCATAAAAACTTAAGCACTCAACTAAAAACGATTGTAATCGATATATTAAAAACACTTTCGTTTGGTTTTGAATCCACATTTTCCTATGGTTAGTTCTTATTTATGTATTAGTAAAATTTGTTACCAAGTTATTTGTAATTAGCAATTGAAGTCCATATTTTCTAATATTTTCGCCAATTCATGAACTACCTTGTATGGTCATACACAAGCAAAAAACATAATTATTTATTCATTATAGATGGGTTATGTAAGATTTATCTAAGCAAACACAGTTAGGTTATAGTTATGTTCTCTAGCACAACTAAATTTGTCACTTTTATTACTTATCTAAGATTTGGTCGATTTTAGCTCTAGCAATTTAATGGTCACTAAATCACTAGGTAATAAAGTTCATGTAATTTAATGGTCAATAAGCTACACTAAACTTGAATTTAAGCAACAAAGTCATAAACTTTAACATGCTAGATAATGATAATTAAACACATGCATAAACCAAATTCATATAATCCATAAAGTTAGAAACTAACTCATAGTTTTAGGTTTCATCTAACTAAACGAAAACCATGGTTTTTAGCCCATAATCACGGTTGATGAACACGTAAACATAAGTTTAACTAAGCTAAACATCATTAAAACAAGCAAACCGAATGTGTTGATGCGAATCCTTTCTTCAGTCGACTTCTTACCTTCAAAATCGACCCCAAAGGGTTCCTAGAAGGGGTTTTGTCGCAATACTTCTCCAGAATGTCACCTCCAAGTCTATCAATTCTACCTTATGTACGGATATATATACTTGCCTAAAATATGTCCACCACATCATGGTAATGGTTCCACATCGTGGTCCTCGTGTTTATCCTATATTCTCTAAGCCAACGTCAAGAATCGTGAAGATTTCATTCACCACGTAGTGGTGGGATCACCATGTCGTGGTGATTGGAAATCCGCCTTTTCAAAAAAACACAAAAGTTATCCAAAAGTGTGTCTAGGTTTAAAATCATTTTGAATCGCATTAATAAGAGTTACGAGTCATGAGATATGGTCAAAATACTGACAAGGGGTCAAGCTGTACAACAACATCCTTCTTGTGTCTTCTTCTTGCCTAAGCTCTTCATTCCTGCTTCCACCTTCCATATTTCTTCCGAGAATGTCTTTTACGCTACATAAAAAATATTAAACATAATAGATACCTTTTCGTCTATAATAACCATAAATATAGCTAATAATATCAAGATGCGATGTAAAATATATATGTAGATATGCACATATCACAAACACTTTCATTTATGCCATTGCAAGGAAATAAGATACGACAACTACATAAACCAAAAATTCAGTTTTATTGAAATAAAATGAAATTTGGAACTTGTCCTTACAATGCATGAAATGAAAAACTATATTTCTAAAAATCTTCGATGAGTAATAGCAATCTATTAAATTATCCTAACTCTTTAGTAGTAGCTCAAAATTCTGACCATTGAACTACTGTAAGGTTCGAAGTATCTAGTGAGGTGTCGAAGTACAGTTAGGCCTAGTTAGTTTCAAAGTCATTGTGCTGTATTTCGAATATATGCATTACATTAGGCATTGTTAGAGGTTGAAGCTCTCATGTCTAGTCCTTATGTTTTTTTGTATGTGTCATTATGTCCCTATAAATAGGGAAAGTATAGGAGTCGAGAGTACTTTTTGAGAGCAAGATCATTTTACTATTTTTGTACTCTTGTATTCTTTCAGATGTAATCAAAGAGCCAAATAGATTCTATTTACATCATTGTTCTTAAGTCATTGTGTACTTTGATTTCATTTTTAGTACTCGATTCATATGAACTACATTTAGTATCAAAGAAGAATTCAGTCAATTGTTTTCTATTTTTTTCATAGTTTTCAAAAGTTTTGAATCGCTATTTCTGTATCAAAATATTTCCAGACTTTTGATTAAGTAAACCTAATCTAATCAACTGATTTCTTTTGATTCTGCTTGTATTTTGAAAAATCGAGTTTTCTGTAATCTTTTTCCAGAAAGAAACATCCGTTAGATTTCATTTCTGAATCTATTCGTCATTTCAGTTCATACAACAATGGTGAATTTCAACATGAACACAATGTCTAATTTCTCTTATCTTCTTGGATCTTCTACTAAAATTCCAATGTTAATTCCAGAGTACTACGAGCAATGGGAATATCACATGGAAGAATACCTCACCAGGATTGATGAGGATTTGTGACGATGTATCACTAAGGGAAATTACCGTCAAGAAATGTTTGCTCAAGTCGGAAAATCTGGTTCGACTTCTGGTATGGCATCTGAAAAATATAAGTGTAAAGCAAATGATAAAAAGTGTTCGCATGAACTTCACAGTGCACTTCCACTGGTGTTTTACAATTTTGTTAAGGGATGCAAATCAACAAAAGAGATATGGGATACTTTCAAAGAAAAGTATCATGGAAGTGAGAAGATGAAGAAGTGCTCAGTAATGTAGTGTCTTCTTGAACTTGGTGAAATCAAGAAAAAGGACGGTGAAACCATCAAACTCAATTACGAACGCTTGAATGAATTGATATTCAAGTGTAATCGTAATGGAGTTACACGATCAACTCTCGAATACAATCTTACATTCTTGATGGGACTTCGAAAGGAATGGAGAAACATCTGCTTAATGATCAAGACACAACAAAGCTTCGATGGCTACATAATGGGAGATCTTTAAAGTGTACTCAAAGCACATGAGAGCGAAATCAATGAGGTAGATGAAGAGGGGAAGATGAATCTATGAGGTCATCTTGCATTGATGTCCAATGTGTTTGCAAAAGAAGTTGAGATCGAAGTAGCTGAGAAGGTTGATTCTGAAGATGAAAGTTTTCTTCTAAATTCAGAGGATGAGGCTATATCATATTATTGCAACAACAAAGTGAAGAAATTCTTTAAGAATCCTTTTAATCCTAAGTACAAAAGCAACAATGAATTCAAGGGAAATTCATCATTTGGGAAAGGAAAAAAAGAAGAGACAAAGGTAGAGAAGAAGGGGAGTAAGACTGCTATTGAGAAGGCTGAAAAGAAACTAAAGGGAGATTCTAGTTTCGACTGTAATTACTGCAATGGTGCAAACCATCTGGCAGTTGATTGGATGCTAAGGAAGAGAGAGGAGAAGAAAGAAAGAGTTAAGGATGAGGCATATTATATCGAGAGGTTGGAGGAAGTGAGAGAGGAGATGAAAGGAATGTCACTCATTGCAAGGGGAAGTGTTGATGGGGATGTAACCTACTAGATTTGGTCGCTTGGTTCCGATGATGAGGAGATGAGGAACCCCACACATGGCACAATGTATTAAAAGGTTTGAAGAGGGCAGTTCTGATGAGGAGAAGGTGACGGGGAAATGCTTCGTGTCAACAGGAGCAGACAAATCTTCTACGACATCGAAGGTACATGCTTTTCTTGAATCTTTTTACATTCCTTCAAGTTCTTACCTTAATGTGTTATCTAACTTCGATGATACTCTTTCTTATGTTAATGATATGCTTATTTCTATTAGTAGCAAAGCTGATAAATCAAAATCTTTGTTTTCTAGATACACAAAAACATTTGGAGTCTAAGAGAAGTTGAATAGATAGTCTAGAGCTACAACTGAATAATATTACTCTAGATAGGGATTTTGTTAGTGTAGAGAATCTTATGTTGATGAAACAAAATAACATTTACTATAACATTGCAAAACGATCGTATTCTAAACTATCTACTCTTCATCACTCCTATGAAATTATCAAATTACAACATAGGGAGTTATAACCCTTTTTGGTATACGAAAGAGAGAAAATCAATTCAACTTCTTATGATTCTTATGCTTATGGGATTGTTAGAATTGATGAATGTTTGAATGCTAAAGAATTAGTGCATATGGTGAATGAAATTACGTGATGAAAGTCCATTTCTAATTATTAGATTTAGCTAGCTTTACTTTAGCTCCCTTCCTTTTTAGATCCTACAATGCCATCAAAATGTGATATTCACATCATGTATTAAGATTCTAAGAATAGGAAATTATGTAGTTAGATAGTGGATGTACCTGAAGTAGATTCACATGACTTTCATTTACCATCTCTAAGATCTTTTAGGTAATGCGGGCAACTTTGCTTCCATTGTTGCTTCAATTGACAGCAAAACAAATGGACTCATTGGGTTCAATTTTGGGAACGATCTCAAAACGAGCCTTTATCTTTACCATGTGATCAAACGGTATGATATTGGCTAATCCCTTTCGATTGGGAAGATAAATATTTTCTTGATCACCAATGTCACCATTGTCAATGTTCATGGAAATTTTGGAATTAGACCCTTTAATCAACTCTGCTTCAAATGCGTTTTTAAGCATTTCTACTTCAAAAACATTCCACATCTCGGTCAGATCAATTAGAGCGACATTGATATTCCTCATATGAAAGTTTTTAATGAAATGACCATATGAATTAGGAAGAGAAAGAAGAGCCAGATCGATGACTTGCTCCTTTGGGAATATTACACCCATCCTTTCCAGTTTGAGTAGTTTCATATCTTTTAACTCGAAGAAAACGTAATGTCGGGGGTGTCACAAGAGGTGGAGGTGGAAGAGTTTAATAGCGACGATGTCTAGTTCCACTATTTTCTAAGGATGGGAATACATTTTTACTTTGACTTGAATATGGAAGACCATCTCCAGAAGGTTGAGGAAAAACATTTCCAGAAGAACGAGGAAGACCATCATTGTCTTGATTTGACATCTAAAATTTAGGAGAATAGTGAATTCAAGTTATTTGATTTTAATCCTTAATTATTATCCCATCAATTTAAATTAAGGCTTGGATCCATATTTTCAATTCAAACTTTGAATAGGGATGTCGTAATCAAATTTGAATCTATTTTAATTAGGTAGAGTCATCTCACCAATCATTCTCATGAAATGTAATGCCCGTGTTTCTAGGCTTGTTATTAATAGCAATGTAATAGTCTAGGTTAACCTTTGTAACCCGTCTTGAAATAATAAAGATGTATTATTTGAGTATTATGTGTTTTGTGCTTACTTGTGTGACTTAATTAAATTAAGAACGCAAATAAGCGTCAAAGTAAAATGTTAAATAAAGCTTTTATATATATATATATATATATATATATATATATATATATATATATATATATATATATATAATATTGTAGTAGTTAAAACGAGGTTTCCGAATATATAAATAATGCTTAAATCCGAGTTATAACGAAGAAGTTATGACCTGTCGAAGTTTCGCGATAGAACCGATAATGCTGAATGACGTAAAAAGTGAAACGGTAGTGCAACGGTAAAAAGACAGACGAAAACGGACGTCGGATGAAGAATTTATGAATTTATAACGGAGTTTTCCTGTCCCGGCCTACTAAATATAAATAATAAAAATAAATCAAAATTAGCCAACGGGGTCTAAACAAAAGTTGTAGAGCGTAGTCTCACATACGCGTGGATATAAAGAACGTCGAAAACAGAGTTCATATGAAGAAGATAAGAATTACTGAAGTTTTTAAATAATTAATATTTATTTATTTAATCTTTAATTCAGATAATATCCGAAGGAGTCATTGATCTGATCCAAACTACGCCCAGCATAGTTGAGTACGCCCAGCGTACCCCGGTGCATGAACTGCTTCGGACTTAAATGCCTCGCATACATAAGCAGTGACGTTTTTGGTCACGTACGCCTCGCGTAGCTGAGCATTATGCCCAACGTACGTGCGAGGCTCAGCTCCTATAAAAGCCATGCGAGGGCAGCCGAGATCTTTTGCTCCATTCTTTCTTTCTCTCGCATTTTCGCCCCGTTTTATGCGCTAGAAATATCCCGAAGCCCCGATATTAATCCCGAGCCTCGAAGCAAGTCCCAAATCCCCAAAGATCCCGAGAAGTGCAATTCCTGAGCCAAAGCTCTGCCCGCGAGAAGCTCGATTTTTGTGAAGATCTTCCAGATCTACTGAAGAATACTACTTCTAGAAGTCGTAGTGTTGTCCGATCATCTTCTGATCAAGTGAGTGTGTAGTTACTTTCTTCTAACGCATAATTATGAAGTATTTTATACAAAATACATGGTATGTGTATATTTTGTTGTTATATGTGTGAATGTATGTTCACTTTCTTCTATCTCATAGATATGATTTATTCTCTATGAAATACGTGTTATGTGTATGTGTCTCATCTGTTATTTGGAATATGTATCGAATGAGAATGCTATACAGGTTTTAAACTATGTATAAAAATATATATTTTTATCTACTAATATGTTGGGTAGAACATGGGTAGATAATTGATGTGTGATAAACAGATGAGAGGCCTCGATGTTGTTGTTGACCTAGTCATCTAGCGGAGTATGGATGATGACCACAGACTCTTTCTAGACAGTCCAGTGGAACATTAGCAGTTTCATAACATGTAGGTGTTGTGAACGATGTGTTCACCGGTGTACTGTATCCCCCTCATGGTTACCTTGAGGACATCTATTGTTGAGGAAACCCCTTAGCAGTAATGTCCGTCCCGATGAAAATCCTAGATTAGGTCCCTTGAGATAAATGTTGTTTTAGGTATGTAAAGTGAGGATAACGGGAATGGGTAATCGGATTATTGTTGGATGGTGAAATTAAATTTAATTATTTATTGTGGGTTGAAAACCCTATATGCTCACCAGGCTCCCAAGCCTGAGCCACTCAGTTTTAATTGTATTACAGGAAGTGGCGCAAGGGCATAAGATGGATGACTTGTAATGCTATCGTTTATGCTTTATGGTTTGTATTAGAACATGACATCCCGAGTTTTGACTACATAATGAAAATACATTTCTTTATGATATGCTTTGGTAAATATTATTTTATAATACTTTGTTTTTGGGAACAAATTCCACAACTCTTTCAAATCAAAAGGATTTACTTTGAAATTATTTTTAAAAGCATAAATGAAATCGATCTTTTCTGACCGAGATTTTGGGGATGTCACATGAAACTCCTAGATATTTGAGATTTATTAAATCTTATCAGTGACATGTTTAATCTCAATCATACTCTTATCAATTATGACTGGGATGCAGAGGGTCAAAATTAAGATGTAAATAACCATGCAACCCCGCTCAAACACCCTCAATCGATTTATAATCTCTCATTGATGTGTCGTTAACCACACACATTCCATCAATAATCATAAACACGAGTTGTTTCATCATTTCACCTTTAATGTCCCAAATTAGTTTCCCGGTTAACCATACACGCTCCACTAACGACTTATAAGGAAACGATGTGTGTCTTCATGGATTATCATACAATTTCACATTTTACCTAAAGTAACTAGAGTGAGATTTATAAAAGGTTTAGTTACTTTTTGTATCATGCTTATAGAGGTTATGTCCTATAAACCCGTTCGGCTAACGACATTCCAACATAAAAGGGGGCAGTGGGTGAGAGTAGATACTCATTCAACGATCATTTTATAGGTTGTTTCCTTAGGCCCCCACCCCCACCCCCACCCCAGAGTATGGCTTCGTGAATGTGGCTACTAATGATTTGACTAACTTGTCTTATATGTATAATATATTAAACGTTTAATCATATATACTATAATGTGTATTTTAAATCTTTTCAAACTACGATGTTTAAATATTAATTATCTAGATTATCATATAATTAATTAATTGATTTAAATATATTATGAACTTGTGGTTAAATTTTAATTACATTACTATTAAATTAATTATTAAATTCATTAAAGATAATTCAATATAATATAACTAATTAAAAATTATCAAATAAGAACATCTCTTAATATTTAGGGTTTTAAGGATTATCACACAAGACATTTAAAATTCGAAATCTAACAAAATCAATACCGGATAATTACCAAAAAAACACTATAAATTTAATTAGGAAGATAATTACCGAAAATCTAGAAAAACTATGCTCACTCATGAGCACTAAATGTCATGTCGTGAGATCAGTATTTCGAAAAAAAAAAAAAGTTTAGTTCGATTCATATCATGTGAAATCCCTGTTTCGGAAACCTAAGTTCCGATACCACTAATGAGTTTTAGAGAAAAAAAAATTATAAAACACGGAAAACAATTAACAATTAATATGGTGCATGGATCATATAAAAGATCTTTATCATAAACCTTGATAGCAAAATACAATGAACAACTAAGCCTAGTGTAACCATAGTGTAATTCGAAATTACCAAGTGTAGATTTAGATACCTTTTGATTTGTTGTAGTAAACAAATCACTTCAATCTCATTGTATTGTAGGTCTTGGAAAGCTTAGCACCAAAAGTATAATGCCTCTAATGGCTCACACCCAAATCATAAAACTAGAAGACAAGATAAGAGAGGAATGATGAGATTTTCGGTCAAGGTATCTTCCTTAGAATAGTAAGAACGAAATTGATGGCCTTACGATCTTATTTATAATTTAAGTAACTTAAGGACAAAACCAAATTTGAATGATTAAATAATAGATTTAGTCACAATTTGAACCCTTTCTTTATTTACAACTAGGAGGCTTTTAGAAACTTTAGAAACCCTCCTATTTCCGTTCACCCCTATATGGGTTCTACAATTTTCTTTCTTTGCTCAATTATGAACAATTTACAATAATTGTTCAACTATTGGATCTATAATTAATTCCAATTAATCTCAAATTAAATCCAGATTAATTATGATTAATAATTAATCAATTCTAATTGATTTCTCATTAATTTATTAATCATATAAATTGACCAATCAAATTTTTATTTCCATTTAATATATTAATCATATAATATATTAATAAATCATTTTGTCATAATTTCAAACTAGTTTATTAATCATATAAAAATCTAATAAATCAACATCTCTTTATAAATGTGGTTATAATCAAGTTTTAGTTATGAGTACAAGTTAAAAAGGATTTTCCTTCTATTTCCAAGAATATACCAATTTATTTACTAGTTTATACACCTTAATCCATCATTTACATGCTTATAAGAGGAAAGAATACACATCAAACTTTATCGGGTTTAAAAATCAGATGGTTTTTGAATAATATTCCGAGACAAATGACTGATTTGATTACTTGATGTTTTAAAAGGGTGGATATTTGTTCTTAAACATTTTTTTCTCCAAATATCGAGTGTCTACACTTGTTTGATAACTTCTTTAATAAACAAGTCAACCTCAAGTTTCAAAGTTTAAATTGTGCTTGCAACCAGATTCGTTCCGACCTCCAAGTTGAAAATATAATTAATAATTAAGAATTAAAGTTCGTTTTCAGATTATTCGATCAATCTGAATTAAAAATAATCAAACCCAAACTAAATAAAACTTTATCGTTTAGTATAACCTAAAAACCGGAACCAAATAACTAAATCCTTTTCGGATTAGACGATTTTTCCAGTTTGGTTTTTTTGTAACATCCTACCGAAAACCCGTGTTTAAGTTCATTTGAAACAATTTTCAATTTGACTCTTTCTTCGAAAGACAAATGTTATATATTAGTTTTTATATAAATTGTAAATTCATGTTTGTTATGTTATATTCAATTGAAACGGTACAAACATAGATATAACTTTTATTTTTAATATACTTATAAATTAAATTTATATATAAAATCATATCAATGTATTTTAATTCGTACCCTTCTTTTAGGAGATTTATAAAGTAAAAGTCAAACAATATCTAAAATTTCGGTAAGGTAAAGGGCCTTTTTTTTATATATCAGGAGTTTTATATATATATATATATATATATATATATATATATATTCAGGTTCATTTGAAACCATTCTAATTTTGTAAGACCGTAAGACCAAATATAAAAATAATTTTAAAATGCAAAATAAGTGGAAAAATCCAAAAATTCTTTTTTTAAATATTATTTTCGGAACCTGAATTAACTAAAAAAAATACAAAAAAAGTAAAAAAAAATTCCGTTTTTTTTTTTTTTGAAAAATACGTGAAATATTCTAAATAGAATATTAGACTGACATATTCTAAAAAATAATTTTAAAATGAAAAATAAATGGAAAAATCTAAAAATTCTTTTTTTAAATATTATTTTCGGAAATTGAATTAACTAAAAAAAATTAAAAAAAAATTCTATTTTTTTTTTAAAATACGTGAAATATTCTAAATAGAATATTACACTATACATATTTTAAAAATAATTTTAAAATGAAAAATAAATGGAAAAATCAAAAATTTCTTTTTTTAAATATTATTTTCGGAACATGAATTAAATAAAAAAAATTAAAAATGCGTCTCACGGTCTCACAAAATATAGGTGGTCTCAAATGAACCTAACCCTATATATATATATATATATATATATATATATATATATATATATATATATATATATATATATATATATATATATATATATATATATATATATATATGTTCAGGTTCATTCGAGACAATTCTAATTTTGTGAGACCGTGAGACCAAATCTACAAATAATTTTAAAATGCAAAACAAATTCAAAAATCTAAAAATTATTTTTTTAAATATTATTTTCGGAACTTGAATTAACTAAAAAAAATCCTGTTTCTTTTTTAAATACGTCAAATATTCTAATAGAATATTAACTGTACATATTATAAAAAATAATTTTAAAATGCAAAATAAATGGAAAAATCTAAAAATTCTTTTTTTAAATATTATTTTCGGAACTTGAATTAACTAAAAAAAATAAAAAAAATTCTATTTTTTTTTTAAAAATACGTGAAATATTCTAAATAGAATATTACACTATACATATTCTAAAAATAATTTTAAAATGCAAAATAAATGGAAAAATCAAAAAATTCTTTTTTTAAATATTATTTTCGGAACATGAATTAAATAAAAATAAATAAAAAAATTAGAAAAAATTAAAAAATGCGTCTCACGGTCTCACAAAATATAGGTGGTCTCAAATGAAACTAACCCTATATATATATATATATATATATATATATATATATATATATATATATATATATATATATATATATATATATATATATATATATATATATACATATATGTTCAGGTTCATTCGAGACAATTCTAATTTTGTGAGACCGTGAGACCAAATCTACAAATAATTTTAAAATGCAAAACAAATTCAAAAATCTAAAAATTATTTTTTTAAATATTATTTTCGGAACTTGAATTAATTAAAAAAAAATAAAAAAAAAATCCTGTTTCTTTTTTAACTACGTCAAATATTCTAATAGAATATTAACTGTACATATTCTAAAAAATAATTTTAAAATGCAAAATAAATGGAAAAATCTAAAATTTTTTTAAATATCATTTTCGGAACTTTAATTATCTAAAAAAAATAAAAAAAAAATCTTGTTTTTTTTTTTTAAAAATACGTGAAATATTCTAATAGAATATTACACTGTACATATTCCAAAAAATATTTTTAAAATGCAAAATAAATGGAAAAATCTAAAAATTCTTTTTTGAATATTATTTTTCGGAACTCGAATTAACTAAAAATAATAATAATAATAATAATAATAATATAAAAAAATGCGTCTCTCGGTCTCACAAAATTAGACCGTCTCTTATGAACATAACCATATATATATATATATATATATATATATATATATATATATATATATATATATATATATATATATATATATATATAGGGTAAGGATCAAATAAGAACACCTAAAAGGCTGAGAACATGAGAATAATTCTGAACCAATCAATATATACGGGCATATTAGTAATTGTATATTTTAATGAAATTAAAATTCAATCAAATTCCCTAAAATTTAGGATGAGTTACCAAAAAAGAAATAAATATTCGATTTTTTATTTTTATTATTAATGGAATATAAGAAACAATTTTACCAATTTTTTTTAAAACTGAAAAAAAAAAATTCTTAAAAAATCAAATATTTTTCTCCTATTTCACGTTTTTTTTTTCAAAAAAATGAATAGAAATCGAACCCAAATTAATAAATTTGTATTGACAATTGTTTTTTTTTCTTCAAAAAACTTGATACCTCCAATCACAATTTAATACACATCAATTTACAAGTAATCTAATTCTTTTTTTTAATCAACCGAAAATAAAAAGAGTATAAAAATTATCATTTGTTCATAAAAAGAATACCTCTAATCATATATAAAGACACTCGTTAACAAATGATTACAATGTTATTCACAAATGAATACACTGCTATTAACAAATGAGTAACTTGTTATTCACAAGTGAATAAATGAATACATCTAATCATAAATAAATACACTCATTCACACATGAATGCACTGCTATTCACAAATGAATATATTGTTATTCATAAATAAATACACACTCTAACATAAATGAATTCATCAAAAAATAATATAACTTACATCTAAAAAATAAAGAACATAATACAAATTTTCATTCTCCTCTAGCTCCAATTCTTCACCTTTCATCTTCTCAAACAACTCCAAAGGACCTCCAAGTAGTACTCTCAGAACCTTAATAGTCAACCAACCAACATATTTTTGGGTCAAACTAACATAAAATTGTTAAAAGCACACACCTGAAGAACAACTCGATGTTCAAAACTACAGAAATCAATGATCACAAACGAATGAGAACTTTCATAAATAAATACATTCATTCACACATGAATGCACTGCTATTCACAACTAAATACACTGCTATTCACCAACAACATAATATTGTGTTTGAAGATCATGGAAAGAAAAACAAAACCTTTCCCGCAGTTGTAGAGTGAATAGATCCATCTGCTTCCTTTCCTTGCCAAAGCCTACGTTTGTGTTTCCCTGTCTTGAGTTGTTTTTCAAATTAAAGAGATGAATGGTAGCCCCACCAATTAATCCCTCATTTTTCCCATAGGAAACATCCAAAACCTAACAATAAATGAAACTGAACAATAAAAAATTCGGGAATTCTTTGTTTTACTAATATGAAAGTCATATAAATCTTGAAAAATGGTGAAACTAGTAGCTTACGGTGCATAAATATCATAAATATTTGGTCCCTTCAATTCATACAAAATTGATTGAATAATGAACTCTAACAGATACCAAAAATCGTATTAGGGTTTCGTAACCAGTAACTCTAAGTAAATGACTTGAATTGCAAGGAAACTCACCTGGGTTAGTGGAATTAGTCGAAGGTAGACGCCCTTCTAAATTTTCGATTATGAAAGTAACTGGAAGATTGATATTGCATGATAAAAAGAATCGAAACACATTCCACTAGTACGTCTTTGTATTTCGCTTTCTCTTAATCGATCTCTACCCATCTGTTATTTCTCTTGATCGATCTACATCCTTTTTATGCATATCTGCCATGGATTCTCATTAAACATGAGATGGGTAAAAGAATAAGATGAACTAAGAGGATGGTGAGGTTCGATGATGAGAAAAGTAGAGTGGTGGCGCAGGGATTAGGCGGTGAGAGGATGAATATGTTGATTATCCGTTCTATAAGATTAGGTCAACAAAATAGAGGGACATCGAGTAATTATAGGAGTTTAAAAAATTAGGGTAATGCTTATTTACCTTAATAGCCTTTATAATTTTCTTTAATTTAAAATTTAAAATATAAATGTATTAATAATAAGAAAAATAACAATTAATTATAACCACACATCTTAAAAATTAAAAGGTCCAGATCTGTTCTCGCGTTCTCAACCTTTTAGGTGTTCTTATTTAATATATATATATATATATATATATATATATATATATATATATATATATATATATATATATATATATATATATATAGTTTTGGATATTTTATACAGAAATTCACACTGTATTAAATAAAATAAATATAAATACCATTAATATATAAAACTTTTGAGTCCTTCAATGTTTCGGTCAAGATCTCACGCAGAAAACAATGAACTGATCAGTTATATTTAATGTTGGATACTTGGATTGTATAATAACAATAAGATATATGCATGTTCAGCACTTCAAAATACATTATTGACTCATTTGTCTGGTATTAGGTCCAGCTATATATTTTTCCTGCAAATGAAATTTGAAAAGCTACCTAGCCGTAAGGCTACTTGGTATATTCATCACACTATAATATCCAAAGTGTTATGCTTAATGTACCACTCCATTTAGGCTCCATATTGATCAAATCGATCCATGCCATTAGGATGTATATATATATATATATATATATATATATATATATATATATATATATATATATATATATATATATATATATATATATATATATATATATATATATACATATATATATATATATATATATATATATATATATATATATATATATATATATATACACACGCACACACACGAGAGAGAGAGAGGGAGAGAGAAAGAGAGATGAAAGTATTTGTTTATCGTATTTTCAACGGCAAATATTTGTTGATCAACAATGCCTACGAAGTTTGTGGCTATTGAGGGACGTTGTTTGTAGCCGAAAATGTTACCTACATCGGATGTCAACGGTAATTCAAACCTCCACACAGCTCAACCTTATAAAATTGTAATTACTACCCCACATCATTATATTATTCTTGTTTTTTAATTATAGTATTAACTAAAAAAATAAATATAATCTTAAATTAAAGTAAATAAAAGTTAAGCATCAGTACAAACCTAGGCTATGGCGAAGGTTTTTGAAAACAGGATGTTCTCGGTTTTTATATTTCTCTTCATTAGAGATCATAAAAAATTACATGATTGTTTCCTTCACGTTTTACTGAAAACGAGTCCGATTGCAATTCAGACTTCATATATTAACATCGGTTTTACATAAAAAAAAGTGACAAGTCGAGACATACGGTGTTGAAGTTTCATTTTAAGTGATTAAATTTTATATTGAAGTTTCTAACATGAAAAAAATCATGAGTGCATTGACCAAATAGGGTGGTTAAATGTCATCTATTGTAACTGGTTTTTTATTTGATATGTACCTAATGGGCTAAGTGAAATCCAACTATCCAAATCCATTAAACCAGTTCAAACAGTCCAAATTTATTAAACCGGTTCAAAGTATCCAAATCTAATAAGTCAATAAATTGTTTTTAATAAAGTGTTTGTCTTAGCTTTATATATTTTTTTAGAGGGTATTTCTCTTTTACAACACAAAAAAGTTATAAGGAGTTTTGAAAAGTTAGAAATCCTAACTTATTGAAATCTCATTTTTAAAGGGTTAATTAAATGTTATTTTATGAGTCCTTTTCATATTGAAAAACACGTTTTTTGACTTACTAACTTTTCAAAAAGTCATAAGTCAAGTTGTTTTTAAATCAAATAGCATACACCCTAGCTTAAAATCAAATAATAAACATTACAATTCTAGACTTCATTTCTCAGTGGTTGTTTTAAGTGACCACATTTAACTTCTGATTTGTTAAATGATAAATAAGTATATAAACAACATTGAAAAATTAAAACACATGCATTTTTACTATAAGAAGATATTTAACATCATCAATTTACACTTTACTAGCTACTTACTTTCAAATCAACCAAAAAACCCACAAAAATTAGTGGGTTTACATTATAGTTACCATAAAATGTTATGTATCTACCTAATGAAGATGTTTTATAAATTTACAATAACCAATGTACTCCAAATACCACATACAAATAGGACACAACTCTAATACAAGATTATCCTCAACAAATTCATCAGTGACCTCTGCGACAGTATTGTCTTCACATTTTAAAGTCGTGGCTTGATCTTCTGAAGGTTTACGTGGAACAAATATAATTTGGAAGATTTCCCTAACTTTTCTTAAACAATCAACAAAATTACGATCACATACTGTAAACTTATCAAAGAAATTACCCAACTCGTCTAAACCTACAATTACACATGAGAAATAAATAACAATGTTAGTCCAATATATATAATAGGTTCCTTTTTATCCACCACAACATACACATATATAACAACAAACAACAAATAATAAAAAAATAACAAGTTTTAATACGCATAATAAACTAAATTATAGTGTGTTACCTAATGAAGATCTTGTAGAAATTAAGAACGCATTAAATTTCCACAAATATTTGTTCTTTTAATGAGGGTTATATGTCTAAGGGCATCCACAATATAAAGTTCAATGGATTGTCACATCATCCATGAAAAATCTATACAACAACACTCACAACCCATTCATTATTCATGTCCTAATCATTCAAACTTCTTTTTTATACTCCATGTCATACTCAAACTCCATTAAACTCATATTCAATCATAGTCATCTCCCTATTCAACTCTTATAATACTTGCATTATTGATTATATTGAAATAAAAAACAAAATTTAAATGAATAAAACATATATTTTGTATATAAAAGACCTTCTTTGTATGTTAGATGTCCTTTGGAGATGTAAATCATCCCAAGAACATAAGTTGCTTCCCAATGATCTTTTATTGCAATAGTACTTAACAACTTAATTCCATCTTGGAAATTACCATTCTACAAGTATTCAGACTATAATTAACATTAACATTAATGTTAATGCTAGTATCAATAACAAATCATCAAAAAATTTAAATTTCTGAAAATTTATGATCACAATTCATACATACCACTCCTTTTCGGTATGAAGCCTCGGGGTTTTCTTTTTCTGCACACTTATCAATAAAGGCTTTTGTGTTGGTTCAAATATTATATCTAAAGGAATCAGATCAAGGGAGGTACATTTATACTCATCGCCTTACGTTCCCACTTCATTCATACTTTTACAACTAATAAAGTTCATATTAAAGTTTCTAAGAAAAATTGAAGTTGATTTCAGTAACGTTAATGTGACATATCAAAGTATATGTAAGGGGTGTATGAAAATGACCAACGTCTTGCAATACATAAGTCTTTCGCAGATGATGATACGACTCTTTCCATAATCATAACTAAGATGTGCTTAGGAAGATCATCAACGGTATTGTATCAGCATATATGAGACATCATATTATCATTATAAAGTTGCAAAATCATGGGTTATTATCAGAATGTTTAAGAGGAAACATGGGGAATAGTAATTTTAAGAAACATGGTAAATACACAGTAATTTCAAGAAACATGGGAAGAAACCATACCTGATGTTTATGGGGAAGATGAAAGATATTAAAACGCAAACTTTTGCAAATAAACATGGTTATTTTTCAGATTAAAAGAAGATTGTAACATCCAGTTCAAGGTACTTTTCATTTTTGACCCTTGGTGTGTAAATATTTTTCAGATTTGGTCCCAAGGGGGTAGTTTTGCCATTTTTGAAAAATGGGTGTACGCTAGACATACACATCCAAAGAAAAAAAACCTAAATTTTAGGGGTTGGGCCCTATTTAAACAAAATTATGACCCATGATCCTCTCATTTCTCAGCCTCCATTGCCCTTTGAGTCCCATTTCAAAACCCTAGCCTCTCTTGAGGAGATTTGCCCCTCATGTGTGTGTTTTTAGTGTGTGTTGGTGAGATTTAAGGAAGAAGAGTTGTAAGAAGGAGCTTTGATCGAAGCAGAACTTGTAGATCCAACTTTTACACATCATTTCTAGCTTCATTGAGGTATAAAGCTTAGAACTTACTCCTTGTATGCTCAGATCTAGTCTATATGAAATTTCGGTCCCTTTTTGATCCTATGATGAGATCAAGGGTTTTTTCCTCTCCAGAAGTTAGGTGTTTCTTCTCTTGATGTTTCTGAGGTCCTTAGTCCAAAAAGTTAGCGTATTGATGGTTATGGATGAACCATGCATGTGTTTAGGTCCATTTGGAGAAAATAAAATGCTAAATATAGGGTTTGGATTCCTTTGAGCCATACAAAGGCTCGAAGTTCATAACTTTATGGATTAAGACGTTCCACAAGGCTTAGAGCTGAAGTCCGGACGTTTGGTTGCAAGTACTAAGCACTTATAGGAAAAAGTGCTTAATGGGCACGTACGTTGGTTGTACTCAAGCGTATAATGCGTATACGTTGCCGAGTCCCCGATCCAACACACAACCTAGTACGTCAGGCATACTTCTGGTACGCATAGTGTACCAACCCTGGTCTTTGGGCTTGTAGTTTGGACCATTTTTATGCTTTGAGGGTTGTAGGCATAGTTAGGCCACTAGCCTTTCTGACTTTGGGCTAGTGTTAGCCTTTGGGCCTTCCTGGATTTGGGCCAATAATGGGCTTTGGTCATCATTTAGGATTTTGGTCCATATTTGACATTTAGAGGAATTAGATTGGGCCTTGGTTATTGGGCCAGGTAAAGAAAGGGTAAAATGGTATTTTACTGTAGGAGTTGGATAAATGAAATAAATTCCTAATTATGGTTTATGGCCTAATAATTAATTTGGGTTTTATTTGATTAATTAGCGTGGGAACTTTCCAGATCAGCAATTTGTGCATTTGTTTGATATCCAGCAGTTTGAGTTAAGTCTCATCACTGTTCTTGGAGGGTCAAAGAAACCAATGTAGGCCCATGATTTATTATGATTAGGATGCTAGTTGTTTATGTGACTTTTGCATGTATACTACGTGATAAGCATACCGGGCATGGTCCAATGCTAGGGCAAGACATAATGGGTGTATTGTATGCTATTTATCATAGTGATTCTTGCATGTGATTATGTGTCTGTATGAATGTCAAAAGGGGCTTGATAAATGTCATGGGGTGGGGCCCATATCATGATTAGATGGATCTGTTCCGAGCTGGGCTCAATGCCAGGTGGGGCCCGATGGGTGTCGGGAATGGTCCATCTTATGTTAATATGTATGGTATAGGGTATTTTGGGGAACTCACTAAGCTTCGTGCTTACGGTTTTCAGTTTATGTTTCAGGTACTTTGGATCGAATAGGAAGAGCATAGGATGACTGCATTGCACACACCACAACCTCCGTTTATTTGAATCTGATGTATTGATAAGAATGATCGATATACTATCATTTTCTTTTATGGTTGTATGAATGCGTTTTGTATGATGGATTTATTATTATTAAAATAAAAATTTTGGTCTTAAATTTTGGGACGTTTGAAGTTGGTATTAGAGCCTTGGTATGAGGATTCGGGCATACTCTCGGGTGTGTCTAAACTCAAACTGAGGATTTGGTGGATTTTTTTAAAGTAATGTTTTACAAAAAAAAAAATTCCTAATAAAAGAAAGGGGATGTGGTATATGCAATCGATATAGATCAAGTAAGTTTCCCAAAATACTCATACATGTTTATGTTATGTTTTGAGTTGTGGATCTTTGAATAGCATGCTAGATTAGGACTAAGGAACTGCTCAGGATTGCATGATAGAATGCTAGGAGAGATGCCTTCGTATGTCTGCTGTATGGGCTTATAGACTTGCATGCTAGTACTGATCAGGTAGTGATAGGATGGACTAATTAGGTTATGCTTGATTTTGATTATTGGATGCTTGAATGCTGCTTCATTTTTGCTTTTGAACGTTATGTTTTAACTCTATTGCACAACTCTTGTTTGAGTCCAATCATTATAGTGTGAGACCTTCAATTCGAAGAATGATCTAGTGTTGGTACTATGCAGTTTTATTTGTGAGCTAGCTATGGGGTGTTAAGGGAGAGTTTTTTATGCAGCTGATGACATAGAGTCATGAAGTGGTTCCCCTTGAATGACCTAGGAGGTGATTTAGTGTTGAGAGCCTTTTTATATTAAGAATTGTTGGTTTGATAAGGAAGTGAACTGGATGACTTGGGGCCACCCTAGAAGAAACTATGGATAAATGTGGAAGGTAGTATGGGCCCATACTGCTGGAAGCAGAGGATTCGTACTCGAGTCAAGGAAAGTTGCAATGACACTAGGAAGTTTGTAGAGTATGGGATTCCTCGATGTACATGTGTATATATATATATATATATATATATATATATGTGTGTGTGTGTGTGTGTGTTTTGATGGTTTGAATGGTCTATTTTCAGTATGGTGGTCACTCGAGGAGGATATGGTTGTGGTTCTAGTGTCAGTGAGGGTTCAGGTTCGGGATCTGAGGCTGGACATTTGGATGATCAGATACAGGAGTTCATTTCATCAAAGATTACTAGCAGCATTCTAGAGCACACTCATATGATCTTTGGGATGATCAAGGAGGGTATGATGGAGATTCTGGATGAGCGCATGGGCGCTTTTCGTTTTGAGATGGTGACGATGATGGGAGCTCGCACTTTGACTTTCCGTGAGTTCCGGGCATGTGAAACCCTGGAGTTCTTGGGAAGAAGGACCCCATTTTGAGCATGTGTTGGTTGGCAAACGTCGGGAACACCTTCCGATCTAGCCTTTGTCAAGAGGAGGCAAATGGCCAACTTGCATTCTATTTTCTGAAGGATAGAGTTCGAGATTGGTGGGAGGAGGTTGGGCATGCCTTGGGAGGAAGGGTGTGGATTTGTTCAACCTGTCAACGATCACCCAAATGGAGTCAAGACCACCTATTGTCTTGGGAAACTTGGTTATGAAATACATGGTTATCTGATCCCACTTCCACTCGGGTATCTCTGGTTGTTGTAACATACCTGAGGGCTTTTGGTATTCTACTTTAACCTTGGCGCAAGTCAAGCCATTGCCCACATAAGTAATAATCTCTGCTTTTATGTTTAGTGATGAATAAAGTTTCTTGAGGTCCAGATAGATCTTGTGTGAACCTGGATGAACGGAGTATCGAGTTTTGTGGGCTTCGTTCAAGACAAGATCTCTGTAGCCACCAAACTTCGGTGTCCAGATCCGATTCATGCGATAATGAACTATGTCACCCTTGATTTCTAAGTTCTTCTCCATTTCTCTTAAGGCTTTATCAACCACATTATTAGGTTTTAAGGCTTCTAGTTGTGCTTCCTTGATCTGTGTGGGCAGATGTGAATGGATGGTCATGGTTAATGCTTTTACTCTACGCGCTGAGTACTCCTTTTGGATGAGGGCATCTGCTACTAAATTGTCTTTGCCTGGTTGATAATGAATTTCACATTTGTAGTTGTTAAGTAGCTCTACCCACTATCGTTGTCTTATGTTGAGCTCCTTTTGGTCGAATATGTGTTTTAGACTTTTGTGGTCTGTGAAGATAGTGCATTTCGTACCATAAAGATAATGTCTCCAAATTTTTAGGGTAAACACAACTGCTCCTACTTCAAGGTCATGAGTGGTGTAGTTGACCTCTTATGTATTAAGCTGCCTTGAGGCATACACAATGAACTTTCCTCATTGCATAAGTACACAACCTAGCCCTTGATTGGATGCATTGTAGTATATAACAAAATCTTCCATCCCTTCTGGAAGAGACAAGATCGGTGCGCTGCATAGGGCTTGCTTTAACATTTGGAATGCAGTTTCTTGTTTCTCTTCCTAGTTGAAGGTTACCCCCCTTCTAACACAAGGTGGTAAGTGGCTTCACAATCTTGGAGAAGTTATGTATAAACCTTCGGTAGTAGCCAACAAGGCCTAAGAATTGATGGATTTCTGTTGGCGTTCTTGGTGCTGACCAGTTCTTGATTGCCTTGATTTTGGAAGGGTCCACGTGTATTCCTTCTTTGCTGACCACGTGACTTAGTAAATATACTTTCTAAATCCAAAACTCGCACTTTGAGAACTTCACATATGACTTCTCCACACTTAATGTTTCTAAGGCCTGTCAGAGGTGCTGACTATGTTCTTCCTTACTTCATGAGTACATTAATATGCCATCAATGAATGCTATCATGAATTTGTCTAAGTAAGGAAGACATACCCTGTTCATTAAATCCATGAAGATTGCAGGCTCATTCATTAATCCTAAGGGCATCACTACAAACTTGTAGTGACCATAACGAGTTCAAAATGCTGTTTTGGGAACATCTTCTTCTAGAATTTGTAGTTGATGATACCCGGATCTTAGGTTGATCTTTGAAAAGTAATTTTCTCCTTGGAGTTGATCGAATAGATCGTCAATCCGGGGTAGAGGATATCGGTTATTGCTACTGAGTTTGTTTAATTCCCGACAGTCTATGCACATGCGGAACGATCCATCATTCTTCTTTACGAACAAGACTGGTGCCCCCCAAGGAGAGAAGCTTGGTCTGATGAATCCTTTGTTTAGCAGTTCGTTTAGTTGGCTGGAGAGTTCCTGTATTTCTTTCGGTGCTAAACGGTATGGTGCTTTGGCTACGGGGGTAAGTGGCTTCACAATCTTGGAGAAGTATTGTATAAACCTTCGGTAGTAGCCAACAAGTCCTAAGAACTGATGGATTTCTATTGGCGTTCTTGGTGCTGACCAGTTCTTGATTGCCTTGATTTTGGAAGGGTCCACGTGTATTCCTTCTTTGCTAACCACGTGACTTAGTAAATATACTTTTCGAATCCAAAACTCGCACTTTAAGAACTTCACATATGACTTCTCCGCCCTTAATGTTTCTAAGGCCTGTCAGAGGTGCTGAATATGTTCTTCCTTACTTCATGAGTACATTAATATGTCATCAATGAATGCTATTATGAATTTGTATAAGTAAGGAAGACATACCCTGTTCATTAAATCCATGAAGATTGCAGGCGCATTCGTTAATCCTAAGGGAATCACTACAAACTCGTAGTGACCATAACGAGTTCAAAATGTTGTTTTGGGAACATCTTCTTCTTGAATTTGTAGTTGATGATACCCGGATCTTAGGTTGATCTTTGAAAAGTAATTTTCTCCTTGGAGTTGATCGAATAGATCGTCTATCCGGGGTAGGGGATATCGGTTCTTGATACTAAGTTTGTTTAATTCCCTGTAGTCTATGCACATGCGGAACGATCCATCATTCTTCTTTACGAACAAGACTGGTGCTCCCCAAGGCGAGAAGCTTGGTCTGATGAATCCTTTGTTTAGTAGTCCATTTAGTTGGCTGGAGAGTTATTGTATTTCTTTCGGTGCGAAACGGTATGGTGCTTTGGCTACGGGGGTAGCTCCGGGAATTAAGTCGATTCAGAACTCGACTTGGCATTCATGATGAACTCCTAGGAGATCTTCAGGAAATATGATGGGAAAATTACAGACTTTGGAATGCTCTCGTTGTCTTTTACTTCATGTTTCATATCCATGACATGGGCTAAGAAGGCATGGTATTCCTTGTGTAGATATTTTTTTTTATCTTTAATACAAGAGATGATTTGAAGGGTCGTACTAGGTTTGTCGCCATAAATGATGAGGGTTTCGCCACTTGGAAGATTAAGGCGAATAGTCTTTTCATAACATAGAATATCGACACGATGAGGACTTAACCAATCCATGTTGATGATAACATCGAAGCTTTTTATTGAGACTGGCATAAGGTCGATTTGGAAAGAATCGTTGTTTAGAGTAAAGATACACCTTATGTATATGTCATTAGTGCTTTCTATCTTTACGTTGTCCATTTCTATGATGAATGTGTTATTTAGTGTTTGATATTTTTGTTTGAGTATATGTTTAAACTTGTGGCTCACGAAACTGCTCTCTGCACCGCTATCAAAGAGTATACATGCATATGAGTTATTGAGGAGAAATGTACGGGTGACCACCGTGGGATATGTCACTGGTTCTTCGTGATCTATTGCCAATACTCTTCCCATACAACCATCATTCCATGCTTTTGGACAATCTCTCTTGAAGTGTCATGTTTCACCACACCCGTAACAAGTCTGCCTTACTCCAACGCCCGGGACTTGGGTGATTGGTTGTGCCAGTACCTTACATAAATGGGTAGTGTACCCCTTTCTATTACAGTTATTGTAGTGCATCTATCGGCGTGCTCCATGGTGATGAAAGTTGCACGTTTTACACTTTGGAAGGGTTCCAGCATATAGTTTGGTGGGTGCTGAGCGGTAGGTATATTAGCAGCATGGAATGTTACCATTTTTTGTTTCTTTACGGGCTCTTGAAACGACTGACCCTTCCTTTTATTCTAAAGCTTCTTCTTGTTGCCATCTTCTTTGGGTTGCTCAGGAATGGTTGTCATGAAGCCTTGCGGACTCGATGATCCACGAGTGTTTGTGTCAAGCGTTTGGCACTATCAAAGGTAGATGGATTTGCAGCTATTACGTTTCCATGAATCCGAGGAGGTAGTCCCCAAATATACCGTTCCACTTTCTTATTTACCGAGGTGACCATCACGGAACATAACACTGCTAGGTCGCTAAACCTAGTAGTGTAAGCTGCAATTTCAGAGTCTTTCATAGTAAGGCTCTAGAGCTCTTGTTCTAGCTTTTGTACCTCTCCTCTCGGGCAGTATTCAGCTAACATCATAACTTTTAAATCTTCCTAATTCAACAAGTTAGCCACTGTGAGAGTCAGTGACTTGAAATGGCCATTCCACCATGTAAGGGCCCTGTCAGAGAAAGTACAGGCAACAAAATTTACTTTGCTTCTTTTTGGGCAGGCGTAAATCTCGAAGACTTACTCCGTCTTCTCGAACCACTGTGTCAGGGAAGTGACTCCCTCGCTTCCATTAAAGGATTTGGGTTTTCCATTTGTGAAATCTTTGTAAGAACACTCCCTTGGGTGTCCATGGCAATCTCCGTGGTTGGAGTGGTTAGCAACACTACCCACTCCACTGGCACCACTTGTGTTGATTTGAGTTATGGCAGTTGCCATGACGACTATCACAATATCCTGAAAGACAGCAATATCCATTGGTGGAGGTGGTGGTGGTGGAGGAGGTGGTGCTGCTGTGTTGTTGAAATGCCTGGGATTTCTTCGAGGTGGCATAATTATGCCATAAGTTCAAAGATAAAATGATCATAAGTCTTCAATAGTGACTATGGAAATTCTTAGTCATATACATTTTGTGTTCCAACTTTATTGTATTTGTAAGTCATTAAAAATAGGAAATCTACTAATAATCATATGATTTTCTTAACAACTTTAGAAGTCAATGGTAACATCCAATGAAATAAAATGCATGACAATTTCATCGATGAAATGTTTTGGTACTTGGTTCCAGAAAATTTGACCTTGATAAAGGTCTAGAGTACATCAACGTACGGAAAAAAAATTTCAGCATTACGACCTATAAATAGTGTAACCACTTATTCAGTGAGTCGAACCTACATATAAGAAAAGAGTAATACTAACGTTTACTCGAAAGACTTAGTCTATAACATAACATGAGTAGCATGAGAACTACTCATGGTGTATGGTATTCGGAGAACTCTAGGGTGGAGTCATGAAGGTTGGCATGTCCTTTACTCTGTGCTCAGCCTCAATGACACGTCTCTCCATTATAGCCTGACGTTCCCGAAACTATCTCAACTCAAATCGAGTTGTGGTATCCTCCTTTTGTAGAGCCTCAATGTGATCTCTAATTTGATCGTGATCTTCCTCTAGATGACGAGGCATACTATAGTAACTTCTGTAGTGGCACCAACTTCCATGACTTGATTAGTGGTTTCTCTTGGTTGCTCGCCTTGCCGGACGATACGACGAATCATGACAGGTAGACGCCTGTCTGTTGAACCTCCTTTACTGAGGTTGTAGAAACCTCGTTCCATGTCGTAGGATGGGTGTTGTCCTTGCTCTTGACTCCATCTCTTTAGATCCACTGCCCATCTGAGTGTCGGGCCCTGGAAGTTCCATCGGATGTTTGAAGCGTCACGTGGAGGATTGTAGACTTCGGGTTTTGAGTTAGTGTCTTCCTCTTCTTCTGAGATCTCTTCAGGATCTTCCTATGGGTCGTCCTCAATCAATCCTCCATTTCCCTGATTGGGGAAACAGGGATCTCCGGGGATGAAGAATCATTCCATAATGTCTATGCGAGAATAAGGGTAATAAGTGTAGAAAAAATCTAAGCGTGTTGTCTTATTGTGTCACAAAATACTCCTAGAGTATTTTTAAATTTGTATGTTAAAGGTTCTCTATATGGTTTGTTGGTAAGTTTTAGACTCGTCATTCACTACGACCATTCCTTGGTATACGTTAGTCACGTCCTGGATAAATATACTTGATCAGACTATATTCATCCCAGACCTAATTACATACCCGAAGGCTTACTTGTAGTGTTCAAGTCATGTCAATACTTTTTCTTTTGTTAGCATTATGAATATGTACTAGTATGTATTGTATGTACTTATGTTTTCGTGATTCTTGATCCATTCCTGGTCCTTCTATATGTGCCTTGTGTATACAAGTCGTATATAATTAAGATTGAAAAAGATAGTCAGATGGGTGACTCTGCCCTAAGCCCAAAACCAAGCAATGAACATGAAATAAGGCGGAATCATACATATTAAGTTCGTAGAATCTTAATTATATACCACCCTCACATATACACTATAAACAATGCTCTGATACCAATTTGTCTCACCCCCAAACCAAGATGGCGGAAACGTCCGGGGGCGGGTGACTATCATGTACAGTATCATAATAGTTTAGTATAAATGATCAAAGCAACACAACCAACATATATATTATTGAAATAGTTACATCATTTTTATGCATTACATGTTTCAAAAGACAATTATAATATGTTGTCAAAAGATTTGTTTAGACGTCTTAGCATTTCATCTTCAAAAGCCAGTGGTTACCTGCTTTACTGATTCCCTAAGAATACAAGTTGTTTGAAAAGAGTGTCAACAATTAAGTAGGTGAGTTCATAAGTGTTTGTATGTGTAATATGTAAACCTATCTTTGTAAAGTAATAGTGTTTGTCTTACCAGAAAATCCTATATTGTCCATAAAATGTATTGTAGACTTAAATGTACCAAGACAATAACGTATATGTATTTTTCATACTTAAATTAGTGATACGTAGTTTTAATCATGTATATAAAACCGTTTGAAAAGTGCTTTTTCGTAAACTAAAAGAGTCATTGTTGCTTTATGTGAGTTTTTATAACCGTACTGATGACCGATGTTGGCCTGCCGTGCCGCGACGTTCTTCAGGCATCGAAATGTTATCATATTTGTCACCCCAGATCTTCCGGTCTAACTGTAGCTAACAGTTTAGGTGTGGGATTGTCAGTCCCATATAGATCTATACACAAGTATCACGATCTCCCTCCAGGAGACTTTGGTTATAAAACAAGACTTTTGTTTGTACTTTGTAGTGTACCGTGAAGACTATGTCTTACAAAGTTGTTCAACAAGTTTACGTGTTTTTGTACTGAAAACGTTTATGTGTTACTTGTATTCCCCCCGTTAAAAATACGTGTAGTTGCGGTTTGATAACGAGGTGACAGTGACGATCTTTAAGTTAGAACACGTGAAGGTGATTGTATCCTATGAGTTTTAACACATACTAATGTGTAAATAAAATGAACTAATCATAAAAAGACTGTAGAATACTATGTTATTAAGAATACTTACCAAAATACCAAGGAATAATCTTGATGAATAAAGCTCAAGGAGGTGTTTATTCTTTGAGTTTTGAGAGGAAATGAAAGGTTGATAATTGAGAGAGAATTGTGAATGTTTGATACTTTTCTAACTGTGAGTGAGAATTGGTTCAGATGTGTTTATTATATATGGGAAATTAAAGGATAAGATTGTAAGAGAAGTGACACTTACGTTGGTAAGTGTACCATATCACTTTGGGAACTTAATCAAGGTAAAATATCTAGATATTTAAGAGGGATTTCGGTCAAAAGAAGGTTGATTTTGGTCCTAGCATGACCGAAATCACCTTGGATGCCCTACATTTGATAGATTTCGATCCTAGTGGAGAAACCAAAACTGAAAACCCTACTTGCTACAAGATTCCAAAAGCATACCTAAAACCAAAAACACTTCCTAGATTCCAAATACTGAAATCAACATGATAAGGTGAATTTCATGCTTCTTAACTTACTTCCTTGACATATGTTGACTTTTATTTAACTTATATATGCATGATTTTCAATATATAAGTATATATAACTGACATAAGTATGCTCATACAATAACTTATGAACTAATATAAACATCTATTCTTAGCATTCAAAGTTCTTATTGCATCAATGTTATGATGTGAATTCACTTTGTACACGGTTACAGTTTAGACTTGTTTGTTCGAGATTTTTTTTCCAGTTGTCACATATGTTTGTCTTGATTCTCATTCACTACAAATGGCAAATTATATGTGTTTCCTATCATCATTGAATATCACATGACTGAGTAAGACCGTTTATGTAATTATTTGACCTAGGTAGCACCAAAGTACGTATGCCAAAACCACACATCTAGCGAGACCACTGCTTTTAATATTAGCATTGAGATTCCATGGTCACCTCGTCAGAATTTTCTGTTATGCATTTGGATAATTTTCTCACGCCCAACACGTACAATCAACACTCCAATCATTCGTGGGAAATTATGTGACGCTTTATGTGTTGTAAACAATCGTTCAACATTACTGTATGTAGGTTTGTGCAACTATATTTTGGTGTAATGTTCGTTAACATATTCACAAAACAAACATGTATAAACCCTTTCTGCTAGCTAACATCTGTATATATTAATTCAGTGCTTGGATGATGATGCCATACAACAAATTCAATTTGCGATTGTATAATTTTATATTACAATAGAACTCCATCTAACTCTGACATCCAATTTCTATTTAAATAATTTGCAATTTTCTTACTATTACAATAGAACACCATCTAATTCTGACATCCAATTTCTATTTAAATAATTTGCAATTATCTTACTATCTACAGACAAAAAAAAAAAAGAAATCATTTTCCACACATCGAAATCTTGTCATAATGATAAAACTTAAAATACATAGCACTTTATACATTTGATCTCAAATTTGGTTACAAGAAACTAAACAAAGAAAATATTGCATACCTACTTCCATTAATATTTTTTGATAGGACGAGTAAGTTGATCTCACAAATCTACTCTAATAAATGAATATTTTTTTTATCACATGTCCACTTCTCCTTCATTTGGACACATTGTATTTTCTAAAATTTTTAAATTTTCTATTTTCCACTTATCATTTTATTGTATTTTTTATTTTATTAAATTAAAATTCCACATTTAATATATAAGGTTATATATATATATATATATATATATATATATATATATATATATATATATATATATATATATATATATATATAAGGTATTTATTAGAAAGGGTTTATATATGTAATGTATTCAATACATTAAAGTCTCATTAGTTTTAATAATTCAAAAAATTTCTCATTTTTCTTATAAATTTAAACTTTTTAAATTGTTAAAACTTTTTATATATGTAATGTATTCAATACATAGGTCTCACACTTAGTTTCTTATATATAATCCATTAACAAAACCTCACAATTTTCTTATATATATATATATATATATATATATATATATATATATATATATATATATATATATATATAAGTTTTGTACAAATACCGACTAGGTTCCGATTAATCTCCGATTAATACCTAAACGGTAGCTGACCGACAAGAGAATGACTAGCGATTAATCCCTGCCAACACAATGAGTTAAGCAATAAAAACCTAAGAAATTTGAACACTTTGAAGAAGATCCATCTTTACATTATATATATATATATATATATATATATATATATATATATATATATATATATATATATATATATATATATAAGTTTTTTACAAATACCGACTAGGTCGCGATTAATCTCCGATTAATACCTAGACGGTAGCTGACCGACAAGAGAATGACTAGCGATTAATCCCTGCCAACACAAGGAGTGAAACAATAAAAACCTAAGAAATTTGAACACTTTGAAGAAGATCCATCTCTACATATTAATCATATTAATCTATTCTGTTATGATATTATTGGTATTTACGAACTTTGTTATCAAATTAGTCATATATACTTTTTTTTTAAAAATTCAACGAATTAGCAATTTATGGTCCACGATTAAGACCTGCCTTACTGATTAATCTTTAAACTCCCATGCATCGACTAGCTAACGTCAAACATTTTCTGCAATGTATATATATATATATATATATATATATATATATATATATATATATATATATATATATGCCAACACAATGAGTGAACAATGAAAACCTATGAAATTTGAACACTTTGAAGAAGATCCATCTCAACATAAATTGTTTAAGGTATAATTAGTGTTGTATTAATCATATTAATGTATTTTGTTATGATATTCATGGTATTTACGAACTTTGTTATAATATTAGTCATATTTTTTTTTATACAACGAATTAGCAATTTATGGTCCCCGATTAAGATCTGTCTAACTGATTAATCTCTTAACTCCTATATATATATACATATATATATATATATATATATATATATATATATATATATATATATATATATATATATAGACACACACACACACTACTTTACAACCCTTGAGAACCACTATTATAAAATTAATTACATTTTTATAATAAAAAATTTATAATTATTACACAATTATTTTAAATAAATTATTAATTAAGAGATATATCAAAATTTAAAAGTTATTATAACTTCAAATTTAACATATAATTTGAAAATGTAAATTTGAAGTTTGAAATGAATTGTCTAATATATATCTACATGATACATGACATGATATTTAATGAGGAATTGTATTGGAGTGGTACTTGGTAAAAAAAAGATTAAAACTATTCATTTATTAGAGTAGGAACATATATATATATATATATATATATATATATATATATATATATATATATATATATATATATATATATATATATATATATATATATATATATATACATATATATATATATATATATATATATATATATATATATATGGTTTTACAATTAATCCAAATAACTCCAAGTAAACTAAACATTATTACAAACTAGAATATCCAAAATATCCTTGCTAATTCCAACATCCAATCTAGCTCATGTAATATAAATATATAACAAATTATACGCGTTGGTTTGGAAATGATAGTGAGTATACTTTGGTAGGGGTGACCGTGGTGCGGTTCGATGCGGTTATTAGCTAAAACCTTACCACTAACCGTAAATGCGGTTAATCCATTTTCAAAACCTCTTGGTGCGGTTATTTTTGCGGTGTGGTTAGACAGTTATTTTTGTGGTACGGTTTTATTTTTTTGTGTTGCGGTTATTAACCGCACGAATTTGGTGTGGTAATTTTGAGTGATTTTTAATCACAATTTAGAGCTCAAACAGTTTTAAGAGTTCAAATATATTATTTGTAATAATAAAAAAAACCATATGGTATAAGAAAATAAATTTAAATCACAAATAACTAATATATTAAAAATATCAAATCAATAGTAATTAACAATAAATATCTTAAATTTCTCTAATTTTACCATTTTTCAAAGGTAAACATAACAAAAAACAAATATTTTTTGTCTTCTAGTATTTATCAATCTTTCATCCATGGAACTTATCTTATTTTTAATATTTGATATATTAATAATTAATTAAAAAATATATAAAATATATGCAGTGCGGTGCGGTTTTTTTTGCGGTTTTTGAAAACTAATAACCGCACCGCACCGCAAGTTTGCGGTTTTTGGAAAACAGAAAAACTCATCATCGGTTTTTATTACGGTTGCGGTTTATGCGGTTAATTTTAGTTGCGGTACGGTTTTTGCTCACTTCTAACTTTGGTTTAAATCTTAAAGAGAGATAATGGGTTCCAATCCTTTAATCTCAAAATCAAGCCCGCAAAAGTAGCTTTAAGAGTATAAAAGATCATTAGGATCAAGACTTTAAAGAAATTCTCAAAATACTTATAGTCTTCGTACTACAAACAAGAATTATAACATAGTTAATCAATAAATAAAAATCATTAAAGTAGAGTATAAAATCACCTTAAGTAGTTAAATAAGTTCACATCATTTATATGGTTATCGGAGAATATAGTGGTCGCCTAAAGTTAACAATATTTAGGTCAATTATCCCCTAAATGTCCATTAATCCATTAATTAGTTTTGTAATCTAAAACTTTATTTTTTTTTTTCTCTTCCATCTTTAAGATCATAGAAAAGGACAGAAGAAAAGTCGACCTGATTTGGAGTTGAATTGCAATAATAACAAAATAATAATAATAATAATAATAATAATAATAATAATAATAATAATAATAATAATAATAATAATAATAACTTTGGTCTCTAACTTGTTACTCGATTGAGTCTGGTTCAAAAGGATCTTCCACTAGACAATGTAGACAGGTCTGATGAGCAAACTCATGAATTTAAGTCCTTAATGCTTCTAAGTTGAAACATCTCTTTGCACAAGGTGATTTTAAAATGGTTTAAAATCAAGTTTTCATCCAAAGTTTAAGTTTTAAAACATGTGAAAATAAACATTTGGTCTATCTTATGTTAAGTTCAAAACATAGGAAGGATATTACAATCGATCTCAAAACAAAAGTTAAAGTATGATTTTACATCTATCATCTTCTAAATATCCATTACTTTTTCTCCATCTCCAACTAGAGCAACATATCAAAATATAGAATAAGGCATGAATATGATTGCCTTGTGATTATACATGGGGTCAATTATTCAAGAGTAAAGGTGATGAAAATCATCCATATTCATATTCAAAGTTAAACGGTCAAAAATATTTTAAAATTAATATAGTATTCGAGATAATGTCCAAGGTCGTTAATTAATATAGTATCCAAGATAATGTCCAAGGTTGTTAATTATTTGTAATGTTTCTAAATAACAACAAGGTTTTTGGGTTGGCCTATGACATAATTAGTAATAAGGAAATGGTGAAAAAAAATTGTTAATACATATTATGAAATAATAAATCAATTGGAAATAATTTTGGTAATTAATTAAATAGTTTTTAATTAATTAAAAGGCTAGAATATTAATTGAATCATCGATATTAGTTGGAATATTCCAGAAGCCTTTTGGAAAGAGGAAGGCGATAAAAGATAATGAAAACATGAGTTTGAATCTACAATCAAAATTAGAGTAAAATCATAAAATAGATAGTGCGAAATCTCTGATGGATGCGGTGCAATCAGGTTGGGCTCTTCCATTTATTACTAGAAGTACTTGAAACATTTTAACTTTAAACCGAATTAAAAAAGTTTAGTGAGTTCTCCAAAATACCACATATACATAATGAGCCTCACTTAACAGATATATAAACAATCTTCCCAATGAACGTATAACATACATGCGAGAGTCACAAAGAAAACAAGCAATCCAATGACACCTAATGTCCTACATTATGGTGAGAAGACTCACCTGAATCAAAAGTTGGATATTAAGAGTCTAATTCATGTAGAACCAACTAAAAAAACCACTTATAACAATTAGAGGTGATACCTCAGTCTACCACCTAAAATGTAACGACCCGAATTTTCTACGCATATATCTAGGGAAATATTAGAGTTTTTCTTATAAAAATGTGGAATTTTACTCTTATATCGGGTTTAAAATAAAATCACAAATACGACAACAAGGAAAAACTAATGTAATCATAGTTATAGTCTAAGTCTTTGTGCCCATATCTTCTCAAGTACAATGACTGTTACCTGAACCTGTAAAACATTAAACATCTATAAAACATTAGAAAATAATGTCAGGTGAGTAATATTCTTTCTATTTTCATGTTAATATACTCTTATTCTAACTCTTTCTGTCTTCATATCCTGTAATTTTCTTTTCTCTTATTTCTAATACTCTATAATCTAATCTCTTCTTCTTATAGCATATTCTGCTATTCTTTCTCATTACATCTATATCTTCTTCTCTTTTCTCATGCTTTCTTTAATTTTTCTCCTCTCCTTGTATTCTCTCTTAGCTTCTTCTTCAGCATATCTCAGACTCTACACATACTTTATATTCTCATTCTTTATCTTTCTCTTACTCTACTTTCCGCGTCTCTTTTCTTGTCCCTTACTCTTATCTCATCTTATACTATTTTTTTTCTTCTTATAGTTTATGCATGCTTTTCTCTTATTCCTACTCTGGTCTTCACACATCTCTTACTCCTAGCATGCTTGTCTCATACTCTACTTACACTTCATCTCTCTATTCTCAACTTTTTATGACTTAGCATTTTATTCTCATCTAAACCCAAATGGTCCATTCTCACAATATAGCTTCATCTATCATGTAGGAGACAACATAACTCTAACAATACTGGGTATGCTCATCCAGAATTAGTCCCCTCAATATGATCCCTCACAGATCCTTAGACATTCTTTTCTCTTAAATCCCTTACGGATCCTTACTCATAATCCCTCATAGATTATATTTAAGTTCTTTCAAATGACCCTCATATCCCGTTCCACTCAGGAAACCTTTCCTCTATTTTCTCTAATTATACATTGTCTCATTCCCCCAAGAATCATCTATTTACATTCGTAAAGGAACCATAGTCTCATTCCCAAAGGAATCTTACTCTTTATTACCGAAAGAATCTATATCTCATTCACGATGGAATCATCTTTCTACACTTCTCTAACCCTTTTAGGTAACTGATCATATAACACTTGTCCTATGGACATTCTATTTCTTTATCCCACCAGGATATCTTTTACTACTCATCTAGTACTTAACTCATTAAGTACTTAACATATATATTTATTTCATGTACAAAGGTATACTACATATTATCCTTAACATCTCCACATACATACTCTCTCTCTCTCTCTCTCTTTATATATATATATATATATATCTTTCTCTCAAGCACACACGCACACACTCTATCTTTATCAATCGTCTCTAAGGTATTTAATATAATACCTTTCTCTTCTAACCATACATACATTCATACACAAGATTATAATGCATATAATCCTAGTCTTTCTGCATCTATATCTTTTTGGGTATTACTCATAATATCACTAATATCTACTTATAGACATACATACACTAAACATACTTACATGCTCGTATACATGGTTCTAAATGTATGCTCTCACACATACTCTAATTATATGTACATGCTCGGATACATGATTTTAAATGTATAATTAGAATCTATCTCCATCTAATAACTTAATAGCATTCACTAAGTGCCTCAAGATCCAACACACACACACACACACACACACACACACACACATATATATATATATATATATATATATATATATATATATATGTATCAGGGTTGCAGAAATCGGGATTAATTGTTTGGCGTTCTCCAACTGACTAGGATTAAGGGTGCTTGACGAAATTAGGGATTAATTGGGTTCGATGGGATTAATTAGTCTTAAGATATATTAATCTTTTATTAGTTTAAATATTTTATTGATAATCTATGGTCCTCGATTAATCCCCGATGAATCCCTGCTAAGACTGATTAATCCCTTAATCCCAGTCGACCATTGAGTTACCATCGAACGATTTTTACTACCTTGATATATATAGGTAGGTAGGTAGGTAGGTTCCGTTGAGATTAGAAACAAAATATAGATCTTGAGATTCAACGTCAGACACATATTTCAAGTCTGCCGCTCTAACCCTCTGGCGTACCAACGCGACAAGGTTGTTATAATCATAAATGATTATACAGCGTCGCCCGTTCTTTTCTCCTCCACCACCATAACCACCACCGCCGCCACCATTACCACCACCTCTAACACCAACCGACCCCACCACTGTCACCTCCGTCACTTATACCACCTCCACCCCTGTCACCACCACTTTTTCTGCCACTAAATTGCATAATCATATATGACTCAGTCTATGAAAAGACATATATGTATAATCATTTATGATTACGCATACACTACTGTTTTCGATACACTGGAGCGTTAGAGCGACAAATGAGAAATGTATGGCTCAAGTTGAATCTAAAGATCTCTACTTTTTATTCTCAAGTGAACCGTCCCCTGTATATATATATATATATATATATATATATATATATATATATATATATATATATATATATATATATATATATATATACATTTTTGGTTAAAAATTAAAAAACGAATTTCATAACCAAATTATTAAGTTTGGTATGATGTTAGAAATACGATCTTGAAAATGAAAACTGGATTGCTTGAAATTTTGAAATATGCCAAAGATCTTGGTTGTGCCCAAGATCTGGTGTGGAAAACAATAGCACCTGAAGAGCTATTACGTTAAAGTGTAATATTTTTGAGATGCAAATAAGCATATTTAGAAATAGTGATAAAATAATTGATAAATGAATATATGCAATATAACTTTAATATACTAAAAAAGATACCGAGATAACAAAATATATCTTTGTAATTTCGAGATGAAAATAGTTTTAGTACATGAAAATTTCCCTTAGTCAATCTGATCTTATGTACATTTCCGAGATGGTGTATATTCCGAGATGAATAGATTTCCGAGATTGTATTGTTTTTGAAGATTAGTAAATGTGTTTTGATAGCAGTGAAAGTACTTATTTTTTGTTTACTATTCATAATTTAGTGTTGTACAACCGACTAGATGACCAACAATGGTTGTGTCAAG